>NC_083335.1:33444706-34064887 GCF_963455315.2 Globicephala melas
GGACCACCGTGTCCAAATCTTTCCCAAAAATACAATTTCAAGTAATCTGGCCATACATCCCATTTCTCAGACCACATGAAGATTTTTGGTCATCTCTGATAATTTCCTATTTTTAATAAATCACAGGGATTAAGTGCTTATACTATAATAAAGAACCAAGAAAAATATCTATATTACTGTTAGTCATTCCTGACATCCTTAGTCTTGGAAAATTTCCTCAAATTATCAAAGTGGTATACATTTTTATATTGCCCTTTGTGTCCACATGATTTGCCTTTAAAAGCATACAAAGCAGTGCTCTAATACAGGTTCTTGGTGTCTAGAATCACTTGATAATCCTTTTTGAGATGACTATTTTTCAATGTTACAGAACTGTGCATCAAGTTCATCAGTTGTACTATCTTACCTAACACCAAATCCTACTCTTTCCTTCCAAATTATAAGCATGTAGTCATCTAAAATCCTTACTTCCCAAGCATACTATAACTTCACATCACTTTTCACCTACTCCAACATCAATCAACTTTCTATTACCTGTCCACCTTTGCACATACCAATGATGTGAATTTCTCAAACTACTAAACTTTCTCTTTCACTTCCTCATCCCTGGATATCTAAATACCTCTCAACAGAAAACTGCTACATAAACTGCATTGCACTTATACACTGATTTCAAACATCTGAAGCCCTGTCAGGTAATGAAACTAAACAAATTTTATTGGGTAAATATTTCAAATAGAATTTTGATTACCATGAATTTTTTCTTAAGGACCAATTAGAAATACCCTTCTAATTGGGCAATTAATTTATCCTAGCCTCTTTCCTCATCTGTAAAATGAATGGTTTGCACTAGGTATTTTTAAAATTCTCTACCAATTCCCAAAATCTACAATTCTTTGTCTTAAAGTCTTTATTTGTTCAATCTAGTATCAATGCTATACCGTGGCATTTTGCTAGATTCCAAAAACTCAGGAATCACCGGTTTCTAAGTCCCAGCTAAGGTTGCAATACACTAAATTGGGAAAACCCAATTTAGTGAACTGTGAAATTCCTTCTAAAATAATTAAACTTCTGAAAATGAAGAAAATCTCCCTCGGAAGGGATTAAAGTAACTAAAATAAATACTAGGCAAACAAATATAAAGAAACAAAAAGCTTACAACATATATTATGGTATGGTAGAAAGAGCACAGGACTGAGAGTCAAGAAGTTGCTTCTAGTGGCAGCTCTGCCAAAGGCTGTTATTTTAGACAAGTTGTAACCTCTGGCCTTCTTCCTCATCTGTGAAATGAAGGGATTGGACTACATGATCTTGAGGATTCCTGCCAAATCAAAATGGTTCTAAGATATCCTTTGATTTTTAAACCCCACAAGTGATATAAAATTTTACAAAGGTATAGTCAAGAGATGTCACTACACACAACTGACACCACTGGCTTAAGCCTCTGCTAAATGAAATAATGGAATCTGGGTTATGTGCTCTTGTGGGAAAGAAGCAGAGGATTTGGGGCCCTATGCTGCTCTTTAGTTGTCTAATGTTTGAGTAGACCCTTTCCTTTGTTTCTGATTCTCTATGGTTAATCCTTCATGACATAAGATAATTAAAGACTGAGTGATCAACATAAATTTTTTTTTTTTTTTTTTTTTTTTTTTTTTGCGGTACGTGGGCCTCTCACTGTTGTGGCCTCTCCCGTTGTGGAGCACAGGCTCCAGACGCGCAGGCCCAGCGGCCATGGCTCACGGGCCCAGCCGCTCCACAGCATGTGGGATCCTCCCGGACCAGGGCATGAACCCGTGTCCCCTGCATCGGCAGGCGGACTCTCAACCACTGCGCCACCAGGGAAGCCCTCAACATAAATTTTAAGCCACATTTTTTCTCAATCTAGAGAAACATATTTAAAAGAGAGGCCAGAAAAGTGAAATTCTCTCTATGGATTTGAATAGGGCCTTTCCTACAGCATTAGGTTAACATTAATATACAATTATGATTATGGTGCTATGAATTCTCAACTGTGTATATTACTCACTTTTTAGGTTATTCTCAGCAAAATTTAATCCAAGTTGGTATCCTCCTGCTACCCGGCCGGAGTACTTCTCAGCCACCACCTTCTACCATTAGTAAGAATTTATTTTAATATTAGCCTAAGTAAAACACAATCAGGAAAATAAATCTACAGAAACATTATATAATGCATCCCAAGTAAAATGTTTAGAATATTCAACATTTTGGGATAATGCAATCAAAAATGAATCTTTATAGTGAATGCTCTATTTTTATGGATGAATTATATCTAAACTTTCTACCAGAAAACTATCAATACTTATGGATAATCTAGTTTATTTTATAGATCTTGAAACCACTCACCATAATCAGAATTTCATAAAGTATCTATTTTGAGTTATGTGAATTTTAAAACCATATATTTAGGCCATTACACACATCAGATCATTTATTCATTTGTAAAACTAACTTTATAAGGGCATAAATTCCTCTATGATGCTACAGTAAATGTTTCCACACCACTGTGGGGGGGGGTCCTTAAAAAATAACAGCAAGTCCTATTGGCACAAGTGCTTTTTGATTTACTCTTCTCAAACCAGTAAAGCTTTGACATTGGACAAGTTTATTTTTGTCACTTTCTATTCATATTTTACAGGAAAACAGTGAACACATCCACTCCACTCTATTCTTCACGATAACAGTAGTTTCTCGAAGTACAACAGATCAACTGACTTGATAGTTAATCTTTTTAAGGTAATTATTGAGCTTTTTATTTCACAGAACACAATCCATCATTTTTTTTTTTTAATTTGGCTCCTTGGATTATGAAGCTAAAGATTCTGACTCAAATTTTTTTTACAAGTTTGTTACTGTTTCATTTTTTACTCTAATATCAAATTAACTACATTTGAGGTTTCTGTCAAAGTTTTCATATTTAATTCATTTTTTTCATGATTCCAAATCCATTTGGGATTCTAGAATAAAACGTGTGAATGCTCACTACATATTTCTTTTACTAAAACATTGAAGAATAAGGAAAAATCTAATAAATCTGTGAAACTGCAATTAGAATCTGGACCCAAATGCTAACATTCACACCATAAAATTTTCTATACATTCTACAGATGTAGGAGACTTATTAATTTATATTATTCTACAAATATATACTCTATATTTAATTTGATTTAACCACATTCCATAAGTTGAATTTGAGGGGTGTTTTTAAAGCTTTGAGAGTTTAGTGTTTAGTTTGAGTGTTTAGTGTTTATTTTTGTAATCCAACAACTTTATCCAAAAATGCAGAAAATTTTTCTGGCTGGCCAGGAGGAAAACATTTCAGTGTTGAAAAGTCCATTGACTGTAACAGCCCAGGAAGCATGCTAAAACAAAAGAAGAAAAATATTAGGTAATATGGGAGAAAATTCCGTAATTCAATGCTGCCCACTTGATGACTGAATCTAACTTCCAAGAATATTGTGATGGTTCTCAACCTGTGTATGTGAATTTCAATGTATTTTAATATTATAGGTATACACAATAATAATAAAATAATACAAAGCGCATTACATGTCAATAGCAATTCAACATTTTATCTTTTACATCAACTGAAATATTTCAGAAATGGTATTTCATGAAAGATGTGGTCACATGGCTTTGGAACACTTCTCATGACTGGGCAGATATAACTTGAAGCAAACTCAATTTATGAAAACAGAATAAATGAAACCAAAAGTAACAGCTGCAAGACAAGAACAATAAGCTGGGGAGACTACTAGACCATGCATGAAGATTGTGAAATAATTTTTGCTAGTAATTTACTACCATAAATCCATATATAACTAAGCAACATACAATCGCTATGCACGTTGGAAATAAGGTTCAGACCCACAACATAAAACTATTACTTCAGAAATTTAATTAAACCAGCCACTTAAATTAGAACAGACAATCATCCAGCCTACATTTGGGGCAAATAAATGATATACCTAAAATAAAAATACAACTAATTATTGATTCTCCTTATGGCATCCACGTGTGCAACTTTCTTGAAACTAATACAAGAAAAAAAGAATTCTAAAACTGAAAAAAAAATAAATAAATTGGAGATTTGTACAGCTCCTTTTTCAGCCTGAGTAGAGAGTCAGGATGTGTCTATGAAATCAATGTTTTCCCCTTTTTAATGTACTAACATAAAAATCGAAGCTGATTTAATGTTTAGAATGAAAATACTCATCAAAAGTGTCTGGAAAAATTGACTTGCATAAACCAAGGAAGATGAACGTTGATTCCTCTTCAAAAATGGTATTAACCCCTAACAATCTCAACTACCTAAGGACAGATATGCCCATTATCTGAAGCCCACATAATTCTGATTATCTAGCTTCTCCCCTGACTCACAATATTTTAAGAATCGCTTCTATATTACAAAGCCACCCTGACATTCCCTCTCCTCCATCATTATGGGGATTAGGACACCAACCATTGCTCCTGGAACAATCAATGAATCTGTCTCCTCTCAATGAGAATAGGAAACTTTGTCTGTTTTTGTTCACTGATGATGCCAAGTACCTAGAATAATGCCTGGCACACAGTATGTGCCCAATAAATAATGAATAAACAAGTATTTACTGAGTGCCTAAGACACAGAAGCAGTAATATTAAAAGAAAAGCTTATGTTCTAACCAGTTTTTTCTAAGGTTTATTTTCAAATTAATTTCAATTTATTATAACATAAGAAATATTCATTTTGTAATACTTCTACGAGGTCTTTTCTTTTTAAAACATCAAATTAGGATAGCTTTTAAAGTCCAACAATTGGGAATTACTGACCTGACCCTTTGGCAAGCTTCTAGTGTCTGAAGAAAAATTAATAGAAAACCAGCAATTTTCTTCATCCTTCTATTGTGATGTTGATCAGTTCTTGCTGAATTCTAATATACTTCTAGAAAATAATACTCCTTACCATAAAGCAATTCCTCTGCTTAAAATACTCCCATGGCTTCTTATTAAACACAGAATAAAATCAGAACTCTTCTGTGAACTATCCCCACCCAGCTTCATCTTCATACTACATTCTCTCCCTTGCTTACTGTACTCCTGCCACACTAACCCTCTGTTCCTCAAACACACCAAACTCCAAGCTCATTCCCAACTTAGGGCCTTTGCAATTGCTGCTGTTCCTTCTGCCTCTACAGCTTCACATGAGTGGCTCTTCCTGGTTATTCAGGTCTCAGCCCAAATGTCATATACCCAGTTATGCCTTCCCCGACCATTCTAATTAGTCTTCACCCCAGCTATCACATCACCCTGCCCTATTTTCTTCATAACACATTTCACCATATGAAATTATCTCGACTGCTTATTTATGAACTGTTTACTGTCTATCTCCCACCACTAGAACATAAGCACCATGAAAGCAGGGACTTTACGTCATGTTTAGCACTGTTATCCACAGCACCAAAAACAATGCCTGCCATGTATTAGATATAGTTGAATGAATGAATGAGTAAATTTAATTTAGGGATTCCAGTGGATTTACTGAAGGCAAAACCTTAATTAAAAATAAGCAAATGCCTTCCTTAAATAATGAAAAATAATGAACACAAAAGTTTATATTCTCAGAGACCTGCACACCCAGATGAATACACACAGATACGTGCACACACACACATTCAGATATTCACATGCAATGAAATAAGCATAGACACTGAAAGAAATACAACACAGATATCACAAAGTAGAAGACAAATGATCAGGTTTTACAGGTGAGAAAATCAAAATGTTTGCTAAGTGGGAGAAGGTAAGAGATCAAAGATACAGGCGGGTTAGGCAGGTGGGTAAGAATAGCTAGGAAGGAATTAAGAGGTCAAATAATCAGTCTCTAGTATACCTGCAGGTACAGTAAAAGAGATGCCCGTCTTTGTGTAGCTGCTTTGCCAATTCCAGCTGATGATTGTTCATCAACTTTTCATTTATAACCACTATGAGTGGCTTTCTTTCTTCCAGAGTCTCCAAACAGCTTCCTGCACCTACAAAAATATACCAAATTTGTTAACACAGTTTAAAAAAAAGTTAGTGATTCACCAGGCCTTATAACTAGAACTCAAAAGATGAAAAATTTAGTTGGCAACACTACAAATCAAGTCTTTTAATTATACATCCAAAATGACAAAAAACAGTTATGAGTGGTCTCTAGTGTTACAAACCTGACTTGAAAAACACATTCTTTATCACTGCCAACAATATCAGTGCTTTGCAACTTGCCCTCTAGTAGTATGCCCTGGGCATGGGCCTTGAATCCAAATAAGATTCAGGTTCAACATACTGTACATGAAGCCATACTGCACTTCTATTCAAACACAAGTAAAAAAGCAAGCCTTCAGTAGTGACAAGCACCAATAAAGGAAAACTTTGACCACTCCTTATGAGTCTGCTTGTCAAAAGAGTCAAGGATAAATCTCCACAAACATGCATATATACAATATTTGGGTCAATTCAACTTTTAACTCTAAACTCATTTAGATAATTTAAATGGGAGCGAGGGGACTGCTAAGTGAGCAGACAAATCCTTTTTGGGTAGACGATACCAGCACCAGACTGTTATCTGCCTGCCGCTTACTGACTGGACAAATTACTTAACCTTTTAATAGAAATGTAAAAAATCTTCCAAAGCCAAATTCTCAATGACCAATCCGACCAATCAGATGGCTGAACGTTCCTGCAGACCTAAGCCCAGATACTAATTCCCACTGACAACTCTTGACACATGTCATTGGATAACTTATTTTGCTTGTGTTTAGGGTTTCTGTAAACCCTAAAGTTTACAGTTCTGTAAACTGTAAAGCTGGCCTTCAGTGATTGATTTCCCATTTTTCTATCACCCAGAATTATAAATTCTCTCCAATAATGTTCCCGACTGCTATATTGCAATCAGTATTTTATTCAAAATGGCTACCGGTGAGTTACCCTAGTGATTTTATTTTACATCAGAAAGGTTCGAGTTTCTGTTCTTATTTGTTGTCTATCAAAAACCAAACCGGACAGTTCTACGGCACTTTACCGGCGTGACTAATAACAAGATCTGCTTTCTGAAGGTCTTCTTTCAATGAATCCTTGTATCTGTAAACATCCAGAATAAATGACTCCGTACTGAATGGTTCAGGTACCACCTTTCCTCTACCTATTTGTAGGACAAGTCGGTTGTAACCGAGGCTCTGGATTATCTGAAACGGGAAAAAAGAAAAAGCGGGCCTTTTAAACAGGCTACTGTAAAAACAGTAATATCGACAACAAACCACCCAATCGGAGCACGAGCTGCCGAATAAATAGTCGAACTGGAGCCCGTTAGTTTTTCAAATGGCTCCTTTTCCCCCCGTCCCGGGCCCCGACTTGGCACCTCACTAGCCCTAAGGGACCTAAACGCCCCAGCTCATCCCGTCGTGACAGAAATGGCCCAGCAAGAACTTGGAGACCAACGCAAAGACTCTGAAAAAGGCGTCGCAAACTAGGGAGGGAGAGCAAGGAACAGCGTCGTCGTAGCACACGGCTGGGACTGCGCGAACCACGAGCCCTAAGGAGAGGGCGCGCTCGGGGGATGCCGCGCCGCGCGTGGACGCCGGCCGCGAGGGTGCCTGAGCCGGAAGTAAGGCACGGCGGCCTCGGCCCGAGCGCGGCGGGGCAGGGCGCCGAGCGGACCGGCCGGGTCGGGCAGGGCAGAGCCCGACGGAGCGCGTCGACCGCGCGGCCCCAAGGGGCCAGCGAGGCGGGCACAGGCACGGGCCCGGGAGGCGGGCCGGAACCCCGGCTCGGAGAGGCGGAGCCGCTGGAAGGAGAGGCTAAGCCGGAAGAGAGGCGGAGGCGGAGAATCCGCGGAGAAAATCCGGGAGAAAGGAGGAACCGGAAAAAGGACGGGGAGGAGCGGCCCGGCAAGGCTATAGGAAACGGGAAGAGGAGGCGGAGGACCCCAAACACCGGGGGAGCTGGAGGAAGGCCCAGTCAGGCGCGGGGAGGAGCCAGCTGATGGGCGGCGGCACCAGAGATTGAGCTGCCAGGGATTCTTCCCGAGTGCAACCGTCAGGCAAGGTTACCGAGGTTAGCGGTCAGGCTGGTGGCGGCGAGCGGCGAGCTCAGCGCGGGGAGCCCAGCCGCCGCTCGCCTGCCTCCCGCTTGCCTCCCGCTCGCCTCCCGCTCGCCTTCCCCACTCACTTGCAAACTGTCGGGCGCCGACACACATGCAATAAGGTCGTCAAAGCTGGTGGTCCCTACAGTAACAAACACGCACTTCATCGCGCGTGACCCACAACCACGAATATCAAGGGCCGGACGTGACGTAGCGGACACCACGTGGACGCCGCAACGGCTCTAGGTGCGGGAGGCGGAAGTCGGGCGTGGCCGCCAGGGGGCAGCAGCCACCTGAACTGTGTCGCCGGGGATGAGTTGGGAGCAACGAACGCTCCTGGCCTATGTGCGGGGCACTGTTGTAAGCCCTTTGCGTGTAGAAGCTCATGGGACCCTCACAGTTAAGGAGGTGGGCAATTGACAAATTTATTTTTTTCAAAAGTGGGGTTTAAAAAAATAATCATGAAGCCTCACACCCTTGTGTTTGCATCCTTGCTCGGGTACCACAGCTCTTTTAATGATATAGAAGTTTGGGATTCTTTAGCCAAGATACATTTGAGAGATGGTTTTACTTCAAGTCTGTTGAGGGCATCTGAAAAAAAAGTGCCTTTTAAAAATCGCTCATCAGCCTGGGCTCTTCTTCCAGCTGTGGTTCTCGAGAAACCAGAGCCCTACAGAGTCTTGGAAGCTGCAGAGAAACAGTAAGCTCCATTAGCAAGCATTGTGTGTAAAATAGAGGCTTTTTTTTTAACATCTTTATTGGAGTATAATTGCTTTACAATGGTGTGTCAGCCTCAGCCTTACAACAAAATAAATCAGTTATACATATGTTCCCATATCTCTTCCCTCCTGCGTCTCCCTCCCTCCCACCCTCCCTATCCCACCTCTCTAGGTGGACACAAAGCACCGAGCTGATCTCCCTGTGCTATGCGGCTGCTTCCCACTAGCTATTGATTTTACGTTTGGTAGTGTATGTATGTCCATGCCACTCACTCACTTTGTCACAGCTTACCCTTCCCCCTCCCCATATCCTCAAGTCCATTCTCTAAGAAAAAAAAAAAAGAGAGGCTTTAAGGCCTGAAGCCTACATCTCTGTCATTGAACCCATCCATTGAACCATTTAAAACGTAGAATTACCATAAATTTAAATTATAATAAAATGTAAAATTATACATTAGCATGAATAAATACCACATACATATTATACTTAGGCAATCAGGTACGGGAGAGGCGATTTCTCAAGACTCCTCTTCTTTGTCCTACCACCATTACTAAGATCATTGCCTGCTTTATCTCATTCTAATGTTTTCTGTATTTCCTACTTAAAATTTCAGTTTAGCTAATATGGATGTTTTGCTCTGCCTGGTTAAATACAGAAGGGAAGGTATGAGAAGAAACTCTTAACACGAGAAGGATTAGAGGTGAATTAAGCCTAGAACATGGGCTAAAAAAACCTATTAAGCCTATTTCTAACAAGACTGTTTCTCTAAATCTTGTAGGTTGAGTACATGTCTTTTTGAGGGGTGGTATGCTCTACCCCTTTCTTGATACCAAATTTCATGAATTAATAAAACTAGTTTCATAATAACAATAAATGTAGAAAGATCATGGTTAAATAATAAAATATAAGCATATTTTCTGCCCAATAAGAGGAATAAAGTATGAATATTTATTGGACTATAAAGACAAAAAATATTCCAAAATATTCTGTAATTCAGAAAGATCTTGTGTCTATGATATCTTTTCCTATATCTGGAAGATATAAATTAAAGGAGCACTGTTCTGATGAGCTCATAGAGAGAATAAGCACATACAGAAATTGAATAGTCTTAAATTTCCAGAAAATAAGAAAATTGAATATCTGATGAAACTGAGCCCCGCTAAAACAGTTTCCTTACCGAGTTAATGATTAATCTCTCTATTCAAAACTTTTTTCCCTTTCTTGTGCCCTCTGACCTCAATCCTATGCTAACTGAACACTAACCAACCAGAGTCAGGTGACTAAAGTTGCTGTTGTTATAGATATCATCATTACCTTAAAAACTCAGGCTGTTTCTCCAGGGCAAGATGAGCTCACAGACCCCTGAGCCATGGACCACATGGCCAGAGAATCCTAAACCAGAGACATCTTGACTCATGAAATCATGCTTAAGAAATGTCACAGAAATATCACAAGACAGTGATTAATTCCAGTTTCTTTGTTCTTCCCCTTCAAAACATCTCCAACTCAGAGACCAAGATGGAGTGAATCTGAGACTTGTATCCCACTCCCTTGCTTGGTGCCCTGCAAATAAACCCTTACTTTGCTGCAAACTCCCACTGTCAGAGTTTGGCTTCCTGTGGCATGGGCCCACAAGCCCTTGCTTGGTTACATTAATACTTTAAATGTTCTAGACTTTACTAAAACATCTTCTTGCAGAAATTGATCCAGAAACGATTTAAGAACCCAAGATTACATAATTGATATAAAATTTTGGTAATTAAGTCTTTTCTCTGTTTTGTCAGTGTTAAGTATGCATTTTATTTTACTTGGGTGTGTTTTTCCTAAACTTACACAGGCTTACTTATCAAATAAGTTAACATTATTTCTAAAAATGTTTATGATTATGAAAAACGTAAATTTCTTTTCAACTACATTAAATCAGCATTCTGACAAACTTTATTTCAACAGTAACTATGTTTCCTGGTATGCCAGCTTGAAGATAATATCCAGGATCTTTAAGCACCTTTTAAAAAAGTGTGTACTGGGCTTATTGGTGGCGCAGTGGTTGGGAGTCCGCCTGCCAATGCAGGGGACACAGGTTCGTGCCCCAGTGCGGGAGGATCCCACGTGCCGCAGAGCGGCTGGGCCCGTGAGCCATGGCCGCTGGGCCTGCGCGTCCGGAGCCTGTGCTCCGCAACGGGAGAGGCCGCAGTTTAGATGGGGTTGTTTCCTTTATTTAGTAATTAATGGTTCCACCTACGATTTGAAAGATTATTCTTTACCTTACATGTAATCTGCCTAAATAGCAAAGATTCTGTGTCTTACAAGAATAATCTTCTATCGCGTAAGTTGTCTTTTTGTGTCCCTGATTATTTAAGGGGAAAATACCCATAGAACGCGACTCTTCACTTACATTGTGTTACATTGTGTAACATTGTGTTACATTATGTAAATAGTGTTACATTGTATTTTTTTTAAACGCATTATTTGTACTTGGATTAAATAGGAAGGGAAGCATTGTTTCTCAGTCACTCATGATCCTACCTAATCAAGTGACCAAATCTCCTCCGACAACCCTTAATTTTGTCTTCCCAAAATCAGTTCCTAAATTTAGGACACATAAAATAAAATTTTTAGAATATATTACATACATAAAACTAAAACTTTTATGCGTAAAACCTCTAAGACTTCTCAGAGGGCCTTTGGAATCACAAAGATTTGCGCTGCCACCATATAAAAAAAGATACTGGAAATAATTAGGTTTGTTTAATTTGTTACTATAGTAAAGTTGCATGGGAAAAGTTGTCAGATCAGAAGGGACATTCAGCCTTTCCTAAATTACGTTTGTTTGGTAAAACATTAGTATAAAAATTTCAGAAATTGCATGCTTTACGGGAAGTCCCCAGCAATTTGTCAGTGCCCTCCATGATGGATGTGCCCTCCATAATACTGTTTTACCTTCAGGAATAACCCTCATCAAAACTCCTGTGAAATAGTTACATACTGGACTCCAATACGGCTCCTCTATTTTGATAGAATTGGCAATAGTAATAAATTAACCACAGCCATTAAATCTCTTAATGTTCTTGTTTTACTCTAAAGCTTACCCGAAGATTCTACTACAGGCTAGAATTTGTATCTTCAACAAAGAAGAACAATCTCAGAGCCTCATGGAAAAGGACCTTACCAGGTACTTCACATGATTGCCACTTCAAAGAATAGACTTCTGAGTTGACATCACTTAGATAACTTTCAGACAGCACCAGTGGACTGAGGCAAGATTTCCAGGACTCTTTCTAATCCAATGAAAGGCTCAGAACACTACAGAGTCAGATAACCAGGAAGGATGTACTAGGCAATGCCCAGCCTTCTGTAAGCTACCCAGTAATCCTTTTCTACCCCCCCTTTCAAAATCTTTCAGTTTTTCATGACATATGAAACCCAGGTTTTCTGACATGCATTTTAGAAGAAATATCGTATATACTTGCCCAATAAAATAAACACAGAGCTATTGCTGAGAATCTAAAGGAAATATGGAAAATAAAGTAGCATTAGTTATCCTTATGGTTAGGGTGGTTTCATATTGGTTTTACATAAATGAGGATCTATTTTATTTTATTTTATTTTATTTTTTTCTCTATTTTATTTTTTAAATAATTCAGAATGAAATTGTGATGAATGTTTGCCATATTAATTTATTCATATTCTTTTTATATTTTTCTGTTTCTGCTCTTGCTGTTTCCTCTCCCTCCCCATCAGTATGGTTAGCTAATCCTTCAAGATTCAGCAGAGGTGCAAGTTCCTCCAGGAAGCCCTTCTCTGACCCTTGTAAGGTATGTGCATTATGTGCAAATATTGTTCTTTGCCTACCTCTGTCATAATTCTTGATGTTTAAATTACCTGTATACTTTTTTCTTCCTCTGGAACGTAAAATCCTGAAAGAGTGGAGACCGTGTCTAAGTCATCTCTGAATTTCCAGAATTTAGTGCTGTCCCTGGAACCTAGGGACATAAAATAAATGTTTATTGAACTAAAAAAGAGTTACATTATTAGGTACCATGCTAGGCCCTGTGGGGAATACAACAATAAATAAAACATAGTGCCTTTTCTATCTCAAGAATATATGGTTTTGTTCATAGGCTGATCAAAGTTTTGTGGACTTATTTTTTTTTTAATTAATTTTATTTATTTATTTATTTATTTTTGGCTGTGTTGGGTCTTCATTGTTGCGCATGGGCTTTCTCTAGTTGCAGTGAGTGGGGGCTACTCTTTGTTGCAGTGCACGGGCTTCTCATTGCAGTGGCTTCTCTTGTTGTGGATCACGGGCTCTAAGTGTGGGGGCTTTAGTAGTTGTGGCACGCGGGCTCAGTAGTTGTGGCTCGCAGGCTCTAGAGAGCAGGCTTAGTAGTTGTGGCGCATGAGCTTAGTTGCTCCATGACATGTGGGATCTTCCTGGACCAGGGATCGAACCCGTGTCCCCTGCATTGGCAGGCGGATTCTTAACCACTGCACCACGAGGGCAGTCCTGTGAACTTTTAGAATTAAGAAACCATGGAATTCATTGGTTTTATTTTATGGACAGGAAACAGAGATTCAAATAGATTGTGATTTTTTTCCCAAGATAATAATAGCAGAGGGTTGAATCCAACCCTCCAGATGCTTGTCAAGGCATACTATGCTGACTTATCCTTTAATGATGAGCCTACAGTATTGGTATCTATATTATAGTATAAAGTAATAACAGCAATATGACTTTTAAAGTCTGAAAAACCAGCAATGTTTCTTCTTAATCTTTTAAACACAGCACGTTATAGAATCCTTGAGCTGCCTAACTATTGTGTTTAGATTTATTTCTTTAATTTTTCATCATTCATCAGAAGTTTCTATATATCCTTTATTATTAAAGTAAATGTCTTTTATCAAAGCTGAGAAGTTGCATATTATAAAACATTTGTTTTTAATCTCTGCTTTGTGGATCCATTGTGTTCTTGAAGAGTTGCCAGAACTTGACTCTCCCTTTGCTCCTCCCCCTTCCAAATATTATTGATGGTAATTGTCTTACTGTTAGGGACACAAAAATAATTATTTCTTGCCTACACTGGTCACATCAAAATTTTACTATAATAGAGTCAATTTTTGGAGAACCATAAAGAAAATTGTTTAATTTTAAAGAGCTAGCAGAATATGCTACTGCAAAATATGGCACGTTGACATAAGAATTATTTTGAGCTGAAGGCAATTGAGAAGAAGCAGATACAAGAAAAACTTTCTGCCCTACCCTTATTTGCCTAAAAGTGGTAGTTGTAAGGGTATGCACCTCCCCTCTGTACCAGGAAGGACAGAAGTTAACCACCAGAGACAGCTCTAGACCCTTACAGCCTGGAATCAGCATCAGAGGAACCTACATAACAAACTTTACTAACTAGCTCTTATGATCCGTTAGTTCCCCCATATATTTACCTTCTCCCAATTTGCCACCCCAAAAACTCAAAGTCCATTTCCTTTGTCTTGTCAGCCCTCTAAGACTTTTTTGTTATTTTAAGCTGCTGTATTAGGTCAAGCTCTAACCACCCCTTTCAGTTACTCATCATTGAGTACCTGTAGCGTATGCCTGATGCACATGTTAGTAAACTTCTGTTTGTTGTTCTCTTGTTAATCTGTCTTTTGTCAGTCTAATTTACAAGGCCCCACCTAGGGAAGGGTAGAGGGACAAAAAAGATTTTTTTTCCTCCTCTACAGTTTACTAATAGATATTTTTCTTTCAACCATGTTTAAAAGATTCCAACTAGGTTTCCTAGTTTCTTCAAGATCCTAGTGAGTAGAATGAAATAATTCATTTACCCAAGAGTGTGCAAGAGCTGATAAAATCAAGATTCAAAAGGATACCCAAAAAAAGATATGAAAGAAAATATGAAGAAGCAGAAACAATGAGTTCAAATAAATCAGATCAGGGTCTTTGGCTTAGGTTAAAAAAACACAAGTATAAAATTGAGGTGTTAATGAATTGTAATGAATGAGAGTTGGCTGTACCACTACTTGAGTTATCACAGGCAGGGAAAAAAGCTAATTTTTATTGAAGACTCCTAATGTGACAAGCAATGTGGTAGACAAATTACATGTCTGATCTCTTTTTATCAGACTGAAATTGAAAGATTTTTACAAATCCTATCTGTACATGAAATTGCTGCTTATAAAAAATTACACTACAAATCATATCAAAACTACAATATTACTTAAATAATTAAAATGAACCTTTGTGATTTTTACCTCACATTCCTTCCTAGGCTACAAAGACAAAGATCAAAGACCATGAAATGCTCTTTTAAGTCACCTAAATGAAGCATTTAATTCTATTATTGTGACTATAAGTTATACATCTTACTACCAAGTATTTTTGGAAGAAGGAAAAGACATTTATGTGATCCTAATTATATGAGTATATGCCTCCTGTATGGATCAGTGATGTTAATTAAGCCCCTGTTTCGTAAACTTATCATAATCAGCTTAACTACAAATGATAAAATGTTTGATTAAAGGAGACTATACTGAATGTAACATAATACCAGACATTGTTTAGAATCCATTATATGATAGAGGGCTAGTACTCAGATGAGACAAAAGATATTAAGACTTGGATGTTTTTCAAGAACTCAAGTTTTCAAAAAGGTCTGAGTTGTTTTATTTTGTTTTTACTTAATTCTCTATCTAATTTTTGCTAACTTATAGCAAAAACTACAGAATATAACATTCCATTCTCTATAAATATCAGAGGTATGGACAGATCACTTAATAAAAACAAATTAATTCAAAAATATTCATTGAGCACTTAATATGTACAGGTCCCTCTGCTACACACAGATAGACTAGACAGCTTAGAATCAATGAAAACACACAAGCATGCAAATATGTTGTGATAAAGTGCAATAAAAAACTGAGCAATGCAAGAGAGAATAACAGGAGGGGTGGGGTGGCGTGGGAACCGACTTTAGATTCAATGGTCAAAGAAAGCTTCTCTGGGGAAGTGACATTTAAGCTGAGGCTTGAAAGATAAGGAGCCAACCAGGAGAAGACTGAGGGAATAGCCTTCCAAGCAAAGTGAATAGACTGGACAGGTCATCAGGAAAGGTGCTTTTCTTGTTTGAAAAGAGAAATGAAAAACGACAGTGTAGGTAGAGCATAATAGGCAAAGGAATCGGTGGCATGCAATGAGATTAGAGAGTTAAACAAGCCCTATAGGTCATAGCAACGATTTTTATTTGTATCCCTCAAGAATTGAGTAAGTGCAAATGTGCCAATATATGTAACAGGATTTTTACCTATCATAAAAACTGTGCTTTCTAGATTAGAATATGCCCACAATGCATCTTAGATGAATTAAGCTAAGCACAAAAATGTATTGTTCATGGGAATAACTCACTTTTAAAGTAAAATTTTAATTTTATTAAATTGATACCATGTACATAGTTTTTTTTTTTAAATAGTACAGTAAAAAACAACAGTTCTCTGTCCTATCCCTCTCCGTTCCTGATTCTCACTCCAAAGGACAATAACTTTAAACAATTTTAGCTATTCCCTATAATATTTACTACCATGTTTCTCTGTATCGATAACACGCTTATATTGCTATGTCAACTGAAAAAAAACCACACAACCTGAAAGTTGCAAGTTATGTTTTATTCTGGGATGTTATTGAGGACTGTAGCCTGGGAAACAGCCTCTCAGATAGCTCTGAGGAACTGTTCCAAAGAGGTAAGGGAGGAGCCAGGATATATAGCAGTTTTTGCTAAAAGCAAAAAAACATGTAGTCGAATATCAAAAGTTACTGATAATCACAAAAAAACAGACATCTCAAGGTAATGAATTTAGTGCTTTTCTATGTATGGGAAGATGCAAGAGTCTGGGCTCATCAAAATTATTCCTTTGATATGCATCTTAACTATTTGGGGCCAGTATCCTGCTTTTCTCCATTCTCAGTTCCCCTCAGGGTGCATCGTTGGGGGGGGCTGCAGTGGCTGATGGTTTGATGGCTGCAACACCCTTTGTTTACTGAAATGGCAGGCAACATTCATTTTCCACAGCTATTTCTTGATTTTTCAGCTTTTTAGATAATATCTATTGACTTTCTATTATGAGAGGTGGCAGTTTGACTCTCTTATGTACCCATAAACACATACTTCGCTTCCTCCCCAAATTTTTGGTAAAATCAATATTCAGTGATTACTATGACTTTGTAAACATTATTCAGAGTTTAACCATGTATTGAGTTTGTTATTACATTTCCTATCCTATAAAAATTTTGTTCTGCTACATTTTATTTAATTTTTATTTGCTTAGGATTCTTTTTTCTGAATCTATCACTTACTCATACCCAAACAGGTCTTCCCAAGAAATCCATACAGCTCCTCTCTGTATGTTCAAATACATCAGGGTAACTATAACTTAATTTTTTTAAAATTAAAGATGTCTGTGATAGGGATTTTTATCCTGTTTCAGTTTGAGCTGGTTTATCTTTCTGAATAGCTGTCTTCCTGGGGTATCCTCTTACTGTTATCTTGAAAATTCCTTTTGCCTTTCTCTTGTATTGGATCCCATTTTCTATACCTTATGTTCCCCTCACTTTTCCTTTAACTTCCTCATTTTGGTGGACAAATGTCCTCCAATAACTTCCTGAGAAAGATGATAAATTTTTTCGAGATTTTTGCATGTCTGAAAACACCTTGTTCTAATCTCTCATCCAGTTGTTAGACTGATATAGAATTCTAGGTTGGCTTGTTAGTTTCCTATTGCTGCTGTAATGAATTACCCCAAACTTAGTGGCTCAAAACAACAAAAATTTATTCTATTTTGACCAGAAATCTGAATTCATTTTCAATAGGCTAAAGTCAAGGTGTTAGCAAGGCTGTTTCCTTCTAGAGGCCCTAAAGGAGAATCCTTTTCCTTCCTTTTTTCAGTTTCTACAGGCCACCTGCATTCCTTGGCTCATGGCTCCTTCCTGTATCTTCAAAGCATATCACTCCAACCCATGCTTCAGTTTACACATCTCCTTTTTTTTACTTTGATTTTCTTGCCTCCCTGTTATGAGAATTCTTTTAATTACATTGGTCCTACCCAGAAGATCCAGGATAATCACCCATCTCAAGATCCTTAACTTAATCACATCTGCAAAATCCCTTTTACCAAGTAAGGTAACATATCCACAGGTTCAGGGATTATGACAAGGACATCTTTGGGGGGAGGCATTATTCATCCTATCACAGTTGGAAATAATTTTTCCCTAAAAACTTGTCTTCTTGATTTTAGGGATACAGTTTAGAAGTTTGTTCCTCATATTATTGGTGATACTTTGTATATGACCTGTTTTTTTCTCTCAGGAAGCTTCTAAAATCTTTTGTTTATTCTATCTTCTGAAATTTCACTATGATGTATGTTACTGAGAATTATTTTCTCATTCACTGTTCTGGATACATGATAGACCTTTGTAATCTGATATTCATATCCTGCAGTGCTAGGAATTTTCCTTGTGTTATTTCTTTAGTAATTTCCTTCCTTCTGCTTTTTCTGTCCTCTCTTTCTGGAACTTCTTTTGGTCCAATTTGGCCCTCCAGTACTGAATCCTTGAACTTTCTCATCTTTTCTCTATTTTCCATTTCTTTTTCTTTTTGTTCTACTTTCTAGGAGAGCTCATCAATTGAAAATTTTTAATCTTCTATTGATTTTTAAGATTACTACTATATTTTGAATTCTTAAGAGCTCTTTCTCATTCATTGAAAGTTCCATTTTTACAGAACACTGTTCTTGTATCTTGAATTTATTATCACCTCATTTCTCTGAAGATGTTATTATAGTTTTGTTTCTTTTCTCTTTGACTTTTGTTGCTGCTGCTGTTGTTGTTTTGATCTCTGTCTTTCATTTTAGAAAATTTACTCAAATATCTAGGGATTTGGTCAGCCATAAATATTTAAGAGTGGGGCACAAAAAAGAAGTTCTGTCTCCATTGTTGTGACTTATGGATTGTTGAGCTTCACTGGGGAGTAACTGGAAAGAAATTCAATCTTTTTAATGGGAGACCCCAAATATCAGTGTCTGTAGGGCTTTACACTTGTGTTGGTCAGCTTCTACAGAATCCTCCAGTCTGCTCAGCTGAAGATATCTTAGAAATCAGCCAGCAGAAAGGTGACAGAGGGCAGTCTTACTATTTAGTAAATAGAGATTCAATCCCCATTTTCACTAAAGTTCACAATCCAGCCCTCAGCTATGCCTATTGTTTCCAACACTAGAGCTTCTTTTCTGGAAAGATGTTTTAATTACCGTAGAAAATAAAACTTGAATTTTTCTTTTAACTGAAATCATTGTTTTTCTTTCAACTAAGTCAACAAGCTTCTTCAAAAGCAAGAAGCACCCATTGACCCTCCAAGCAGTGAAATAGAATGCTGTATTAAAACTTGAATCTTGTTTGAATGGATAAGGAGCTTTGGGGATGCAATTTTTCCTTATACATACTTTCAATCAATCCTCCTCTTTTTAGCTCTCCCTTCAACCTGTATCTCTGTATCTCAGAGATATCGAGTAACTTTAAAAACAACTCATCACCACCAGCCTTAGGTTTCAGCTTTTTCCAGTTTGTTAAGTAAGCTTAACATTCATCTCATCTATTGCTTTCCAGCTTCTAAAGTTTTGTCAACTTTGCTTGTCTGCTGTTGTCTTCTCTCCTGTTCTCTTTGTTCTTCTCTATTTATACCTTTTTTAAAAAATTCCTTTACTGTCATTTTAGTGGAGCTTCATGCAGGCGCAGAGATGAATGCATGTTTCTAATCTGCCTTGTTTAACTGGAAGTCTTATAGCACACTCCGTATGGAGAAATAATGCAGTCCAAACTAATAACATTAAAGGTGGAAGACTAAGAAGCCCACTTGCAGAAAGAAAATCTGTTTCTAATAAACGTGAAATAAGTAGTTCTATAATATATAAGCCATATATATGACTATTCACTGTACTGTAAAAGATCTGCTGCTACAGAAAACTGAGTTATATCAACTTTCAAATACTTAAAATTATAGGTAATTTAACTGGATACACAAACATAAGATATACGGGCTTGTCTAGTGTTTTTGGATACAGAATGCATTTTCATGAAAAATTGCCTCTAGACATTAATTGCCCTCATTGGGGAACCTTAAGAAGTATGCCATTGAGTGCCTAGTTGGAAAGACTCCTGATTGGAGAGATGGAGCTGGGAATTTAATGTAGATTTCATGAAATGAGTGAATTCCAGACACTACTTTAAAAATATTATTCAGACAGACCTTAAGTGTTAAAAAAAGAGTCTGCCTGGTCCTCCTCTATTCCAACCCTGACCACACACCCTGCCTATATGTAAATTTGGGAAAAGGGGTCAATGTAAGAGCAAAGAAGTGGGACTGCACACAATAATAATACTAATCGCTAATATTTATTAACCTTTACTGAGTGTTTACTGTGTGTCAGTAACTGTGCTAAACACGTTTTATGAATTATTTCATATACATGTTTAGTGATTATTTGACAAGTGAACTTAAACAGTAAAAATGGAAGGTTAAATAGGTAAGGAGGAGGAAAGGCGGAAGAATGCCTCCAAAGAGTCATAATATTCTCATTTCCTTTCCCTCTCCCATTCCTCCCCTTCCCAAGTGCTCTAGACTTATTTATATTCATGGCATAATTCTGTACACTATCCCTGCTTTTTGCTGTTCTTTCAGTATGTTAATACTAAATAGTTCATCTTAGGTACTTGAATTTGAAGGTTAATGATTTGGAACAAGCAGGAATTTTGATTCCAATAGTTCACTGTTTTGCAAAATATACCATCAAATATTTTGTAAGAGAGGATATGGAATAAAAGGAGAAAGAAAAGAGAGAGAAACCTGCCAAGACATTACTATAAATTTTAAACATTTTTTTTTTAAAGCAATATGGCTGATGTTTCCAAGTGATCAAACTTTCACAAAAACTCCTAGATAATAGCAACCTGTGATGATTTAATACACATTCAGTCAGACAAGCTACCAAGAATGCATAGGTCTGGAACATTTATAAAATTGGTCTAGGATTAAAGGAAATAATCTGGAGAGGAAATGAGAATTTAAATAATTAATTCTCCCAAAGATTAGTAAAATATATTTCAGCCTGCCAATTGTTTAAGATTGAAAAATTTGCATTTTTTATTGTAAAAGGACAAGGTATATTTCTTTTTTCTTACTTGATTGATATCTACTGAGTACCTACTCTCTGCAAGGCATTATGCGAGAAAGGATATTAAAAATGCCTAAACTGCGGTTTATCAAGAAGCTCATAATCTAGTGTTGAAGGTAAGACATATACAAAAGAACTGCTATATTGTATACGGTATTATGTGACAAATACCATGTGAATGATGCAAAATATTTTGATTTTTCTGTTTTGCCAATTTGCAGTATAAACAGAATGAATTTTGTAGGTAACGTTCCATATATATTTGTTCCTTTGTATACTATTCATACGTGCTAACCTTTGACAACTGCTGCAAAACATCATTAAAACCAGTTTAGGTACAGCAAGTCTAGAAAAAGAGCTGCCAGCTAAGGCACACCAAGGGAAAAAATTACTGGTTTCAATGAGATATATGTGCATGTGTTTCTTATAGTGGAATGTATAACTTATTGATTGTTTAATAGAGTACATTCAGCCAGGTGTACTAGGTATATATTTCATTTAATTTTCACACTAATCCTATAAGATCAGTACTATTTTTATCCCCATTTTACAAGTGAGGAAACTGAGAATCAAAGAAATGAAGTAACTTGTCCAAAGTTACACAGCTGGTAAATGATAGAATCAGGAGTTGGACCCAGTCTGTTTAACCCCTAGTCTGCACTCCTAACCATTTAGCTCTGCTGTCTCTTTTGTGGAACATGGTAGTAGAGATATCTAGGAGATATTTAGGTGTCTGAGTCTGGAGTTCAAGAGAAAGGGCTAGGCTAGAAATGCAGATTATGTAGTCATCAGCATGTGTTATATATCCTCAAATATAAGGAGACCTCAATAAGAAGATATCAAAAAGTTTTTCTTGTCAACTGGATTATAAAAATGTTTAGGGATATAAATGAATGAGTTAAATATCTACTTAGGTTATTTAAAATTTAAATTTAGTAAAATAATTAAGTTCCATTATATAAATACATTGATTTAGCTGTATTGCTTTTATCCCCTCCTATTTCATGAAATATATAACTCTTCACATGTATTTTCAACATTAGTGTCTGCATTACCAGAGCCTATTCTTGTCATCTAACTGGTTTCCAGAGCTCGTTGCCTCACTTATACATAGAAAAACTATTTGCATCACCTTACTGTAAAGGAAATTTTATCCCAAGTCACAAATACCCATTCATATAACATCATGTTTGCAATTGTGGTGTCATATTTCCTGGAGTAGTCACTACATTTGTATTAATATTTGTATTCAATTTGTATTGATATTTTATGTATATACATATGTATGTATTTGCTTGCTGATTTCTTTTTTTAAACTAACTTTGATGTAGGTTATTTCATGCAAACATGGTAGTGTTAATTGAAATCATCAGGATGGAAAAGTAGATAGAGCTTCAGTAAAAGAAAACACACACACACACACAACAACAAACAGACAAACAAAATACCCACTTCTCATATTTACTGAGATGTATTAAAAATCTATTCGGTAGGTGCTCTCATCCCTACAACAACCCAATACTATCCCTGTCATTAGGGAAAAGAAGGAGAGAAAAGTAAAACTAGATAAGCTGGGTGGTGATATTTGAATCAACAGTCATTTTGTATTAGAGTAAGTTAGAGAAGGAACTGTTTATAGTTCTGGCATGTATCTGCTCCTGAATCCCCATGGTGAGGCTGTTAGGTAAAGACATACTTAATATCAGAAGTCACTTTGACATTTAAAACAGAACCAATGTGATGTCATAGATCTTACTTCTAGACATTTTTAATATTAGCATAACAAAATTTTGTTTAGCAAAAACTTGCTAAATAAAAATGTCACATTTATTACCTTTTGAATCCGCTCTCTTTTCTTTTTGGTTAGTCTATCTAAAGGTTGGTAAATTCTGTTTATCTTTCAAAAACCAACTCTTAGTTTCATTGATTTTTTGTTTTATTATTGTCATTCTAGTCTCTATTTCATTTATTCCTGCCCTAATTTTTATTATTTTCTTCCTTCTGCTAACTTTGGGCTAAGTTTGTTCTTCTTTTTCTAATTTCCTGGAGGTGTAAAGTTATGTTGTTTATTTGAGATCATTCTTTTTTCTTTTTTTTTTTTTTTTTTTTTTTTATCTTTTGGGTAAACTGTATTTTATTTTATTTTATTTTTTTTTTTTTAACATCTTTATTGGGGTATAATTGCTTTACAATGGTGTGTTAGTTTCTGCTTTATAACAAAGTGAATCAGTCATACATAAACCTATGTTCCCATATGTCTTCCCTGTTGCGTCTCCCTCCCTCCCACCCTCCCCATCCCACCCCTCCAGGCTGTCACAAAGCACCGAGCCAATATCCCTGTGCCATGCGGCTGCTTCCCACTAGCTATCTACCTTACTGCGTTTGTTAGTGTGTATATGCCCATGACTCTCTCTCGCCCTGTCACAGCTCACCCTTCCCCCTCCCCATAACCTCAAGTCCGTTCTCTAAGAGGTCTGCGTCTTTATTCCTGCTTTACCCCTAGGTTCTTCATGACATTTTTTTCTTAAATTCCATATATATGTGTTAGCATACGGTATTTGTCTTTTTCTTTCTGACTTACTTCACTCTGTATGACAGACTCTAGGTCTATCCACCTCATTACAAATAGCTCAATTTCGTTTCTTTTTATGGCTGAGTAATATTCCATTGTATATATGTGCCACATCTTCTTTATCCATTCATCCGATGACGGGCACTTAGGTTGTTTCCATCTCCGGGCTATTGTAAATAGAGCTGCAATGAACATTTTGGTACATGACTCTTTTTGAATTTTGGTTTTCTCAGGGTATATGCCCAGTAGTGGGATTGCTGGGTCATATGGTAGTTCTATTTGTAGTTTTTTAAGGAACCTCCATACTGTTCTCCATAGTGGCTGAACCAATTCACATTCCCACCAGCAGTGCAAGAGTGTTCCCTTTTCTCCACACCCTCTCCAGCATTTATTGTTTCTAGATTTTTTGATGATGGCCATTCTGACTGGTGTGAGATGATATCTCATTGTAGTTTTGATTTGCATTTCTCTAATGATTAATGATGTTGAGCATTCTTTCATGTGTTTGTTGGCAGTCTGTATATCTTCTTTGGAGAAATGTCTATTTAGGTCTTCTGCCCATTTTTGGATTGGGTTGTTTGTTTTCTTGTTATTGAGCTGCATGAGCTGCTTGTAAATTTTGGAGATTAATCCTTTGTCGGTTGCTTCATTTGCAAATATTTTCTCCCATTCTGAGGGTTGTCTTTTGGTCTTGTTTACGGTTTCCTTTGCTGTGCAAAAGCTTTGAAGTTTCATTAGGTCCCATTTGTTTATTTTTGTTTTTATTTCCATTACTCTAGGATGTGGGTCAGAAAGGATCTTGCTTTGATTTATGTCATAGAGTGTTCTGCCTATGTTTTCCTCTAAGAGTTTGATAGTTTCTGGCCTTACATTTAGGTCTTTAATCCATTTTGAGCTTATTTTTGTGTATGGTGTTAGGGAGTGATCTAATCTCATACTTTTACATGTACCTGTCCAGTTTTCCCAGCACCACTTATTGAAGAGGCTGTCCTTTCTCCATTGTACATTACTGCCACCTTTATCAAAGATAAGGTGTCCATATGTGCATGGGTTTATCTCTGGGCTTTCTATCCTGTTCCATTGATCTATCTTTCTGTTTTTGTGCCAGTACCATACCGTCTTGATGACTGTAGCTTTGTAGTATAGTCTGAAGTCAGGGAGCCTGATTCCTCCAGTTCCTTCTTTCGTTCTCAAGATTGCTTTGGCTATTCGGGGTCTTTTGTGTTTCCATACAAATTGTGAAAGTTTTTGTTCTAGTTCTGTGAAAAATGCCAGTGGTAGTTTGATAGGGATTGCATTGAATCTGTAGATTGCTTTGGGTAGTAGAGTCATTTTCACAATGTTGATTCTTCCAATCCAAGAACATGGTATATCTCTCCATCTATTTATATCATCTTTAATTTCTTTCATCAGTGTCTTATAATTTTCTGCATACAGGTCTTTTGTCTCCTTAGGTAGGTTTATTCCTAGATATTTTATTCTTTTTGTTGCAATGGTAAATGGGAGTGTTTTCTTGATTTCACTTTCAGATTTTTCATCATTAGTATATAGGAATGCCAGAGATTTCTGTGCATTAATTTTGTATCCTGCCACTTTACCAAATTCATTGATTAGCTCTAGTAGTTTTCTGGTAGCATCTTTAGGGTTCTCTATGTATAGGATCATGTCATCTGCAAACAGTGACAGCTTTACTTCTTCTTTTCCAATTTGGATTCCTTTTATTTCCTTTTCTTCTCTGATTGCTGTGGCTAAAACTTCCAAAACAATGTTGAATAATAGTGGTGAGAGTGGGCAACCTTGTCTTGTTCCTGATCTTAGTGGAAATGCTTTCAGTTTTTCACCATTGAGGATGATGTTTGCTGTGGGCTTGTCATATATGGCCTTTATTATGTTGAGGAAAGTTCCCTCTATGCCTACTTTCTGCAGGGTTTTTATCATAAATGGGTGTTGAATTTTGTCAAAAGCTTTCTCTGCATCTATTGAGATGATCATATGGTTTTTCTCCTTCAATTTGTTAATATGGTGTATCATGTTGATTCATTTGCGTATATTGAAGAATCCTTGCATTCCTGGAATAAACCCCACTTGATCATGGTGTATGATCCTTTTAATGTGCTGTTGGATTCTGTTTGCTAGTATTTTGTTGAGGATTTTTGCATCTATGTTCATCAGTGATATTGGCCTGTAGTTTTCTTTCTTTGTGACATCCTTGTCTGGTTTTGGTATCAAGGTGATGGTGGCCTCGTAGAAGGAGTTAGGGAGTGGTCCTCCCTCTGCTATATTTTGGAAGAGTTTGAGAAGGATAGGTGTTAGCTCTTCTCTAAATGTTTGATAGAATTCGCCTGTGAAGCCATCTGGTCCTGGGCTTTTTTTTGTTGGAAGATTTTTAATCACCTTTTTTCTTAATGTAGGTATTTATTGTGTTGAACTTCCCCCTTAGAACTGCTTTTGCTACATCCCATAAATTTTGGTATGTTGTGTTTTTGTTTTCATTTGTCTCAAGACACTTTCTGATTTACCTTTTGATTTCTTCTTTGACTCATTGGTTGTTCAAGAGTATATTATTTAATTTCCACACATTTGTGAAATTTTCAGTTTTCCTCCTGTTATTGGTTTCTAGTTTTATGCCTTAGTGGTTGCAAAAGATACTTGATAGGATTTCAATCTTCTTAAATTTACTAAGGCTTGCTTTGCGGCCCAACATAAGATGTGTCCTGGAGAATGTTCCATGTGTGCTTGAGAAGAATGTGTATTTTGGTGCTGTTGGATAGAACATTTTGTATATGTCTGTTAGGTCCATTTGGTCTATAGTGTTGTTCAGAACCACTCTTTCCTTATTAATTTTCTATTTAGATGATCTATGCAATATTGAAAGTGGGATATTAAAGTCCCCTACTATTATTGTATTGCCATTTCTGAACTGACCCCGTTATCACGATATAGTGACTTTCTTGTATCTTGTGAAAGACTTCAGCTGAAAGTTTATTTTATCTAAGTGTAGCCACTCCTGCTCTGTTTTGGTTACTGTTTGCATGGAATATCTTTTTTCATTCCACATTTTTTACCTTTTAAATCTGAAGTTTTAATATACTTGCTTTCGTGGTATTTTTCCCTCATATTTAAGTTACAAAAAACAGGCACCCATTCAGAGCAAATCACAAAATGGACACTTAATAAATGTTAAAAGAAACCAGATGTTTTCTAAAAGTGGCAGCTTTGCCCATCTAGAAAAGGATTACTCTGCTTTTACCTATAAATGTTGTTAGCTTATAGTTAGAGAAAATCCACCAGATGGCAACCTCATCTGCATATGAGGCATGATGTGCAATTCTCTGCAACCCATTACAGGTCCCTTGAGCCAAATGCTCCCTAATTAATGGCTGATTTCTATTGTGATCCAAGTAAATGGATACTAGGTAGTCACTTGGCAGTGATTGTAGGAAGGTGGGGGATGTGCAAAATTGAGATGTATTTAGTATCAAGTGTGAAACACTTTTATAACATTCTTTTTTAAATTAATATCAAAAACAGAAATAATAGTATCTATTTCCATGTTGCCCTCTACACATATTTCTAATTTGAAGCTAAAGGGAACCATGTTCATTTGTCCAGTGTATAAAGCTGCAGATAATGTTATTTCCCCATGAATCCCACATTTTTCTAGTTGGATTCCTTGTATTTAATGGCAGTCTGGTAGCTAGCTGGTTTATTGCTTAAAATGCAAACTGTCTTCTTTATTTCTAAAGCTGATAGTATGCAGAGAGTACTGCTGGGGATATTTAACGTGTCCCTTATTGTTTTCTGTTTATAAACAACCTGCCCTGAGGTACTAATTAGGTGGAAGATATTGAATATACTTAGCAAATACTGTTGTGTTTTTCCATACAAATAAATCTGTGGTCAAGGTGAAAGTCATTCATAGGTTGGTTACATGAGCTGCAAATTTCTGAAAATATAAGTGATAGTAAAAGTTCAAGAAAAATTTTAAAAAAGGATTTGTTGAAAATTTTATTCCTGAATAGCTAGAGTTCTAATTGCATCTAACATTTCATTAATACATTCATTTCTAAAGTGGCATGTTTCACCTACCTTAAAATGCAGCTGTGTAAGACATCTGTTTGAATTAAATATCTGTAATACCTAACAGATTGCCTTTTCTTAGGACTATAATTGACTTTATTTTGTATCTGTATATTTTTCAAACTTCATATTTGAAAAATATGTTTTTTTCTCAGTCTCCTGGGTATTTTTAGTAACATTATTGAGGCATATTTTACATATCATATAATTCACCCGTTTTGGTGTATAATTCAATGATTTTTAACAAATTTAAGTCTCCTGAGTATTTTAAAAATGGTATAGATATTCCTAGATGCTATTCCACATTATATAACAAATACTCAGCATTTTGGCAGCTCATCAATCTTTGGCTCCTAACACGCCTGCTTTTAGATATTGTTTACATAAGCGAAGGTCAGAAAATCTGACTCTTGTGTGGCTGAAATTTTGTTAGTGTGTGTCTCAATGCCCCATCTTCTAGATTGAGGAGGACACACTAACATTACATTACAGAGTTAGAATTTGGCTTCATGGCCATAAAATATTAACAAACCTAGCCTTCAGTACTACCCAGACCGTTGGAACTAGTGAATACTATAGTATTTTAATTTGACACATGTGCGGTACTGACATTACATTAAAGCATTTTACAACACATGAAAGACTGTTCTTGCTTTTGAAGGATTTACAAAATAATTGGAAAATCTATCTGGGTATAAAGAGCCCTTCGGAAAAATCATTAGACCCCTTTCATATTCTTCTCTCTCTCTTTCTTTCCTAATTTCTCTTTCTCATTCCCCAGACATATGACCTTCTGTTTGCTGCTTCTGCCATCTAGATTTGCTCACGTGGCTCCAAGTTCAAATCATATCAGCAAAGTGTACACCAAAGCTGATGTCCATTTTCTATTAAATATTAGTTCCCTTCTTCATATGTTTGGATCAAAGGCTGTATTGTAAAACAGTAGAAAAATCTCCAGGTCAGTATTACTATTGTATCTTGCACTGATCCTGGTCAGAGACTGACGTCTCCCTCAGTTGGAAGAGTTTCTTTGACCTTGATGAAGAAAATCCTCCTGTATTTGAGTAAATAAATTCTTGAGTTTAGGGGATTTACGCCTATGTGCAGAGCAACTAAAAAGTTGAACAAATTGTCAAAAACAACCATTTCAATACTCTGGAAATTGACCCAAGGCTAGAACAAACCTAGAACTTCTGAACTTTGGGTAAGAACAGAGCAAGTCTATGGTGTACTTGCCTGAGTGTGATGGTTAATTTTCTGTGTCAACTTGATTGAACTGAAGGATGCACAGATAGCTGATAAAACATTTCTGAGTGTATCTGTGAGGGTGTTTCTGGAAGAGATTAGCATTTGAATCAGTAGAATGAGTAAAGAAGATCTCCCCACCAGTACGAGTAGATATCATTCAGTCCACTGAGGGCCAAAAATGCAGAGGAACGGCAAATTTGCTCAGCTTGAGCTGGGACATCCATCTTCTCCTGCCCTCAGATGTTGATGCTCCTGGTTCATGGTCCTTCAAACTCAGACTTGGACTTACAGTATTGGCTCCCGTGGTTCTCAGGCCTTTGAGTTTGGACCGGAACTGCACCATCAGCTTTCCTGGACCTCCAGCTTGCAGACAACAGATTATGGGACTTCTCAACCTCGCTAATCATGTGAGCCAATCTCTCATAATAAGTCTCTATCTATCTATCCATCTATCTATCTATATCCTATTGGTTCCGTTTCTCTGGAGAATCCTGACTAATACACTGGGCTTGCTCCAACTTACCACTTATCACCACCACCACTCCCCACTCCAGCTTTGTTGGCACAGTAGTTCAACCATGGTGAGGCAGGCTGTAAAATAAAAGCTAGCCGCTTTGCTGCTGCCACTGCTGCTGCTGAAAGGAAGTCACTTGATTTAGAGCATTGTCAGATCTCAGTGGCAAGTGGGTAAGAAGGACTGCTAGCCTGAGGTTGCAGGACTGTTTGAGGCAGGCACTGGGCCAGCAGACTACCAGGGGATGTAACAGGGAAATCCAGGAAGGGAGACAGCCATAGTGGACTTGATAGGCAATCCACATATCCTGTGTACATGCTCACACATCCCTGGCCTACACGCCTATGAGAAGCAAAAGAGACCAGGAGAAAATAAAAGCTGGAGCAGACTTGTAAATAGTTTGAAGCTTGAACGTGCTCCTCAGTCCACCCACAGACTCATCAGCAGATAATGGATGTATACTGGCTGGAGGTGTTTGAGCAAAACCTTAACACTGAGCTATGAAGATATAGGAGCAACCCTGAGGAAGCTAGTCTTTAAAAATAAAAGCAAGAGAAAAAAGTCTTAGCAGAGCCGTCAGCAGCCCCACATTATAGTGGAGACAGAGGTCATAAACTTAGTTCAGGCAAGTTAGTAAACAACCAAGAAAATAATGATAGCAACCATCAGGAGGCAAAATCAGAATCGAGAATTGTTAAAACATACAGTTGACCCTTGATCAGCACGGGGGGTTGGGGCGCTGATCCTCCATGCAGTTGAAAATCCGCATATATCCATATTCGCCATTCCTCTGCATCTGCAGTTCCTCCGCATATGCATCCACAGATTCAACCAACCGTGTAGTACTGTGGTATTTACTATTGAAGAAAATCCATGTATAAGGAGACCCATGCAATTCAAACCCATGTTGTTCAAGGGTCAACTGTATTATCTAATATGAGCAGTATTACCAAAAAATTATGATATGCAAATAGATTTTTTAAAAAGTAAGAAGTGGATTCAGCAATTTAAATCATCCCCCCCACCCCCACACACAGAAAGCCCAGGCTCATGTGGCTTTTGTGGCAAATTGGATCAAATATTTAAAGGAAAAAAAATCACACCAATCCTTTACAGACTCTTTCAACAATTGAGGAGGATGGAAGTGCTTCCCAATTCCTTCTGTGAGGCCAGTATTACTCTGATACCAAAGACACATATAAAGACATCAGAAGAAAAGAAAACTACAGACTGATATCCCTCCTGAATACACATGCAAGAAATCTTAAAAAGCATTAGCACACTGAATTCAGCAATATAGAAAAAGGATTATAAAACACAACAAAGTTGGATTTGTTCCAGAAATGCAAATTGGAGAAGTATTAAAAACAATTAGGGACTTCCTTGGCGGTCTAGTGGTTAAGATTTCACCTTCCAATGCAGGGGGTGCAGGTTCGATCCCTGGTCGGGGAGCCATGATCCCACATGCCTCGTGGCCAAAAAACCAAAACATAAAAGAGAAGCAATATTGTAACAAATTCAATAAAGACTTTAAAAATGGTCCACATCAAAAAAATCTTAAAAAAGAAACAGTGAAGCTTTCTGCCCACGGATGCTGCCGAGTAAGCATTGTTGAAGTCTCTCCCCTCTACTGCCGTCATGTCTAAGTCAGAGTCTCCCAAAGAGCCTGAACAGCTGCAGAAGCTCTTCATTGAAGGTTTGAACTTTGAAACGACCGATGACAGTCTGAGGAGCCATTGTGAGCAATGGGGAGCGCACACAGACTGTGTGGTAATGAGGGATCCAAACACCAGGCACTCCAGAGGCTTCGGGGTTGTCACATATGCCACTGTGGAGGAGGTGGAGGCAGCCATGAAAGCAAGGCCACACAAGGTAGATGGAAGAGTTGGGGAACCAAAGAGGGCCGTCTCAAGAGAAGATTCTCAAAGACCGGGTGCCCACTTAACTGTGAAAAAGATTTTTGTTGGTGGCATTAAAGAAGACACTGAAGAACATCATCTAAGAGATTATTTTGAACAGTATGGGAAAATCGAAGTGATTGAAATCATGACTGACCAAGGCAGTGGCAAAAAGAGAGGCTTTGCTTTTGTAACCTTTGATGACCATGACTCTGTAGACAAGATTGTCATTCAGAAATACCACACTGTGAATGGCCACAACTGTGAAGTAAGGAAAGCCCTATCTAAGCAAGAGATGGCTGTTGCTTCATCCAGCCAAAGAGATCACAGTCGTTCTGGAAACTTTGGTGGTGGTCGCAGACGTGGTTTTGGTGGGAGTGACAGCTTTGGTCATGGAGGAAACTTCAGTGGTCGAGGTGGCTTTGGTGGCGGCCACGGTGGTGGTGGATATGGTGGCAGGATGGCTATAATGGATTTGGTAATGATGGAAGCAGTTTTGGAGGTGGTGGAAGCTACAGTGACTTTGGCAATTACAACAATCAATCTTCAAACTTTGGACCCACAAAAGGAGGAAACTTTGGAGGCACAAGTTCTGGCCCCTGTGGTGGTGGAAGCCAATACTTTGCCAAACCATGAAACCAAGTTGGCTCTGGAGGTTCCAGTGGCAGCAGTAGCTGTGGCAGTGGCAGAAGGTTTTAATTACTGCCAGGAAACAAAGCTTAGCAGGAGAGGAGAACCAGAGAAGTGACAGGGAAGCTAGGTTATAACAGATTTGTGAATTCAGCCAAGCACAGTGGTGGCAGGGCCTAGCTGCTACAAATAAGACATTTTAGACAATACTCAGGTGTATGGGCAAAAGGAACTCGAGGACTGTATTTGTTGGGTTTTTTTGTTGTTGTTGTTTTATATTTGTATAACTTTTTAAAAAACATCTTTATTAGAGTATAATTGCTTTACAATGGTGTGTCAGTTTCTGCTTTATAACAAAGTGAATCAGTTATACATATGTCCCCATATCTCTTCCCTCCTGCGTCTCCCTCCTTCCCACCCTCCCTATCCCACCCCTCTAGGTGGTCACAAAGCACTGAGCTGATCTCCCTGTGCTATGCGGCTGCTTCCCACTAGCTATCTATTTTACGTTTGGTAGTGTATATATTCGAGGACTGTATTTGTGACTAATTGTATAACAGGTTATTTTAGTTTCTGTTCTATGGAAGGTGTAAAGCATTCCAACAAAGGGTTTTAATGTAGATTTTCTTTTTTTGCACCCATGCTGTTGATTTCTAAATATAATAGTCTGATCATGACACTGAATAAGTGTGTCTTTAAAAAAAAAGCCCACAAAACAATTAAAAATATCATATTAATAGAATAAAGGACAAAATACACATAATCATCTCAAAAGATACAGGAAAAGCATTTGATAAAATTCAACACCCTGTCATGATAAAAGCACTCAACAAACTAGGATTAGAAGGAAACTTTCCTAACCTGATAAAGAACATCTATGAAAAACCTTTAACTAATATATGTAATCATGACAGACTGAATACTTTTCCTCTAAGATCAGAAACAAGACCAGAGTGTCCACTGTCATTACTTCTATTCATCATTGTACTGCATTGTACTGGAGATTCTAACCAGTGCAAAAAAACAAAATTATTTTAAAGCCATTCAGATTAGAAAGGGAGTAGTAAAAACTGTCTTAATTTGCAGACAACATGATTTATATTTAGAAAATCCTAAGGAATACACACAAACACACACTACTAAAATTAATAAATGAATTTAGCAAGGTCACAAGACACAAGATCCATATACCAAAATTATTTGTATTTCTGTACATTAGCAATGAACAATCCAAAAATGCAATTAAGAAAACGATCAGGAAAACATTCCTAACAACATCAAAAAGAATAAAATACTTAAGAAATTTAGCAAAAGAAGTACAAAATTTGTATACTGAAAACCACAAAACGTTGCTAAGATAAATTTTAAAAGATCTAAATAAATGGGAGAGACATTCCATGTTAATGGATTGGAATTTTCAGTATTGTTAAGATTGCAAGGTTCCCTAAATTGACAAGGTAAGCTAAAATTCAAATGGAAATACAAAGGTCCTCAAATAGCCAAAATAAATTTGAAAAATGATAACAAAGTTGGAGGATTTACACTACCCTATTTTAAAACTTTCAGAAGTTAATAATGGAGACAGTGTGGTATTGGCATAAGGATGGGCATGTAGATCAATGGAACAGAATTGGGAGTCCAGAAGTAAACCCATACATTTATGATCAAATGATTTTTCACCAAGGCTCCAAGACAATTCAATGGGAAGAGGATAGCCCTTGCAACAAGTGGTTCTGTGTCAATTGAATATCCATAAAATGCCAAAAATTTAATTTAGACCCTTACTTTACACTATAAACAAAAATAATTCTAAATAGATCATAGACTTAAATGTAAAAACTAAATCTATAAAAATTCTAGAAGAAAATATAGGAGAAAATATTTGTAACCTTTGGTTAAACAAAGCTTAGATATGATACCAAAAGCACTAGCAACAATGACAAAAAAAGTAAATAAAAGACTTCATCAAAATTAAAAACCTTTGTGTTTCAAAGGATACCATCAAGAAAGTGAAGACAACTCATGGAATGGGAGAAAATATTTGCAAATCATTTAACTATTAAGGGACTTAATCTAGAATTTTTAAAGTGCTCTTACAACTCGATAATAAAACTACATATTAAAAAAAGGAGAAAAGATCTGAATAGTCATTTCTCCAAAGAAGCCAGACATATGGCTAATAAGCACATGAAAAATTGTTCAACATAATTAACCATCATGGAGATGCGAATTAAAACCATAGTGAGATACCAATTCATACCCAGTAGAATGGCTCTATCCAAAAAGACAAACAGTAAAAATGTTGGTGAGGATACAGAAAAACAAGAATCTTCATACATTGCTTGTGGGAAGGGAAAATGATATGGTCTTTTTGGAAAATAATTTGGCAGTTTCATGAAAAGTTGAACATAAACTTACCAGGCAACCCAAACCCAAGAGAAATTAAAATATACGTCACACAAAGACTCGTATGCAAATATTCATAGCAGCATTATTCAAAATAGCCCCAAACTGGAAGCAATTCAAATGTGCATTGTTGGTGAATGGGTAAACAGTATGTGGTATATCCATACAATGGAATACTATTCAGCTATAAAAAGAGTAAGGACTTCCCTGGTGGCACAGTGGTTAAGAATCCGCCTGCCAGTGCAGGGGTCACGGGTTCGAGCCCTGATCCAGGAAGATCCCACATGCCACAGCGCAACTAAGCCCATGTGCCACAACTACTGAGCCTGTGCTCTAGAGCCCACGAGCCACAACTACTGAAGCCTGTGCGCCTAGAGCCCATGCTCCGCTACAAGAGAAGACACCTCAGTGAGAAGTCTGCAACTGCAACGAAGAGTAGCCCCCGCTCGCCACAACTAGAGAAAGCCCGTGCACAGCAACGAAGACGCAGCCAAAAATAAATAAATAAATAAATAATTTAATTATTTTAAAAAAGAGTGAGATAATGATGCATGCTACAACATGAATGAACCTCAAAAACGTGCTAAGTGAAAGAATCCAGACACAAAAGGCCCCATATTGCATAATTCCATTTATATAAATTGTCCAGAAAAGGCCAGAGTCAGAAAGTAGATAAGTGGTTGCCTGGGCTTGGTGGGGAGTGGGAATTGACCGCAGAAAGGCCTGAGAGCATTTTTAAGTGTGATGGAAATATTTTTAAAAACTAGCTTTAGTGGTAGTTGCACAATTCTATGAATGAACTGGAAATCTTTGAGTCAGTACATAAATGATCACTCAATAAAGCTTTAAAAAATAATACCCACCGTATTCCAAGGAAATAACTGTAATAAGCTTCCCTCATCAGTTCACTCATGCCTGTGTATTTAACTTTTGTTCCATTTGTGTCTATTGCATCTTAGATGAGCAGTCTGCCTTCATGAACTGTATCTATTTCTGGACTACAAAGAGTCCTGGAAACTCTGACCCACTCCACTCATTCAGTCTAAAACCTATCGAAGCAATGTCAGCTCAGAATCCTAGAAGCAGGAGTCTCTTCTTAAAGTAGCAATAGTTCAGAGTACCTGATCTAGTCCTATCCACAAGCCCCTGCAACAGTCCTCTTTTGTTGTCGACACAAATTCCAGCCAGTACCTTATGGCAGAGACTTCAGGCATGCATCAGGAAGGAGAAATCTGTTTGATAGTGATACCTAGAGGTATCATTCACCAATAATATTAGAATGGAGGAAAGTAAAATTCTCTATTGGCACACACTACACAACTATTTCATAAGAGTTTGATCAGTGTTCTGAGTGTAAGCACATACTTAACAGCAAAGACATTGACAAGTCTCCAGTGCCTTACAAAAACTATACAATTTCTGAAATACTTTCATGGGTACCTGAAAAACAATACTTGGTTATCAATTTAATCAAAATGATGATAAAATGTTTTAAAATAACCATAGAGGAAAGCGATATGGTTATAAGGAAACTTAGTTCTTCCTTATAGAAGAATCTTTGTTCTTTGTTCTTTGTACCTTGGATGCACTTTTTTAAAAAAATCAAAGATATGATAAAGGCAATAAAATGTAGATAAAATTATTCTTATGATATTTGAAATCTCTGCTATCAGGCATATTACACAGAAGGTAAATATAACCTCTTATTACCCCTTGGTATTAGCTTGAAGACCAATTTATCATCTTAAATTTTTTTAAATTTATAATAATTATAGATTCATAGGAAGTTGCAAAGAAATATACAGGGAAGCTCTGTGTACTCTTTTCCCAGCTTTTATCAGTGGTAACAACTTACACAACTATAGTATAATTTCAAAACCAAAAAATTGATATTGTTACAATTCATAGAGCCTATTCAGATTTCAACAGTTATATATGTACTCAGTTGTGTGTGTGTACCTCTATGCAATTTTCTCATGTGTAGCCTTGTGTAACCACCACCACAATCAAAATACTCAACTGTAACATCAGCATAAGACTCTTTCATGTTACTTATTTATGTCACACCAATCTCCTCCCCTTCTATTCCTAATTCCTGGTGACCATGAATCTCTTCTCTATCTCTATAATTATGTTATTTCATGAATATTACATAAATAGAATCATGCAATATGTGAGTTTTTAAGATTGGCTTTTTTAAAGTCTTTTTTTTATGAGTCTTCTTGAAGATCATTTTATTTTATTGTATTTTATTTATTTTTCTTTGGCTACACCATATGGCTTGTGGAATCTCAGTTCCCCGACCAGGGATTGAACCCAGGCCCTGGCAGTGAAAGCTTGGAATCCTAACCACTAGGCGACCAGGGAAGTCCCCAAGATTGGCTTTTTTCACTCAGGATAATGCCCTTGAGATACCTCCAAGTTGTTACATTGTATCAGTAACTCATTCCTTTTTTTTTTTTTTTTACTGCTGAGTAGTATTCCATGGTATGGATATACCACAATTTATTTAGCCATTCATCCATTGAAAGGCATTTGGGTAGTTTCCAGGTTTTGACTATTACAAATAAAACTGCTATGAGCATTCATGTACAAGTACCTGCAGGAAAATAAATCTTCATGTCTCTGCGTTAAATGCCAAGAGTACGATTGATGGATCATTAGTGAAGTCCATTTTTAGACTTGAAAGAAACTGCCAAACTATTTTCCATAGTGTGTGTACCATTTTACATTCCTACCAGCAATGTATGAGTGATCTAGTTTCTCTACATCCTCACCAGCATTTGGTGTTATTACTATGTTTTATTTTAGTCATTCTGATAGGTGTGTAGTAATATCTCATTGTACTTTTGATTCACATTTCTTTAATGGTTAATGATGTTGAACATCTTTTCATGTTTATTTACCATCTGTATATCCTCTTGGGTGAAATATCTGTGCATGTCATTTTCTAATTGGATTGTTTATTATTGTAATGCTGAGTTTTGAGAGTTCTTTATATGCTTTAAATGCAAGGTCATTTGCATATACATATTGGATATGTAATTGCAAATATTTTCTCTCAGACAGGAATTTTTTTTTTACATCTTTATTAGAGTATAATTGCTTTACAATGGTGTGTTAGTTTCTGCTTTATAACAAAGTGAATCAGTTATACATATACATATGTTCCCATATCTCTTCCCTCTTGCATCTCCCTCCCTCCCACCCTCCCTATCCCACCCCTCTAGGTGGTCACAAAGCACCGAGCTGATCTCCCTGTGCTATGCGGCTTCTTCCCACTAGCTATCTACCTTACGTTTGGTAGTGTATAAACGTCCATGCCTCTCTCTCGCTTTGTCACAGCTTTCCCTTCTCCCTCCCCATATCCTCAAGTCCATTCTCTAGTAGGTCTGTGTCTTTATTCCTGTCTTACACCTAGGTTCTTCATGACATTTTTTTTCTTAAATTCCATATATATGTGTTAGCATACGGTATTTGTCTCTCTCTTTCTGACTTACTTCACTCTGTATGACAGACTCTAGGTCCATCCACCTCACTACAAATAACTCAATTTCGTTTCTTTTTATGGCTGAGTCATATTCCATTGTATATATGTGCCACATCTTCTTTAACCATTCATCCAATGATGGACACTTAGGTTGTTTCCATCTCTGGGCTATTGTAAATAGAGCTGCAATGAACATTTTGGTACATGACTCTTTTTGAATTATGGTTTTCTCAGGGTATATGCCCAGTAGTGGGATTGTTGGGTCATATGGTAGTTCTATTTGTAGTTTTTTAAGGAACCTCCATACTGTTCTCCATAGTGGCTGTACCAATTCACATTCCCACCAGCAGTGCAAGAGGGTTCCCTTTTCTCCACACCCTCTCCAGCATTTATTGTTTCAGGGTTTTTTGATGTTGGTCATTCTGACTGGTGTGAGATGATATCTTATTGTAGTTTTGATTTGCATTTCTCTAATGATTAATGATGTTGAGCATTCTTTCATGTGTTTGTTGACAGTCTGTATATCTTCTTTGGAGAAATGTCTATTTAGGTCTTCTGCCCATTTTTGGATTGGGTTGTTTGTTTTTTTGTTATTGAGCTGCTTATAAATTTTGGAGATGAATCCTTTGTCAGTTGCTTCATTTGCAAATATTTTCTCCCATTCTGAGGGTTGTCTTTTGGTCTTGTTTATGGTTTCCTTTGCTTCGAAGTTTCATTAGGTCCCATTAGTTTATTTTTGTTTTTATTTCCATTTCTCTAGGAGGTGGGTCAAAAAGGATCTTGCTGTGATTTATGTCATAGAGTGTCCTGCCTATGTATTCCTCTAAGAATTTGATAGTTTCTGGCCTTACATTTAGGTCTTTAATCCACTTTGAGCTTATTTTTGTGTATGGTGTTAGGGAGTGATCTAATCTCATACCTTTACATGTACCTGTCCAGTTTTCCCAGCACCAATTATTGAAGAGGCTGTCCTTTCTCCACTGTACATTCCTGCCTCCTTTATCAAAGATAAGGTGACCATATGTGCGTGGGTTTCTCTCTGGGCTTTCGATCCTGTTCCATTGATCTATCTTTCTGTTTTTGTGCCAGTACCATACTGTCTTGATTAAGGTAGTTTTGTAGAATAGTCTGAAGTCAGGGAGCCTGGAGTAGTTTCATGGCCACGAAGAAGACAGAAAGACCACTCACAACTGCATAAACAAAATTATCACAAGCTTTCTTATCTCCTATTTGTTCTTCTAAAAACTCATCTGTCTTCTCTAAAGAAACCTATTTGTTCTTCCCCTGGAAGCCCTTTACCCCCTTCCTTTCCTCTACTAAGTTAAATATATAAGCCCCAGATTCTAACTACCCCTTTGAGTATATCACTAAGCACTCCCTCGTATATGCATATTGCACATGTAAATAAACTCTGCTTTCTTTTCCTCTTGCTAATCTATCTTTTGTCAGTTTAATTCACATGTCCTCAGATACTGAGCCCAAGAGGGTAGAGGAATGTTTTTCCTTTCCTACACCTTCAAATTGCAACATGGTGTTACTTATTATTGTATGAACCTGCCCTCCTCTTAAAATTCTAAGAAACATTTTTGAGTAAATATGTTTTTTTTAATATGTGTTTTATAAATATGTGTTTCTCTTACTAAAAAAGAAATTAAAATTAAACGAGTTTGAACTTTTTTATTTATCCTCTCTCATGCCTGTAGTTATATCTATATGTAAACCTATCTACAAATTTTCTTAGGCAATTAAATTTGCAATTGCTTCTCAGATCTGTGGTGCTCTAGGAAACGAGTCTATCTTAGCTGCACTTTTAGGCTAAATTCTCTAAAAGCAGTAATATCTAAACATCACTTGAGGAATTTGCATAAAGTGCAAATTCCTGTGTCTTACCTCCCATCTCCATATTTTCTTATTCACTAAGCAGGAGTCCAAGGGTTTGTAATAAGTACCCCAGGTATGAAATTTAAGCATGCTACACTTTAGAAGAGCTGCCCTAAAACCAAAAATAACTAGACCAAATCTATCTAGATGAGACATTCAGAAAATAAAGTCATCTTTTTGTAAAATCTCACTTGATGCCCTTTTGAAATACTGGAGAAATTTGCAATATGGTTGTTATCTTGGGAATAAATTTTTTCTAAAATCAACACTTGCTATATTAACGTTAACATCATTTTGAAATACTAAAATGGCTATGGCTAGTCCTCGTTTGGAATACATACCTATTTAATCCTATATTCAAGACGTAGAAGCATCTTGCTTACAGACCTGCTGAAGTGGGAAACCAAATTCATCACTTTATGTCAGGGTGCCACATAAAATGTAGACTTTTTGTAACGCCAAGGAAAGGAAATGTACATTTTTTGTAACGTGAAAGTTGGTGTACATTTTACTAAACTTGTTCTTTCTGATGATAATGCCCCTTCCATCTTCTCTGCTTGGTAATTCTTTGATCCTCTTCAAAAGTCACCTCCTGTGACTCTCTTCTTCTACTTTCATTATCCCTTTCTTTGTTTCATCATAATCACTTCTTTCTTTGCACTTGTCCATAGCACGTTGTATTTGTCTGCATTATGTATTTTTTATTGTAATTAATTTGTTATATATCTGTCTTCCTTGCTAGACTGTAAACTTCTCCAGGGCAGAAATCATGGTATAATGATTTTTGTGACCTCAGTCACTAACTTATTACTCCATTCAGGAGATATGGCCATGATTTAATATCTGTATACATAAGCATTTCTATCTATAGGATACCAAACCATCTTTGTGAATATAATCCAGGACTTTATCAGGCACCTTCCCTTAACAATGATAAAGGTGTATGCATCGTAATAATTTCTGTTGGTGACTGGATAAGTGACTATTTTCAAAGAACTGCTAGACTTCTTTGAAAATTGATAAAATCTAAGAGATAATTATGTTCCAGTTTTCAGATTGTAAGGTACTAATGAAGAAAGAAAACAAAACAAAAAACCCCATATAACAACTACCTAGGATAAAGGGATGATTGGGTGAATTTTTTGTTTTCTTAGTCCCAATAAGATGGTGTTCAACAATATGGCGTTTCTGTCAGCTTAAATTTTCTCGAGGCTGCTTTGTCTGATTCTGCTGGGTAATGTTAATGTTCATAAATTAGGCAATACTAGTGTTTCTAGGGAACACAGTTACCTTATATTACCCCAGTCAATTTTGGACAAATAATCCAATATTAAATTTTATTCGTGAGTGCATGTTCTACACATTTCAAGCTAAGTAGCATCATAACAAATACTATGTAAAACGTTATGATTGTGACTAGTATATGTCAGCGTGTGTGAGTCTGTATTCCTCAGATGCCACTCCAATTTACTGCTACATTGTGCTATGGAAGAGGTCAGCCAGGAAATGGGCCAAGGCTTTTAAAAACTCCAGTGTTCAGCCAATTCTATTAGTTCCAAGTGCTTTGCTTCCTTCCTCTGTGAGGATACATCAGCTTAGCATAATAGGTCCAATTTTCAAAAAGCTGCATTTGATTTATTTCTTTTGGAAATTCAGCTTTCAGTCTGAAAAAAAAAAATAACGTGCTTGTATTTAAATAGCCAGATTCCCCACACCCAAACTGGTAGGTGGAATTATGGAATCAGAAAAGACTTCTCTTAGAGACTGATTACGGAAGCACATTTTAAATAATGAACTGTGAAGGAGAATTAACATTTTCTTGCCGTTATCCTGATGTTAGGAAGTAAGAGTACAGAATCTTAGTTAGGGGACCAAATACTTTGATTTCTTGAAAGCCTGCCTTAGATGACTGCTTTAATGCAGTCATTACTTCACAAACATGACTTCACTTCAAGCCTACATGATTCAAAGATTTTAAAAAGGAGTAGGCAGTTTTTAAATGTATCAAGCAAGGAAGTAGCAAAGTACTTGTCACTAAACAGATAATCAACATTGCAAAAATTGGCTGATGACATGCACAGAAATCCTATGCTATGGCCAAATAATATCATTGCCCAAACTGAGTCTACTAGCATTTAAAAAAATTCTTTGGAATTTAAAACATAGATAGTGTTAAAGGATACTTCTTCAAAGGTAAAATCATGACTGTCATTTACATATAAAATGAACATATGTCAAAGATTTTATTTAACTCTAACTAATGAAAGAGCCAGAAAGATGTTATTGGTTCAAGACAAATTCAAAGAACAGAAATAGCTTATGAAATGAATTTACAAATAGATTCAAAACTGGCATTTTCCACAAGGAGAGGGAAATCAGTTCTTTCTCCTCTGCATATGGAAAAATCGTTTGCAGTGTTTTCAGTTATCTAAAACTTTGAATTATACGATAATTCGAAGACAGTGTAAAGTGGAGATAACCTTGATGGGTAAATTCAACAGGACACCCACTAATATGTTTTTGTCCATTTTGATCTTTCATAATTTTTCCTGACAACAGAATCTATATACACAAGAAATGGTTAATTTCATTAAGTTGATATAAGATTTCCTGTCTTCAAACATAGTCTTTTATTTTATTTTTTTAAATTTATTTTATTGAAATATAGTTGATTTACAATGTTGTGTTAATTTCTGCTATGCAGCAAAGTGATTCACTTATACACACACACACACACATACACACACACACACACACACATATATATATATTCTTTTTCATATTCCTTTCCATTATGGTTTATTACAGGATATTGAATATAGTTCCATGTGCTATATAGTAGAAACATAGTCTTATACATAGCTATTGTAGTTCATAGTCACAGTGTTAATTTTCTGTGTGTGGTTAATTTACAGTACATGTTCCAGTTCTTCCTGTGAGTGAATTGATAACTAGGAGTGCTTCTTATAATCCTTTAAAGAAAAACCCTTTTGTGGTGAGTGGAATTCTAATATGGCCCCCAAGATTCTCACCCTTATATAGGGTATATACATACCCTATATAATTACCTCCCCTTGATTGTGGACAGTCTCTGTGAATAAGATAGCAAAGGGATTTTGCAGATGTTGCTTTTGAGTTAATCAGAATGGAAGTTATGCTGGGTAGGCCTGACCTAATCAGGTTAGCCCCTAAAAGAAATAAGAAGCACTAGGAGACATGCTCCTGTTGGCCTTGAAGACAGCTACCATGAGCTCAACAGTTGCAAGGAAATGAAGTCTTCTACCACCACATGATCTTGGAAGAGAGTTTAGAGCCTCAGATAAGATCTTAGCCTTGGCCAACACCTTGAGTTCAGTCTAGTGAGATGATGATGAGAGAAACCACCTAATCCAAGTCCAGCCTCCTGACTGATGGAAATAAATGGGTGTTTTCTTAAAGCTGCTAAGTTTGTGGAATTTTGTACCCAGTAATAGAAAACTAATACACTTCCCCTCTCCTCTAAGGAGAATTGCCTCCTCTGTGGATAAATAAATGGATACAGATAAATAGATAAACAAGAAAGCAAACAAATTAGAAAAAAAACCCCACAGGAATAATGTGAAAACTTGCATATGACAGCTACATGTTTTGAATAACAGCTCAAACTCCTCTGATCAAATAAAGATAATAAGAATCTCTGGAAAAAATATGTATATTATTCTTTTTATTTCTTTATGATAATAAAAGGAATACATGTTCATTTTAGAAAATTTGGAAACCACAGAAAGCCACACCATTAACATTTTGGAGGATTTCATATCATATTTGTTTCTATATGTTTTTCATATACCATGATCATCCATGCCCACCGCTGATCCCTGGTTCCTAGAATAGTGCCTGGTACAGAGTGGACTGTAAGATAATATTTACTAAGTATAAGAAAGTTAGGATGAACAGATAAATAAGTTGTTTTTTGTTATTATTTAAGGATATTTTATAGTCTTAGTTCTTATGACTCTCTCTACATCAAATATGGTTAATATAATTCCTAAAGAGTACATTATGTGCAGTAGAATGCCTAAGAGCAGTTTACATAAGCCTGTGGCTTTGGCTTTCTGCTCATTGCTATTTCTTTCCTTTCTCTTTCTGATGAACAGAATTTTATCTGTTATATTAAAAAAAAAGCTTTATTGAGATATACTCCATATATCATACAATTCTCCAATGTAAATTCGCAATTCAGTGGCTTTTGTTATATCCACAAAGTTGCACAGCCATCACTATAATTTCTGCTATATTTTTAATCAAAAATATAGATTTTATTCACCATTGTTAATGTGATGAGGCTCCTAGTATACTTGTGAACCCACTATCTTTACTGGAAACTGCTGATTTCTTTTCACTGAAAAATTTAGCTCTTTTTATACCATTGGTATATCTAATATAAGTTGAAAGTGTTTTCCTTAAAATGTATACAGTCCTTATAGAATATTATTAGGCAATAAAAAATAATGTAGTACTGATACATGTTACAACATGGATGAATCTTGAAAACAGCATGCTAAATGAAAGAAGCCAGCCACAAAAAGCCGTGTATATAATTCCACTTATTCATTTATGTGAAATGTCCAGATAGGCAAATCCATAGAAATAGAAAGTAGATTAGTGGTTGCCAGGAACTGGGGAGAGGTAAATGCGGAGTGACTGCTAACGGGTACAGGGTTTCTTCTGGGAGTGATGAAAATGTTCTAAAATTAGATTATGGTGATGATTGTACAGCTCTCTGAATAAATTAAAGAACACTGAATTGTATAATTTAAATGGGTGAATTTTATGCTATATAAATAAATTATATATGTGTGTATATATATATATAATATCTCAATACAGCTGTTAAAAATTTATAGAGGTGGGCAGGAATTTCATTCTATCCGATTAAACACAGTGAAAACTAGTGATCCTAAAGGACAAATTTTAGAAAAGTTATAGCTATATTTAAACCTTAACCAAATTTTTTCAAAGAGGTTTTTGTTTGTTTCTCATATTTGTTTATTTAAATTTTTTAATATGAAAAAAAGTGTGATTACTGGTTAGTCGCATCAAACATTTAAGGAAGAAATAATATGAATTCTACAAAAAATCTTCCAAAAAATGGAGGAGAGGGACTTCTTCCCAATTCATTCTATGAGGCCAGCATTACTCTGATACCAAAACCAGACAAAGACATTACAAAAAAAGGAAACTACTGACCAATATCCCTCACGAACCTGGAGGCAAAAATTTTATACAAAACTTCAGCAAATTGAATCCAGCAATATATAAAAAGGGTAATACATCACAACAATGTTGGGCTTATCTCAGGAATACAGAGTTGATTTAACATTCAAAAGGAAGCAATGTAAGGCATCATACTAACAATTTAACACACACTCAAACATATTATGATTTCAATAGATTCAGAAAAGTCATTTGGCACAATTCAAGATACATTCCCTATTAAAACTCTCAGCAAAACAGGAATCAAAGGAAACTTTCTCAACCAGATGAAGAGCAACTATGAAAAACATATAGGTAGCATCATATTTAATGGTGAAGAACTAAATGGTTTCCCCCTAAGATCAAGAAGAATAAGACAAAAGTGTTCATTCTCATCACTTCTTTTCAACATTGTACTAGAGGTTCTGGCCAGTGCAATCAGGCAAAAAAGAAGGAAGGAAGGAAGGAAGGGGAAAGAGAGAGGGAGGGAGGGAGTAAGGAAGAAAGAAAAGGCATCCATTTTGGAAAGAAAAAAGTAAAACTGTCTTTATTTGTAGACAACATGAAAGTCTATGTAGAAAATCTGATGGAATCCACAAGAAAGCATGAGTTTATCAGGTTGCAGGCTACAACATCAATATTCAAAAAGCAACTGTAATTTTATATATTAGCAATGAACAATCAAGAATTGAAATTTAAAGAGCAATGCCATTTGTGATAGCACTTAGGGATCAAAAACACTTAACGATAGTACTTAGGGATAAATACTTAGGGATAAAGCTGACAAAAAATGTGCAACACTGAAAACTACAAAACACTGCTGAGATAAATTAAAAGACGTTTAATTAATAGACCTTGTGCATGGCTTGGAAGACTCAATATTATTAAGAGGTCAGTTCTCCCAAAATTGCTCTATAGATTGATTCAATGCAATCTTAATTACAATCCCACTTTGCTTTTCTGAAGAAATTGACAAGTTGATTCTAAAATGCCTTTAAAAATGCAAAGGACCTAGAATAGACAAAATCGCTCTGAAAAAGAACAAAGTTGGGGACTAACACTATCTGATTTCAAGTCTTATTGTAAAGCTACAGTAATCAGGACAATGTGGTATTGGCGTCAAGCTAGACAAACAGATCAGTGGAACAGAATAGACAGTCCAAAAATAAACCCACATATATAAACAATTGATTTTTGACAAAAGTACAAAAGCAATTCTGTGGAGAAAGGATTTGTAAAAAATAAATGCTGCTGAGACAAGTGGTTTATCCATATGCAAAACGAACAAACAAACCAAAACCAAAAACACACCAAAAACCAAAAACTTCAATCTAAACTTCACACTATACACAAAATTTAACTCAAAATGGATCATGGATCTAAATGTAAGCCTAAAAGTATAAAGCTCTAGAAGAAAACATAGGAGAAAATTTCTGTGACCTTTGGTTAAGGAACAGTCTCTTAGATACAACACCAAAAGCACAACCCAGAAAAAAGGGATAAAAGACTTCATGGAAAATAAAAAACTTTTGCTCTTCAAAAGAGACTGTTAGGAGACTGAAATGACAAGAAAATATTTGCATAGCATATTTCTCATAAGAGACTTATATCCAGGATACAAAAAGAACACTCAAAACTTAATAAACAAACAACCCAATAAAAAAAGCAAAGGATTTGAGCAGACATTTCACCAAAGAAGATACATGGATCACAAATAATCACATGAAAAGATGGTCAATGTCAGTAGTCATTAAAGGTATTGCAAATTAAAACCATAATGAATACCACTATGTACCTATTAAAAATGACATGTATTGGCAAGGATGTGAAGGAACTGAAATTCTCATAACCCTGATGGTGAAATGTAAAATGGTACAGCCACTTTGGAAATGAGTGTGGCAGTTCCTTTAAAAGTCAAATTCACAGATGCCATATGATCCAGCTCTTCCATCTCTAGGTATTTACCCAAGAAAAAATAAAGCATGTGTCCATACAAAGATTTGTACCTGAATGTTTATAACAACTTTATGTGTAGTAGCCAAAAAAGTGGCAACAACCTAGATTTTCATCAACAGGTGAATGGATAAACAAATCGCTATATGTCCACACCATGGAATACTACCCATTAATAAAATTGAACTATTGATACAACAGCATGAATGAATCTCAGAATAATTTTGCTAAGTGAAAGAAGCCAGCCCCAAAAGAGCACATACTCATGATTCCATTTATACAAATCTTAATAAGATACCAACGAATCTATATTGACAGAAAGCAGTTCAGTAGTTGCTTGAGAAAGGGGAGAGTAGAGAGGTGTAGGAGAGAGGGATTACCACGGGGCAGGAGAAGATGTTGGGGGTGATGGATATGTTCATCATCCTGATTGAGGGGATGGTTTCACATGTGCGTACATATATCAACATTTAACCAATTGTATGCTTTAAAGACGTACAGTTTATTTTATGTCATTTTTCTTCAATAAAGCCATTTCAAAAAACCTCATTGAACAAAAAAAGTGTTACTATCTTCACCATCCTTAATTGGCATCTTCAGTAATAAAAATTTTATTTTAAAATGATCTATTAATCACAAGACAAACTAATTTTTTTCTTCTTCCTTGGAATAGCTGAACATATAGAAGAATCAGTAAATTAGGAAACTTTAAACATAGAACCACAGGCCTTAAAGAATTTTAAGCTTGAATATTCCATGTGTTGATGATGATATTAATGCAGTTAAATTGAGCAAAACATTCCTAATCCTGAAAGCTTAAAATTAGGGTTCTTATCAGAATACACATACGTGATGTCAATGCAAATCCCCCACTCATTTATGAAGTTATTTTGACATATACCAATCTCCTTTTCCATTCAGTCATTTTATGTAGGCCCTCTTGGTGTGGGAAGGTTATAACTTTTTCTCTGAGGTGAAGGGAAGCTATTCCATGACAAGGTTTTCTACTAGCAAAGAAAAGAGTTGTGACAACAAATGGATAATTCAAGAAAATATGCCTTATTCAATAAATGAATATCAGATTAATAGGGTTCAATATGCATGTTTATCTTTGACTTTTTAACTTATTGATTCTAACATTCTCAATATAAAGTTTAGCATTTTAGTCATGATTCTACTTCAGGCTAATTATCTAGGCTACAGAGTTCATGACTGATCATCATATTCAATTATTGTATTATGCTAGTCGTGATTATAATGCAGAAGAAACCAATCACACAGCCTTTGTGGTATTCAGTAGCTTACAAAGGGGGGCTTCCTAATTTCTTAGGCAGGGAATATTTATGAGCAGTTTGTTTCTGGGAGCCCTGAAATATGGTACTTTGGAAAGGTGAGGGTAAGTGGTCTCAAATTTAGATTTATGTTTTCCCATATATGTAAAGTTTATCTGAATGAATTACACATGTTTAAAATCCAGAAAATATGAGGTTGGAAGATAGTTGATGTAATACATACTTAGGAATTTATCAATACTTTTTCTCTTTTTGATTTTTATTTTTCCTTCCAGTTTTATTGAGATATTATTGCCATACAGCACTGTGTAAGTTTAAGGTGTACAGCATAATGATTTGACTTACATACATCATGAAATGATGACCACAGTAAGTTTAGTGAACATCCATCATCTCATATAGATACAAAATTAAACAAACAGAAAAAAATTTTTTTCCTTGTAATAAGAACTCTTAGAATTTACTCTGTTAATAACTTTCATATATAACATACAACAGTATTAATTAAATTTATAATGTTGTACATTACATCCGTAGTACTTATTTATCTTATATCTGGAAGTTTGTACTTTTTGACTGTCTTCATCCAATTCCCGCTCCCCCTTCCCCCCTGCCTCTGGTAACTGCAAATCTCATCTATTTTTCTATGAGTTTATTTGTTTGTTTGTTTTTGAAGTATAATTGACCTACAACACTATGTTAGTTCCTGTCACACAACGTAGTGATTCGATATTTCCGTACATTTCAAAATGATCACCACAGTAAGTCTGGTTACCATTGTGATGTACTTTTTGTAGCCAGATATATTCACTGAAGTTTGTTCTTAAAGACCAGAAAACTTGGGCCAAGACAGAAGGAAAGGATTCCTTGCATATTTCCCCAATGACACTTTGTATGCTTTAAGCATAACATTTATGGGGGAATCTTACTTTGTTCTTAAATATAAACATCAAGTTATGTACTGATAAATCGAGCAAATTTCTATTTTTATCTGCATTCTAACTCAGGCAAAATCAAAGCTTTCTCTTCATTCAGATTTTTCAGAAAAATTTGGCTGTACAGACCTGTCCAGATTGTTGTGGGCTGAAGAGTTAATATAGATTGTCTTCTCTATAGATTTGATGTTGTCGAAGTAAAGGAGAAAGAGAAAGCAAATACACTGGGAAAGGAATTTCGATCTTCTGGGATCAGCCAGGGAGGCAGCTGTCTCAAAATTATGGAAAAAGCAGCAGAGTTTTGGGGCCTGGGTTAATAGCAGCTCCCTTAATAAGCCAGTTCTATAGTTAGGTGTAGGGAGTTGTTTCTAGAAATGTAGTCTACAGTTTGTTCCTTCAGGTCTCACAGTGATTCTGAGGATCATCTAATATCCTTTAATAAACTCAGTTGAGTTTAATTATTAAACGAGCTAGAATGAAATCATTTATCTATTTCTAAGAATCCTTACCTATACAGTAATAGGTATCAGAATGGTGCTGCAAGTAACAGTATCTAAAATGTGTTATTGGCTGAATTGAGACAATGGGGAAATAAATATTAAAAATGCACCCATTTCAATCTGGAAGGCTTGTGACTGTGGTCAAGCTTTTGCTTGCTATTCCTTGGAGTATAAACCAAATATCAACCAAGGCTGTAGGATTAAGAAAAATGGTAGGAAATTTCGGAGGTTGCCATGTACTGGCTCCTTCTTGTGGTTTTTAAGAAAAGCTCCGTAAGAAAGTGATGCACTCAGGCTGCAGAAATGGAAAGAAAAATAAATGTCCTAAGAGGGGTGCTTTTAGCCTTTGGCCTGCAATTTAAGTTTACTGAGACTCCTGTAATTTGGAGCCTTGCAGGATAGAAAAAGCTAAAGGCTTCTGTACTCCAAAGGAAGGCATCGACAGTGGTGAGAACAAAGCTGCAGCCATAGCAATAAATAAGATTGATGCTCTGCTGGACAAATTCTCTGATCAAATTAATAGTGTTTTCTTCTCAACAGAGCTTACTGTTTCACATGTCCTGAAGGTAGAGGCCATTAAGTTAAAGGAGAAGAGGAAAGTGGATAGAGTGCAAAGATAAGCAACTCAAAGCCCCAAATTCTCAGGCTTAAAAAGTTTTAGACCGGTGGTACCCCAAGTGTGGTCCACTGACTAGCTGTCAGTTAACGAATTTTTGGTACTGGTCTGAGAGGAGATAAGGAACTTCAAGCAGAATGTAACTGGTCTGAGAGGAGATAAGGAACTTCAAGCAGAATGTAAGTCAGCTTTGACCCTAAGATCACTGTTTAGTTCAGCTGACTTTTTTATGTCAAGACTTTCTCAGTGAAGGCAGCACTGTGTTAATTTACATTCTGTTGTGAGCACCGTACCTTGTCACAGTCTGGAACTTTGAGTAGAGCTAGTCTAGAAAAGATCCTTGGCCAAGGTTATTCACATATAGATTGATTAGAAATAAATATGCTAGAAATCTACTAAGCTTTGAGGAATATATTGCCAAAAAATATCCCAAACCTGACTGGAACAGTCTGTGCCTGTTAAACCCCACAACAATCCCCAAGATCCTGAACCTGCACCAACAAGAAGCAAGCTGTCCAAAGCTACGTGGCTTCCAGAAAGGACATCCTCTACAAAGCCCAGCTCAGATGTAACCAGGAGGATAATGGAAAAGGAAGAACTATGAGAAACAGGATCAGGGAAAATGGAGGGCAATGGACAACGGAAATCCTCCCAGACAATTTCAAAGATTTCAAGGGCTGCCAGATGAGCTAACCAAGGAATTTATTCTCCTGCCGATTTTTTTCTACTTCACTATTCCTGTTTAGAATGACAATAATTGTTAGGATTTAGAGTTTTGCGTTCTCCTTTTTCTGATGGGAATTTTTGCCACATTCAAACCTCATGAAGAGGACTTCACATCACCCCAAATTCTGAGTTTGTTACTGGATCTAGTAATTAGATGGGAATTCTGCCTCTCTTGCGAGGAGGGTGAGTGTGTTTCCTCACACTAGTGGGAAGAAGGGTGTGCATAGATGTTTGGAAGTTAGAGGAGTGTACTAGAGCAGAGAATACAAGTTCTGTACCCAATATCCATTTCCCTGTCTTTTTTCTTTTTTAACTAACGGAGCCCCAACTTTTGGGAAGCATTTCCCAACCTTCCTGGAAGATAGGCATGACGGTATTTCACACTTCTGGTCAAAGGTTTGAAGGAGAAGCTGTTGGTTACAACTTCTGAGGATGTTTCTTAAAGTGGTGGGTGAGCTGACAATACAGCCATACCCTAAGGATGGTGGTGAGCCATGCCAGTCATGGACTGCCCACGTCTGGACTTCCTCATGAGAAAAAATAAACCCCCAGTTTGTTTGAGCCACTGTTTTCCACTTTCTGTAACTACCAGGCAAATGTAAATTTTTAATTGGTACACTAGAAAAGATGTAACTGTGTTCTCTATTTACTTAATGAATCCTAATGATCTATGTTCACTATTTACTTAGTGAAGTAGATAGAAATCCAGGTCTGTCTATTGAAAATTATATTGTTTGAATCAATTCAATAAGATTTTTACTCAGAGCCTATTGTGTGCTTGGCACTGATGTTTATTGAGAGTAATCTTTACTGACTATACCACAATTCTTACATTATAATTCCTCTTTTCAGTACAGTTTTTAAGGTCTACACTGGAATTCATCTCCTTTCCTGTTCTTCCCACTGGGTTGAATCTTGGAGGAAATTTTATGGCTGCAGACTGAAATCTTGCCGGTTTGACACCTTGTACTCTGCATTTTTATACCTAAAAATCGAGGACTTCACACCCACAGGGCAACATATTATATTTAACTTGCATCATATATAGTCCTAAACTCACCTGAAAATACAGTGTTATCCATTATGAATGAGATTTATTTCATAACTTGTCCACAGTCATTTGCTGTCATAGATATTAATTGGTTGCCTACTCAGCCTCCATTTCCCTCTTCTTTCCCAAGGGACCTACATTTCTGACCAGGTAGCTGCCCCTCTTCCATGCAGCTAATATATACATACACAAATTCACACATGTGCACACGTTTATGCTTTCCATTGTGTATGAGTGAATGTCTATGAAATGATTTCTCCATACAACTAAAAGGCTCTTAAAGATAGTAAATAAAGAGGCTGCATATGGGAGAGAGTTTGTGTGGAAAACAGATGAATAACAGAGTGATAAGAAACATTGCTGGTGGGCGATAGTTTACCTTCCCCCAAATGATAATTATCTGGTGTTGACTCCTCTTGAGACCAGAGCCATACAAAAGGGCAGTTCCCAAGAGTGCTTGGCTGTACTTACCGGGACTGATGGTGGCAGTCAGTTAATGAGAAAGGATCCTGAGGTCTAGCCAGAAAGGTTAGATACTGGCTAATTATTCTGAGCAACTTGAAGCGGGAGAGAGGTGGAGAACAGGGGTCCAGGAGACAAAGTGGGCCAGATGCTAAAGAAACAGTAACACCAAGGAACCAAAGAAATGAGAGGAACTAGAGTTAGTAAGAGGCTACAAATATCAAGATGAGCATCAGACAGCAGAACTATCTGGAATGGAGTTTGATGTGTGGGGAATAGGGTAGTTCAGGAATGCATCTTGAAGAAGTGGGAGTGTAGTTTCAACCCCCTTTTATGAATGTTTTGGTTGCTCCCACCAACAGGGGTGAGTCTTAAAGGAACAGGCTACAACCAAATAGTATTTTATTGAAAATGAGTATCATGGCAGAATGGATTACCTACACTTTGTTTTTAACTCCATGACCTTATCATATAGGGTTGGGGTTAGGTTATGGTAGATCAAAACTTGAAATTCTCTGCACAGTTCATGCTCTTATGCAGAATGCTCTGGGAAACTCTGAAGAAGCTTTAAACTACCTCTCACAAAGTTCCAGTGGCTTTCATTTCTGTTTTGTAAGCTTCTCAAGATTTAAAAAAGTTAAAATAGTTTATTGCAACACCAACTAATGGTGATTATTCTATAGACAATACCATTTCAGGTGCCTTACAGGTCAAGTCTTTCAAAATGAAGAGTAAGGTAACTTCAATTACCGTTTAAGGCAGCTTAATGAGAAGTTAGTAGTGAGTACTTGTGCTTCAGCCACCTGCCACTTGGGTAGCTACAATTGGGAACAAAGGGAAATAAAATGGAATTATAAAAAGACTCCTACCTTTCCCATTACTGGATATTCTTAAAACTACTACCTGTCAACCTCTAATACACATTTTTAATAATGTGTATTTTTGTCTTTCTCTTAATAGAGAATTAACTGGTGTTAATAATAATAATAAAAATAATAGCAGCAAATACTTATATACAACAAATATCATTTTTCTTAATCCTCAAAACTATTAATATCCCTATTTTACAGATGAAGAAACTGAGTGTCAGAGAGGTTAAGACTCTTGACCAGAGTCATGGCTAATAACCCGTGGAGCTGGGATTATGAACTCAGGCAGACGGGTTCCAATGTACATGCTGTTAACAACACTTCTAACAGGGAAATAAGTCAGAAGACATTCATGATGAAGAAAAGCAAAAAGAACATTTGATAAAATAATGGTCTAAAGTCTGGAAAAGATTTAGACTATAACATATAGTTCAGATGAAGCTTAGCACAATGGCATTTTGTACAGAGCTAGAACAAAAAATCTTAAAATTTGTATGGAAACACAAAAGACCCCGAATAGCCAAAGCAATCTTGAGAAAGAAAACTGGAGCTGGAGGAATTAGTCTCCCTGACTTCAGACTATACTACAAAGCTACAAAAATCAAGACAGTATGGTACTGGCACAAAAACAGAAATATAGATCAATGAAACAGGATAGAAAGCCCAGAGATAAACCCACACACCTATGGTCTTACCGTTATTTGAATTGTGTATTAAATAGCTTTATTATATTTGTTTAATTTAACAAATAATTATTGAGCACCTACTAGTGCTAGAAACTGTTGTACACACTGGGAATACAGTGATTAAAAATCAAGTCCATTTGGTTGTGCCAAAGAGATTAAGATTACTTTTAGGGTAAAGACTGTCATAGGTGTTTTATAATTGCATTCAATGATGCTTAGCACGTGGTAGTCCTCAATTAATTGTTTTGACTCAGTTTTGGCTTTCTGTATAGACATCCTAAAATTCGTACAGAATCTCAAAGGACCCCAAATAGCCAAAATAATCTTGAGAAAGAAAAACAAAAGCTGAAGGCCTCACACTTTCTGCTTTTGAAACATATTACAAAGCTACAGTAATCAAAACAGTATGGTACTGGCATAAAGACAGAAATATCAACCAATAGAACAGAATAGAGTGCTCACCCTCACATATATGGTCAAATGAACTATGATAAGGGTGCCAAAATACACAGTGGGAAAAGAATAGTCTCTTCAACAAATGGTGCTGGGAAAACTGCAAAAGAATGATGTTGGATCCTTACCTTACACCATATACAAAAATTAACGCAAAAAGGATTAAAGACCTAAATGTGAGACCTGAAACTATAAAACTCGTATAAGAAAACATAGTGGAAATTTTCATGACATTGGACTTGGCAGTAATTTCTTGGATATAACACCAAAAACACAGGAAGCAAAAACAAAGTAGACAAATGGGACTAAGTAAAATTTTAGAACATCTGTGCAGCAAGGGAAACAATCAAGAGAGTGAAAAGGCAACCTATCAATTGGAGAAAATATTTGCAAGCCATGTATCTAATAAGGGGTTAATATCTAAGATATATAAAGAACTCCCACAACTCAATAACAAGAACAACAACAAATAACCCAATTTTTTAAATGAGCAAAGGATTTGAATAAACATCTCTCCAAAGAAGATATACAAATGGACAACAAACATATGAAAAGATGCACAACTTCACTAATCATCAGGGAAATACAAATCAAAACCACAATGAGATATTATCTCATACCCCTAAAGATGGCTGTTATCAAAAATAAAAATAAACAGAAAATAACAAGTGTTGGTGAGGATGTGGAAAAATTGGAACCCTTCTGCTCTGTTGGTAGGAATGTAAAATGGTGCAGCTACTACGGAAAACAGTATGGAAGTTCCTCAAAAAAATAAAAACAAAATTACCACATGATCCAGCAATTCCACTTCTGGGTATATATCCAAAAGAATTGAAAATTGGATCTCAAAATGATATTGATTGTACAGCTATGATCATTGCATTATTCACAATAGTCAGAAATGAAAGCAGCCTAAATGTCCATCAAAGGATGGATGGATTAAAAAAAAAGCAGTATATACATACAATGGAATATTATTCAGCCTTAAAAAAGGAGAAACTCTTGTCACATACTGCAACACAGATGAACCTTGAGAACATTATGCTCAGTAAAACAAACCAGTCACAAAAAGACAAAAACTGCATGATTCCTCTGTGATATAAGGTATCTACAGTAGTCAAGTTCATGGAAACAGAAAGTACAATGGTGGTTACCAGAGACTGGGTGGGTTGGGGAAATGGGGAGTTGTTTAATAGGTGTAGAGTTTTGGTTTGGCAAGATGAAAAAGTTCTAGAGATCTGTTGCACAACAATATGCACATAGTTAATACTAGTGCACTGTTTACTTAAAAATGGTTAAGACAGTAAATATTGTTACGTGGGTTTTTTGTTTGTTTGTTTGTTTGTTTGGGGTACGTGGGCCTCTCACTGTTGTGGCCTCTCCCGTTGCGGAGCACAGGCTCCGGACGCGCAGGCTCAGCGGCCATGGCTCACGGGCCCAGCCATTCCGCGGCATGTGGGATCTTCCCAGACCGGGGCACGAACCCGTGTCCCCTGCATCGGCAGGTGGACTCTCAACCACTGTGCCACCAGGGAAGCCCTGTTACATGTTTTTTATAGCAACACTTTTTATTTAATTTTTTTAAAAATTTTAATGTTTTTATACAATTTTAAAAGATTACTTTCCATTTACAGTTATTACAAAATATTGTCTGCACTCCCCATGTGGTACAATGCATCCTTGAGCCTATCTTGTACCCAATAGGTTGTATCTCCCACTCCCCACCCTTACATTGCCCCTCCCACTAGTAACCAGTAGTTTGTTCTCTATATGTGTGTCTGCTTCTTGTTATATTCACTAGTTTGTTGTATTTTTCACATTCCACATATAAGTGATATCATATAGTATTTGTCTTTCTCTGTCTGACTTATTTCACTTAGCAAGATGCCCTCCAAGTCCAGCCATGTTTCTGCAAATGGCAAAATTTTGTTTTTCTTTATGGCTGAGTGGTATTCCATTGTGTGTGTATGTGTGTGTTCGTGTGTGTGTGTTCATGTGTGTGTGTGTGTGTGTGTGTGTGTGTGTATGTGTATACCACATCTTCTTTATCCATTCATCTGTTGATGCACATTTAGGTTGCTTCCATATCTTGGCAATTGTAAATAATGCTGTTATGAGCATTGGGGTGCATGTATCTTTTCAAATTAATGTTTTTGTCTTTTCCAGATGTATACCCAGGAGTGGAATTGCTGGGTCATATGGTAGTTCTATTTTTAGGTTTTTGAGAAACCTCCACACTGTTTTCCACTAGAACAAATAATTTTAAAACTTATATGGAAACATAAAAGACCCCAAATATCCAAAACAATCTTGAGACAGAAGAACAGACCTGGAGGAATCACACTCCCTGACTTCAGACTATACTGCAAAGCTACAGTAATCAAAACAGTGTGGTACTGGCACAAAAACAGACTTATAGATCAATGGAACAGAACAGAGAGCCCAGAAGTAAACCCACACACTCATGGTCAGTTAACTATGAAAAGGAGGCAAGAATATACAATGGAGAAAAGACAGTTTCTTCAGTAAGTGGTGCTGGGAAAACTGGACAGCTACATGTAAATAATTAAAATAGAACATTCTTTAACAGCATATACAAAAGTAAACTCCAAATGGATTAAAGACCTAAATGTATGACTGGGTACTATGAAACTCCTAGAGGGAAACATAGGCAGAACACTCTTTGACATAAATCGCAGCAATATTTTTTTGGATCTGTCTCCTAAAGTAAAGGAAATAAAAGCAAAAATAAGCAAATGGGACCTAATTAAACTTAAAAGCTTTTGCACAGCCAAGGAACCCATCAACAAAATGAAGAGACAACCTACTGAATGGGAGAAAACATTTGCAAATGATATGACCAATAAGGGATTAGTATCCAGCACATATAAACAGCTCATACAACTCAACATCAAAAGAACAAACAACCTGATTAAAAAATGGGCAGAAGAGCTGAAAAGACATTTTTCCAAAGAGGAAATGCAGGTGGCAACAGGCACATGAAAAAGATGCTCAACATATCTAATCATCAGGGAAATGCAAATCAAACCCACAATGAGATATCACCTCACACCTGTCAGAAAGGCTATCATCAAAAAGAACACAAAAAACAAATGGTGAGTATGTAGAGAAAAAGGAACACTTGTACACTGTTGGTGGGATTGTAAATTGATGTAGCCACTATGTTATGTGCTTTTTACCACAATGAGACATGTTGATTGTGACCTACTGATCTGATTTTATGACTCGCTAATGGATCACAACCTGATTTTGAAAAATCCAGCTTGGATTAATCATCTGTGATATGACCTACGTTGGGATATAAGCCTGTCTTATACTTGATCGAAACCAGGGCTCTGTTAGCAAGCAAAAAGTAAGGAGGAGGTGGAATATTATTTGGCAAAAAAGGAATGAAGCGTTGATACATACTACAACATGGGTGAACCTTGAAAACATTATGCTAAGTGTAAGAAGTCAGTCACAAAGGACCACATATTGTATTATTCTATATGAAATGTCCAGAACAGGCAAATCCATAGAGACATAAAGTAGATTAGTGGTTGCCTAGGGCTGGGATAAGGAGTTGGGGGAAATGGGGAGTGACTGCCAATGGGTACAGGGTTTCTCTGGGGGAGGACAAACATGTTCCGAAATTAGATTGTGTTGATGGTTGCACAACTCTCTAAATATACCAAAAAACATTGAATTGTACACTTTAAATGGCTAAACTTTATGGTATGTGGAATCTGGAGTCTCTTCCTGTGAATACTATGGTTCTACTACTAAGCCATGTTTGAACTCAGTCTTTTTATTTAATTAATTAATTTATTTATTTTTGGCTGCACAGCACGGCTTGCAGGATCTCAGTTCCCTGACCAGGGATCGAACCTGTGACCTCTGCAGTGGAAGTGTGGAGGCCTAACCACTGGACCACCAGGGAATTCCCTGAACTCAATCTTTTTAGTTAGCTCTTTGCTGATTTTGTCATACTTGTTTGTCTTTCCCCCATCAGATTATGAGTTTCTTGAGTCAGAGTGTTATTTCCAGGAATGACATTATATTAGGAAATTAATCTGGGGAGAGGGAGGCATTACCAAGATTTGACTATTGTCACTTAATCAGCTGTGTGACCCTAAGTGCTCTGAAGCTTGGTTTTTTAATCTGTAAAATGTGGATCAATCTATTTCAGGGTGGTGTTGTAAGAATTAAATGGTATGAAATTATATGAAGTATCTAGCATGGTACCTGGTACATGGTAGATTGTCAATAAACAGTTTCTTTCACCTGTCTTTCTGTCCTCTGTTCTTTTGGCCCAGTTCAGGTGAAATGGTCTATTTGCCCTAATTCTGCTCATTCTGTAAGTCCAAAGGCACTACTAACTTTAAAACTTACAGGAATATTACCAGGCTTCTATTTTTTACTTCCCATATGGTCCCTACTATTTCTTTAATTTTATTCAGTTTTATCCCTTCCTTATGTATCTTGGGAGCCCAAGATAGGCTGCCCCAAAATGTGCTTCAATAACATATTGATTATTTTGAATTAAAGTTACTTAAACGACCAACTCAAGAGGGACACTGACTGTCCTTTCTGTCTCCCTGAAAGCAGGAAATAAATCTCTCATGTGAAAGGTGCATTCCCTGCATCTGGGGGTAGAAAGCTACCCTTATCATCAGAGATAGGGAATTCAGACTAAGAAGCCTATATAAACAAATCTGGTTACTTCTTTAAATTTATTACCCCAAACCCAGATTCTGTTTAGATTCTTCACTATTTGAGCACCCAAAATCTAAGTTTCTTTGTCTTGTCAATTCCTCACAAATTTATTGTTTCTGTGTCTAAAAAGTATAAAAGGCTGCCTGATTTAGCCACTTCTTAGGTCCATTTCTATGAGACCTTCATGTACATGAATTGAAATTTGTTTCTCTTTCTCCTGTTACTCTGCCTTATGTTAATTTTATTATTTGTCCCACCACAAGAACTCAAGAGGGGTAGAGGGGGAAAATTTCCCCTCCCGGACTATATGCAAAGATCTCTATTGATTGTGTAATTTCCTCCAAGTCTTAGTGGGTAGTGTATACGATGACAATTTTACACTAACAAACAATGACACTTACATAAAGCATTTCAAAACATTTCACAAAAGATTTCCTGACTACTATGAAAAAAGGGGATTTATGTATTACAAATACAGTGGAAAAGAGCTATTACTCAGAAGCTACTGCTGAAAATGAGAAAAGAGTAGTTATGGATTTAAACTTAATTGTTAAGGTACAGAGTTACCCATCATGTGCCTTTCTTCTTTTTTTCCTTTTTTTAAATAGATCTTTATTGGAGTATAACTGCTTCACAATACTGTGTTAGTTTCTGTTGTACAACAAAGTGAATCATCCACATGCATACATATGTTCCCATATCCCATCCCTCTTGAGCCTCCCTCCCATCCTCCCTATCCCACCCTTCTAGGTCATCGCAAAGCACCGAGGTGATCTCCCTGTGCTATGCGGCTGCTTCCCTCTACCTAGCTATTTTACATTCAGTAGTGTATACATATCAATGCTACTCTCACTTGGCCCCAGCTTCCCCCTCCCACCCCATGTCCTCAAGTCCATTCTCTATGTCTGTGTCTTTATTCCTGTCCTGCAACTAGGTTCATCAGTACCATTTTTTTTGGATTTGCATATGCGTTAGCATGCAGTATTTGTTTTTCTCTTTCTGACTTACTTCACTCTGTATGACAGATTTTAGGTCCATTCACCTCACTACAAATAACTCAATTTCATTTCTTTTTATGGCTGAGTAATATTCCACTGTATATATGTGCCACATCTTCTTTATCCATTCATCTGTCAGTGGACACTTACATTGTTTCCATGTCCTGGCTATTGTAAATAGTGCTGCAGTGAACATTGTGGTACATGTCTCTTTTTGAATTATGGTTTTCTCAGGGTATATGCCCAGCAGTGGGATTGCTGGGTCATATGGTAGTTCTATTTGTAGTTTTTTAAGGAACCTCCATACTGTTTTCCATAGTGGTTGTATCAATTTACATTCCCATCAACAGTGCAAGAGGGGTTCCCTTTTCACCACACCCTTTCAAGCATTTATTGTTTCTAGATTCTTTGATAATGGCCATTCTGACTGGTGTGAGGTGATGCCTCATTGTAGTTTTGATTTGCATTTCTGTAATAATTAGTGATGTTGAGCATCTTTTCATGTGACTCTTGGCCATTTGTATATCTTCCTTGATGAAATGTCTATTCAAGTCTTCTGCCCACTTTTTAACTGGGTTGTTGGTTTTTTTGATATTGACTCCATGAGCTGTTTGTATATTTTGGAGATTAATCTTTGGCTGTTGTTTCATTTGCAAATATTTTCTCCCATTTTGAGGGTTGTCTTTTTGTCTTGTTTATAGTTTCCTTTGCTGTGCAAAAGCTTTTAAGTCCCATTTGTTTATTTTTGTTTTTATTTCTGTTACTCTGGGAGGTGGGTAAAAAAAATCTTGCTGTGGTTTATGTCAAAGAGTGTTTTTCCTATGTTTTCCTCTAAGAGTTTTATAGTGTCTGGTCTTACATTTAAGTCTTTAATCCATTTGGAGTTTATTTTTGTGTATGGTGTTAGATAGTCTTCTGATTTTATTGTTTTACATGTAACTGTCCACTTTTCCCAGAACCACTTATTGAAGAGGCTGTCTTTTCTCCATTGTATGTTCTTGCCTCCTTTGTCGTAAATTAGGTGCTCATATGTGCGTGGGTTTATCTCTGGGCATTCTATCCTGTACCGTTGATCTGTATTTCTATTTTTGTGCTAATATCATACTGTCTTGATTACTGTAGCTTTGTGGTGTAGTTTGAAGTCAAGGAGCCTGATTCCTCCAACTCCGTTTTTCTTTCTCAAGATTGCTTTGGCTAATTGGGATCTTTTGTGTTTCCACACGAATTGTAAAATTTTTGGTTCTAATTCAGTGAAGAATGCCATTCGTAGTTTGATACGGATTTTTATTGAATCTGTAGATTGCTTTGGGTAATATATTCATTTTCACAATATTGATTCTTCCAATCCAAGAACATGGTATGTTTCTCCATCTGTTTATGTCGTCTTTGATTTCTTTCATCAGTGTTTTATAGTTTCCTGAGTACAAGTCTTTCGCCTCCTTAGGCAGGTTTATTCCTAGGTATTTCATTCTTTTTGTTGCAGTGGTAAATGGGAGTGTTTCCTTAATTTCTCTTTCTGATTTTTCGTTGTTGCTGTATAGGAATGCCAGAGATTTCTGTGCATTAATTTTGTATCCTGCTACTTTACCAAATTCATTGATTAGTTCTAGTAGTTTTCTGGTGGCATCTTTAGGATTTTCTATGTATAGTATCATGTCATCGACGAACAGTGACAGTTTTACTTCTTCTTTTCCAATTTGGATTCCTTTTATTTCTTTTTCTTCTCTGATTGCTGTGGCTAGGACTCCCAAAACTATGTTGAATAAGAGTGGTGAGAGTGGACATCCTTGTCCTGTTCCTGATCTTAGTGGAAGTGCTTTCAGTTTTTCACCATTGAGTGTGATGCTTGCTGTGGGTTTGTCATATATGGCCTTTATTATGTTGAGGTAGTTTCTGTCTATGCCCATTTTCTGGAGAGTTTTTATCATAAATGGGTGTTGAATGTTGTCAAAAGCTTTTTCTGCATCTATTGAGATGGCCATATGGTTTTTATTCCTTAATTTGTTAGTGTGGTGTATCACATTGAATGATTTATGTATATTGAAGAATCCTTGCATCCCTGGGGTAAATCCCACTTGATCTTGGTGTATGATCCTTTTAATGTGCTGTGCTGTTGGATTCTGTTTGCTAGTATTTTGTTGAGGATTTTTGCATCCATGTTCATCAGTGATATTGGTCTATAATTTTCCTTTTTGTGTGATATCTTTTTCTGGTTTTGGTATCAGGGTGATGGTGGCTTCGCAGAATGAATTTGGGAGTGTTTCTCCCTCTGCAATTTTTTGGAAGAGTTTGAGAAGGATCAGTGTTAGCTCTTCTCTAAATGTTTGATAGAATTCTCCTGTGAAGCCATCTGGTCCTGGACTTTTGTTTGTTGGAAGGTTTTTTATTACAGTTTCAATTTCATTACTTGTGATAGGTCTGTTTATATTTTCTAATTCTTCCTGGTTCAGTCTTGGAAAATTGTACCTTTCCAAGAATTTGTCCATTTCTTTGTGGTTGTCCATTTTATTGGCATACAGTTGTTTGCAGTAGTCTCTTATAATCCTCTGTATTTCTGCAGTGTCAGTTGTGACTTCTCCTTTTTCATTTCTAATTCTATTGATTTGCATTCTTTCCCTTTTTTTCTTGATGAGTCTGGTTAAGGGTTTGTCAATTTTGTTTATCTTCTCAAAGAACCAGCTTTTAGTTTTATTGATCTTTGCTATTGTTTTCTTCATTTCTATTTCATTTATTTCTGCTCTGATCTTTTTGATTTCTTTCCTTCTACTGACTTTGGGTTTTCTTTGTTCTTGCTCTAATTGTTTTAAGTGTAGGGTTAGATTGTTTGAGATTTTTCTTGTTTCTTGAGGTGAGATTGAATTGTTATAAACTTCCCTCTTAGAACTGCTTTTGCTGCATCCCATAGGTTTTGGGTCGTTGTGTTTTTGTTGTCATTTGTTTCTATGTATTTTTTTATTTCTTCTTTGATTTCTTCAGTGATCTCCTGGTTATTTAGTAGCACACAGTTTAGCCTCCATGTATTTGTGTTTTTTACAGTTTTTTTTCCTGTAATTGATTTCCAATCTCATATCATTGTGGTCAGAAAAGATGCTTGATATGATTTCAATTTTCTTAAATTTTCCGAGGCTTGATTTGTGACCCAAGATGTGATCTATCCTGAAGAATGTTCTGTGTGCACTTGAGAAGATAGTGTATTCTGCCACTTTTGGGTGGGATGTTCTATAAATCTCAATTAAATCTATCTGGTCTATTGTGTCATTTAAAACTTGTGTTGCCTCATTTATTTTCTGTTTGGATGGTCTGTCCATTGGTGTAAGTGGGGTGTTAAAAGTTCCCTACTATTATTGTGTTACTGTCAATTTCTCCTTTCATAGTTGTTAGCATTTACCTTATGTATTGAGGTGCCCCTATGTTGGATGCATAAACATTTATAATTGTTATATCTTCTTCTTGGATTGATCCTTTGATCATTATGTAGTGGCCCTCCTTGTCTCTTGTAACAGTCTTTATTTTAAAGTCTATTTTATCGGATACGAGCATTGCTATTCCAGCTCTCTTGATTTCCATTTGCATGGAATATCTTTTTCTATCCCTTCACTTTCAGTCTGTATGTGTCCCCAGGTCTGAAGTGGGTCTCTTGTAGACAGCATATATATGGGTCTTATTTTTATATCCATTCAGCCAGTCTTTGTCTTTTGGTTGGGGCATTTAATCCATTTACATTCAAGGTTATTATCAATATGTATGTTCCTATTACCATTTTCTTAATTGTTTTGGGTTTGTTTTTGTGGGTCTTTTTCTTCTCTTGTGTTTCCCGCCTAGAGAAGCTTCCCGCCTACAGCATTTGTTGTAAAGCTGGTTTGGTGGTGCTGAATTCTCTTAGTTTTTGCTTGTCTGAAAAGCTTTTGATTTCTCCACTGAATCTGAATGAGATCCTTTCTGTGTAGAGTAATCTTGGTTGTAGGTTTTTCTCTTTCATCACTTTAAGTATATCCTGCCACTCCCTTCTGGCCTGCAGAGTTTCTGCTGAAAAATCAGCTGATAACATTATGGGGATTCCTTTGTATGTTACTTTTTGTTTTTCCCTTGCTGCTTTTAATATTTTTTCTTTGAATTTAATTTTTGTTCATTTGATTAATATGTGTCTTGGTGTGTTTCTCCTAGGGTTTATGCTGTATGGGACTCTGCGCTTCCTGGACTTGGGTGACTATTTCCTTTCCTATGTTAGGGAAGTTTTCCACTATAATCTCTTCAAATATTTTCTCAGACCCTTTCTTTTTCTCTTCTTCTTCTGGGGCCCCTATAATTCAAATGTTGGTGTGTTTAGTGTTTTCCCAGAGGTCTCTGAGATCATTTTCAATTCTTTTCATTCTTTTTTCTTTACTCTGCTCCTCAGCAGTTATTTCCACCATTTTGTCTTCCAGCTCACTTATTCATTTTTTTGCTTCAGTCATTCTGTTATTGATTCCTTCTAGTGTATTTTTCATTTCAGTTATTGTGTTGTTCATCTCTGTTTGTTTGTTCTTTAGTTCTTCTAGATCTTTGTTAAAACACTTCTTGTATTTTCTCAATCTATGTCTCCATTCTATTTCCGAGATTCTGGATCATCTTTACTATCATTACTCTGAATTCTTTTTCAGGTAGATTGCCTATTTCCTCTTCATTTATTTGGTCTTGTAGGTTTTTACCTTGCTCCTTCATCTGTGACATATTTTTGCTGTCTCATTTTTTTGTGTTTTATATGAGTGGGATTGTGTTCCTGTCTTACTGGTTGTTTGGCCTGAAGCTTCCAGCACTGGAGTTTGTAGGCTGTTGGATAGAGCTGGTTCTGGGTGCTGAGATGGGGACCTCCGTGAGACCTCACTCCAATGAATGATCCTTGGGGTCTGAGGTTCTCTGTTAGTCTAGTGGTTCGGACTCAGAGCTCCCACCATAGGAACTATGGCCCAAACCCTGGCTCGTGAACCAAGATCCAGTTCACTTGGGGGTTCCTCCCATCTCCTTGGACATTAGGGTCCCACACCAGTGGCAGCAGGCACCCTAGTTGTGGGGAGATGCTAACTCCTTGTCTTTTTCCACACCGCCATCTTCTGCCCTCCTTCTTAATCACTAACCCAGACATCAATCTGTTATGTAAGCAAAGAAACAGGAAGCTACAGCAGAGCTTAAGGAAGCTTTTGAGGGTCTTCTGTACAAATTAAATAACCTGATATATCTTAATAATATTTAGATTAAATGCAATAAGTAATTTTTAAAAGTGTGTGCTGAGAGAAAAGGGAAAAGGAACTTATACTGAAAGACCAGGATGGAGGTGTTTTTGATTTATTCAGACCCTGGAGTTGATACTGCATAATCAGTTATGTCAATGCCCTCCAGCCAAAGGCCACTGGGAACACACTTGTAATTGGTTTTCTTGCTCGTTGCAGGGAGAGAGAATGCATGTCATGGGGATCCATGGGCCACCCTACCATAAGAGTTTAGAAAGGACTTAGTATATAGGATTTGGGTTCATGTTAGGGGATTTGGGGAAGGATTCAAGGAAGAGGTCTTTTCTCTGGATATAGATGCTGTCAGGAAGCAGAGGTAACGTCATGATTGGATATCTCAGTAAATCTTACCTAGAAGAAGGGAAGACTAGCATGAGGGTCAAGCTCTCAATGGTACGTACAGAAGCAGCAGTCACCAATATTAGCTAGAATAGGGGAATAGTTAGTCGTTTTTGTGGCTCAAACCACATTTACATTTTGTGTGTGTTCAAACATGATTACATAGTGGTCTTTTTCTTTTTTTGGTGTTGACATATTGTATTCACAGAGTGGCCTTATTTGGTGTTCATGATCTGTAAGAGTGTTTATGTTTAAGAAGAGAATACCAAGATCTAGTTGTGAATGCCGGGGCAGCTCCTGGATGTCACAGCCTGTTTTTCTCTTTCTCAGAAATATTATCTACTCCTACCACATTTCCTCTGTTTCCTTATTGAGTTCTTACTGTAAAATCAGACATTTTCTAAGATTACTATTATAAGAGGGAAGGGAAGAGAAACTATCATTTATTGAGTACGTATCTTAGGCATTGTTGTGTATATAGTGATACATAATATCATTTATTTATTTATTTTTAATTAATTTATTTTTGGCTGTGTTGGGTCTTTGTTGCTGTGTGTGGGCTTCCTCTAGTTGCGGTGAGCGGGGCCTACTCTTCGTTGCAGGGCGGGGACTTCTCATTTCAGTGGCTTCTCTTGTTGCGGAGTACAGGCTCTAGGCATGTGGGCTTCAGTAGTTGTGGCTCGTGGGCTCTAGAGCGCAAGCTCAGTAGTTGTGGTGCATGGGCTTAGTTGCTCCACGGCATGTGGGGTCTTCCCGGAGCAGGGATTGAACCCGTGTCCCCTGCATTGGCAGGTGGATTCTTAACCACTGAACCACCAGGGAAGTCCCCATAATATCATTTTAAAATAATAAATAACCCTGAGGCAAATAGCATCTACATTTTACAGAGGAAGAAACGGGCTCAGAGAGAATACATAACTTGTTCAAAGTCACACACAGCTGGTAAATAGAGGCTGATTTTGAATCCAGATCTGTCTCCAAAGCCTAATGTACTTTCTGCTCTACCATGTCGTCTTGCAGGAGATTTAGGAATACAGACTATTCTTTATGTCTGTACTATTTATTTAAGAAAATATTATATTCAGGATTGAAACTTGGAGAAGTAACAATTCCTTGAATTCACAGTTTTATTGACTATTTTTAGGTTAGATTATATATGTCAGATGGCAGAACCTATATAGGAAGCACATGATATTATAGTCCTGTTCCACCAGACACTGTAAATACCCAGAGGAAACAGAACAGCAAAGAACTAAAGTATTGGGGGGCCGCCTTGTGGATTCTCTGCCCTAGGAGGAATTTAGGAACTGGCCATTTAGAGAAAGTGTTTCCTGGATGTGAGCTTCTAGGTATAAGGATCAGTTCCATTTTAGTTCCTACAGCTTCTGCCACTTGGCGAAGACATGCAGGCTCAGACTTGCTCATCTCTAGGAGCCGTCTGACTATCAGGCAGGGGGAAATACAAAGAACGCTGGACTCGCAGCTCAGTCACTCAGCGAAAGTCAGCCTTCCTACCAGTCCCTTTCTGACCTAATATTCTAGTCTAAATAATGAGCTCTTACCTAGATAAGTTTCTACTTTATAATCCAGTTCCAGTAACCAAATCCTCCTCATGAGAAGTCCTCACGTTAGTTCTGTTTTCCATGACACTGGGTTGTGGACAAAGAATGTCTCCTAACGTTTCAGTAAACCAAGGATGTTGCAGCCATAAAACCATCAGCCACTGCAGCCCCCAACCAGTGCACCTGAGGGGAATTCAGGATGGAGAAAAACAGGATACTGGCCCTAGATAGTGAAAGTGCATATCAAAGGAATAAATTCAATGAGCCCAGACTCTTGCATCTTCCCGTACACAGAAAGACACTAAAATTATTAATTTGAGATGTCTATTTTTGTGATTAGCAGTAATCTTTTAACGTTCAAACTACATGTTTGTTTGTTTAGCAAAAACTCCTATATTTCCTGGCTCCTCCCTTACCTCTTTGGAACAGTCCCTCAGAGGCTTACCCCAGGCTTAAGTCCTCAGTAAGTCCACCAAATGAAACATAATTCTCTACTTTTAGAGTGTACATTTTTCTCTCAGTCAAGAGGGTTTCTTGTTAAAAGACAAATACATATGTATTTATTTTGTTTGCTATTTCCAAATCTCTTTCCAAAAGGATTGTACTACTTCTGGAGATGAAGAAAGAAAATTTCAACAGGCATACTCCTCTTTTCACATTTAGTTAAATTGCTTCAAGGATTTATTATACCTACGTGACTGACCACCCCCTTTATGGAGTTCTATAAATGTTCAAACCTGGGAATTCAAATCTTGGAATCAGATAGACTTAGTTTGAACCCCAACTCTTCTGTTAAACTACCTTGGCCAAAACACTTAACCTCACTGAACCTCAGATCCTCATCCCCAAAATGGAGATAATAATGTATATCTCAGAGGTTGCTGGGAGGGTGAGATGCTGGATATTAAGGCCAAGGAAAGTGCCTGAAGCAAATTGTTCACAAAGTGGTAGCTCATTTTTTGAAATTCAGGCAAAATTCACATAAGGTTAACCACTTTAAAGTGTACAATTCAATGATATTTAGTACATCCACAGTGTTATACAGACATCACCTCTATCTAGTTCCAAAACATTTTCCTCATGGCCAAAGGAGACCCAGAGTGGTAGTTCCTTTATAGCTCAAAAACTGCTTTGCACCCTGTGGGGGCATCACAGTGATGACATTAAGTTCACAATCTAAGGCTGATTAAGTACAACACTCCATTCACTGTTCTCTGATCTCTGGTGTGATGCTATCTGTAAAAGTTCAGCAAAATACAGGTATAATTCCTAGCCTACTTGCTTTAAGGGTCACTTTCAGGATTTTTCATCTCACAAAGTCAGCCTGCAGGGTTTTTGTATAACTCAGTTGCCCTTTCCATCCACCATCATACGATGAAGTTTCATTTAAGCACATTTCTCAGCTAGGTTCTATGCCAACTTCTTGTAAAACAGTTTATCATTGACCCAGACTAGGTATTTGCTAATTCGCTCAGAATTAATTGTGCACTTTAATAATTTTCATTGAATCGGTTCCCATTTCTGTAGCTTTTATAACCACAAGTACTAGCTGCATACTGATTAAAAATTTCCCATCAGCTGTATATGAGATATGACTATAAATTTTCTTTTTAATTTTCCTTCTATGACTCATAAACTGGCTTAGGAGCAATTTCAAAAAGGAGTAAAAGGTTTGCAAGTGACAGTGGTGTCCATGGAATAAATGTTGTTTTTCTCTTAGGAAAATACCCAGATGTATATACATTCTGATTTGTTAAAATGGTCTTGTTATATTACAGTCACAGTTAATATTCTCCATTTCAACATTGCTGTTAGAATCCTCATTCTCTATGAGAAATTTCAGCACCTTTTAAAATTTCTAGAGTATAATTATGTAAGCTTTTTTACATTCAGCTTTTTTTTAAAAAAAACAGTTTTTAATGATACAGTCATGTGTTGCAATGGGTAAAATATTCTTTACCGATAGATAGTGAGAAGAGCAGTTAGTACCCTTCATAATGTGTCAATTGCTTGTTTTGGCATAGTGCTAGAATTAGAGAACACAAAGCTAGACGTCTGTCAGGAAACCCGGGTTCTAGTCCTCAGCCTGCAACTAAATAGCTATGTAATTTGGGGCATGTCACAACTTCATACAGAGACCACAGTTTTCTAATGTGTCACATCATTATGTTTCTTCTGTGTACCTCATTAAGATGCTGCAAAGACAAACCCAATATTTTCCAAGTTTAACTGATTACCTTCACCACCTCTTCTCCCAACTCTTCTTCCCAAATCTTGTCTTTTATGCTCCTAATTGTCTCACAAATTTTTCTTCTTTATTCCATTCTCATTGTCCTAGGTCAAATCCTATTCATCTCAGTCTTCTGGACATTGCAATAGACTGGTCAGCCTGCCCTCATTCTTGCCCCCCTACAAACCATCCTCTACAAGAGTTGCATACTGAAAACACAATCTGTGCCATTCCCTGGCTTAAAACATGAAATGGCTTCCCATTGTAAAGTGATAATGTTTACTTTTTAAGTATGGTATATAAGGTTCATCAGATACAGCTTCATTCTACCTTACCAACAGTGAACCCATAACACACCATAGGAGATTACTTGTATCATTCAAATCTTCAGTAATTCTACCATAGCAAACGTTTAAGATGCACCATGCCAAATCCCTGGATCTACCTGACTTCAGCTCAGCATGGTGGAAGTTCAATGTATGATTGCCAATTTCCTGAACCAAGAACAAATCACAGCATTTCTCTGCTCTTGCTTTCTTGGAAGCCACAGAAGGCTTCTCAACTGTACAGATGCAACCTAAAAGTATGGGAAGTTTAATGTCCCAAGGATGAAGGACACTTCTCAACTGAAGGAGGACAAAAGTCAATAGATAAATGCCCCATCTTCCCTGTTTTGTGGTGGAACAATTCTGAGGTCTGTTCTATACAGTTAGAGAGTTCCTAGAAGGATTGAACTCCAGTTACCCACAGCAGCTGCACCCTATTTCTTTGGGAGGTGATTCTTGGGGTCACTTCCCAGATACACCACCCATACCCAGTCCTTGTTTCAAAATCTGCCTTCTGGGTAACCCCAGTTAAGATATCTCCTTGTTTTTGCCTATGTGATCTTTTGACCATTAAGAACTATGCTAGGGCTTCCCTGGTGGCATAGTGGTTGAGAGTCCGCCTGCCGATGCAGGGGACCACGGGTTCGTGCCCCGCTCCGAGAAGATCCCACATGCTGCGGAGCGGCTAGGCCCGTGAGCCGTGGCCTCTGAGCCTGCGTGTCCGGAGCCTGTGCTCCGCTACGGGGAAAAGTATGCTAAAGTCTTCTAACATGATAGTGATTTTGTAACTTTCTCCTTTTATTTCTATTACATTTTGCTTATATATTTCAAAGCTCTGTTGTTAGATGCCTAAAGGTTCATGACTATTTCATCTTGTTGGGGATAAAACCACCATAATATCTCTCTCTTTGTCCCATTAATTTATTCACCTTGAATTCTCTTTTATATGATATTAATATTGATACATTTGCTTTATTTTCTTAGCATTTGCCTAGCATATCTTCTTCTATTTTCAATTTTTAATTTTTATTTCAGCAGGTCTCTTATAAACAAAACATAAGTGTATAGATGAATTAAATTTTCCAATCTGATGGTAAAAATGAAAAATATGCCAACACATTCTATTAGCAAGGCTGTAGAGAAAGTCACTCTCATATATTACTGGTGGGAATGCAAAGTAGTACAGTCCTTTTGGAGGGAGATTTGTAACTGTCTAACAAAATTAAGACATATGCATTTGTCTTTTAGTAAAGTAATCCTATCCCTAGGAATATACCCTGAAAATAGACCTACAATAAGATAAAAATATATATGCACAAGGTTATTCATTACAACATTGTAATTTCAGAATACTGGAAACAAACTAAATGCTCATGCAGGAGACTGCTTGAATAAAATATGGTACATCACACAGTGGAATACTATGCAGATACAAAAAAGAATGAGAGGGCTTCCCTGGTGGCACAGTGGTTGAGAGTCCGCCTGCCGATGCAGGGGACGCGGGTTCGTGCCCCGGTCCAGGAGGATCCCACATGCCACGGAGCGGCTGGGCCCGTGAGCTATGGCCTCTGAGCCTGCACATCCGGAGCCTGTGCTCTGCAACGGGAGAGGCCACAACAGTGAGAGGCCCGCATACCGCAAAAAAAAAAAAAAGAATGAGAAAGAACTTTATGAACTGACATGGGGTGATTTCCAAGATATATTGTTAAGTGAAGAAAGCAAAGTGCAAAATAATATGCTACCTTTCATGTGTAAAGAAACATGAAAAGATGTATACATTCTTTTTTTTAATATTCTTTAAAAACAATGTATATATACATATAACTGAATCACTTTGCTGTACAGCAGTAATTAACACAACATTGTAAATCAACTATACTTAAATAAAAAAATGACTATCATTTTTTGATGCGTTCAAGCAAAGGAAGGTATTTGGGTCTAAAATATTAGATTCTCAGGATGTCGCAGAGCTGGAGAAGCAGAGTAAGAGGGAGCAAGAAGTATGTCCCCAGAAGTCCCCGAGGCAGCCTCCACAGAGAAGCAGAAGGAAATGGAAGATAAAGTAACTAGTCCAGAGAAAGCTGAAGAAGCAAGATTAAAAACAAGGTATCCTCATCTGGGACAAAAGCCCAGAGGTTCAGATTTTTTAAGGAAATGATTGCAGAAAGGGCAAAAAGATTTTGATTCTAGGGATTACAGCATGACTAAAGCAAAAATGAAGAACAAGCAACTTCCTACTACAGCCCCAAATAAGACAGAGGTCACTGGTGACCACATTCCCACTCCACAGGACCTTCCTCAGCGGAAACCATCTCTTGTTGCTAGCAAGCCGACTGACTGGTTAAAAGAGCTGAAATGCATGAATCTTCTAATTCCCATTATTTCCTCTTAATATGTTACTTCTCCACTTTTTATTTCCTTTCACTCAGTCATTTGAGAGTGATGGCTTTGCAGGTAGCTGTAGTGTGTGCTGCTGTTGTAAGGTAATATACATGTGTAGAGTTTTTGATTAGCTTAGCAGTGCACTGATGAAAAGAACATGTTGGAGCAATGTAAAGTAATCTACTTGAAAAGAATTGTATGTATTACCCAACTCCTAGTGTAGGGCTGGTTCCAACAAGTAATAAGCAAGTTTTAATATTTTGGCTTTCTTTAATTAATCTTAATTATAGCTTTGTATGTTACTCTTATCTAAAATAAACTCTATTGTATTGAGTTCTTCTGTATTTTCCTTTTGGATTTTGTGAAGCAGAAGTTTAAGACCACAAGTTAGAAGAAAGGTGACATATTTCAAACAAAGAGATGGGGCTCCAAAAGATTTGCATCCTGTGCTTGAACTTGATTGGCCTTAAATATGTTTCAGCTTTAACAATAGAATTTTGCTTGGGCAATATTTGCCCATTCTGGTACAACTTATGTGACTCTAGTGCATAACAGCCACTATTGAAGCTAGTATTCTTATTCAGGTCTATAGTGTTAGAATACCTTTTGTTGTTGAATATGTGAATGAAGTGTGCATGTGCATTGACTGTTGAATTCACTTTTGTGCCATTTTTGTAAATACAATAGTTTTGCACAACCTCTCAAAAATATTAGATTCTCCAGATTCTCTTAATCCATTTGCAAAGAATTCTTATCTATGAATCAGGGGTCTTAAGAAACTTGGATTCTGAGTCCTGTGGACCTTCTTCATTTTTGATGAATTTGTTTTTGTGAATGAGGTTGATTTCATACACAAACTTGCTTGCACCTAGAGCTATGGTACTGTCACTGGACTTGATTATAAATGAGTTTTAAAAGTTTGGATATTTCATTTCATTTTGGGATACATATCTCTGTGGAGAAGTGGTTTTGATGATAAAACTTATGTTGAGTGAAAAGGCTTTTTGGCCAAGTTCCTAGACTGACACCATATTTTTTGTTTGTTTGTGGTCTAGGTCAGTCCTGAAACGAAAATCATCAGTATGTAACAACTGTGTATGTATATGGACATGTATACATATACATAGGTGTGTGTATGTGCTCATTACACATATATGGATATACATGCATATATATGAAAAAAGAAACATGAAAAGATAAGCTAGAAACTAATTAGATTGGTTATGTACAAGAGTGGCTGGGAACAAAGTGGAAAGGAGGGGATATGGAAAAAGAGTAGAAGAAATATGGAAGAGTGATCATACTTTTCTAAATATACATTTTTGCATAGTTCTGACTTTTATAACCATGTTAATATTCACATGCTGAAAAATAAATAAAATCAACAAAGATGGGGCATGGCAAGAAAAATGTAATACAAACAGAAACAAATGAACCTAATTTTATTTCAAATGAATAACATAACATAGTGAATAACAAAGTGTGTGTGTATGTAGAGAGGAAGTCCAAGACTTAAGTAACTGAAATACAGTATTTTGACTATATACCTTATGAAGACCCCAGGAAAGAAACTTGGACTCCTGATGATGTATGATTTAGAGCCAGCAACTTCTGAGCTTTATTTCCTGCCTTTGTAACCTCCTGCAGCCTTCTGGTAAAGCTTACCCCCAACCCCGCCCCCGCCATTTCACAAGATCATGCAACCTCTTGCTGCCTCTTTAAAATCTTGCATTGGACAAGAGCCTCTTTTAACTCCTGTGCCAGTGGGACTTTTCTCCTTATAAAAAGCCTGCACACCGCTATTCATTCTCTCTCAGTTCTGGACTTTCTCCCAGAGAGCCATGCACCCTGCCCCTTGCCTTGAGATTTCCTCACCTGTTTGAATAATGCAGTTGTGTTTTTTTTATAGAAAAAGATGACTGTTATGAGTTTCAACATTTGAACCAACATCTGAGCTCCCCCATGACACACTGAAGTTGCTATAACATAAATTAAGAATAAAGATGGAATTGGAAACCAATATTGTACTTTTGTTGATAGGTTTGATTTTCATAGTTGTATGGGTTAGCAATTCTGCAGCTAATATATGTATTCTGAGATTGAGTAAATAAGTTAATATACTGTCCATAATGTTGGAGAAGGGAACAAGAGGGAAGCCTAGGACAAACCTCATGGAGTTAGATTTGAATTAGAGTTATCAGTGTTAATTCATGGTTTTTGAAAGATAGATTGATAGATACAGAAATATGGATGTGTGTATGTGTGTATGTATACATGCATGTATATCCTAGTTTTGTCCACTGAGAGGTAATAGAAGCAAATGATATTCTAGTACCAATGAGCACACCCAGTGCCCAGATCTTGATTTCTAAATATGATTCTACAACAAAGGAATAAGGCTTGCTTAAAGAAATTACTGATTCCAGTTCTAGGGAAGGTAAAATATAAGATAATTCTGTAACATCTTGTGGTATTTGAAAGTAAAGAAGTTCTCAAAGAAATCACAGGGAAGATATCAATAAGTTACAGACAGGATGCTTTTACATAACCACAGTAAAATTATCAGTCAACGATATATATTTTTTTGAATTTTATTTATTTTTTTATACAGCAGGTTCTTATTAGTTATCTATTTTATACATATTAGCGTATATACGTCAATCCCAATCTCCCAATTCATCTCACCACAACCCCTGACTTTCCCCGCTTTGTGTCCATATGTTTGTTCTCTACATCTGTGTCTCTATTTCTGCCTTGCAAACCGGTTCATCTGTACCATTTTTCTAGATTCCATAAGTATGTGTTCATATACAATATTTGTTTTTCTCTTTCTGACTTACTTCACCCTGTATGACAGTCTCTAGGTCCATCCACGTCTCTACAAATGACCCAATTTCGTTCCTTTTTATGGCTGAGTAATATTCCATAATCAGTGATATATTATTATCTCAATGCAGACCTTATTTATTTATTTTAAAATTTTATTTATTTATATTTGGCTGCGTTGGGTCTTCATTGCCACATGCAGGCTTCCTCTAGTTGCGGCGAGCAGTGGCCACACTGTTGAGGTGCACAGGCCTCTCACTGTGGTGGCCCATCTTCTTGTGGAGCACAGGCTCTAGGCACATGGGCTCAGTAGTTGCAGCATGCAGGCTCAGTAGTTGTGGCTCGCAGGCTCTAGAGCGCAGGCTCAACAGTTGTGGTGCATGGGCTCAGTTGCTCTGTGGCATGTGGGATCTTCCCAGACCAGCACGTGGGATCTTCCCAAACCCGTGTCCCCTGCATTGGCAGGCAGACTCCCAAACACTGCGCCACCAGGGAAGCCCCTGCAGACCTTATTTAAATTTCACTATTTGTCCCAATAAGATGGTACTCTGTAAAACTGTATAAGAGCATACTGTCTGCAACTTACTCTTTTTTTTTTTAACATCTTCATTGGAGTATAATTTCTTTACAGTGGTGTGTTAGTTTCTGCTTTATAACAAATTGAATCAGTTATACATAAACATGTCCCCATGTCTCTTCCCTCTTGCATCTCCCTCCCTCCCACCCTCCCTATCCCACCCTTCTACGTGGTCACAAAGCACCAAGCTGATCTCCCTGTGCTATGTGGCTGCTTCCCACTAGCCATCTATTTTACGTTTGGTAGTGTATATATGTCCATGCAACTCTCTCACTTTGTCCCAGCTTACCCTTCCCCCTCCCCATATCCTCAAGTCCAATCTCTAATAGGTCTCCATCTTTATTACCATCTTGCCCCTAGGTTCTTCATGACCATTTTTTTTCTAGGTTCCACATATACTGGCACATGTATACAATGGAATATTACTCAGCAATAAAAAGGAATGAAACTGGGTTATTTGTAGTGAGGTGGATGGACCTAGAGACTGTCATACAGAGTGAAGTAAGTCAGAAAGAGAAAAACAAATACTGTATGCAACTTACTCTTAAACATTTCAGAGAAAAGTTAGAGACAGAAAATAAAAGTGGTTTAAACATTAACATTTGGGGAATCTGGGTGAATGCTGTACCAGAATTATTTAACTAGTTACGGAACTTTTTGTAATATTCAAATTATTTCATAATTTAAAGTTAAAAAAATTTTTCATTCACAGGGTCTTCCCCTAATAGAGTAATTTAACCTATTAATATTTATTGTAATTACTGGTACATTTTTCCATAGTACTACTATCATTTTTATGTTTTTTGTCATTTTTCTTCTTTCATTTCTCTTTTCTTCCTTTTAGCTGGGTTGATGATTTGATTTGTTCTTTTATTTTTCTTCTTGTACTTTCAAAGGTGAATATGCTCTTTCTATGGATCTGGTTAGTTCTCAACATACACATTTATATCCTTTTTTATAAATCAAAGTCTAAATTTCATTAGAATCTATATATTCCCTTGTTTTAGACAATAACCTTTGCAACTTTACAATTTCTTTCCCGTTGTATCTCAAGTTGATATCTCCCAAGATTTTAGTTCTAAGTAATTATAAAAAAATACTTTGACCTTATGTATCTACAGTTATTTAGCCTTAACTACTAACTTTACTGGTTTTGTTGCTTTTTTCTTCTTTATGGAAGCTTTTGGGATTTTTTAAAATCCTTTTTTAAATTCATTGTGGCAAAATGTTACCACAATGCGTTTTATATATGTCTTCTTTGTTTACCTTGCTTAGCACTTATCTTTCCATCTGAAGAATAATACCTTTTATCATTCGGGGGGAATTATCTTCTATTATTGATTTATTAACTTCCTCTTCTCTGTACTTTCTGGTCTTTTGGAATTCCCGTTACATGGATGTTGAACTTCTGGACCTAATCTCCATATCTATAATTGCTTTATCAAAATTTCTATTTCTTTTTCATTTTGCATTGTTTTGTGAGAATCTTTTAGTTTGATGTTATAAGCCACATTTTTTTCTCTTCTGCTGTTCCATAATGCTATTACAGAGATCCATTGCATTCTTTGTTTTGATTCTCTTTTATTTATGTAGTTTCCAGGACTTATCATTTTTTTTAACATCTTTACTGGAGTATAATTGCTTTACAATGCTGTGTTAGTTTCTGCTTTATAACAAAGTGAATCAGCTATACATATACATATATATCCTCATATCCCCTTCCTCTTGCATCTCCCTCCCACCCTCCCTTTCCCACCCCTCTAGGTGGTCACAAAGCATCGAACTGATCTCCCTGTGCTATGTGGCTGCTTCCCACTAGCTATCTATTTTACATTTGATAGTGTATATATGTGCATGCCACTCTCTCACTTTGTCCCAGCTTACCCTTCCCCCCTTCCCGTGTCCTCAAGTCCATTCTCTATGTCTGCGTCTTTATTCCTGTCCTGCCCCTAGGTTCTTCAGAACCTTTTTTTTTTTTTAGTTTCCATATATATGTGTTAGCATACAGTATTTGTTTTTCTCTTTCTGACTTACTTTACTCTGTATGACAGACTCTAGATCCATCCACCTCACTACAAATAACTCAATTTCCTTTCTTTTTATGGCTGAGTAATATTCCATTGTATATATGTGCCACATCTTCTTTATCCATTCATCAGTCGATGGACCTTAGGTTGCTTCCATGTCCTGGCTATTGTACATAGAGCTGCAATGAACATTGTGGTACATGACTCTTTTTGAATTATGGTTTTCTCAGGGTATATGCCCAGTAGTGGGATTGTTGGGTCATATGGTAGTTCTATTTTTAGTTTTTTAAGGAACCTCCATACTGTTCTCCATAGTGGTTGTATCAATTTACATTCCCACCAACAGTGCAAGAGGGTTCCCTCTCCTCCACACCCTCTCCAGCATTTATTGTTTGTAGATTTTTTGTTGATGGCCATTCTGACTGGTATGAAGTGATAGCTCCCTGTAGTTTTGATTTGCATTTTTCTAATGATTAGTGATGTTGAGCATCCTTTCATGTGTTTGTTGTTAATCTGTATATCTTCTTTGGAGAAATGTCTGTTTAGGTCTTCTGCCCAGTTTTGGATTGAGTTTTTGTTTTTTTGCTACTGAGCTGCATGAGCTGCTTGTATATTTTGGAGATTAATCCTTTGTCAGTTGCTTCATTTGCATATATTTTCTCCCATTCTGAGGGTTGTCTTTTGGTCTTGTTTATGGTTTCCTTTGCTGTGCAAAAGCTTTGAAGTTTCATTAGGTCCCATTTGTTTATTTTTGTTTTTATTTCCATTTCTCTAGAAGGTGGGATAAAAAGGATATTGCTGTGATGTATGTCGTAGAGTGTTCTGCCTATGTTTTCCTCTAACAGTCTTGTAGTGTCTGGCCTTACATTTAGGTCTTTAATCCATTTTGAGTTTATTTTTGTGTATGGTGTTAAGGAGCATTCTAATTTCATTCTTTTAAGGGTAGCTGTCCAGTTTTCCCAGCAACACTTATTGAAGAGGCTGTCTTTTCTGCATTGTATATTCTGGCCTCCTTTATCAAAAATAAGGTGACCATATGTGCGTGCGTTTATCTCTGGGCTTTCTATCCTGTTCCATTGGTCTATATTTCTGTTTTTGTACCAGTACCATACTGTCTTGATTACTGTAGCTTTGATTCCTGTAGCCTGATTTGATTCCTGTAGCCTGATTCCTCCAGCTCCATTTTTCTTTCTCGAGATTGTTTTGGCTATTTGGGGTCTTTTGTGTTTCCATACAAATTGTGAAATTTTTTGATCTAGTTCTATGAAAAATGCCACTGGTAGTTTGATAGAGATTGCATTGAATCTGTAGATTGCTTTGGGTAGTAGAGTCATTTTCACAATGTTGATTCTTCCAATCCAAGAACATGGTGTATCTCTCCATCTGTTGGTATCATCTTAAATGTCTTTCATCACGGTCTTATAGTTTTCTGCGTACAGGTCTTTTGTCTCCCTAGGTAGGTTTATTCCTAGGTATTTTATTCTTTTTGTTGCAATGGTAAATGAGAGTGTTTTCCTTTTTTTTCCTCTTTTTTAACATCTTTATTGGAGTATAATTGCTTTACAATGGTGTGTTAGTTTCTGCTTTATAACAAAGTGAATCAGTTATGCATATACATATGTTCCCATATCTCTTCCCTCTTGCGTCTCCCTCCCTCCCACCCTCCCTATCTCACTCCTCCAGGCGGTCACAAAGCACCGAGTTGATCTCCCTGTGCTATGGGGCTGCTTCCCACTAGCTATCTACCTTACATTTGGTAGTGTATATATGTCCATGCCTCTCTCTTGCTTTGTCAAAGCTCACCCTTCCCCCCCCCATATCCTCAAGTCCGTTCGCTAGTAGGTCTGTGTCTTTATTCCTGTCTTACCCCTAGGTTCTTCATGACATTTTTTTCTTAAATTCCATATATATGTGTTAGCATACGGTATTTGTCTTTCTCTTTCTGATTTACTTCACTCTGTATGACAGACTCTAGGTCTATCCACCTCATTACAAATAGCTCAATTTCGTTTCTTTTTATGGCTGAGTAATATTCCATTGTGTTTTCTTGATTTCACTTTCAGATTTTTCATCATTAGTGTATAGGAATGCAAGAAATTTCTGTGCATTAATTTTGTATCCTGCTACTTTACCAAATTCATTGATTAGCTCTAGTAGTTTTCTGGTAGCATCTTTAGGGTTCTCTATGTATAGTATCATGTCACTGGCAAACAGTGACAGTTTGACTTCTTCTTTTCCAATATGTATTCCTTTTATTTCTTTTTCTCCTCTGATTGCTGTGGCTAGGATTTCCAAAGCTATGTTGAATAATAGTGTTGAGAGTGGACATCCTTGTCTTGTTCCTGATCTTAGAGGAAATGCTTTCAGTTTTTCACCACTGAGAATGATGTTTGCTGTGGATTTGTTTTATATGGCCTTTATTATGTTGAGGTAGGTTCCCTCTGTGCCCACTTTCTGGAGAGTTTTTATCATAAATGCGTGTTGAATTTTGTCAAAAGCTTTTTCTGCTTCTATTGAGATGATCATATGGTTTTTCTTCTTCAATTTGTTAATATGGTGTATCACATTGGTTGATTTGTGTATATTGAAGAATCCTTATATCCCTGGGCTAAATCCCAGTTGATCATGGTGTATGATCCTTTCAATGTGTTGTCAGATTCTGTTTGCTAGTATTTTGTTGTGGATTTTTGCATCTATATTTATCAGTGATATTGGTCTGTAATTTTCTTTTTTTGTAGTATCTTTGTCTGGTTTTGTTATCAGGGTGATGGTGGCCTCATAGAATGTGTTTGGGAGTGTTCCTTCCTCTGCAATATTTTGGAAGAGTTTGAGAAGGACTGGTGTTAGCTCTTCTCTAAATGTTTGATAGAATTCACCTGTGAAGCCATCTGGTCCTGGACTTTTGTTTGTTGGAAGATTTTTAATCACAGTTTCGATTACATTACTTGTGATTGGTTTGTTCATATTTTCTATTTCTTCCTGGTTCAGTCTTGGAAGGTTATACCTTTCTAAGAATTTGTCCATTTCTTCCATGTTGTCCATTTTATTTGCTTGTAGTAGTCTCTTAGGATGCTTTGTATTTCTGCGGTGTCTGTTGTAACTTCTCCTTTTTCATTTCTAATTTTACTGATTTGAGTCCTCTCCCTCTTTTTCTTGATGAATCTGGCTAATGGTTTATCAATTTTGTTTATCTTCTCAAAGAACCAGCTTTTAGTTTTATTGATCTTTGCTATTGTTTTCTTTGTTTCTATTTCATTTATTTCTGCTCTGATCTTTATGATTTCTTTCCTTCTGCTAACTTTGGGTTTTATTTGTTCTTCTTTCTCTAGTTCCTTTAGGTGTAAGATTAGATTGTTTACTTGACATTTTTCTTGTTTCTTGACATAGGCTTGTATAGCTATAAAATTCCCTCTTAGAACTGCTTTTGCTGCATCCTATAGGTTTTGGATCGTCGTGTTTTCATTGTCATTTGTCTCTAGGTATTTTTTGATTTCCTCTTTGATTTCTTCAGTGATCTCTTGCGTTATTTAGTAACGTATTGTTTAGCCTCTGTGTGTTTGTGTTTTTTATGTTTTTTCTGCTTTAATTGATTTCTAATCTCATAGCGTTGTGGTTAGAAAAGGTGCTTGATATGATTTCAGTTTTCTCAAATTTACTGAGGCTTGATTTGTGACCCAAGATGTGATCTATCCTGGAGAATGTTATGTGCACACTTGAGAAGAAAGTGTAATCTGCTGTTTTTGGATGGAATGTCCTATAAATATCAATTCAATCTATCTGGTCTATTGTGTCATTTAAAGCTTCCGTTTCCTTATTTATTTTCATTTTGGATGACCTGTCCTTTTGTGTAAGTGAGGTGTTAAAGTCCCCCACTATTACTGTGTTACTGTCGATTTCTCCTTTTATAGCTGTTAGCAGTTCCCTTATGTGTTGCGGTGCTCCTGTGTTGGGTGCATATATATTTATAACTGTTATATCTTCTTCTTGGATTGATCCCTTGATCATTATGTAGTGTCCTTCCTTGTCTCTTGTAATGTCCTTTATTTTAAAGTCTATTTTATCTGATATGAGTATTGCTACTCTGGCTTTCTTTTGATTTCCATTTGCATGGAATATCTTTCTTCATCCCCTCACTTTCAGTCTGAACGTGTCCCTAGGTCTGAAGTGGGTGTCTTGTAGACAGCATATATATGGGTCTTGTTTTTGTTTCCATTCAGCAAGCCTATGTCTTTTGGTTGGAGCTTTTAATCCATTCATGTTTAGGGTAATTATCAATATGTATGTTCCTATGACAGTTTTCTTAATTGTTTTGGGTTTGTTTTTCTAGGGCCTTTTCTTCTCTTGTGTTTCCCACGTGGAGAAGTTCCTTTAGCATTTGTTGTAGAGCTGGTTTGGTGGTGCTGAATTCTCTTAGCTTTGGCTTGTCTGTAAAGCTTTTGATTTCTCCATCGAATCTGAATGAGATCCTTGCCAGGTAGAGTAATTTGGTTGTAGGTTCTTCCCTTTCATTATTTCAAGTATATCTTGCCAGTCCCTTCTGGCTTGTAGAGTTTCTGCTGAGAAATCAGCTGTTAACCTTATGGGAGTTGTATGTTATTTGTCGTTTTTCCCTTGCTGCTTTCAATAATTTTTCTTTGTCTTTAATTTTTGCCTATTTGATTACTATGTGTCTCGGCGTGTTTCTCCTTGGGTTTATCCTGTATGGGACTCTCTGCGCTTCCTGGACTTGGGTGGCTATTTCCTTTCGCATGTTAGGGAAGTTTTCAACTATAATCTCTTCAAATATTTTCTCGGGTCCTTTCTCTCTCTCTTCTCCTTCTGGGACCCCTATAATGTGAATGTTGTTGCATGTAATGTTGTCCCAGAGGTCTCTTAGGCTGTCTTCATTTCTTTTCATTCTTTTTTCTTTATTCTGTTCCACAGCAGTGAATTCCACCATTCTGTCTTCCAGGTCACTTATCCATTCTTCTGCCTCAGTTATTCTGCTATTGATTCCTTCTAGTGTAGTTTTCATTTCAGTTATTGTATTGTTCATCTCTGTTTGTTTGTTCTTTAATTCTTCTAGTTCTTTGTTAAACATTTCTTGCATCTTCTTGAACTTTGCCTCCATTCTTTTTCTGAGGTCCTGGATCATTTCCACTATCATTATTCTGAATTCTTTTTCTGGGAGGTTGCCTAGCTCCACTTCATTTAGTTGTTTTTCTGGGGGTTTATCTTGTTCCTTCATCTGGTACATAGCCCTCTGCCTTTACATCTTGTCTATCTTTCTGTGAATGTGGTTTTTGTTCCACAGGCTTCAGGATTGTAGTTCTTGCTTCTGCTGTCTGCCCTCTGGTGGACGAAGCTATCTAAGAGGCTTGTGCAAGTTTCATGATGGGAGGAACTGGTGGTGGGGAGAGCTGACTGTTTCTCCAGTGGGCAGTGCTCAGTAAAACTTTAATCCGCTTGTCTGCTGATGGGTGAGGCTGGGTTCCCTCCCTGTTGGTTGTTTGGCCTGAGGCAACCCAACACTGGAGCCTACCTGGGCTCTTTGGTGGGGCTAATGGTGGATGCTGAGAGGGCTCACACCAAGGAATATTTCCCAGAACTTCAGCTGCCAGTGTCCTTGTCCCCACAGTGAGCCACAGCCAACCCCTGCCTCTGCAGGAGACCCTCCAACACTAGCGGGTAGGTCTTGTTAAGTCTCCTCTGGGGTCACTGCTCCTTTCCCTGGATCCCGATGTCCACAGTACTTTGTGTGTGCCCTCCAAGAGTGGAGTCTCTGTTTCCCCCAGTCCTATCGGAGTCCTACAATCAAATCCTGCTAGCCTTCAAAGTCTGATTCTCTAGGAATTCCTCCTTCCATTCCCAGGTTGGGAAGCCTGATGTGGGGCTCAGAACCTTCACTCTGGTGGGTGGACTTCTGCGGTATAAGTGTTCCCCAGTTTGTGAGTCATCCACCCAGCAGTTATGGGATTTGATTTTACTGTGATTGCGCCCCTCCTACCGTCTCATTGTGGCTTCTCCTTTGTCTTTGGATGTGGGGTATCTTTTTTGGTGAGTTCCAGTGTCTTTCTGTTGATGATTGTCCAGCAGCTAGTTGTGATTCTGGTGTTCTCACAAGAAGGAGTGAGAGCACATCCTTCTACTCCGCCATCTTGATTCAGGGCCCTATGATCCTTTTAATGTGCTGTTGGATTCTGTTTGCTAGTGTTTTGTTGAGGATTTTTGCATCTATGTTCATCAGTGATATTGACCTGTAGTTTTCTTTCTTTGTGACATCCTTGTCTGGTTTTGGTATCAGGGTGATGGTGGCCTCATAGAATGAGTTTGGGAGTGTTCCTCCCTCTGCTATATTTTGGAAGAGTTTGAGAAGCATACGTGTTAGCTCTTCTCTAAATGTTTGACAGAATTCGCCTGTGAAGCCATCTGGTCCTGGACTTTTGTTTGCTGGAAGATTTTTAATCACAGTTTCAATTTCAGTGCTTCTGATTTGTCTGTTTATATTTTCTATCTCTCTCTGGTTCAGTCTCCAAAGGTTGTGCTTTTCTAAGAATTTGTCCATTTCTTCCAGGTTGTCCATTTTATTGGCATAGAGTTGCTTGTAGTAATCTCTCACGATCCTTTGTATTTCTGCAGTGTCAGTTGTTACTTCTCGTTTTTCATTTCTAATTCTATTGATTTGAGTCTTCTCCCTTTTTTTCCTGATGAGTCTGGCTAATGGTTTATCAATTTTGTTCACCTTCTCAAAGAACCAGCTTTTAGTATTATTGGTCTTTGCTATTGTTTCCTTCATTTCTTTTTCATCTATTTCTGATCTGATCTTTATGATTTCTTTCCTTCTGCCAACTTTGGGGGTTTTCTGTTCTTCTTACTCTAATTGATTTAAGTGTAAGGTTAGGTTGTTTATTTGAGATGTTTCTTGTTTCTTGAGGTAGGATTGTATTGCTATAAACTTCCCTCTTAGAACTGCTTTTGCTGCATCCCATAGGTTTTGGGTCATCGTTGTTTCATTGTCATTTGGTTCTAGGTACTTTTTATTTCCACTTTGATTTCTTCAGTGATATCTTGGTTACTTAGTAGTGCATTGTTTACCCTCTTTGTGTTTGTATTTTTTACAATTTTTTCCTGTAACTGATATCTACTCATATAGCATTGAGGTCGGAAAAGATACTTGATACGATTTCAGTTTTATTAAATTTTCCAAGGCTTGATTTGTGACCCAAGATATGACCTATCCTGGAGAATGTTCCATGTGCACTTGAGAAGAAAGTGTATTCTCTTTTTTTTGGATGGAATGTCCTATAAATATCAATTAAATCCATCTTGTTTAATGTATCATTTAAAGCTTGTGTTTCCTTATTTATTTTCATTTTGGATGATATGTCCATTGGTGAAAATGGGGTGTTAAAGTCCCGTACTCTGATTGTGTTACTGTCAATTTCCCCTTTTATGGCTGTTAGCATTTGCCTTATATATTGAGGTGCTCCTATGTTGGGTGCATAAATATTTACAATTGTTATATCTTCTTCTTGGATTGATCCCTTGATTATTATGTAGTGTCCTTCTTTGTCTCTTCTAATAGTCTTTATTTTAAAGTCTATTTTGTCTGATATGAGAATTGCTACGCCAGCTTTCTTTTGATTCCTGTTTTCATGGAATATCTTTTTCCATCCCCTCACTTTCAGTCTGTATGTGTCCCTAGTTCTGAAGTGGGTCTCTTGTAGACAGCATGTATACGTGTCTTGTTTTTATATCCATTCAGTCAGTCTGCGTCTTTTGGTTGGAGCATTTAATCCATTTACATTTAAGATAGTTATTGATATGTACGTTCCTATGACCATTTTCTTAATTGTTTTGGGTTTGTTATTGTAGGTCTTTTCCTTCTCTTGTGTTTGCTTCCTAGTGAAGTTCCTTTAGCATTTGTTGTAAAGCTGGTTTGGTGGTGCTGAATTCTCTTAGCTTTTGCTTGTCTGTAAAGGTTTTAATTTCTCTGTCAAATCTGAATGAGATCCTTGCTGGGTAGAGTGATCTTGGTTGTAGGTTTCTCCCTTTCATCACTTTAAACATGTCCTGCTACTCCCTTCTGGCTTGAAGAGTTTCTGCTGAAAGATCAGCTGTTAACCTTATGGGTATTCCCTTGTATGTTATTTGTTGTTTTGCCCTTGCTGCTTTTTATATTTTTTCTTTGTATTTAAATTTTGATAGTTTGATTAATGTGTGTCTTGGCGTGTTTCTCCTTAGATTTATCCTGTATGGGACTCGCTGCACTTCCTGAACTTGATTGACTATTTTGTTTCCCATATTAGAACAGTTTTCAACTATAATGTCTTCAAATATTTTCTCAGCCCCTATCTTTTTCTCTTCTTCTTCTGGGATCCCTATAATTCGAATGTTGGTGCGTTTAGTGTTGTCCCAGAGGTCTCTGAGACTGTCCTCAATTCTTTTCATTTTTCATTATCCTGCTCTGTGGTAGTTATTTCCACTATTTTATCTTCCAGGTCACTTATCCCTCCTTCTGCCTCAGTTATTCTGCTATTGATTCCTTCTAGAGAATTTTTAATTTCATTTATTGTGTTGTTCATCATTGTTTGTTTGCTCTTTAGTTCTTCTATGTCCTTGTTAAACGTTTCTTGTATTTTCTCCATTCTGTTTCCAAGATTTTGGATCATCTTTACTATCATTATTCTGAATTCTTTTTCAGGTAGACTGCCTATTTCCTCTTCATTTGTTTGGTCTGGTGGGTTTTTACCTTGCTTCTTCATCTGCTGAGTATTTCTCTGTCCTCTCATTTTAGTTAACTTACTGTGTTTGGGGTCTCCTTTTTGCAGGCTGCAGGTTCGTAGTTCCTGTTGTTTTTGGTGTCTGCCCCCAGTGGCTAAGGTTGGTTCAGTGGGTTGTGTAGGCTTCCTGGTGGAGGGGACTGGTGCCTGTGTTCTGTTGGATGAGGCTGGATCTTGTCTTTCTGGTGGGCAGGACGGTGTCTGGTGGTGTGCTTTGGGGTGTCTATGAGCTTATTATGATTTTAGTCAGCCTCTGTGCTAATGAGTGTGGTTGTGTTCCTGTGTTGCTAGTTGTTTGGCATAGGGTGTCCAGCACTGTAGCTTGCTGGTCATTGAGTGGAGCTGGGTCTTAGCGTTGAGATGGAGATCTCTGGGAGAGCTTTCATCGTTTGATATTATGTGGAGCTGGGACGTCTCTGGTGGACCAATGTCCTGAACTCGGCTCTCCCACCTCAGAGGCACAGGCCTGACACCCGGCCGTAGCACCAAGACCCTGTCAGCCACATGGCAGGTTTGTTTTGCCCAATATGCAGCAAGCCAAAATGGTGAGACACCAAGGTTTGCAGCAAAGTGAGGAGACGGGAGAGCAGGTCTCAAATCTGCTCCAAAAAGGCAAGGGGCTTGGGTGTTTATGGGATAAAGAATAAAGAAGCAGGGCTCTCTGAGGCACAGGTTAACAGGAAAGGTGATTAGAAAAAGCTGCCATTGGTTTTGTTTTATGTCAGCATTTTCTTTGTTTATGGGTCTGATAACTTCTCCTATTCTTCTGAGAACATTACTTATAGTTATTTTAAAATATTTTTTCATTTTCCATTATTTATTGTTTCTTCCGATTGTAGTTTTTCTGTTTATTAATTTTGGTTTCCTACATGATAACTGTTATTTAAATATTACTTGGTGTTTCTTGCTTGTGTGCTTATCTTTGTTTTTGAGATTCCTTACTAGCCTCTCTATAGATGTTGTTTTTATAAAGTAAATCCTGCCTCTGATATTGTGGGGAAGAATCATAACATGCTCTAGATGGAGTGTGCCAGTAGTTTGTCTTTTAGGTGTAGTAGCTAAGTAGTATTTACACTTATTCTGAGCAAAAGACAGCAGCAGAATTTGTACACAGACTAAAGCATTATATAGGAACTAATCCCCAGAGGCACAGTTATCCAAAATGCTCTGAATACAGCTCTTTGTTTATTATGCTAAAATTCCCAAGGGCTCCTTCTTGGTCTTTATATCACTGATGCTGGTCTTGAAGATCTCTAAACCACTCTTGTTAACATTGTGGTCTTCACATATATTTTGGACTGTGGTGTATTCTAGTTTTGTTTTTCTGACTATACTGGGCATGATTCTCAATCTAAACACTCATGTGTGCTGGAACTATCACATTCTTTATTTCCTATATATCAACTACCTACTTCTCTGAACTCTATACCCCCTTGGTAATTATGGTGTGTGTGTGTGTGTGTGTGTGTGTGTGTGTGTGTGTGTGTGTGTGTGAGAGAGAGAGAGAGAGAGAGAGAGAGAGAGAGAGAGAGAGAGAGGGAGGGAGGGAGGGAGGGAGGAGGGGCGAGAAGAGTATCATGATTATGATTCTGAGTCCCAGATCTGGTCATAACATCTTATCAGTATCAACACATAAGAGCTTCAAGGGTCACTATATATAATCAGAATCAATATTAGGGTTTCCTAATTTACTTATTTGTAAAACCTATAGCCAGAGGAGCATGTAGGATCAACATAAGAAGGTTGCCCGAGTCACATATATGTAAAGCCTATACCAGAAGGTTGGGAATAACAGAGCTAATTGTGCCCTCAATCAGCATATACCTAAGACAAATATGTTGAGGTTTTCTAAGTATAAGAACCCTGAAGGTGCATAGCTTGATGGTACTTGTTCCCACTGAAGGACTATATGAGGGCCCTCCATTCTTCTAAGGCTTGAATATTGTCTCTGGCTGGATACTTGCTGCTGAGAGAGAGAGCTCTACCAGGCTGCCTGCATTAAATTGGAATCAGATCTCATGCCAGACTGAAAATAATAACACATTATAACGGTAATTATATCCAGCATAAGTCAAATAAATAAATTATAAATTACAATTACCCTTTTTAAAAATTGTGCTGTTTATTAAAGCTTGTACTTCCTCTATAATAATTCATTTTTCACATTTTTCATATTTTGTTTTTAAAGACCATGTGCACTAACAAACTAACCAAATAATATAAAAGTTATCTTTTTTAAAGTGAAATACTGTAGTTGGTTCATAGTTTTTCAAAGCTCTTCTGATAGGAAAATGATTCTATTACTGTTTAAAATGATTCTGTTATTGGTTAAAGTTGTTAATCAGTTAAACCAGAAAAATGGCCCCGTTCCCCATTTCTTCGTTCTTTTCTTAGGGTACTTTCCTATTACACTGCACTCTGATGATTGATATCCTTATCTCCCCCTGTCCTACCAGGCTATGAGCTCCTTTAGGAGATGGGTCCACTCTCACTGTTTTTGTATCCTTAGGGCCTAGCTCACTGCCTGAAGCATTATAGCCATTCATTACGTACCCGGTGAATAATTGAATGAATTAATGATTAATTGCCAGCTCTATGTCAGTCAGTGAAAACTTACAAATTTATCAGTTTTTTTTTTTTTTCAGGAATAGCAACATTGATACTTCCTGATTCATAAGAACTCTTCCAGTCATACAAAAGTCATAGCAACATAAAGGTAGGTAATTTTTTGCAGAAAACAGTCAGTTGAGATAGACACAAGACTGCCTAAATGCCTTAAAATTACAACTAGGAAATATTAGTCCTCTACATATCTAAAAGTAGAAGTTCCCTTTCTTTCCTCCTTTTTCAAAATGCATACCTCATCTCATGCAAAGTGTTAAGCTGTTAAGGTTTCTAAATGAACAAGCTGAGAGAGAGAGCTCATAGTACAGGTATGATAAGAAACACTGCATCCCACTGGTATTCTAATTTTAGCCTGTGGTGATTTCGTTTGGGGCTAGACTGCCTGGTTCTTTTTAATGTGATTGGTGACAAGCTGTGGTCCATGCCCTAAATGTGTTTACAATCTAGTCAATTGGGTAGAATTCCTTTATTCAGTATTTAGTGAGTACCTGCTGCATGCTAGGCTCTGTTCTAGGGCCTAGGGATATAGTAGTGAACAGAAATAGCCAAAAAGTCTCTGCCTCACAGAGCTCTCATACCTGGCTACATCTCATGCCTTGCCTCCTTCACTTAACTCACATTAAATTTGTTTCCACCTTTCTAGCCAGCCTACTTACAAGTAGGGCCCTGAATATTAATTCCTTTGGTGAATAAGAATTAGTAATAGAGTTTCCCTTTTGAGACAAGACCCCCTTTTCCCTTGATGATAAGAACATAAAATTGGATAAGTTGTCAACCAAATACTGAGTATTTGTTCTAGGAACCTTTTCTTTCTCCACTATACCTTCTCTCCTAAGAAATAAGGCCCATCTGTAATCCACACAGATGGGGAACTCTGTCATTGCTGTGGTGTGCTGGACTGACAACTGTAACCTTGGAATCATTTCACTGAGATTGGTGACATGGAGCTTCTGATTGTTCTTGTGGCTGCTCTCCTAACTTCAGGGGAATGAGTATAAATGAAGATGAGGAAGGAATACATCTACACTATCCCTTCCAGTCCAACATACTAAATTAGAGCTAAAATATTGGAATATGTGGAAAATGTAGTACAGGTACTGCAAGTTGGTTAGCACGTCAGGTAAAACACACATACACACATACACAAAACTATCTTTTATGGTCAAAGTGGGACTATGACCCTATTGTCACTAATTATAAAGAACTGAGGATTTTTCTTATTTCCAATATTTTATTACTAAACTGTTCAAACATACAGAAAAGGTGAGGGCTTCCCTGGTGGCGCAGTGGTTGAGACTCCACCTGCCAATGCAGGGGACATGGGTTCGTGCCCCGGTCCGGGAAGATCCTACGTGCCGCGGAGCGGCTGGGCCCGTGAGCCATGGCGGCTGAGCCTGCACGTCCGGAGCCTGTGCTCCGCAACGGGAGAGGCCACAACAGTGAGAGGCCCGCGTACCGCAGAAAAAAAAAAAAAAAAAAGAAAGAAAGAAAAGGTGAAAGAGTTTTACAATGAACACCCATATTCTCACCATCTATATTCTATAATTAACATTTTATTTAACTTGCTTTATCACACATTCCTCTATCTATCCATCCCTCTATCCATCCATCAATCTAGAACTGAGGATTTAAAGTACTTTTCCCAGGTTTACTCAAGGAATCAGGTTTACAAATAGACCTCCTGATTGCTAGACCCTTGCTCTATGCTTTGCCTTGAATTTAATCTCTTTCATTTGTCAAATTGAATTTAGTTTTCAAATACTGATAGCTTTGTAAAGACTAATCTTTTCTATTAAGCTCTTGCCTAATTAAAGGGGATTAACTTGGGTAGAAGACTTCTGATGATTTATTTATTTAAACATTCTTGTAATTGCTAGTATGTGTTCAGAAACTCAGATAAAACATGAATTTCATTCATCTTAATAATAAGATATGCTTATAATAATAATTCTATTAAACGTCATTTCTAATCCCCGAATTCGCTTGATTTAAGCCAGGGAGATTCTATTGTTGCCAGCATCTTTTTGTGGACTGTACATGGTAAATTAATTATAAGATTTAAATCATGATTATCTCTATTCATATTTGACCTGATCTTTGTCCTTTTCACCCTTTCAATTTTCTTTTGTACAGTCAGTTCTTATTCACCTCAGTGATATCATTGAGTGTGAGGCATAACAGAAAGGATTAAACATGGAAAACTTTTTAAAAGATTATCAACTTCACATCCTAAAACATACTTTTTATTTTTAACACATGAAATTTAAAATTTATGTGTAAAAGTAGTCAAGGAAATTGTGTGGGCTTAGAGCCTCTCTTGCTCCCTTAAATAATTAGCATGGCTTAAAAAAAGCAAAATAAATGAGCAAATGGATTGAGTCAAAGACTTTTCCCAGGAGAATTTAAACCTTTAATTGTGGAGTATTTTGTTTTGTTCCCTGTTGTAATGAAACCATAATATCTCTATAGTAGAGCTAAATGTTCAGTTGCATCTGAAAAATACTAAAAAGCCATCTCAGGGCTTCCCTGGTGGCGCAGTAGTTGAGAGTCCGCCTGCAGATGCAGGGGACACGGGTTCGTGCCCCGCTCCGCGAAGATCCCACATGCCGCGGAGCGGCTGGGCCCGTGAGCCATGGCCACTGGGCCTGCGCATCCGGAGCCTGTGCTCCGCAACGGGAGAGGCCACGACAGTGAGAGGCCCGCGTACCGCAAAACAAACAAACAAACAAAAAAATAATAAATAAATAAAAATAAAAAGCCATCTCAGTAAAAGTGTCTCAGAACTTCCCAAGTGTCTCAGAACTTCTTGAGAGCAAGAACTGCATCTTGCTCACTATTGTATACCCGGCACCTAGCACATACAGGATATAGTGGGTACTTAGTAAATATTGTTTGAATATTTTTAAATAAACAGAAAAATTCGATTCCTTCATATTCGTGTTTTTGCATGTGGTGCAAATTCAGCCACAATGACTCTGTAGCTCTAGATAAAGAGTCTGGAAACTATGGCCCTGTGTTAAATCTGGCCCAGCACTTGTTTCTGTAAATAAAGTTTTATTGTAACACAGGAGTTGACTTTAAAAAAATGCGCAATGTGAGAGTTGCGAGTTAAGTTTTATCTGGGGCAAAATGAGGACTGCAGCCCTGAAGACAGCATTTCAGATAGCTCTGAGAAACTGCTCCAAAGAGGTAGGGGGGAAGGTCAATATATACGTGATTTTGGTGAAGGAGGAATACATGCAATCAAGCACATGTTTTGCAGAAGGACTTGTGAGGGTTACTGCTAGTCACGAGGAGCAGACATCACCATGAAAGAATTTAGCACTTTTCTAGATATGAGGAGATGCAAGAATTGGGCTCATAAAATCAGCTCCTGAAAATATCTATCTGAAGACCTGCCTTATTTTCTCAGAGCACCAAGTGCCTCATACCTGATCTCCACCCTGAATTGCTTTCAGGGGTTGTTGAAGGTCAGCAGCTGCCGCAGCACCTGATTTAATCCTTGTAGAGGTAGATGGCAAGTGTCAATTTGTAGTTGACACAGGCATGCTCACTTTTCTACATGTTACCTATGGCAGCTTTCATACTACAACAGCAGAGTTTGTTGTGAAAGAGACTATATGGCCTGTGAATCCTAAGATACTTACTGTCTGTCCCTTTACAGAAAGTGTTTTCCAAATCTGCTCTAGGGGGTATGTTTAGGCAAAACTAAAGGGAGGCATTAGGGAAATGCAAATCAAAACTACACTGAGTTACCACTTCACATCTTCCAGTATGCCTATAATTTTTTTTAATGAAAATAACAAGTTTTGGCAAGAATGTGGAGCAGTTGGAACCCTAGTACATTGCTGGTCAGAATGTAAAGTGGCACAAGTGCTATGGAAAACAGTTTGGTCATGGTGCCTCTAACAGCTACACATAAAATTACCATGTAACTCAGCAATTTCACTCCTAGATATATACCCAAAGGAATTGAAAGCAGGGACTCAAACAGGTATTTGTATGCCAATGTTCATTGCAGCATTATTTACAATAGCCAAAAGGTTTGAACAACCCAAGCGTCCATCAACAGATGAATGAATAAACAAAATATGGTATATCCATACAGTGGAGCATTATTCGGTCATAAAAAGAAACAAAGTTCTGATATGCGCTACAACATGGATGAACCTTGGAAACATTATGCTAAGTGAAAGAAGTCAGACATGAAAGGACAAATGTTGGACTTTCCTGGCGGTTCAGTGGATAAGACTTCGCCTTCCAATGCAGGGGTTGTGGGTTTGATCCCTGGTCAGGGAGCTAAGATCCTACATGCCTCGTGGCCAAAAATACCAAAACATAAAACAGAAACAACATTGTAACAAATTCAATAAAGACATTTAAAAAATGGTCCACATCAAAAGAATCTTAGGAAAAAAAGAAAGAAAGGACAAATGTTGTAGCTTCCACTTATATGAAATATCTAGATTAGGCAAATTCATAAAAACAAAGTAGATTAAAGGTAATAGTGACTGGAGGAAGGAGGAATGGGAAGTTATTGCTTAATGGTTATAGAGTTTCTTTTGGGGGTGTTTAAAAAGTTTGGGAAATAGTGGTGGTTGGATAACATGTGAATGTAATTAATGACATTAAATTGTACAATTAAAATAGTTAAAATGGCAAATTTTATTATATATATATTTTTTTACCAAGATTTAAAAAAACTTAGTATAATATACCAATAAACATTGAATTGTATGTTTTAAATGAGTGAATTGTATGATATGTGAATTATATCTCAATAAGGCTGTTAAGAAAAAAACTAAAGCATGGGGGAATAATGAGCGTTTGAGCTCTTAGAAACTCAGGTAAATCTCAGATTACTCAAATCACATGATTTACAATATTACGTCAATTCAATATTTACAGTAAGAAACTAGAGGAGAGAGATGCAGTATGTTAATACACTTAGGATAGGATGCCAGCAGGCTAAACCACACCTGGGTTATGCAACCTTCATGTGTCCTGTTTCTATTGTCCACATTAACCTTCCCCACTGACGGTGTGGTTAGGAGGACCAGAGATGAAGTTTGAGCAAAGGGGCTTTGTGGATGAAAGAAGCCTGAAGCCAGTTATACACACATACTTTATTGGAGTGTTGTAGGGGCCAGTGTGCCTGTCCACAGCCGAAGCTTGCAATAGCCAACTGAGCAGCTAGGGATTTTTATTTTTCGTTTCCTGGCCAGAGGATACATGGGCCCAGAATATGTGACACTCATGGGTGGCTGATTTAGGTCCTCATGAATACTGAGTGCCTCATATATTTACTGTACCATGAATATTCGGTGCCTCAGGGGTCTGATGTATATATGGTGTATCGTGAATATTAGGTGCCTCCTGTGCCTCATGAATATTTAGTGCCTACTTGGTTCTTCTATCCCTTCTGATTTATGTTCTGCACACATATATCTAGTTTATGTCTAAATGTTCATGTCTAAAATCTCGCATGGGTTACTAATGTATTTGTCTCTGCTTAACATATATATGAATTTCATCTCTCCCACTTATTTTCTTGTTTCCTATGGCAAAGTTAAATATTCTCAGTCAATACAGCAAATGCATATTACAATTAATTTGCAACATCCCCATTTTACAAATGAGGAAATTGCAGAGAGGAGCTAAGCAACTTGTAGGACTTGCCAAGGTCACAGGTGGAATCAGGATTCAAATTCTGGCAGCTTGACTCCAGAGTTCATGCTTTTAACTGCTATGCTCTACTGCCTCTGAGGATCAGCGTGAGGCAAGGGACTATAAGAGTATAAGGTGGGTATCATAAGAGAAGTTCTAAGTGCTACAGAAGCTCATTGGGGCTTTATAGGAAGACTTTATGGAAGTATCATCTGAGATAACCTAGGAAGAATAAAAGGGTAATTACAAGCAGAAATCAGAGCAGAAGTGTTAGGTTATTTATCATTTAAAACACTTTAGCATAGAAAATGTGACACTGTGCATCTGTGTTAGTTGGAGTTGCAACCCAGTTTTGACTAATATTCTACTTGTCAAACCCAAGTTTGTGTGGCTGATGCACAGTGAAGCCAAACCAAAGTGTTGGAGTTTGGAGCAGACAAAGGTTAACTGCAAGGGCCATGCAAGGGGAACGGGCAGCTCGTGCTCAAAAGATTCCAACTCCCTGATGGTTTTCAGGGAAGAGTTTTTATAGGCAAAATTTGGCGGGGAGGATGTGACCTTCCTCTAATTGGTTGGTGGTGGGGTAACAGGGTGGTGTTCCAAGAATCTCAATCATCAGCCTTCTAGTTCCAACCAGTCTGTGATCCTCGTGCTTGTGCTCAGCCTGAAGTTACCATCTTCCACCTGGGGGTGGGGGTGGGGGTTAGTTCCTGTAGAAGAACTCAGAGATGTGTACCAGATTGTTATGTATATTCCTTGAGGAGGAACCAGGATCCGCTCCATTGCTGCACTATTGTTTCTTGACTGTCTTTCCTTTGTTTCTGCATTCCCTTGCTCCTCTATTTACTAACTGTTTGAATCTGCCCTTTGGAACTCAGGGAAGGTCTAGAAGGCTGAAAGCATTTTTCCTACAAACGAGAAATGGAGGATGTGGAAAGACTTTTGTACCCTGGAGGGCTCCACAGGGTCCTGCTTGGTTTCATACTTAGGAGTTCACATTCCAGAGAGCCAACTATTGTTTAAATTAGAAGGCATCTACCCATAAAGTGGCTACTACAAGTGTTTTATTTATAGCTACACTATCTATAGCAATATCATGTGCTTTATTAGTTCACATTTGGAACACTGGAAGCCAGTATTTACTAGTGAAATTTCTGGCTTGTTAATTAGCATGATGAACATTAGAAATGAGTTCTCATTGTTGAGATTGAAGGTATTCAAAATATGTGATTGGCTAAAATATTTTGAATACACACCTTATTCTTATATGAGTAGGGCAAAAAAAATCTAGAGAAACCTGTCTTTACCAGGAATACCAGGACTCAAAACTAAATGGGGTCTAGTGTCCAGCCTTTGGTTTGGATAATTTCTAGTTACCTAATGCAAACTATAGGCTAACAGAATTCTGCCTCTGGAATGTAACATGGATTCCAAAATCCCTTACAGTAACCTCATAGGGCCCCAGGGTTCCATAGTCTGCAGGTTGAAAATCACTGTTGTATATATGGGGAGAAGGCAGGTTTTACATCACTGGAGCTTCATTTTAGGAAGATTAATCTGACTTTGGAATGTGGGATGAATTGAATAGTGGAAGGAATACTCCAGAGGAAAAGTAGTAAAAGCGTGGTATTTGTGAGAATGGAGTAGAGAGGGTGGATTGGAGAGGAAGCATATGCGTGGCTCAACAACTAAATAAATGTAGGGAGTAAAGGGAGGAGGAATGGTATTTATAACAATCATGTATTTAGAGCTTATTATGTGCCAGGCATATTCTGAGTAGTTTGTATATATTAAATCATTTATTCCTCACAGAAACCTTACGAGTTAGATATTCTACAGGTGAAGAAAGTGAAGTACCGAGAGTATAAGCACCCTGCCGAAGGTCAGAGAGTTGAGATTTAAACCCAGGCAATCTGGCCACAAAATCCTAACTGTTCAACCATGTTGCTTCAAAGAATTAAATATAAGCCCAAAGTTTTGACCCCGTATGATTAAGAGAAAACATATATGTACATGTGTATTGGTCAGACATTCTACTTTGTTTCTCTATTCTTTCAGTTTTATTGAGATATAATTGACCTACAGCACTGTGTAAGTTTAAGGTATACATCACAATGACTTGACATACATGTATTGTTAAATGATTACCATGATGTTTAGTTAACATCCATCACCTCATACAGTTACAGAAATTTTTTTCCCTTTTGATGAGAACGGTTAAGGCTTACTCTCTTAACTTTCAAATGTACCACACAGCAGTGTTAACTATAGTCATCATGTTGTACATTACATTCCCATTACTTGTTTATCTTATAATTGGAAGTTTGTACCTTTTGACCACCTTCATCCAAATACCCCACCCCTACCTCTGGTAGCCACAAATGTGATGTCTTATATGAGTTTGTTTTTTTGTTGTTGTTGTTTTAGATTCCACATATAAGTGAGATCATGCAGTATTTGTCTTTATCTGACTTATTTCACTTAGCATAATTAATGCCCTTAAGGTCCATCCATGTTGTCATGAATGGCAAAATTTCCTTCTTTTTAATGACTGGGTTGTTTTCCATTGTGTGTGTGTGTATATATATATATATATATATATATACACACACACACCACACTTTCTTTATCATTTCAGGTCAGACATTCTGATATAGTATAACTAAAAACTGTGGAATTCAAAAGTGCCAAGAGTGGGCAATACTTTTAAGTTTCTATTAATTCATACAAAGCATACCTTAAATGAACCATTATAGGGCATGCTGTGACAACACTCAGGGAATGATAGAATGTTGAAGGAAACCACAATCTACCGCTCCAAAATATGTCTCTTTGACATAATTATTTTGAGCTTAAGGCAATTAAGAAGCAGCAAACTCTAAAAAAGCTCCCCCTTTTCTGCCTAAAGGCAGGAAATAAATTCTCCTTTTACTGAAGACAGACTCTAATCTGCCCAGAGATGGCATCAGAGAAACCTGTATAAACAAACCTTGTTAAACTAACCCTTATCTTCCTAGTTACTGCTTCACCATTAACTACCCTCTCCCAAACCCCTTTGTCTTGTCAATTCTTCACAAATTTATTGTTTTGTCTAAAAGGTATAAAGCCTTCCTGCTCTGGTCATTTCTTCAGGTCTTCATTCTCTTTATTAAATGCAAAAATTTAGTAAAACTTGTATACTTTTCTCCTGTTAATTTGTCTTTGTCAGTTTAATTTTCAGACCCAACCAGAGACCCTAAGAGAATTGAGGAAAACTTTTTCTTCCCCTGCAATGTCATCACATGAGAAAGCCACTCAGCTAAGAAATGAAGGAAAACATAGCCCTGATGTTCCTATAGCCTCATTGGCCCCCTTTTACGTATTTTATCACAATGTATCTTAATTGTGTTGGCTTTTCCTCTGATTTATCCTCTTTCCCCTCAACTAGACTGTGAGTTTCTTGAGGGCAAGGATCTTGTCTTACTCATTGCTTACCTCACAGCACACATACATCTCATGATGCTCAGGGGTGCTCAGATAGTTTTTGAACTGAAAAGCACTTGAATGAAAAGAAATTATCTAAACTAATACATCAAGGCCTATTTCTCCTAGGCTAAACTTCTGCTACTATTTGAAAGGGCTTATTTACCATATACTCATATGATAATGATGGCACTAAAATTAGGAATATTATCTTTGTGACCCTGATAATTTTCTAACTATAGTGATAGATTAATAAAACAAAAGAGGAGTTTAATTCTTGTCAAATCAGTGCTTTCTCCCTATGTACAGATATTTAAATAATTAGGTCAACCATAGTTGCATAACTCCAGGAAGCAGCCTTCAAATGGACCAAGATTTGGCAATTTTTTTTTTGGTAAACATTTTTGGCTTTTCTGATAGGGTCTGTATTGCAACTAATCAACTCTGCCATTGTAGTGGGGAGAGCAGCCACATGTAGTATGTAAATGAATGAGCATGGCAGTGTTCCAGTAAAACTTGATTTACAAAAACAGGCTGCAGTCTAGATTTGGGCCTTGGCTATCGTTTTCCAAATCCTGACACAGAATGCAGTGTGAATGGTACCTCTTGGAGTTGTGCTATGTGGTAACCATGTAGACAATTCATATAGACTAAATAAACTCAGGAACTTTTCCTCTTTCTAGAAAAAACCTGAGAGACTATCTACTTACTACTCATTTTACAGATGGGGAAACTTAGACTCTGAGAAGTTCAGAAAGAGAGATATGCTTAAAGTAATTTAGCTTGCTTGTGTCAAAGCTAGCTATGAAACCCAGGTATGCCGACTCCTAGTCCAATGCTCTTTGTATTATATCAGTTCCTCAAGGATGAATATTAAATTATTTCTCATATAGGTATAGTTTAAAATATACCTTATTATATTCTAATTCTTTGCAAATTGATATGTCTATGTTATAGACAAATAGTTGCTCATATCACAGAGAAATTACTATAAAACACTAAAGTAAAAATATATATAGTTGGGAGGAATCCCTTATCCTGATGTTAAGTCTTACAATATATTGGCAATAATCAAGATAGTATGGTACTGGCGAGGGATAGACACATAGATCAATAGAACAGAATAGAAACCCAGAAATAGATCCACACAGGTATACCCAATAAATCTTTGACAAAAGAGCAAAATCAGTTCAATGGAGAAATGATAGCCTTTTTAGCAAACGGTGCTGAAGCAACTGGACATCTAAAGGCAAAAAAACTTATCCTTCACCTAAATTTCATATCATATACAAAAATTAAGCCAAAATGGATTAAGATTTAAATATAAAACTATAAAACTTTTTTTGGGGGGGTGCTGCCTTGGGCCTTCATTGCTGAGCACGGGCTTTCTCTAGTTGCGGTGAGTGGGGGCTACTCTTCCTTGTGTTACTCAGGCTTCTCATTGAGGTGGCTTCTCTTGTTGCGGAGCACGGGCTCTAGGCACGCAGGCTTCAGTAGTTGCAGCAGGCGGGCTCAGTAGTTGTGGCTCACAGGCTTAGTTGTTTCACGGCATGTGGTATATTCCCGGACCAGGGATTGAACCTGTGTCCCCTGCATTGGCAGGTGGATTCTTAACCACTGCACCACCAGGGAAGTCCCTATAAAACTTTAAAAAATTACATGGTAGAAAATCTTTGGGAACTAGCACTAGAGAGTCCTTAGACTTGACACCAAAAGCATGATCCATAAAAGGAAAAAAACTGACATACTGGCTCATCAAAATTAAAATCTTTTGCTCCGTGAAAGACTGTTAAAAGCAATGAAAAGAAAAACGACAGAGTGGAAGAAAATACTTGCAAACCACATATCTGACAAAGCACTAGTGTGTAGAATATATAAAGAACTTTCAAAACTCAACTGTTAAAAAATGGGCAAAATACATGAAGAGACATTTCACAGAAGAAGATATACATATGGCAAGATATACATATGGCAAGAAGATATACATATGGCAAGCACATGAAAAGATGTTTAACGTTAGCCATCAGAGAAATGCAAATTAGAACTGCAATGAGACATCACTACATGCCTATCAGAATGGCTAAATGAAAAAAATATTGATAACACCAAATGCTGGTGAGGATGCAGAGAAATTGGACCTTATGCCAGTGGGAAGGTAACATGGTACAGCCAGTATGGAAAAGAGTTTGGCAGTTTCTTACAAAGCTAAGCATATAATGTACAACCTGGTCATTTACCCCAGAGAAATAAAGACTTATGTTCATATAAAAACCTTTACATTAATGCTCATAACAGTTTTATTCATAATAGCCAAGAACCCAAAACAGCCTAGATGTCCTTCAAAGGGTGAATAAACAAACTGTGGTATATACATACCATGGAATACTACTCAGCAATAAATAAAGAATGGACAATCAAAGCACACAATAATTTGAATGAACCTCAGGAAATTATGCTTAGTGGAAAAATTCAGTAACAAAAAGATAGTGCCTGATTGCATTTATGTAACATTCATGAAATAGCATAATTACAGAGGTAGAGAACTCATGGTTGGTTGCCAGGTGTTAGGGATAGGGAGGAGGGGGACAAGTGTGCCTATAAAGGGGTAAATAAGAGAGTCTTGTGGTGATGATGCAGTTTAATATCTTAATTATTATGGGGGTTACACAAGGCCACACATGTGCTAATATTCCATAGAGACACCCCCCATACAGAAACTACTTCATGTACAACCACTGAAATTTGAATAAACTCTGTGGATTGTGCCGAAGTTAGTTTCTTGGTTTTGATCATGTATTATAGTGGTATAAGATGTTAACATAGGAGTAGGCTGAGCAAAGTGCATATGGGACTTCCCTGTACATTTCTTTTGTAACCTCCTGTGAATCTGTCATTATTTCAAAATAAAAAGTATGTATATTAAAATATAAAATATAGTTTATTCAAAATTATATGTATATATGAGAGAGAGAAGTGAATCCTCTTCAATTTAACAATTATCTATTGCATTCCTTCCATGGCCAACATTCTAGTTAGTGAAAAGTTGAATAAATACATTTTCAAAAGCCATCCATTCCATTAAAGAGAGTCTTCTTGAGAAATTCCAATCAAAATGCCCATGGGCTTCCCTGGTAGCGCAGTGGTTGGGGGTCCACATGCCGATGCAGGGGACACGGGTTCGTGCCCCGGTCCGGGGGGATCCCACATGCCGCGGAGCGGCTGGGCCCGTGAGCCATGGCCGCTGGGCCTGCGCGTCCGGAGCCTGTGCTCCGTGGCGGGAGAGGCCGCGGCAGTGGGGGGCCAGCGTGCCACAAAAATAAATAAATAAAAATGCCCTTAATCTTTCAAAGTGAAACTTATCCGTCAGTAACATAAAGTAATGAAAATCTGTTTGCTTCCTTTGAAATTGATTAATTACAAGGACTACATAATTTATTCTTCCTTCTACTACTCTTCTAAAGTATTTTTGCTAAAACCACCAAAGATGTACTAATATGCCAAATGCAAGGCCTAGTTGACCTCTCTGCAACATTTGTCCTTGTTAACCAGTTTTTCCTTTTTTAAAGTTTAGGCAACATTGGTTTATCCTTGAGGGTATTACGCTAAGTTAAATAAGTCAGACGGAGAAAGACAAATACCATGTGATTTCACTCATATGTGGAATATTAAAAAAAATTCTTCTTTTTGAAAGTGCTCTACTTCTTTAACTTTCGTGACATCACTTTTTTTTCCTAGTTCTCCTCCTGTCTCTCTAGCCATCTTTATTTAGCTTTTTCTCTTATTTACAGCTTCAGTAATAAACTCCACGCCAGTGGTTCTCACATCTCTTTTTCTAATACCAACTTCTTCCTTGAATTTCAGACCCATATTATCAACTACTCATTAATTGTTCCACTTGACTGTCCTCCAGGAACCTCCCATTTAACTTAACTGCCCCCCATTCTTCCTCCATACATGTGCTCTGCACATAGTAGTTGCTCAATAAATATCTGAATTAAAATGGAAATATTCTTGATATTTTGAATGATACATAATTCTACCATTCTTGAAAATTAGAAACCTCAGTGCAATTCTTGGCTTTTCTCCATTACGCTTAAATGTAGTTAATCACAAAATGCTTTTGATTTTACCTTAATGTTTTTTAAATTCAGGCTCTCCCTATTCTTATAGCAACTACTTTAAGTCAGAGGCCTCATCATCTCTCACCTGAACTCTTGACATAGGCTCCAAACTGGTCCTCACAGGTTTGTGTCTACGAGTGAATGAGTAGAGATGTGTATGTGAGGGAGAGAGATGTGTGAAAAGCTAACTACAATCCCCAACTGTACAGCTTAAGTTACCAAAAAAAAAAACTTTAGAAGACCAATTCTTGGTTGCAGAACCAAAGACCCTGTGAGAAATGTCAAGCTAAGGGAAATGAGCTTGTAAATGATTCTATGCAAGTTCTTATTTTAAATGCTGGCTCCCCAAATATCACCAAAATATCTTGAGACAAAGCTGTGCTTATTCTCACCACAGTAAGGGGGAGTGCCACCTCAACAGAGACTTAGTATCATCTATAAGTAGAGAGGGTGAACTCGGGATATTTATGAGATTTTAAAGTCTGGTTTAAGGTGGGCCTTTCAATTGGGGAAGGGGCTTGATTATGATTGGGTAAAGATCATAATACAATAGTTTAAGATTTGTGGACCCAGCAGTCCGCAAATGGACTTTCAGAACTCTCCTGATGATTCTTTCGAGAAGTTCCTGGAATGTACAATAAGTTTATTTGCAACTTTTATCTTTCTGGGAAAGAATTTCCTAGAATAGTAAAATTATGCTGATAAAGACAATGGAAAAGTAAAGTCACATTAATATAGGCCGAAAGCTGTGTAGGTGTAGATGGTCTCAGTTTTCATATAAAGAAGACAATGAAAAGAAAATAGGAAAGGGATTAAAAGAATTTGTACATTAAATTAATAATAGTGAATATTGAACAATTAATTTCCATTTATTTTCATATCTTTGTTGTAATCTGACTTAAACCAATTTGGCTTTCAGAAGTGTTAGGTTTGAATGACTCTTAAATTGAAGACTATAGGTCTTCAAATGCACAACTTTGCTACTGCGTGACGTGTTACAATGAATGGAGGTCTTAAACTGAATTAACCGACGTACACATTTATTAGTAAACAGGGGCAAGAAAGTCTTACACCCTGTTACAATAATCTTAGAAAGATCACTGCTCTATCTTTTTGAGGACTTTAACAAGCATCTTGCATGGAAGTTTCACTCTAAAGCAAATGTTCTGACAGACTGCTTAGCTGATCTATTTGGGTCATGGAACAAAATTCTTTCTTATTAGAGTATGTATTGTGTGGTAGGTGGGTAGGTAGGGTACAGAAAGGAAAGCAGTTCCAGATGTAAGCAATGAAAGACAAAATGCACCAGACAATTGAAGAGATTATTTTATTCAGGCTATTGCAATAGGGAGACTGTTCATTAATGAAGAAAACCTCAAAGAAAAGGAAGGGAGCTTGAGGTTTTATAGAGGCAGGTAAACAAGGGAGTTATCCACGAGGCATATGGGAGTCATAAAGAAGGATGAAGATGGGTCTTATCTGGGAAGATATGAGAACAGAGTGCTCCTTTGAAGTTAGCCAGAATATAAAGGAGTGGGAGGAACTCAACTATTGTTAATGATGGGTTTCAGAACACATTACCCCCAAAATATGATGCCCTGGCATATTGAAAATTTTAAGCTGAAGGAATTTAAGAAACGGTTGGTGCAGGAAGGACTCTCTGAACTTTCCCTGAAGCAGATCATAAGGTCCTCATGTAAGAGGTGCCCACCCAGTACCCAAAGGAAAAGAGTATCCTTATCTCTGAAGACGGAGGGAATTTGATTGAACAAGACTTGCTAAGTTTCCCTGTTTACTATCTTTAGCTCATACCCTTTTGTTCTATCACATTTTCTGTGACTTTCCACTCTTCATCAAACCTAGTGTAAAAATACTCAGGTTTAACTTTCTTTTGGGTCTTCATTTCCTTATGAAGGCTCCTGTGTCACATAAAACCTATATTAAATAAATGTGTATGCTTTTCTCTTGTTAATCTGTCTCTTGTTACAGAGACTCAGCCAAGAACCTAGAAGGGTTGAGGGAAAAAGATATTTTTCCTCCCTTTACTGCCTTCCAGGAGCACAGGGCTCAGATAAAATTCAGCATTGTCATAGGTACTCCTTAGAAGGTATTAGGCTGCTGGGCTCATCTGGTTCTTATACCCCTTTTTGTGCAAAGGTGGAGCTGCCTATAGAGTATTTCTAGTCAATACATATTTTTTGAACATCACCGATTAGAACCAGTTGTTTTGAGAAGAATATTTTAGATAGGATGACCAGGGAAGTCCTCTCTGAGGAAGTAATTTTGGAACAGAGACCTGAATTCATTAAGTGAGCAAACCATGCAAAGCAGAAGGGTGTTCCAGGCAGAAGGAACTGAAAGTACCAAGACCTTGAGGCACAGATGAGCACGTAGAGATAAATGAGACCACCCAAATGAGAACAAGCAAAGGGCTACTTATTCATAGCTTGTTACGGCAAGGGAGTCAGCCACCATTGCTTGCATTTGGCAAAGACTCACAGTCAGGCGAGTAGGGAAGCTTCATCGTGGAAAAGAGGGATAGCTTCAGGTATGCCTTGATTGGAGGCTGTTGGCATGCGGAAACTGTAGGCAGGCTAATGAGAAGCAGGGCATCCTATGTGATTGATACATATTTGGCTTTCTCTGGTTGGTACTAAGTTGGAAGCTGGGACAAAAATTAGGGAAGCTGTCAGTTATTAATCAATTCCTGGATGTTTTGGGCTGATTGTTACAGGGAGTATTGTTTGGCTTCCTGTATTGGTTACTAGAGATAGTAGTCTGACTTATAGAAAGTAAGTTGGTTTCTTGAGTTGGTTTCTGCAGATTGTGGGTAAGAGTTCTATTTTTTATATATGGTCTGGCCATTGTCTGTTTGCATATTCAGTCTCTCAAGCATGACATGTTTGAAAAACACCAGGAAGAGTAGTGTGGCTGGAGTGGAGAGAAGGAGCAGAAAGTGTTGGGAGATGAGGTTAGACAGATTGGTGGGGGATAGGTCTGGTAGGGCCTTGAAATCCATGGTGATAGGAACCCTTTGGAGTATTCTCAACAGGGGAGTGAAGTGAGCTGATTTATAGTTTTAAAAGGTTGCTTTGGCTGTTATATGGATTCTGGAGACACTAGAGAGACAAGAGTAGAAGCAGAGAAGCCACCAAGGAGGCTGTTGCCATAGTTAAGGCGATATTTTGAGTCAAAGGCGCTTGAAAAAACAGCAGATGCAAGAAGGACACTCTGACTTTTTTTCCTTTCTTTTAAACACAAGAGATGAAATTTCCATGTAAGAGATGTTGTAGGGGAGCAAATTTTGCCACCCCAGAATGTCTCTTGGGCATGAGGATTAATTTAGGTGATTATTTTTAAGAAACAGAAGGCTCAGGAAATTTTTCTCATTACCGCCCCCTTAACTACCTAAAAGAATTTAAAGGGCCTGGAATAGTGCTATCACCAGAGATGTCTGCAAAGAGTATGGGTTAGGTGTGGTGGGAGAAATTTGTTAGGGTGTAGAGACCAGCATTCACTCAGTGTCCATAGTCTCTGCATGGCCCAGTAAACATTTATTTACCAAACATTTGCTTTTCCATCTCTATGTGACTTGCCTTCCTCCCCTTTCAGGTTCCAAACCACTAGCCTCCAACATCCTCTCTTGTCTTTAGCTGAAGATGGTATTTAAGGTGAGGGTTTCAGCCATTTTGGCAAGTTACTCAGTCTTTCTGGGTCTCTCTCATGTATACATGTTATTAAATTTTGTTGATTTTCTCCTGTTAATCTTTTTCATGTTAATTTAATTCTTAGACCAGCCAGAAGAGCCCTGGAAGGGGAGAGGAAATTTTCTTCCTCCCTGACAATGTGCTCCCTATACCAGAAGGGAAGAGACATTCTATCTCCAAGGACAGGAAGTTGAGGCTGAGAGAAATCTACAAACTTCGTTAAACTAACATTTATCTTCCTATTCACTTCCCCACCCAATTAAATACCCTAGCCAAAGCCCCTTTGCCTTGTCGCATTTTCACAATTTACTACTCTTTGTCCAATTCAGTACATAAGTGTTCAACTCTAACTGCTTTTCTGAGCCTTCAGTTTTCTCATGAAGACTCCCATGTACATGTAAAGAAAAAAACAGTTAAAACTTGTATACTTTTCTTCTGTTAATCTGTTTTATGTCAGTTTAATTCTTAGGCCCAGCTGGAGACTCTAAGAGATAGAAGACAAGTTTTTCCTCCCCTATAGATGACAGTGGTCTGAACCAGGATAGTAGCTGTGGAGGTGGTAAGAAGTGGTGGATTCTGGACATGTTTGGAAGGTAGAGCGAACAGGATTCATTGATGAGTTGGATGTGTGGGTGAGAGAATAATCAAGAATACAGTATCTCCAGTGTCTTTGACCTGAGCAAATGGTGATGCCATTAATAAGATGAAGAAAGCCTTTATGAATGCCCTTTGCTCCTTCATTAAATCATGTCTACTTATCCAGATGATATATGTATGCTACTTGAGGATAAGGATGGAGCCTTGTCAAGTTTTCCTTCCACTAAGCTTATTAGAGAATTGTATACCCAGGACAGACTTACGTGAATATTTCTTATTTATTCTGCTAAATAAATTGGAAAAAAAAATGGTTTTGATGCCGAGGCTAGCAGGCAGTTTCTAATTGAGGCGCCTCTGTTCTGTTCTTTTCCCCACCCTCTTGATACTTAAGTAAAAGAAATGCAGAACACTTGGGAAATCTACATTTTTCTTGAGGAGATAAATTGACATGCTTATTGATGTAGTCATTCTAGAGGAAGTGGCTAGATGCTTAACTAAGTCTGAAAGAATTCGGATATTTACATTCATTTGAATCCAGAGTTTGAAAAAAACACTTTGTGCACTTCACTCTTGGAGAAAAGGAGACAGATCAATATCCACCAGAGAAATATAGCTGAATTGTAGATTAGATACAAATCTGTTAGTTGCATTCTCATCCTAAACTGATTGTTGAGTGTCCAGGTAAGGAAGATCCTCTGCTGTGATTTAAATCTAGACTTTTTTTTGCTTCTTGTAAATTTGCAAATGCAACATAAAGACCTTTTCTCCCCTTATTCTATCTACCATGATACTCCTATTAGCTACAGTGTTATATAGAAATACAAGGGAACAGTAGTGCTCTGTTAGTAATGAAATTTACATGTGAAAAGCAAGTGATGCATATTCAATTGCCCCTGTTTCAGAATCTCATCATTATCACAGTCATTACTGTGTAACTACCTTGTTTTGATTGATTATATACATGAATCCAATATAAATGAGGGTGGATGTCATGAAAAAGAGTTTCCTTCCATTAAGTTTTAAAGAATAGTCATCAGTATATTTAAATATTGCTTTTAAATTTTTTCACATGATTTTCTTTAATTATCATATATATTTGAATGGAGGCAAGAATTTTTCTTTATTATCTACATGTTCATTTTTTCTACCTCAAAATTGTGCTACAATACAGAGTTTGTGATGTCACTACTATTTCCATAACAACCCACTCAGCAATAGCACATATACAGTTTAATACATGATCAAGCGAAATGAAAAGCTCTGATTAAAAATAAATGGAGACATTCAAACCTAAATTCCTACTAGCAAACGAAAAAGATTATAAAGTGCTACAAAGAGCATATGCTAGAAGGAAGCATTAGTTTTATTCCAAAATTATTATGATTATCCCTATTTTTCTCATGTAAAGTAAAATCCCACTAATTTAGGCTCTACTAAATCAAAAATTTTCAGAATTCACCATGTGAAGAACACTGAGGGAAAGATTTGATAAGTAAATGAATACATAAAGAACAATGGTAGTATCATTATTAGTGTCATATTTAGGCTAAGTGAACAATCTGTTTACTAAAAGCAACCTCCCACTGTTAAACTAGCCTACACTATCTTCCAGTAATGGCAACTAAAATGTTCACAGTATCTGTAGTTTTTCATCTATTTCAGGACCCAGTTGGGGGTAAGCAGGATTAACTACATCTGGTTGGAACAGAGTAGGTGGGCCAGGTCATGGAATTAGATTTTCCCACTGAGCAAATTCAGCTATAGGCACCAGAGGAAATGCAGTATGAATCAGAATATGATATTTAGCCATGCAGTCAGTCATCCAGTATTGCTGAACATCTACTATGTGCCAGGTTCTGTACTAGTCATTGAGGTTATAATGATGAATGTCTTCCCTCAGAGGACTCACGTATATGCAAATAAATGAGTTGCAATGCAATGATTAAATGCAAGACTATAAGCAATTATAACACTGAGGTCACACAGAGGAAATAGTAATTAACTGTTCTGGGGGGTGGGGGAGAATCAAGGAAAGTGATAGACCTGGATAATGGGGATAAATCAAGCTGTTTTGAGGTGAGTGGCAGTACACTAAGGATACAGAGGTAGAAGGGGCTTTCCAGGCAAAGGATGTTGAATGTGATCTGGAGTGTATTGTGAAAGAGAAAGTAGTGGGGGAAGAAGACTGAGCAGAGCAAACAAGACAAGGTGATAGAAAGTTTTATACATCACGCTAGGGATTTTGGACCAATGTCTGATCATCCTATAGTGATACCTACAAGTAAACAAGCAATCTCTATACACAGAGAGCTTTCCCTTAGCTTTTCAGTGTCTCATTCTTAAATATGAATATTCAGCCAAGGATCACCAGACATTTGAGAAAAACTTTCAACATTAGAGCTGTACATATTTAAAGTGCATAATTTAGTAAGTTTTGACATATATATTCAAATATATATGCATGTTCAAAATACACATATTCATATATATACACACACTCCTGAAACCATCCCCATAATCAAGATAGTGAACATATCTACCAGAAAGTTTCCTTGGGCCTTCCCTCTTGTTCCTTGCCAAGAACACTAATCTGTTTTCTGTCACTGTCCATTTACATTTTTCTAGAGTTTTATATAAATTGGAATCATGAGTATTTTCTCTTTTTGATCTGGTTTCTTTCCCTCAGCATAATTAATTTGAGATTCACCCCTATTGTTGCATGTATCAAGAATCCAGTCCTTTTTTTGACTCAGTAATATTTCATTGTATAGATGTACTACCATTTATTTATTCATCCCCCTGTTGATGGACTTCTAGGTTATTTCCAGTTTTTGCATGTTACCAGTTAAGCTTCTTGAAAAGGAGACATCAGTCCCAAAATGGAGTCACTTGTGCTAAACCCCACATCAGCAAACCGAGACTTAATACCTAACCTAATTGCAGTCTCCACACCCCCCAGGAATGTAACCTTTAACCAGTAAACCTGGAATTACCAGGTCAGCAGTAGTGAGGTAATCCACCCAATAGGCCCTTCCGTTCCCCTTAGGATGGTGGCCTTCCCTGAAACAGTGCATTCTTTGCTAATAATTTCCTTTTCCTGCCCCCTTTCTTCCTTTAAAAATCTTTCCTTTCCTACAGCTCTGTGGACCTCCTTTCTATTGCTAGATGAGATGCTTCCTGATTCATAAATCATTAAATAAAGGCAACTTGATCTTTAAATGTGCTTAGTTGAATCTTTGTTATTTAACAAGTTCTTTTGAATACTCTGTACAAGTCATTGTACAGACATATTTTTCTTTAGTTTTGGGTAAATACCTCAGGGTGGAATGACTAGATTGTATGGTAGGTGTATGTTCAACTTTATAATGAACTACCAAACTGTTTTGCAAAGCAGCTCTCCCATTTTACATTCCTACTAGCAGTATGAGAGTTCTGGTCACTCCAATCCTTGCTAACATGTGGTCAGGCTTTTTAATTTTAGACATTCTAATAAGCATGTAGTGGTCTCATTGTGGTTTTAATTTGCATTTCCTTAATTATGTTGAGCAACTTTTCATGTGCTTATTTGCCATCCATATATCTTTGATGAAATATCTGTTCAAATATTTCCCCCATTTTTTTTATCATACTGGTTTGTTTACTGTCTTATTGTTAGGTTTTGAGAGTTCTTTATATATATTGGATGTCAGTTATATAATTTACAAAGATTTTCTCCCAGTCTGAGGCTTGTTTTTCTTTCTCTTATCATTGCTTTTTGAAGAGCCAAAATTTTTAATCTAGATGGAATCCAATTTATCATTTTCTTCTCTTATGGATTGTGCTTTTGTTGTCAAGTCTAAGAAATCTTTGCCTAACTCAAGGTCACAAAGATTTTCTCCTATGTTTTCTTTTAGAACTTCTAAAAGAAGTTATGGATTAAAGGTCATTTTTTTTTGCCTATGAATCTACATTCAATTGTTTAAGCATCACTTGTCAAAAAGACTTTTCTTTCTCTTCTGCTTTGACTTTGTATGTTTGTGAATCCATATATGTTGGTTTATGTCTGGACTCTCTATTCTGTTCCATTGATCTGTTTGTCTACCTTTATGCCAATAATACATTGTCTTGATTACTGTAGCTTTATAATAAGTATTGGAATCAGATGTTAACCCCTAACTTTGTTCTTTTGCAGAATTCTTTTGGCTATCCTAGGTCTTTTGCATTTTCATATGAATTTTAGAATCCTTTTGTTAATTTCCTTAAAAAAGCCTGCTGGGATTTTGATGGGAATTGTGTTGAATTTATAGATCAGTTTTGGAAAGAGTTCACATCTTAACAATATTAAATTTTCTATACCATAAACAAGGAATATCTATTTATTTAGGTCTTCTATAATTTCTTTTAGCAATGTTTTGCAATTATCAGTGTACAGGTCTTTCACATCATTGGTTATATCTAGCCCTAAGAATTTCATATTTTTTATGCTATTGCAAATGGTATTGTTTTTAAAAATCAGTTTCCAATAGTTTGTTGCTAGTATATAGAAATACAATTGATCTATATTAATCTTGTATCCTGCCATTTTGCTAAACTCGCTTATTAGTCCTAGTAGCTTTTTGTTGTTGACTCTATTGGATTTTCTACATAGACAATCATGTTGTCTGAAAATAAAGATAGTTTTACTTCTTCCTCTCCAGTTTGGATGCCTTTTATATTTGTTTTTTTTTTTCTTGCCTGACTGCACTGGTTAGAATGTTGAATAGAAGTGGCAGAACAGATATTCCTGCCTTGTTCCTGATCATAGGAGTGAATCATGCAGTCTTTCACCATTAAATATGGGGTTAGCAGCAGATTTTTAGTAGATAACCTTTACCAATTTAAGGAAGTTACCTTCTATTCCTAGTTTGTTGAATGGTTTTATCATGAAAAGTATTGGGTTTTATCAAATCCTTTTTTTGTGTCTATTGAAATGATCGTGTTTTTTCATCTTTTTAGTTTGTTAATATGATACATTACATTGATTGGTTTTTGAATGCTAATCTAACCTTTCATTCCTGGGATAAAACTCACTTGGTCATGATGTGTTATATTTCTATATATTGCTAGATTCAATTTACTAAATATTTGTTATGAATTTTTGTGTGTATTTCATGAGAGTGTTAGCCTATAGTTTTCTTCTCTTGTAATATCTTTGTGTGGTTTTGGTATTAGAGTAATGATAGCCTTGTAGCATGAGTTGGGAAGTATTCTCTTCTCTTAAATTTTTTGGAAGATTTTATATAAAGTTATTATTATTTATTTTTTAAAGGTGTGGTAGAATTCACCAGTGAAGCCATATGGGCCTGGGAATTTCTTTGTAGGAGGGGTTTAAACTATAATTTCAATTTCATATATATTTCACTCTTCAGGTTATCTGTTTCTCCTTGACTGAGCTTTGGTAATTTGTGTCTTTCAGGGAATTTGTCCATTTCACCTAATTCATCAAATTTATGGGAATAGTTGCTCAAGTTATTCCCTTATTATTCATTTGCTGTCTGTAGAATCTTTCATGATGTCACTTCTCTTGTTCTAGATATTTTTAATTTTCATATCCTCTCTTTTCCTCATTAGTCTGGCTAGTGATTTACCAATTTTATCGATCTTTTCAAAGAACCAGCTTTTTTTGTTTGTTTCACTGATTTTTCTCTGTTATTCTGTTTTTTATGTCACGGATTTCTGCTTTGATCTTTACTGTTTCCTTTCTTCTGCTTACTTTAGGTTTAATTTGGTTTTTTTTTTGTTGCTGTTGTTTTTTTAGTTTCTCAAGGTAGAAGACTGTGTTATTACTTTGAGATCATTTTTCTTTTTTATATAGCCATCTTATGTTATAAATTTGCCCCTAAATACAGCTTTCGTAGCATCCTACAATTTTTAATATGTTGTGCTTAACTTTTCATTTAGTTAAAATTATTTTCTAATTTTCCTTTTGACTTCTTGTTTGATACATTCATTATCTAGAAGTGTTATTTCATTTGCAAATATTGTGGAAATTTCCAAAGATCATTTTGTTATTGATTCCTAATTTAATTCCATTGTGGTCAAAGGACAAACTTTGCATGATTTGAATCCTAAATTTATTGAGACTGTTTTATGGCCCAGACTATTGTCTATCTTGGTAAATATTCCCTGAGCACTTGAGAAGAAACTACATTCTGATGTTGTTGGGTGATGTGTTCTATAAATGTCAATGAGGTCAAGTGGTGTTTGAGTCCACTATATCTTTGCTAATTTTCTACCCACATTTTATTCATTTTTTAGAGAGGAATATAGCGATGCCTAGGTTATAATCGTGGGTTTGTCTGTTTTTCCTTGCAGTTCTATCAAATTTTGCTTCATGAATTTTGAAGCCCTGTTATTTGGTGCATAAACATTTAGGATTGTTATGTCTTCTTGATTAATTGACCTCACTATCATTATGAAATAAATTACTTTATCCCTGGCAATATTTTGCTCTGAAATCAACTTTGATATTAATATAACCACTCCAGCTTTCTTTTGATTAGTGTTAGCATGCTATATCTTTTTCTATCCTTTTACTTTTAACCTATTTGTGCCTTTATATTTAAAGTATGTTTCCTGCAGGCAGCATGTGGTCTCCTATGGGTCTTAATTTTTTATTCCATATGACAATCTCTGCCTTTTAATTTGGATATTTCAACCATTTACATTTATGTGATTATTGATATGGCTAGGTTTGAGTCTGTCATCATGTTATTTGTTTCTATTTGTCCCACCTTTTTTTGTTCACTTTTTCCTCTTTTTCTGCCTTCTTTTGGATTAATCAGGTATTTTTTATGACCCCATTTTATCTCATTTGTTGGCTTATTAGCTATAACACTTTGTTTTGTTATTTTAGTGATTGCTTTAAGGTGGGTTTTTTTGCACATTTAACTTGTTTCAGTATACCTTCAAGTGATACTACACCATTTCACATATAGTATGACAACCTTACAATTATATATTTCCATTTCTCCCCTCCAAACTTTTATGCTATTGTTGTCATATTTTTTAGTTTTGTATATGCTCTAAATCCCACAATGAATTCTTATTATTTTTGTTTAAACAGTTTTTAAAAGAAATTGAAATAAGAGAAAAGTCTTGTATATTTACCCATATAGTTACCAATTCTGGTGCTCTCCTTCTTGCTTTTTGTTTAAATCAATACTTCCATCTGGTATCTGCCTGAAGAATGTCCTTTAGTATTTCCTGTAGTGCAGGTCTGCTAGTGATGATTTCTTTCAGTTTTTGTATGCCTGAAAATGACTTGATTTTGTTTTTGAAATATATATTGCCAGGTATAGATTTCTGGTTTGACAGGGTTTTGTTTTGTTTTGTTTTCCTTTCAGTACTTTAAAGGTGTCAACTCTCTTTTCTATAACATTGTTTCTGACAAGAGATCTGATGTCATTATTTTCATTCAGCTATGTGTAACAGCTCTATTTCCTTTTAAGATTTTTCTCTTTATCATTGGTTTTGAGCAATTTAATTATGATATGCCTTACTGTAATTTTCTTCATACTTCTTCTGTTTGGGGTTCATTGAGCTTTTGGGATCTGTGAATTTATATTTTTCATTAATGTCAGAGTTGGAAAGTTTCTTCCAACTTCTTCAAATATTTTTTCTGTCCCCCAACCCCCTCAAATATTCCAGTTGCTCACATATGAAGCCACACATAGTTCACTAGTGCTCTTTCATTTTTTAGCATTCTTTTTTCTCTGTATGTTTCATTTTGTATAGTTTCTATTGCTATGCATTTGAGTTCACTTATCTTTTCTTCTGTAGTGACTAGTCTGCCTTTAATCCCACCCAGTGAATTTTTCCTCTCAGGAACTGTAGTTTTCATCTCTAGAAGTTCAATTTGGGTCGTCTTCATATGTCTGCTTAACTTATTACACATATGGAATACAAGTTATAATAATTGTTTTAATGTCCTTGTCTGCTAATTCTAATATCTCTGTCAATTTGGGGTCAGTTTTGATTGATTTTTTTCTCTTCATTATAAGTTATGTATCTCTGTTTCTTTACATACCTGGTAATCTTTGATTGGATGCCAGGCATTATGAATTTTACCTTGTCAGGTGCTGGATATACTTATATTCCTATAAATCTTTGTTAGCTTTGTTCTTAGGTGCAGTTAAGTTACCTGGAAACAGTTTGATCCTTTCAGGTCTTATTTTTCTGGTTTAGGTGAGTCCAAAGAAGAGCTCAGTCTAGGGCTAATTTTTCCCACCACTGAGGCCAGACCTTCTGGGTACCCTACCCAACGTCCTGTGAATTATGACTTTTCCCAATCTGACTGGTAGGAATAGGCACTATTTCTGGCCTTCTGTGTCAGGTACTATTCTTTGTAATCTAATCCTTTCTTGTTCTCTCTCTGGCCTCAAGTAGATTTTTCACACATGTGTACTGATAGTTACTCTGCTGAATACTTGAGGGGAGACCTCTGCAGCTCTCTGGGACTCTGTTTCTGTCTCATTAACTCTAGTTGCATTTGACTCCCCAGACTCTCAGCTCCATAACATCAACAGAGAGGATCCACTGACCTTTGCCTCAATACCTCCACCCTATGCCATGGCCTGGAAAATCACTTATAGCTGGGGCAATCATAGGTGTCACCTCATTTGTTTCTCATATCTACAAACTAGTGTCCTTCATTGCCTGATGGCCAGTGCCTTTAAAACCATTGTCTCATGTATTTAGCTTTTAAAATTATCTACATGTATAATTTCATTCATCATTTCATAATGGACATTTTCAAACATACAAAAAGTTGAAAGCATTGTATAGTGTACAATTGTATGTATACCCACTCCCTAGATTCTACAATTAACAGTTTACAATATTTGTTTTATCATACAACTATGTATTTATTCATCCCTTTATTCACCCATCAAACCATCTTAATTTTTCATGCATTTTAAAATAATTGAAAATATCAATATAATTCACCCTAAATACTTCAGCATGCATATGATTAATGAGAGCTTAATATTTTGAATTTTGACAAATTAATCACCTGTGTAATGCTAACTTCCAAGTTATAAAATATACCTGTCACCACAGAAAGTTTCTTCCTGACTTTTCCAGTCAATCTCCACCCTCATCTTTCCAAAGGAAACTACTGTTTAGATTTTTTCACTACAGATAAGTTTTGCTTTTTCTAGAATAGCACTGTTAAATAGAAATGTAATATGAGTCAAAAATGGAGCCACGTGTAATTTAAAATTTTCCATTAGCCATGTTACAAAAAATAAAAAGGAAGAAGTGATTAATTTAAATAATGTATTTTATTTAATCCAATATGTCCAAAATATTATCATTTTCAACATGTAATCAGTATAAAAATTATGGATGAGATATATTACATTTTTCTCATATTATGTCTTTGAAATCTAGTGTGCAGTTTACACTTATGGTACATCTCAATTTGGACTAATCCTATATCAAGTGCTCAGTAGCAATTTGTAGCTAGTAACTACCATATTGGATAGTGCAGTTCTAGAACTCAATATAAATGTGATCATAAAATAGGTTCCCTTTGTCTAAGGCTTTTTTGCTCAGCATGATGTTTTGAGAATTTTAAAATTAGTTCATGCATCATTTTAATTAAAAAATTAAATGAAAAAAATAAAACAAAAGGGAAATAAAATGCTCAGCGAGAGTAATATAGAGGATGAGAGGAAAGAAATTGCATGTAAAGAATTTTGCCATTCAGTCCTTGTATTAGGGAATAGGAGACTAGACATGCTGATAAACTTTATCCTTTACATTAAGTAATCATAAAATATCTTAGTATTTTACGGTCAAGCACTAAAAGAAGAGAAGTAGAATACCTAATTTCAAAATCAATAGAGGGAATAAAAGTGAATTAAAAAATTAAGCAACTGAGTGAAATGTAGGAAAGGAGAAAAAAAGCAAACAAAAACCAAGAGAAATAACAAAATGATAATAATAAGTCCAAATATGTTGGTAACCCCAATAAATATAAATGGGCTGAACATACCATTTAAAACATACAGATTTTAAATTCAATAAAAGTGCTAAACCCAACTAATATTGTACTTATAAGATACATATCTAAAATATAAGAAAATGTGTACTTTAAGTAAAAGGATGGAAAAATATATATCTGGTAAATACTAACCAAAAGAAAGCTGGTGCAGCTCTATTATCAATAATATCAGACAAAGCATTCATCCAGAAAACTGGATAAAACAATTGTGGTATATTTATACAATGGAATACAACAGTGAAAATTAATGATAAATATCATGAACCTAATAAGCATAATCATCATCATAAGTTGTAGGAGGATAGGTACATTATGATATATTTATATTAAATTTAAAAGCATGTACTGCAAAACAATGTTATATATCATTATGGATTCATACGTATGTAGTGAAACAAATTAAATCATACATTGTAATGATAATACCAAGCTGAGAATAGTAGTGTCGAATGCTGGCTCCTCATATATCACCAACACAACTTGAGTTTATTTGTTTGCCATGGAAAGGGAGAAAAACACCTCCCCAAAGCTTTCGTAGTATCTCATAGGGAGAAGGCAAGGGTAGAATTTATTGAGAATTGGAAATTTGGTTAAAAGTGGGTCCTCTAATATGAGGACTTGTTTACAGTTGGATGAGGATCATGATATAACAGTCCAGGAATGGTGGAAACATCAATGGGAGGATTTTGAGGAAAGGTATTCAGAGTTTTAGGGCACAAACTGTTGACATTTTCCATTGAAAAGTTGATGAATCTTTCAGGAAGTTACTATTGTATAATGAACAATCAGGCCATTTGCTTGGATAAGAATCTCCTGGAAGAGTAGGCTTATTAATGTAGAGAGTAAAGTATATGTGGGAGAGAGTAGGTAATTTCAGTCTTTAGTGTCCAAACTGAGAGTAGAGGGTGATGATTTTGGCTCTCAGTAGTTAACCCTAGGGTAGAGGAATAGGATCAGGGAGAAGTACACAGGGGCTTCAACTCTGCCTATAATATTTTATTTCTCTTAAAAAATCTGAAGCAAAAGTTAAAACTTGCCAAAGCTTGGTAACAGGTTCATAGGTAAAATAGTTTATCTTTCCTAACATTTCTTTGCATTTATTGTAGGCTTAAAATATTTTAAAATATCACCGTTGCTTCATAAACAATGACCGATTCTTTGTCTCCATTTTTTCAGATGCCAGGTAGGTCTCTCTAATTCAACATCACAGATGGTCCAGTTACATTACAATTGAGGTGGTTGATGTTTCATTACATTCCAGTCATAGTTTCCAGGTTATCTACCTTGTCAAATTCATAGGACTCGGTCACTTCCTATGTCTTGTCAACCAAAATTTTACAAACCACCTCTCAGTTTGTATCAATTTCAATTTATGTCGATTTTTTTTTCTATTGAGAGGGCCATCTTTTACTCATCTTTTCCATGGATTAAAGAGTCTCTTTCCCTAGTGCTCTATATATGAAGATGTATATATACACACAGGTACACACACACAGATCATATATTTTATATACATATTTATACACATATACATAAAGAATATTGGCATTAGAAGTTCCCCAGGTCATCTTCCTAGCCAACTTATGGACACTTCTATACCATTACAGAGCCAGTATAGCATAATGGTAGCATATGAGTTCTGGAGTCAGTTGGCTATGGTTTAGAATCCCAGTTCTGTGTCATTTATTAGCTGTGTGACCTGGGGCAAGTTATTTAACCTTTCTATGCCTCAATATTCTTGTAGGTAAAATGAGGATAGTAATCATACCTATTTTGTAGGATTTTGTTAAGTTTAAATAAGAATGCATGTAGAATATTAAGCATAGAGTTTAACACGTAAGTCTTCAAAATATGCTAATGATTATTATTATTATCATCATTATCTCTGATAGATATGACCATCGGCCTCTGCTTGAACTGTTTCAACAATATTCTACCCTACAAGAAAACCTGCTCTATTTGGGAGAATCTCTATTACTAGAAACACAATGAGCCAAAGTTATTTTCCTATAAACCTTGCTCCCTTTAAATTCTAATTGGTGGTCTGAGTTCTGTCCTTTCAAACTACACAGATTGTCTCTACCATGTCAATGTGGAAATTCTTCAAAAGTTAGAAATCAGTGTCTCTTATTCTCCAGAACAGTTTTTATCCACAAGTTAGAACTCTAGAGTGTAAGTAGTGTTAGAATAAGAGAGCAGATTTCAGCATCACCTACAAATAGATTGGTGAATAAGTACTGGATATTCTGTTAGCTTGAAATGTTAAATTTTGAAGAGTTTGATTTAGACGTGTAATAGCAGGTCTCCAGGCATCTAATGAGTTACAGTATCTAAGGTTTGGGGTAAAGGAAAGCCTTATATTTCGACTTACCTTTGGATCCAAGTTCCTGTTTTTACCAACTTTACCATTTTTGCTCTGTTTTGCCTTCTGTGTGTATAGTCCCTTTTCTGCAAATGCCACCATGCAAGATACCATCACAGCCCCTTCCCTTACCAAAGCACTGATATGTCCAGACTACCTGGATTGTCTAGAACATTAACTATTGCTGTTCTTCAAAGCTCTTCTGAGGGAAGAATCTTGACTAGTTATCTCTTCTTCTTGGCCTCTAGCCTCCTGCCATGTTGCTAGGTCCTCTGTCTACTTTGTATTCTTTACCTCTCATCTGTCGTTCATACCCAACAACCCTTCAAATATATGTTCATTTCTTATGTTACAGTTTATCCATCTTTTTCTTGCTTCCAGCCCAAATCAGCCATACACTGAGGATTATATTTCCACAATTAAGATGAACTATTAGAGTATCTTGCCAGATAAAGACAGTTTTCTTCCTAAGAGAAATTCTGCTCCCAGCTAAATCTTACACTAACATTTTATATCTTCATGCTACACAGTCATGATATAAAGAAATATATCTAGGTCCATAATGAAAGATATGTGGCATGTATGCCTCCATTACCCTCTTCACCATAAAAGATGTTGTCAACCAATCACAACATGCTCTACCAAAAATGGCTCAAAATCTTTCTTCTCCATGGTTGTAGCTCCTGCCAAAGAGCTCTTTCTGTTAAGGTCCCAGATTCCACCAGGTAGCCCTGATTGTGGTCTCATCTCCTGCTGGCAGGCCCCTCCATGATTCTAGGACCAAAGAGGGTCATTGCTTCTGGGCTCTTGTAATATTACCTTTCCCGTTATTTCCCAAACCCTAGGATTGGTGATAGGCTTCTGCTTCTGCTAATCTTGAGCCTGTTTCACTGTCCCCATTTGTCTTCTATCACATGCATTGCCAATTCCTTATATTAAATTCCCTCTATTTGAAATAGCTAGAGTGGTTTTGTTTTTTCTGATTGGACTCTGAATGATACGCCTCCTTTGAAAATTTCTAGTATGTTTTATCTTTTCTGTGGTAGAATCATATTCAGTAAACCTCAAGTTGGATCTTCAAGCCATCCCAACATGCCTCCTTCTGTGCTGTATATTCTCTGTCTTCTCCAGATCCGTTCTCACAAGCCTTCTCCACCCTGCTCTTAGTTCTAGGAAGCTGGCCTTTACAAACTGCATCCCCTGGCTTCCTTGCCCTCTGGCTTCCAGGTGGTCTGCATCAGCAGATGAAGGTAGAGGAGAAAGTGTTTGGAGTATTTAATCCTCCAGCCCCCTATGGCTTTGCTTATGTACCTAAGGTCATAGATTGTTAGTCTTTTTCTCAGGCTACAGGGCATGCGTATTCCAAAAACGTTTCCCTCCCCTTCCCCCCTCAAGCCTAAGAGTGGTTGTAACTTCCTACAGCTGCTAGTCTCTGGGTGCTTTGCTATCTCTTTTGACCCCTTAATCCTACTCATCCCTTAGTAAATAGTCCCTTCATTAGAGCTTCTTTACTCACCCTTTATGAGGATGCCATCTGTTTCCTGCCAGGAACGTGATCAATACAATCACATACCTGTGTTTGACAACCCACCCCTGTTCATTGCAAACTCTCAGGACCCTATTTGTACTATTACTAACCTGTACCAACACTGTCTCCTTGGTTTCTGGCTTCAAATTATTGGCTCTATTTTCCTCTTATGTATGGTGCTACTCCTAACCTTTGTACTTCATATTTGTATTTGGTCTCCCCAGGTTGGAGTCTTCCCTCTCCCCAGAGGACTTTATCTCTAACTCACTCTTCTTCTCCTGCTACCAAGTATTTCCAGGCAATTTACCTCAGTTTGAGGACCCTTAAACCTAATCTCCTTTCCCAACCTGCTTGACAAGTGACTAATTCTCCAAAAACAGGGAGAAATATTTGGGCATATTCTGTGTTACATTATTGGCATTCTTTCTTCAATCTACTCTACAACCCCTCCCTGGGCAATCTCATACATTAACACCTCTTAAATTTATGTCTCCAGCCCTAACCTCTCTTGTGAGCTCCAGACCCGTATATTCAACTGCCTATTCAACATCTGCACTTGGATGTCTCAAAGACACATCAAGCTAAACATGTCCAAAACGAAATTCATCTCCCCCTTGATCTGATTCTCCTCTAGTGTTCTTTGTCTCAGTGAATAGAGCCACTAGACCCTTGTTCAAACCAGAATCCAGTAAGTCATTCTAGATTCTTCCTTCTTACCCCACTTATCCAAGTCATCAAGTAATGCTAACTTTATCTCCTAAATCTATCTCGAATTATTTACTTCTCTTTATCCCTACCCACTACCACTCGATGGGATGGTGTTAAGTCTAGGGTATTATCATTTTTCTCCTGAACCACTTCCATAGCCTCTTAACTGGTCTCCCTGCATCCACTCTTGCCCCTCTTCAATCCCTCCTCCACACTGCTACCAGAGTTCTCATCTTCTCTATGCTTAAAGTTAAAAATCTATAACATTGCCCACAAGGCCCTGCATGTCGTTGTCCTTGTCAACCTTTCCAGCCTTCTGGAGACTTCTCTTCACTCACTGTGCTTCTTCAAGTGTGCCAAGTTTATTTGACCTCAGAGTCTCTGTACATGCTGTTCTTTCTATGGAATGTTTGCTCTATTCTCTCCTTTTACTCCTCCATTAGATTTTAGCTTAGATACCATCTCAGTAGAGTCTTCCTTGACACTCTAGGCCAGTCTAGGCAGCATGCCCTCCACTTTGTATGTACCCAAGCACCCTATACTTCTCCTTTGTAACATAGTATTCTTGTAATTATATGATTGGAGATGTCCATCCCCTAGGCTGTAACTTTCACCAGGGCATAGAGTGTGTTCTGTTTTCACACAGTAGGTGCTGAATAAATGTTGAAAGAATGAATGAATATAGGTACTTATCATCTTGACCAGATTGTAGATTTTATGATTGCAAATTTTAGATCCCCACAGAGCCTAGCTCAGTATGCTGTGTAATCTGTCTCTCTTACTCTCTAACGTGTGTATGTATAATTTAATCAACAAATAGTTGATGTGAAAAATGAATTGAAATTCCTGGAATTACTCAAGTTATTCTTCAAAACCTCCTCACCTATATCTATTATGTGCATTTCCTTCTCCTACTCTACATATGTCCCACATTTTTGTCTCCTTTTTCTACGAGGACAATAATTCATTCTTTGTGGCTAGAGGAAGCTTCTCTAGCCAGTAATTCTCTCCCTTTTAATGCCATTGCACTTATTAGAGAGCACAAATGAAATAGCTGTGTACAGTTAGAACACTATACAATTTTAAATAAGAGCACTATTTTTACCTAAGAGGAGGTGTTCTCATTTCTAGGAGGGGAAAGATCACAATCATGTATATGAAGAACTGGCATTGACTGTGAACATTAAGTCAAATGATCAAAGGATTAGAATTTGCGTTGTGGGTTGATAATTCATGTATATTTCTGCCTCTTCCCTTCTTCCATGTAAATTAAAGCTGCAGGATCTGCCTTTGTGTAAACTTCCCTACAGTCTGTTAAATATGTGTTGCTGCAACTATAAAATGATTTTAATAGATGGCAGAATTCTGCTTATTTGTTCTGAATTTCGGCACAGGGAGTAATTAATAACCTATAGAGCTCAATGGTTTTTTGCAGAACTTGGAGTGTAATGGAATGAATAACTCTGGAGTATCTATTCAGTGCTCAGAAAGCAAAGCACTTTTTGAGATGAGTACTAAACTGGGAGTCCAAAGACTGGCAGTGTACTCTTGACTTGGCCTCTGTGTAACCATGAATGTCTCCCCAATCTCTCTGTGCTAACGTCCTCTTTTGTGAAACAGACTTCATAATACTTCCACTCATTACTCACAGGGTTGCTGTGAGGAACAAATGAAGAAAGTACGAAATGGAAGATACATAAATAAAAATATCCCACATGTTGGGGAATGTTGCAAGATATTGGTACTTCAGATACCTTATCTCACTCTCACCTCAGGTCACTTTCATTGGCAGCTGGTAGTCATTACCCATTTTTCACATCTTACTACTAAAGAAACAAACACACCAATAAGGTGGCAAGTGGGGAGAAAATAAAAGTTGGGAGGTTGGCGACTAAGAAAAAATGATGACACCTCAGAATTATAAATCCCACAGATTTGTAATTGTTACAATTTATATTGGGATGAAGAGACTAATACTCTTTATATTCTTCAGACAATATATAGCTGTTATCAGCAAACCAAACAGAATTTATTTTACAGGGAACAAAAATGACAGGCTAAATATTAATTCAAATATTATATTTCATATATACAATATGAATCTATTTCAAGTATTAATGATTTTAAACAAAAGAAACCCAATTTTCTCTTCCACACAATTTTGTTAAAAAAAAGTGCTTCTTTTGTACAAATGCAGGAGAATAAGACGTATTACTAAATATAACTACTTAATTGCATTAAATGGACCCCTTTTACCTACTTAGTAAGCATGGTGGGGTCTGCAGCCATCAGACTCAGGAATCCAAAGCTTCAGATTTGGCATAGATGGAAATGTTAGGCTGAATGAACCTGCCTTTACTTGATATATCTCAAGATTTCCTGCCTAGTACATAATACCTAATACAAAAGTCTTTTACAATAAACCTTGTTTTATACAACCCATGATTCTGAAAGGCAAAGTACACTTTTGGATATTGAGTTATTTTAAACACATTAGGAAAGTTTACTGTTTAAAGAATTCATGTGGTGAGTCCTTTTATTTGGTTGAATTATATGAAATTGCTGATATTTCAGCATTTTTATTTATGGAAAGGGCAATTTCATGTGATTCAGTGTAATAAAAAGTGAAGACTCATTCTTTCACCTTAAAACAAAGTACATCTATATATAAATAACCTACCTGTTTAGATACATTTAGGCTAACATGCAATATTTTGGAGAGTGGGGGTGAGGGAAGGAATTGCCAAGTCAGCATTTTGGATAGATGCATAAATTCAAATTATGCCCATTGATTGCTCTAGCTGCCTCTTTGAGCGGTAATATATGTTAATTAATACATTGGAGGATATAATAAAATTTAATATAAATGGAAAAATTTTCTTTACAGTTGGTTTGCTATGATGAAAACATTCAGTTTATTTTCCCAAAGATTAAATACCATGTGAGTCACCATAATGACACATCTGCTTACATACATCTCCACTTATGTTATCACTGGAAATCGTCAGGGGTTATGCTGCTATTTTAGTGCAGTCTGTGCTGTGTACTTTGGTTAATGCTCGGTGAAGATTTGGATCCCATGGGGTAGTTGTGATGAAAGAGGGTGGTTGTTTTCCAGGTGAGTAACCTAATCATAAGTTGGGAATCTTCTTCCAAGTCAGAGATTAAGGAGCAGTTTAAACTCCTGAAATCTGTGTTGGAGAGGTCAGGTGAGCAGGGAATAGATTTGCAGTCTGTCTCTTCATCAGATTCAGCAACAAGGCATTGGGTATCTTGCTATTCACTGCTGTTGAAAATGTAATCAGTTCCTTCATTTATCCAGTGACTGACTTCTTAACTGTAAAGTGCATTCAAATACTGTGAGCACAAAAGGCAGAGTGTGGAGTGAGGAGAGATGTGTGTCCTTAAGAAGTTCTGGGGTATATTGGCAGCCTTTGATGAAGTGAGTGTATGGCTGTCAAGAACTAACATTTTAAAAGGTACGTGGAGTCTGAGTGTTGAACAAAGACAACTTAAACCACCAAATGCAATAATATGAATCACTCTGCATTTTGGAAATTATAATACCGAAAGGGGAAGCACATGCCCTATCGAGTCTTAGCCTACCTGCTCATCTCTTCTGAATGGTGCAGAATGCAGCTGCCATCTCTTACGGTGCGCTATTGTTAACAGGTGTGCCAGAGTCAGCCTTGCTACTGATTTAAGCTCTGCATGTGGGGATTTCACACTTTGCAGCCCCTTGGAGAGGGAGTATTGGCAAATGACTGTGTATAAAAGTAGAAAGCACTTGGGAATTTCACCACCATGCCAGATTTAGATCAGAGTAAAGGGGCCAATTTAAATTGGCAACAAACTAGAGAGAGCTGCATGTCTGGTAGAGGTGCCATTAACCTAACATCCATTCCACTTCTTTCTCACTGCCGCTGCAATTCCCGACGGAGCACTTGGTTGAAATTTGATGACCACCTTTTAGGTGCAAGAGAGAACTGATTTTTTTCTAAGCAGGTAGAATTTAACATGGGTGTTTCAGTTCTTTGGTGGCAAGAGTATGACCAGCCTTCTAATTTCTAATTTGTAAACAGTACTCATTTCCTTTGGTTCCCTTTTGGAACGTTAATTATTAAAAAATCAAATTCTTTTTCCACTACTGGCATACTAGGGCTACTTATGAGAATGGAATTTTTCAAAATATATTTCTCTTATAGGTAATAAGTGAAACACTTCATCTTTTGGCAGGGATCAGGAAGGGAGGAACATTTTCTGGGAAAGACAAATGTGACATTTGAGGACACTGATCTCAATAAGGATTTGTTGGAGGGTGTTGTTTAGTCCTTTCCTCCTTTGTCTCTCTTTGTTTTTCTTACACTCAAATCTAAAAGGAGTCCAGTGATGACTAAATAGCCCTCAGATCATTTTTCAGAGAGATAAACCTGCTACCTAGAGGCTTGAGTGTTTTGCCCAAAGGCACAATCATTCAACGACAGAATACCAAGATTATTTCACTTCTGCTTTAAAGTACAGTTGAGTCTTCTTTGCCGAGGCCATCTTTTTCTTTTTTTTTCTTTTTTTTGCAGTACGCAGTCCTCTCACTGTTGTAGCCTCTCCCGTTGCGGAGCACAGGCTCCAGACGTGCAGGCTCAGTGACCATGGCTCACGGGCCCAGCTGCTCCGCGGCATGTGGGATCTTCCCGGACCGGGGCACGAACCCGTGTCCCCTGCATCGGCAGGCGGACTCTCAACCACTGCACCACCAGGTAAGCCCTGCCGAGGCCATCTTTAAACAAAGCTTATATTTGAGTGCAACTCAATCCTGGAGCATGATGGGTAAGGAGAAAAAGGCAAAGAAGCTGCACGTATAATATAAGGTTCATTATCATAAGCACATTTTGACTTAATTTTCCCTTGGTCTGGGGGGAGCTCATTGTTCCAGATTTTTGTAATACATTGGCCATTATCTGAGTTTTTTAAAGTCCAGTAATAGTAATAACACAGATATAAAATGCACATTTTCCCTCTCTAGATGAGGTTGTTGACTAGAAACTTCTTTTTGTAAACTTGCTCTTTAAATTGAAACAGTTTCTTTTAAGAACTCTTCTTTCATTTGGGACAAACCCGATGGCCACAGATGATAAAATCACTGCTCCTTTGGGAAAGGGCTCGTGGTCCCTTCCATTAACCTCCAACATGATTTAACTTCATGTAAGCAGAGGTGATTCTTTAGGGTCCAACTGCTACATTAAAACTTGTTCCTTTCTTGGGATACTCTCTTTGAACAATTAGCCCTTTCAAAGGCAAATTTTCCTTGTTCTTGGAGCCTCCAGGGTCATGTGTTTTTTACAACAGCTGCATGTGAATTTCTGCAGTCTGAGGTTTGCTCAAGGCCCAGGCGCTCTTTGGTTACCATGGAAACCTCCCTCCCAACCAGCTGCCATTTCCTATATTCCTGGCAAGGAATGAGTCAAACCTCTTAGATATCCCACAAGCAGAGTCAAGATAAAGAGTAACACAGAGAAAACATGAACAACTTGTTAAGTGAACAACTTGTTGATTCCCTACATGGGAAGCTACATGCAACAAAGTCAGCTTTCCTGGACATCAACATACAAGGGTTCACTGAGATCCTTTAAAGCTCACTTTCTTCCTGACTTTAAGGAGTGGGGATTCGACTCTGCATCTCTACGTCTGTAAATTGAGGAACACTTTCTGTGCTCTCGGAGGTGATGGGTGAGATGACATGTTTGAGCCGAAGGAGCATTGTGAAGAGCAGGATGAGGAGAATGGCCAGGAGGCTCAGGAATAAGCCCACATACATATACAGGTTGGAATACTTCTCTGAAGTAGTGTCAACCTCTGTTGCCAGGGTGGGGAAATGGGCCCGCCCAGTGAGATTCCCATGGTACTTGAAATGCACCTCCGTCATCACTTAAGACTTGAGTTGGTACCTATTTCTATTTGATTTCTATTGCCCTTGAGGCATTCCACAGTCACTTAGGCTGTCTCTGAATATGCTGGAGGTGTTCTAACGATCTCATACACAAAGCAATCACAACCAGAGCCAAGTCAGCAGTGCACAAGCATCCCTCTCCCAAATAGTTTCTATCAGAACTTCTTAATCATTTTTTAAAAAATATAAATAAAATCTTTTACTTTCCACAGTCCTACTCATATACTGATTAAAATAAATATGGTGAAACTGCTTTATAATACTGGTATGGAGACAAGAATGAGTATTAAATCGGACTTTTCCTGTCTTTTGGTAGAGGGAGAAAGAGCTCTATTTTATCTACAGCTCGTCTAAATGTGTGCATTAATTATGTGAATTTAATTGGATTCTTCTGTGGGGAGACTTTCTAAAAGCTTTTGTATATTTCAGGCTCAGCATTTTCTAAAAGCTTTTGTATATTTCAGGCTCAGCATATCTGAGTTTCTACCCTTCTTGTCTTTCTGAATCCCGCATAGGGATGACACTTGTAAGGTTTCTTTCCAGCTGCCACAGCTTGAGGGTTGGAAGTCTAGAGGATGTGACTTTTCTACAGTTCTGTTGACATCCCTCACTGTAGGCTGGAGGGAAAGTGTTGTCAGACCTGGTAATTCTCAGATGGAGGTCTCAGAGATGCAGACAGCAGTAGATCTAGGCTCAGAAGATTTGACTCTTAAAATTCTTCAACAGATTTATTTTCCTGAAAATCAAAAACAACAATAAAAGGTTCGGGTGTCTAAGAAAAACAGATGGCAATTTGTTTTGAAATAAAAATTAACTGATATGTTGCAAAATGTTTTGCTATGGGAAAATTAGTCTTAAAATGATACCCTGAATTTTTATCATTTTGAATGCTTTTTTTCCTGAGTGGTAAATACCGATTACAAGGTTAAAGAAAAATTCAGATCAGAGAACAGCAGCTAATAACTAGGTTAGGTTAAGACAGTGTTTCCCAGACTAACTGGTCATAAAATTTACCTGAAGTACTTATTAAAATACAGACCCTGGGCCCCCATCTGGACTTTCTGAATCATAATCTCCACAGTAGGGGGCCTGATCACCACTCTAGAGAGTCATATTTTATCGGTCTGGGGTGGGGTCCAACCACTGGTATTTTTAAAAAGCTCCACAAGTGACTGTAAAGTCAGGACTGAGAACCACTGCCCTAGTTTAAGCAGGAAAGCCTAGCACTGAAATAAAGGCCTAAATCTAAGGATTCATTTCTTCAAACCCCAGGTCGCAGTGCCATGGGTCGCTTTAACAAATCATGGAATTTTCAGGAATGTAGGCTTCCCCCAATTTTGTTTTTGTGTTCTGTCTCTCTCATTTAAGTCTGTGGGGTGAGAATACAGTTTTTTCCCTCAGTATTTGTAGATCAGAAGTAATTGAAAGGGTGTGTTTGTTCTGAGCAAATAACTGCATCATTCATTATTGGTAAAGACAGAACCTTGTCTTTTTTTTTTTTTTTTTTTTTTGTGGTACGCGGGCCTCTCACTGTTGTGGCCTCTCCCGTTGCGGAGCACAGGCTCCAGACGCGCAGGCTCAGCGGCCATGGCTCACGGGCCCAGCCGCTCCGCGGCATGTGGGATCTTCCCAGACTGGGGCACGAACCCGTGTCCCCTGCATCGGCAGGCGGACTCTCAACCACTGCGCCACCAGGGAAGCCCCAGAACCTTGTCTTTATTCGCGAAAATATTCAAGTGTGTAAATAGGGTCAACTATTTACTGTTGAAGGCTTCCAAAATGATTTAGCTTGTTTTTCAGAACATGAATTTTGAATATGGGTGACTATAAAAACAACATAAACCACCATCACCTGTCAAACTTCTATGTGCAGTAGTGTCAGAGAGCTGACAATGTAGCCCAGTTCTGTCGCTTGTTAACATGCCCAAGGAGAGTTAATAGAAACAGCTCCAACAATTACATTACTCTTCCTACAATCTTGAATTGTGCGCCCAGCCTGGGAGCATTTCAGCTTAAAGTTTATGTTCACTAACCTGTGGTACTATACTTTCTGTAATCTGCATGAGCCTTAGCCTACCTATCTAATTCCCCTACCACCCATGTGGTTCTCAAGAAACAAGAGCAAACAAAGAGACAGGGTCTCTTTCTACTGTCTTTGGAGCTATGGTCTAGGAAACATTTTTGCAATACTTAAAGGTACATCTATTTTGATTTCTGATTCACTAACAAGTGGAAAAGATAATCACGTAGGTACCCCTTTGTTCCCTAGAAACACCAGCCCCAAAGGCAGTGGTTCTCCTGAGTAGCTTGTTACGAATGCCGGTTGCAGGGTCTACTCTTGGGAGCTCCTTCTCCCCAGACCACTCTATTCTTAGCCTTGCTTGTCCTCCCAAATCCAGTTTTTCTCAAGAGTGTGATGCATGAACCCCCTACCTGATTTAAAATGTAGACTCCTAGGCCCTTCCCCAGGCCTACTGAGTTCTAATATCTTGGATCAAGGCCCAGGAATATGCATTCTAAGCACAAGATTTTCATGTGATTCTTTGCATGTAGAGCTTTGAGAGTTAACTATCAGTTTCTCTATCTAGATATCCCAGCTAAAGAACATAGCTAATCTTATTGGTTGTTTGGGGACCCTACTTTAAAAAACTATTAAAAGAGTGCCACAGGTTGAATTATGTCCCCCCAAAAGATATGTTGAAGTCCTAACACCCAGTACCTGTGAATGTGTTGTGACCTTATTTGAAAAAAGGGTCTTTGCAGATGTAATCAAGTTAAAATGAGGTCATTAGGTTGGCCCTAATCCAATATGACTGGTGTCCTTATAAGAAGAGAAGACAGGGACGTTCAGGGGGAAGACAGAGACAGAGATTGGAGGGATGGACCTACAAACCAGGGAATGCCAAGGATTGCCAGTAAACACCAGAAGCTAGAAGAACCGAGGAAGGATTTTACCCTACAGATTGCAAAGGGAGCATGACCAAGCTGATGCCTTGATTTCAAACTTCTAGCCTCCAGACCTAAGAGAATAAATTTCTGTTTTAAGCCACCCAGTTTGTGGTACTCTGTTTATGGCAGTCCTAGGAACCGAATACACAGAGTAATCACCCTGAGGCCCTAGGGTTTTGGAACCCTTGGGGCAATGTTTCTGAAGGAAGTCCCTGGAATATTTGTATTCCAAATGCAGGTTTCTGGGCCTTTCTCCGTGCTTCCTAGATCAGAATCTCTCGGGATAGGACCCTGAAGTCTACATTTGTGACAAGCTACCCATTTAGAGTTTCTAAGTACACTCTGCAAGGAATGGTTCCCAGTCCCTGTTGCCCTCAGGATCACTTACGAAACCTTTTGAAAATATGTATACCTGGGTTCTTCCTTCAGAGGTTCTGATTCAGTAGGTTTGTGTGGGGCACGAACAGCTGTAGTGCCTAAAGTTCCACAGGTGATTTCGATATGTGACCTGGGCTGAGAAGCACCACTCTACAAATAGAACAGAGCGTCGCAGAGTCAGGACTCTGACAGTCCCGGGCCACCCACATAGAGGCATTACTTTTTCACCTGGCCTCCAGAAGACAAGTCGAAGGAAAATAAACACTCACTGCTAGTGCAATCCAAGTGTGAAAAGCCTCAACAGTAGTATAGTATCTTTTTAGTCTCCTGTGGACCTCCAAATACACAGATTTGGGTAAGTCAGGCTTCTTGGTTAGGCACATTGTCATCATCGGTGCATCCAGGGTCCCTTTTATTTGTTTACTCAGTAACACCCATGGACAAACACCTGTAAACAAACACCTACCAACTGTAAGATTGAGAATAACTAATAATTTACATGACATCTACCTATGCTCCTCCCTATCTCATCCCACACCTCCCCAGAAATTATCAGTATTCTGAATTTTGTTAGTCATTACCTTGCTTTTATTTACACACACACACCTGTGCCTAAACACTATGTTGTTTATTTTTGTTTTGAACTTTATAAAAAAATTGTCAAGCTATATGTCATCTTCGATTTGCTCTTTTTACTCTACAGTCCATTACTATATGATTTATTTATAATTAATCTTACAGGATGAAAAAGGAATAAAGATTTGGTAGCCCATATTGCCTTTGAGAGTCCTTAACTGTCTTTGGACTTTACTCCATTCTCCTTAGCTTGGCGTTCAAGGCTGTCAATGTCCTAGCCCTGGCTGACTTCAATTCCTTCCACTACCCTCCTTTCCAATCAAGCTGTAATGCTCACTGTCACCTACTTCCCCGCCTCCATGTTTTTGTTTGATCAGTTTCTTCCATCTTTGCATATCTCTGCTTGGGGAAATGCTAGCATTCTTCATAGTTCCGCTCATGAAACTGACCTTGATTTCTCATCCAAATCCTAACTCCCACAGGCTTTCTCTCCTAGAGAAATTACATTCACCTAATACTGTAAGTATCTATTTGCTGTATTTTCCCCCAAATTGTAATTTATAAACCCCTTGAGGATCTTTTTCAACCTTCTGTCCCTTATACAGCTGTGCTCGCAATAGCTGCTCAATAATTGTTGAACAAATGCATGGGTATGACTGAAGAAATGTACTTAGCACTGACAATTTAGAGAGAAGCACAGTGTTATCTCTGTTCTGATAGCTAATATAGCTTGGGGAAGCACCTGAAACTCCCTTTTATTTTTATTCCCTTCCCCCACTCCCCTATCTCTTATTGTGCAAACGAGACTAAATTCCTGATTATCTTCTGGAATTAAGGAATAATCACTTTGTGGGAACTCCCTGGTGGTCCAGTGGTTAGGACTCAGTGCTCTCACTGCTGTGGGCCCGGGTTCAATCCCTGGTGGGGGAACTAAGATCCCACAAATTGAACAGCACAGCACAGCCAAAAAAATTTTTTAAAAAAAGGAATAGTCACTTTGTTAGAAACTTTGCTCTTGAATTACTATTTCAGTTGCATGATTTTAAAGGAAAACTACACGGAATGGGTTTACAGCCTTAAGTTTTAGAAAGTTCAATTGTGTCTATAAATGCTTTTCAGTAACAATAATACTGCCTCCTACACAATCGACCCTTAATCTTCCTTAAGGTCAAAATACTTATTAAATATATATTAGAATTCTATGAAGCTTGGAGAAGCTTTAGAGAACAATGATCTCACGTACAGTTGTCAACTTCTTTAAACATTTCATTTGAGGGTTTGGAAAACTAACTAGCCATGTATTTCTTAAAACCTCTGCAGTCTGCAGAACACCAAACATCCTGTTCAATGCAGACAGGTCTATCAATTTAATTCCTTAAATCTTAAGGACTTTGAAATGAGTAAACGAAAAGTTAGATACTGGGGAGTCCTCTTTGTTAATCTGCTCCTGCATCTGTGACAACTTCTCATAAAAGCTTTCGGAACAGGATTGCCATAGCTCTCTTTGCTAACTAGCTACTTAGTTGCACAGATAATGTGATTGCTCCATTAAAAGCTCTGGACCATTTGGAAAGAAAAACAACCATGCAATTTCAAAAGAAATCAAAATTCTATTAATTCTAAAGAATCTGGTTTTTGTGGAAAGACCCTTGTAGGATTTTAGTATCCTGCAGTTCTTTCTGGAAAGCTAATAAAATGAAAATCAGTCTCTAGTCTTCGTAAAAGTGATGGAAAGCTGTTGAGGGACGAGGAGGAGAGTGCGGGATAGGAAAAAGGGTAAGGAATTAGGAAAAAAGGAAGATAGAGGGAAGAGGGGACGAGGGAAGGAAGGAAATGTGAGAAGTAAGGTGATGAGGAGTGTGGGAAGTGGATAAGAGGTGGGAGGAAGTGAGTGGTTAAGGGATAGAGGTGAAGATACGGAAGCAGGAAAACATTGGGCAAGCGACGAAGAAAGGAAAGGGGGAGGGAAGTTTGGGGGAAGGGAAAATGGAAAGAGATTAACTTAATAATAATTGGCCAATGTCCAACATTAGCCTGAACATCCGGTTTACTTGTAATGTAAATCAAAACACCCACAAGCAATGTGAATGCACCTCTGATTTTCTGATTGCATGTTTTGTCCTTAACTTGGTAAATAAAACTCTTGGTAAAAAAAAAAAAACAAAAAAAACTCCTTGAGTTTTTGGTATGAACACTGAAATCCCAAGTCTCCCGTAATGTTCAACGTCAGCATAGTATATATAACCTCGCAGAAGCAAAACAACATACACACCCAGACCATGAATTTTGCTCCTTAAAATGAGATGGGAATGTGGAGCTTTCTCCATCCATCAACGCTGAGAGGGATTCCTAGGGTGAAACTTGTTTCTAATAAGAGAAAAAGTGCTGGGGATAGAGATAAATGTAACCTGATTCTCAAGGAGCTTGCCATAGTTAATTTTACTTTAACATGACAAAGTTCTGAAAACAATTCACTGGTAATTTTACGTTTTTCTGAATGACACCTGCCTATATAATTTCAGAGCTGAAATCCCACCACATAGCTAAGAAAAGTGATCAGAGAAACGACTCAGAAGAGACAGTCAAAACTATCAATTGCAACAGCTCTGAGGAGTTAACATATTCTGTTCGTATTTATCTGCCCCGTGTGAGGGAGAGAAAACTAAGGGAGGTGGAAGCTGTTAGAGTATCTAGTTCCACATCAGCCTGTGAAAAAACAATTCCAGCGCAAGTGCTTCTTCAATGGCTGGAGCCATTAAGTAACAAGCTTCTCAAGTGGGAGTTGCTGTATCTTCTGCGGCAGATGGTGCCTATTTGTCACACCTGCCGATAAATAAAATGCCGCTCATTTCACCGTAAATAACATCATAATATTTCCAAATCTCTCTTACCTTTCCTGGCTCACAGGATGAATGGGATTAGCCATTTAAGCATCCCTTTTGAAGCATGCATCGACAGGCAAGTTGTTCAGGAACATCTCTGGAATATCTGGAAAATAGAAAGAAAGCCTTGTTTTGCCACAGAAGCAGGACTATGTTCATGCAAATATGCTTTCTCTTTCATCTTCCTGAAGAGTCAGACCTTTCCAGCGTAAAACAGAAAAGCACCCTCTATCAGTTACTTAAAATTCCAGTTGCCACTTACAGCTTCAGAGTGCAGTTTCAGATGCCTGCTTCTTATGAACTCCAAAGAGAGAAGTGTCTGTTTGGATGTGTATATACCATCCGGAACACTTGAATGGAAGCAGCCTGAATAGTGAAGTCCCCAGTTCCTCTTTCGCAGGCAACAGTTTAGAGCGTGCGGGAAAGGTAGTGATTCAGCTCTGCCTTGTAGCGGTGTGGAGCCGAGAGGGAGGAGGTAAGAGAGAAGCTGAGAAGCAAAGTTTGTATAAGCCTTCCACTTTAACCCCTTCGAGTCTTCTTCATGAATCTGTAGGACTAGTGAAGACTCCCTGTTTTTGTAAAAGCCTCTTCATATGACATTTAAGGGGATCAGATCTCCTGCTCAATTCAAGAGGTTTTTCATCTTAGGTTTATAGTAATATATGCATAGAATTGAAACCAAACATGCCAGGATATAGTGGTATTTAAATAATTCCATCTTTATAAACAGAATGTGTGCATATGTTGGGGAAACTTTTTTGTAGGCGCCAACTGAATACTTTTATTTTGAATTTTTTGTGGAGATTTAACATCAGTATTGGAATCTAGGTCTGAGTTTCTGGTTGGGGGTCTAAGCTTTAGGTAGAATATCTTTGAAGAAGGCATGTCTATCCAGGGTACATGTGCCATTAAAAATGATTCATCCAACTGTAGTTAACTGCCATTACTGTGTTTTATATATTGTGGCAAGAGGAAGGAGATTAACATTTCTTGAGTGCCTACTCTGTGTCAAGCATTTAATGTAGAGAATCTCATTTAATCCTCACAACAACGCTGTGACTTGTATATTATTATTTTTCCTCATTTTACAAATAAGGAAACAGAGGCTCAGAGATGAAGCATGTCATGTAGTTTAGTACGCTTGGAGCCAGTATTTGAAAACAAGGCAGTGTGATCCCAAAGTCTCTGCTCTTTTCTCTGTAGCAGTAGTTCTTCACCTCTGGTACGTCTTGGATTCCTTTGAGAACTTAATGAAAGCTATGGTTTGTCCTTTTCCTCAGAAATAGGCATATAATTTCCATGCTCCATGGCCTCCAGGTTAAGAACAGCTGAACAAGGCTTCCCTGGTGAAGCAGTGGTTGGGAGTCCTCCTGCCGATGCAGGGGACACGGGTTCGTGCCCCGGGCCGGGAAGATCCCACATGCCGCGGAGCGGCTGGGCCCGTGAGCCATGGCCGCTGAGCCTGCGCGTCCGGAGCCTGTGCTCCACAACGGGAGAGGCCACAACAGTGAGAGGCCCGCGTACTGCAAAAAAAAAAAAAAAAAAGAACAGCTGAACGCCCTCATGTCACTTGTCCAATATTACAACATTATTAGTGCATTGTTCATCCAAAAACTCATGGTCATCAACAATTTTTAGTATGAAATTAATAATTCCATATTATTAATAATAGTATATAATAATAATAGCATAATAATGTATTATGCCAATCTTTAAGAAATTACTGCAGTGCTTTTTCCTTTATCCCAAATTTTCTTTAACAAATCTTGCATCTTTCTTTCTTTTTTTTTTTTTTTTGTGGTACGCGGGCCTCTCACTGTTGTCTCTACCATTGCGGAGCACAGGCTCCGGATGCGCAGGCTCAGCGGCCATGGCTCACGGGCCCAGCCACTCTGCGGCATGTGGGATCTTCCCGGACCGGGGCATGAACCCGTGTCCCCTGCATCGGCAGGCAGACTCTCAACCACTGCGCCACCAGGGAAGCCCCCAAATCTTGCATCTTTTAACTTTTCATTTCCCTCATTCTAGTGGTTACAGTGGGTTGAGACTCTCCTTGAAATTGTTAATACCTCACCAGCATAGTCTAATACCCTGTGGAGTATGCTGGGGTCTCTCAAACTGGAGTAGTATGCTCAAGATTCATGAAACTACAGGGTAAACATAATGCATCTTTCTAGAGGATCTCAGGGAGAACGTAGGTAATTTGAGTGATCATTTTCAAGATAGTTTATATGACAATAAACATATTGTAGAATAAAATGCAAATTTTGTATGCACTTTTACAATCAAGCATGAGACTTCAGAGAAATGTTGCACTTGTGGTGGTGCCTCTTTGGGCTACCCAGACTTCTCCAGGGATACGTGTTCACTCTATTCTGCCATTTGGGATATTTTGGTGAAAAAGTTGGAAGGTCACGTTGTAACAAAAAGACCATGGATTTTGAAGTCAGATAGACCTAGGTTTCAGCCTCAGCTTTGATCTATATTTTCTAGGTTACCTTGAGAAAGTCTAATTTCTCAGTTTTATCGTCTGTAAAAGAGGGAAAAACTCTCTTCATGAGGATTATACAGGAAAACATCTCTAAAGCCTGCACTACATGGTAGATGCTCAATAAATGTTAATGCTGCCATCTCAATTTTTTAAATGTCCAAAGAGAATGAGGCTACTTGAATATAACTGGAGATTTCATTAGGGGTAGTCTAATGTTTCCAACCTAATTAGGAAAAAGAAGCCTTAGGTAACATGATATTAAAATGCAAGTTTCCAGGAAGACATAATAGATGCCCTACAGTAGATGGGAAATTCCAAAGCCAGATCATGACATACAGAATTTGCAAAGGAAATGCTCCAGAACAGGTTCCAAGAAATAAAAAGAAGTCAGGTTGTGGAGGAGAGTGGGGGGAAAACTTGTGCAAACATTTCTTTGTAGAGATCTGTTGCCAGGCTAAGACTCCATTCCACCTCTACAGGAGTGTTGGAATAGTGGAGGTATTACCTCCTTCACCTCAACCCTAGTGAGAGGGGTTTCACCAGACCATCAGAGAGCTTGACATTTGTTCTCTGCAGTAGGAGCAGAGAACTGGAGCTGCACTTCATTCTGAGAAAGCTTAACGTGGCCCTTGGCAGGAAGACAGGGTTGACTGTTTTGGGATTGGCCAGCATTCCCAGAATTTATCAGGCAAGGGATGTTTGAGGGTTTCCTGCGAATCAATCAAAAGGGTGTCATGCAAGAGAGAGAGCTAAGGTGGGGTCACACTAGACCCTGTCCAATAGAGCCACCTGGAGGGGTGTAGAGACCCCCCAGAAAAAAAAAAAGCTGGAGATAACTGTTAGATTCCTAGGGGTGGAGGAAAGAGTTGTAAACTACCAACCTGAATATAAATTATAAACCCAGGTCTCCCAAATTGCAGGAGAGGGGTCCTCCATGATGGGAACATTTAAAGAACCCAGAGAAGAGCCAGAGACCCAGAGAGTGGGAAGCCATTTCTTCTACCAAGGAAGAAAAGACCGATCCCTTTACCTCTCTTCCCTGTTCCTGCTTCCACCCTGGTGAGGGTCCAAATAGGAGCTGGCAAGTGGGGAGAGAAAGAAGAAAACCTATCATCCCCCACTTCTCCAAAGGCAGAGAACCACCACCTACAGGCCTCAGTGTGGAGGGGGAGGGGGGACCTTATTTCCAAGTAAAGCCTAAAGAATTTGATTAATACCTTGGACTGAATATGTTCTGATTACTGAATCAAGACTGTGTTTTGTGACTTTGAGTGATTTTAGGACTGTTTACTCTTGAAGGAATGAACAGGAAAATCGTGTGACTTGTCCAAGTTTCTATCCAAGGTCAGAGAAGTTTTATCCCAAAGGAGTATATTTTATTTGCACATTAGGAGACAAAATGAAGTTGTGTTTTGATTCTATCATTAATTATGCTTTAAAAAATATTGGTTATAAATATTAATTCATTCAATGAATATCTGAGTGCTTTTATGTGCCAGGCATTGTGCTAGGAATAGGACATACAGTGAAATGAAAAATAGTCCTTGCCTTCAAATTGTTTATGATCTATGGCAGGGGTCAGCAAATGCTGACCTTCTTCTGTAAAGGGCCAGAGAGTAAATATTTTAGGCTTTGAGGGACACTTAAGATCTCTGTTGCAAATTCCTCTTTCTTCAACCAATTCTATAAAAATGCAAAACCATTCTTGAGGTCTAAACAAACAGAGGTCATGGGTCAGATTTAACCCATGGGCCCTAGCTTACTGCCTCCTTATGTGTGGAAGAAACAAACTTTTAAAAACCACCAATTAGGGCTTCCCGGGTGGCGCAGTGGTTGAGAGTCCACCTGCCGATGCAGGGGACGCGGGTTTGTGCCCCGGTCCGGGAAGATCCCACATGCCGCGGAGCGGCTGGGCCCGTGAGCCATGGCCGCTGAGCCTGCACGTCCGGAGCCTGTGCTCCGTAACGGGAGAGGCCACAACAGTGAGAGGCCCGCGTACCGCAAAAAAAAACCCCCAAACAAACCACCAATTACCATACATTTATTATGATTAAAGATGTGCTTAGGATACTTGGGGAGGAGACACAGAAGAGCATTACTTAACTCTAGGGAATCGTGACTTCCTGGAAGTGGCAATGTTGATTTGAGACCTGAAGGATGAGTAAGAGTTGGTCAGGGTTAAAGGAGGTGAGTGCTATTCAAGACAGAAGGAGCTGCCTATACAGAGGCACCAAAGCTTGACAGAGCTTGGTTCACTTTAGAAACTACAGAAGGGGAAACTGAACTTTACAGAGGTCAGTTTGCTCAAGATCACACAACTAGTAAGTGAGGGAGCCTAAAATCTTAACCCAGGTGTGCCTGAATATAAACCTATGCTCCTAACCACTGTATCATCCTCCTGCCCTGGTACTAAAGCTATGTCTAAGAGCTACTTCTTACTTTTTGCAAGTCAGCAGCTCTTTCTGGCTCACTTCTGATTCCCTTGGGGGTGAAAATGTCAAAGTTCTAGAAGGGCTTGCAAGACCTTAAAAATAAGACAGTGAATCAATAATGTTGGGTTGTCATGATTACAAGTCTAGTTCTCCCTTTTAAAAATAACCCTTCCACCCAATAAAGCCTGGCACGCATTGCTCAAATTCAGAGTTTGCTTATTTCTTCCTTACAGGAAGGGGTTTTTCCCCGCCTGGTAGCTAAGCCCTAGCACTGTGATAATGTAATTTCTTACCTTATTGTTATAGATCTATAATGAGATAATAGTACCCTTTGGTTTGGACTACATATGGTGATTGGTCCAAGTACTGTTCTGATCTTCATCACTCACACCGATGACCTTGGTCAAATGAGTTTACTCAGCACAGATTAAATCTGTCAATTTTTTTTATTGATTCCTTGGTGGATTTTTATTTTCCCCATGGTTTGGAAAGCTAGGTTAGCCATGCAACAACTACCCCCTTAACGTCTGCCATGCACTCTTGGAGTCAGCAAGACTAAAGGTTGCAATAAGGAGGAAAAGGGAATGGGAATGGTCCAGACTTGCTGTTGCTGGCCTTCCACTGGTCATTGGCTCTTAACCAGGCTGTGCTTTGTCACCCAAGGAGCTCTTTCAAAATACAGAATCTCGGCCCTATCCCAGACCTTCTGCAGGGCTGAAACCTGAGAATATGTATTTTTAACAAGCTCCCCAGGTTAAGAGCCACTGCCTTGTGGGAATAGACAGATAGGTCCCTAATGAACTGATTGTTTTAAAAAATATATCAGACACTCTTGGTCTATGCATAGAAATTCTGCTGTTTTTTTACAGAAATAGAAAAAAACAATCCTAAAATGCATCGGGAACCACAAAAGACCCTGAATAGCCAAAGCAATCTTGAGAAAGAAAAGCAAAGCTGGAGGCACCACACTTCCTGGTTTCAAACTATATTACAAAGCTCTAGTAATCAAAACAGTATGATACTGGCATAAAAACAGATACATAGACCAATGGAGCAGAATCAAGAGCCCAGAAATAAACCCATACATATATGGTCAAATAATATTTGATGAAGGAGCCATTAATACTCAAAGGAGAAAAGACAGATTCTTCTTCAATAAATTGTTTGGGGAAAAATGTATATTCACATGCAAAAGAATGAAACTGGACCCCTATCATACACCACTCACAAAAATTAACTCGATATAGATTAAGCAGTTAAATGTAAGACCCCAAACCATAAAACTCCTAGAAGAAAACATAGGGAAAAATTTCCTTGACATTGGTCTTGGCAATGACTTTTTGGATATGACACCTAATGCACAAGCAACCAAATAAAAAATAAAAAGTGGGACTACATCAAACTAAAAAGCTCTGCACAGCAAGATAAATGATCAGCAAAATAAAAAGACAACCTATGGAATGGGAGAAAACATTTTCAAGCCATCTAATAGGATAAGGGGTTAATATCCAAGATATATAAGGAGCTTATACAACTCAAGAGCAAAATCATCATCGTCATCATCGTCATAATCATCCAATTGAAAAATGGGCAAAGGATCTGAATAGACATTTTTCCAAAGAAGATATACACGTGGCCAACAAGTACATGAAAAGGTGCTCAACATCACTCATCATCAGGGAAATGCAAATCAAAACCAAAGTGAGATATCACTTCACACCTATTAGTATGTTTAATATCAAAAAGACAAGAGCTAAGCACTAGCAATGATGTGGAGAAGACGGAACCATTGTGTATTATTTTTGGGAATGTAAATTGGTGCAACAACTATGGAAAACAGTATGGCAGTTCCTCAAAAAATAAAATAAAAATAGAACTACCATATGATCCAGAAATCTCCACTTCTGGGTATATATCCAAAGGGAAAGAAATTACTATCTTGATTTGTACTCCCATGTTCATTGAAACATTATTTACAATAACAAAGACATGGAAACACTTAAGTATCCCCTGATGGATGAATGTGTATATGTATATAATATATATAGGAATATTACTCAGCCATATAAAGAAGGAAACCCTGTCATTTGCAACAGCATAGATGAACCTTGAGGGCACTATGCTAAGTGAAATAAGTCAGACAGAGAAAGACAAATGCTGATGATATTACTTATAAGTAGACTCTAAAAACACCCGAAGTCATAGAAACAGAGAGTAGAATGGTAGTTGCCAGTGCGTGTTGGGTGGCGAGAGGGTGAGGGAAGTGAGTGAAAGGGATCAAAGGGTACAAACTTCCAGTTATAAGATGAATAAGTCCTGGAGATGTAATGTATAGCATGGTGACTGTAGTTAACAATACTCTGTCTGTATACTTAAAAAGTTGCTAACAGAGTAGATCTTAAAATTCTCACCACAAAAAATAAAAGTAACCATGGGAGGTAGCAACTATATAAAGTCATGGATGTGTTAACTAATCCTATAGTGGTACTCATTTATATATATATATAAAATCTCACATCGTACACCTTAAACTGACACATGTTATATGTCAGTTACATCTTAATAAAGCTGAAAAAATAAAAGAAAATTCTGCTTAAGAAGGGAGTATATTGAAGTTCATTGTTCTAATGTTTCAGTAACCTGTAAAATGGGCTTTTGTCACTAATCAGTTGGATATCATCACAGTAATGAGTATGATGCTCTTTAGTGCTATACTTCCAGAAGAAATTAAACAAATAGCAAAGTGAGAGCTCAAACTGTAGTCAAAACAGGTTTATGGGGAGTTCCCTGGTGGTCCAGTGGTTAGGACTCGGTGATTTCACTGCTGAAGGCCAGGTTCAATCCCTGGTCGGGGAACTAAGATCCCACAAGCTGCACTGCATGGCCGGAAAAAAAAAAAAGTTTTATGTATTTCAATAAGTTAAAGATGGCAGACAGATTACATGCATATATTACCTCTACACCCCAAGATAGCAAAAGAATACAAAAGATATAAATTCATGATGATGAAGAGGATGGGAAGGGAGCCATTAGTGGATGAAAGTTGGATGAAAGCTGGAAAACAGATGGAGGTGTAGTAACTGATAAAGTAGTATAGAAGTCACAGTTTACAATACTTGCAGAGGGGCAATACAGTGAAAGAGAAAGGCACCCTTCCCTGCATAAATGCTGTTTGAAAAAGAGAATGAGTGAGTCGTAAGGCATAAGGGGGGAGGGAATAAATTAAGGCATTTTTAATAGAGTCCCCCATTATTCCCCCCAATCTGGTGAACAGAATACCTTGTGGTCAGAAATATCCTCCATGAGCTCCAAAAAATTGGAGTGTTATTCTTTAAAGAGATTGAGAGGTCCAAGAGAAAAGGCCTCCACATTTTTACATTTAGGAAATCCTCCAACAAAATGACTAGCTCCCCATTCATGTATATGAAGCTCCCAATCACTTTTTTTAATGCCTCATTCTTCCATGTGAACAAAAAAAAATCAATGATCACCAAATATTTAAGGAAAACTTTCAACATGAAAGAATGATAAACAGATAGGAAAAAAATCAAGGACCCTTGAGAGAGAAAAAAAGAGGAGAGGCAAAACACCCTAATTAGTATACTAAGAGAGATTCAAGAAAACATTGCATTTATATAACAGGATATTTGAAAATAAATAAAAGGAGGACAAGAAAGATATCTTGAAATAAAAGATATTTATTTAAAAGCTATTTTAAATTTATTTAAAGATATTTAAATAAAAGATTGCTGAGATAAAATTCAAGGGAAGATTTGGAATATAGAGTTGAGGAAGTATCAAAGAAAGTAGCACAAGACTAAAAGAAGGAAAATGAGATAGAAAATATAACATGACACATAGAAGGAAAACACAGAAGATCCAACATTGACTAATAGGAATTCAAGAGAGAACAAAGTAGAGGGAATTATCAAAGAAATAATACAAGAGAATTTTTCAGAGTATATTCTTATGAAATTTCAGAATACAAAGTGTAAAGATATCCTCAAAGCTTCCAGAGAGAAAAACAATAACCTACAAAGAAATGAGAATGATATTGACATTGGACTTCTTTTTTTTAATTGAAGTAGAGTTGATTTACAATGTCATGCTAGTTTCAGGTGTACAGCACAGTGATTCAGTTTTATATATATATATATATGTATATATATATATGTATTTTTTCAGATTCTTTTATAGGTTATTACAAAATATTTAGTATAGTTCCCTGTGCTATACACTAGGTCCTTGTTGGTTATCTACCTTATATATCATAGTGTGTATTTGTTAATCTCAACCTCCTAATTTATCCCTCCCCCCCTTTCCCCTTTGGTAACCATGAGGTTGTTTTCTATGTCTATGAGTCTTTGGTTTTTTTATATTCTACATATAAGCAATTTCATTGATATTTGTCTCTCTGTCTGGCTTACTTCACTTAGTGTGATAATCTGTAGGTCCATGCATGTTGCACAAAAGGCATTAATTCATTCTTTTTTATGGCTGAGTAATATTCCATTGTATATGTATACCACATCTTTATCCATTCCTCTGTCGATGGACATTTAGGTTGCTTCTGTGTCTTAGCTATTGTGAATAGTGCTGCAATGATCATTGGGGTGCATGTATCTTTTCAAATTATAGGAGGTAACTACAAGAAGAAACAGCTAAATAAGTAGAAGGGGTTGTCCTGGAGGGCGTAAATACGGGATGTGACATGGTGGAGCAGAAGTCTGTTGCTTTGCATCATAAGCCCTCCTGTATTCTGTTTTAACCTTGTGTGTGTATTACTTTGATAAATACTTCTGAATTATTTAAGAAATTGAACTATTGAGTTTTTTTCAGGTTCTTGTCCGATAAAGATGGTCACCATGGATAATGGGATTTAGATCAGAAAAAAATTCCATTATCAAGCATTTGTTGAACACTTATTATTTGCCTAGCCCCCTGCTAAGTGCTAAAGGGAGCTCCAAGAGTATTTAAGACAGTCTCTGTCCACAGGGAACTTGAAACCTAGTTGGGCAAAGCAAACCAGTACGTGAAACAATTAGAGAATGAAGATACATAGTAAAGTGCTGAACTGTTGGTATGCTAAATTATGCCCATTAGAAAATCTGGCAACAGGAAGATGAAATCAGATTGGATTGAAATTAGGGAGTGCTTCAGGTGGACCTGGGGCTTGTTTCTGGCTTTAAATGATGGAAAAGATAGGAATAGGTCTAGAAGGTAAGGGTGTTAGAGGAGGGAAAGGCAACATGAACAATGACCTGGAGAAGATTTTTTTTCTAATTTGTTATGTATTATTAGGAAGAAATTTTTATTCTTTCTAATATCTCTAAAATGCTTTCTCTTTAAATCTCCCTAATTTAAAAACTTTCTCTGAGTGGATTATTTTTTTTCTTGCTGACAGTGCAGTAAATTTTCTGTCACTTTGTAGAATGGGAACTGCCATTTACTAAATGAGCTTTTCTCTATTCTGTGCTCCTTTGGTGCCAAGCCTTAATAAAGACAGATGGGTTTCCCCCATCGTGCTGCTGCTTCCCAGCTCAGGCTGATGAATATGAGACTGAGAGCCTGACCCTGTCATTGTCAGGTAATATAAAAGGTTTCATCCTATTTATTGCCATACTTTAATTACTGGGGGAAAAGTATGAATTAAGAAACAAAGGATTTAAAATCATTTCAACAAAACCAGGATGTCTGAGCAAATTAAAACCATCTTTTTTCTTTTCCATTTTCTCTTCCTTTGTGGGGGAGAGTGAAGGTGGTGGGGTGATTAGTGTTGTTTGTGTTAAATTTAATTAATAGGAACTCACAGCATAATGTTCCATGAAGAATGTACATGTCAAAAAACCATGTGGTTATAGGGCTATCAATTCAAATATCTGGGTTCAATTCAATGGAAATTTTAGCCAAGTTATGAGACTTTACTGGTTATCCTGGAAATCATTTACGGACCTGGATGGAATTAGTACATAAGCCTTTAGAGTGGTTTCCTGGAACTAGCCCTGAAGATAAATTTTATAACATAGTCTGTGATTCCCTAAACCATTTGAGAGAATATGCTAGTTGCTCCTCATGTGTTGTGATATAATGTGGGAACACTAGGAACACCCCTTGCCCTCAATTCACCCAAAACTATTCCTCTCTTCTTTCTACTGTGCCAAATCTAAAATACCATTCACTCATTCATTCATTCCTTGGTGGTAGGATTTTGTATCTCTAGAGACCTTCAGCTAAATTGCGTCTGCCCCCTCAGGTCAGATTTTATGGTTCCAATCGACTTCTAACACTTTAATGTGAAAAAATTTATCTGATTGCTTATGTGTGTGTGTGTAATGATTTTTTTTTCAGGATAAAACCCTTTTTTTAACAAGATAATACATGCTTATGATTAAAAACAAAAATCTTAAGCAATATGCAAATATGTAGAGTGAAGTCTCTCTCCGCTCTTCCCCTCACCTTTACAGAAGTAACCACTGTTTTAACAGAACAGTTTCATTTCTATATTTCTAGACTTTTTCTATGCATATGCAAATACATGTGTGTGTGTACATGTACACATATAAGGAATAGGGTTACAAGTATGTTGTTCTGTAATTTGTTGTCATTCAACCACATACTATGGACAGCCTTCCATGTCATTAGTTACATATTTACCTGTTCTTTTAAATGTCTTCCCTTTATTCCTTAATATATATATAGCTTAAATTATTTAACCAATACCCCATGTATGCACACTGGGTTGTTCAAAGTTCTGATATTATAACACTGCAATGATTGTCCTTATATATACAGATCTCTGCACAGAAAAGTGAAATTGCTGGATTGAAGATATTCAAGCTAAAATGCTTCATTGATACAGCTAATTGCCTTCCAAAATGGGGTCACCAGTTTATGTTGGGGAGGAAAAATTTTTCCTCTACACTTCTAGGTTCTTCTGGCTGGTCTGTGAATTAAATTGACCTGAGACAGATCAACAGGAGAAAATCAAACAAAAGTTTAATAACATGTATACACGGGAGAGACCTAGGAGAACTGAGTAACTTGCCAAAAAGGCTGAAGCCCTCACCTTAAATACCATCTTCAGCTAAAGACAAAAGAGGATGTTTGGGGGGTGGGGTTTAGTACTTCAGAGGGGAGGAAGGCAATTCACAGGGAGATGGAAAATAAGCAAATGTTTGCTGGGCCCTACAGAAACAATGGGACCCAGAGAGGAATTTTAACAAACAGACTTTGCTGGGTTCCTCCCTATCTACCACACCTAGTTCTACTATAGTTATCTATGGTAATATCTCCCTTCCTGAAATAGGTTCTCTATCTACATTCTTTAGGCAGTTAAGGGGAAGGTCAAAGGTTCTTCTTCCTGAGTCTTTTGGGCCTTGATTGTTTTCAGTTTGGAAATAATCTGCATTCCAAAGAGACATGTGGCAAATTTTGTTCCCCTACACTATGCTCCCACCAACATTGCATTGGCACAATCCTTTTCCACATGCTCCCTCCAGAGATGGATAGAAACTAATAATGAATGTTTTTTGTTTCTGATTATAAAAGGACTGCATTTCATTTGTAGATAAAGTTGGAAAACATAGAAGAGTATTTAAAGTTAAAATATTCTGTATTCGGGCTTCCCTGGTGGCGCAGTGGTTGAGAGTCCGCCTGCCGATGCAGGGGACACGGGTTCGTGCCCCGGTCCGGGAAGATCCCACATGCCGCGGAGCGGCTAGACCCGTGAGCCATGGCCGCTGAGCCTGCGCGTCCGGAGCCTGTGCTCTGCAATGGGAGAGGCCGCAACAGTGAGAGACCCGCGTACCGCAAAAAAAAAAAAAAAAAAAAAAAAAAAAAAAAAAAAAAAAATTCTGTATTCATATTAATCAGTAAGAATCATCCTTACACATTTGGTGTAGTTAATTTCTACTCTTCTTTCTTTTTGCATATTGATGACCTTTAACATTCAAATGAAATATGTTCTGAGACAATGACAAGTCCCCAAAGTCTTGACTACCTCTATAACGTATTTCACTCACAAAACACAATTTTTGCAGTGACTGTATTGCACTCAATGAAACAGTTTTCTAATCACTTTTATTTATTTTCATATATATCATGTAGTGAATTTGTTCATATCAAAGATCTACACCACATGAAATTCAAACAGCTCTAAACTTTATTTATTCAAAGTTTCTATTTACTGGCTAAGCATTATCTTCTGTGTTTTTAATCTTTCTATCTACTTCCATCACTAGCAATTGCATTTGGCTTTTCTTTTTAGGCCACTCAAAAAAAATGGAAAATAATGCCTGTCTGCTTTCATTCTATTATTCTTTTTTCTTCTATTCATTTCTTTTTGAACATTCATGTTTTCTGGTGTGACACTGTAATTCTAAATTATTCTAGATTGCTCTATTCTTTCATGTATTTAGGATACATTTTTTCAAAATTCCTAGGCCTGAGGTAATAATGACTATTAATGATTGCCCAAATGACCTTTCCAAATGCATGGATCATCCCTGTTATATAGTACAAAACTGGATTTTTAAATGTCAAGTGTTTTTTTTCCATTTTTAGGATTGGATCTAATATGCAAATCTACTTATGTCACTTTTCTACTTCAGTTGTCTTTTTTCCCCCAGTTTTATTGAGAAATAATTGATACACAGCACTGTATAAGTTTAAGCTGTACAACATAATGATTTGACTTACATACATCATGAAATGATGACCACAATAGGTTTAGAGAACATCTGTCATCTCATATAGGTACAATATTAAAGAAATAGAAAAAAAATTTTTCCCTTGTGATAAGAACTCTTAGGATTTACTCTCTAACTTTCATATATAACATATAACATAACATACAGTGTTAATTATCTTTATCATGTTGTACGTTATGTCCATAGTACTTATTTATCTTATGACTGGGAATTTGTACCTTTTGACTGCCTTCATCCAATTCCCCCTCCCTCCATTCCACACCTCTGGTAGTCACAAATATGATCTCTTTTTCCATGAGTTTGTTTGTTTTTGAAGTATAATTGACCTACAACACTGTGTTAGTTCCTGGTACGCAACAGTGATTTGATATTTCTATACATTTCAAAAGGATCACTGTGATAACTCTAATTGTCATCTGTCACTGTACAACAACGTGTATTTCATACCTGTGACTCATTTATTGTGCAACTGGAAGTTTGTGCCTTTTTTTTTTTTTTTTTTTTGGCCACACGGCATGTGGAATCTTAGTTCCCTGACCAGGGATTAAACCCGCACCCCCTACAGTGGAAGCACAGAGTCTTAACCACTGGACTGCCAGAGAAGTCCCTGGAAGTTTGTACCTCTTAATCTCCCTCACATATTTCTCTCCTCCTTCCAACCCCCTCCCCTCTGGTAACCACCTGTTTGGTCTCTGTATCTACGACTCTATTTCTGTTTGGTTATGTTTGTTCATTTGTTTTTTTTAGATCCACATATAAGTGAAATCATACAGTATTTTATCTTTCTCTGTCTGACATTTCACTTAGCAAAATATCCTCTAGGTCCATCCATGTTGTCATAAATGTCAAGATTTCATTCTTTTTTATGGCTGAGTAATATTCCAGTGTGTGTGTGTGTGTGTGTGTGTGTGTACCACATTTTCTTTATCCTTCCATCTATTGTTGGGCACTTAGGTTGCTTCCATATATTGGCTATTGTAAATAATGGTGCAATGAACATAGGGGTGCGTATGTCTTTTTGAATAAGTGTTTTCACTTTCTTTGTGTAAATACCTAGGAGTGGAATTGCTGGATCCTATGGCATTTCTGTTTTTAATTTTTGAGGAACCTCCATACAGTTTTCCTTAGTGGCTTCGCTAATTTACATTCCCACCAACAATGCATGAAGAGTCCCTTTTCTCCACATCCTTGCTGACACTTGTTATTTGCTGTCTTTTTGATGATAGCCATTCTTTTTTTAAAAAATATGTATGTATTTTATTTATTTATTTTTGGGTGTGTCGGGTCAGTTGCAGCACATGGCATCTTCGTTGTGGTGTGCAGGCTTCTCTCTAGTTGTGGCATGCAGGCTCCAGAGTGTGTGGGCTCTGTAGTTGCAGCATGTGGGCTTAGTTGCCCCATGGCATGTGGGATCTTAATTCCCCGGCCAAGGATCGAACCCACAATCCCCTGCATTGGAAGGCAGATTCTTAACCACTGGACCACCAGGGAAGACCCTTGATAACAGCCATTCTGGCAGGTGTGAGGTGATATCCCACTGTGGTTTTGATTTGTGTTTCCCTGATTAGTGATGTTTGAATATGTTTTGATGTGCTTCTTGGCCATCTGTCTTCTTTGGAAAAATGTCTATTCAGGTCCACTGGCCATTTTTTTTTTTTTTTTTTTGGCGGTACACGGGCCTCTCACCACTGTGGCCTCTCCTGTTGCAGAGCACAGGCTCCAGATGCGCAGGCCCAGTGGCCATGGCTCACGGGCCCAGCTGCTCTGTGGCATGTGGGATCCTCCCGGACCGGGGCACGAACCCGCGTCCCCTGCATCGGCAGGCGGACTCTCAACCACTGCACCACCAGGGAAGCCCCACTGGCCATTTTCTAATTGGGTTGTTTGTTTTTTGATGTCAAGTTGTATGAGTTCTTTGTATATTTTGGATATTAACCCGTTGTTGGATATATCATTTGCAAATATTTTCTTCCCTTCAGTAGGCGGCCTTTTCATTTTGTTGCTAGTTTCCTTCACTGTGCAAAAGCTTTTTAGTTTGATGTAGTCCCATTTGTTTATTTTTCCTTTTGTTTGCCTTGCTTGAGAAGACATATCTAAAAAAATGTTGCTAAGACTGATGTCAAAGAGCGTATTGCCTATGTTTTGCTCTGGAAGTTTTATGGTTTCAGGTCTTATGTTTATGTCTTTAATCCATTTTGGGTTTATTTTTGTATGTGGTGTAAGAAAGTAGTCCATTTTGATTCTTTTACATGTAGCTGTCCAGTTTTCCCAGCACCATTTTTTGAAGAGGTTGTCTTTTCCCCATGGTATATTCTTGCCTCCTTTGTTGTAGATTAATTGCCCATATAAGTGTGGGTTCATTTCTGTACTCTATTCTGTTCGATTGTCAGTTTTGGTACCAGTACCATACTGTTTTGATTATTGTAGCTTTGTAATATAGTTTGAAATCAGGGAGCATGATACCTTCTATTTTATTCTTCTTTCTTAAGATTGTTTTGGGTCTTTGGACCTATTCTGGGTCTTTTGTAGTTCCATATAATTTTTTTAAATTTATTTATTTTATTTTTGGCTGTGTTAGGTCTTCGTTGCTGCGAGCGGGCTTTCTCTAGTTGCAGTGAGCAGGCTTCTCATTGTGGTGGCCTCTCTTGTTGCGGAGCATAGGCTCTAGGCACGTGGGCTTCAGTAATTGTGGCTTGCAGGCTCTAGAGCACAGGCTCAGTAGTTGTAGCGCACAGGCTTAGTTGCTCCATGGCATGTGCGATCTCCCTGGACCAGGGCTCAAACCTGTGTCCCCTGCGTTGGCAGGTGGATTCTTAACCACTGCACCACCAGGGGAGCCCTCCATATAAATTTGAGAATTATTTGTTCTATTTCTGTGAAAGATGCTATTGGTATTTTGATAGGGATTCCATTGGACCTATAGATTGCCCTGGGTAGTATAGTGATTTTAATAACATTAATTCTTACTGTATTCTTTCAGGTATTTAGGATACATTTTTCAAAATTCCTAGGCCTGAGGTAATAACGACTATTAATAATTGCCCTAATGACCTTTCCAAATGTGTGTATCATCCCTGTGTTATCCAATACAAAATTGGATTTTTAAATGCCAAATTACTCTCTTTTCATTTTTAGGATTGGATCGAATATGCAAATCTGGTCCTGTCACTTTTCCACTTTCGTTGCCTTTTTAAAAAAAAACTTTCACAAAAATGGTATCATACTGGACATATTATTGTACAGTATACTTTGATTTTTAATTTAATAATTCTTTGTAGTAATATTTTCTATTCAATACATAGAGATTTATCTCATTCTTTTCAATAGCTGGATAATATTCTACAAAATGGCTCCCTTAATTTACTCAACCATTACCCTACTGATGAACATTTAGTGTTTTGGGTTTTTTTTTAGTTGTTTGCTTACTATAAACCATATTCCTTGGGTCAACAACTTGTTTCAGTTTACCTGGGACTTTCCTGGGTTTAACACTGAAGTCCCATGTGCCAGGAAACTCCTCAGCAATGGGCAAACTGGGACAGTTGATCACTCCACTCTTACATCTTCCTACATCTGTTCTTACCTACTGGCATTTTGTTTGTGCCATATACTTTCCCAGAACTGGGATTTTAAGGTCATCTCGTTGCTTTTATACATTACACTTTGTAGGAAGTCCTATTGGAATGGGACCCAGGTAGTTTTTCAAGTGGGGAATGTGGAGAACATAGAGTATGGCTCTGGTCCATATTAGAAGCCATAATAAAAATCTTTTAGCATTAGGCCATTTGAGTGGGGGAAGAGAGGATTACAAAAGGGCATGCCCTTACAGAAAGGGTATGAAGATTGCTGAGTGGATAAAGGAAAATGCAGAAGGACCCAAAAAACAAATTTTGCCCTCATATTTTTGCCTAGAATAAGTACTGCTATGTAGAACCACTAGTTTAAGGACATAGCAGTGAATTAAGAATCTGGAGACCTGTCTTATTTAATAGCTTTGCATCTCAATTTTTTTATTCAAATAGGAAGAACTAGACATTCACCTTTTTCTCATATCCTAGAGGTGTTAGACAGCTAAATTCCAGTGTTTATAAAAGTACCTTGAGCTACTTAAGCTATTAAAAAGGTTATAAAAATATGAAATACTTGTCCTGGTAATCCACAGATGTCTTCTTGCCTTGTTCACAGATGCTGGGTTATATTAGCATCTCTTAATTAATATTGAGCAAACAAGGTTTCAGTAGGCCTATTTAATAGGCACATGTACAGCTTCTTTTGCCGTCGGAGGTAGTGTATTTCAGAGAGAAGATTCTCAATATTATTTGCCTTATGCTTTAAGTCAGGCAACAATTAAGGAAGCAAGAACATCTGCCTTCCAGGACCTGGTACTCATCTGTCAATTCTAAAATAGTTTCAAGGCAATTTGTTAGGTAGTGCTGGCTGAATGATTGGTTTTCCTGTGATAATTGCCAATGTATTTCCTGTAAGGCCTGAAGATGGAGAGGCAGAGGGTTAGGAAAGAACATTCTAGGGCTATTCTTTATAATCTTCTTAGATCAACTCTTCAGGAATTCTCAGCTTTAGAACACCAGAAGAGAACAGCAACTAATCTACCAAACTGTTGTGGAATAACCAAAGCCCGAGAAGCTGCATCTGAGCTACCCATTTAAGAGAGGCAGAACTGTAAAAGGCCTTGCAAACTAAATCCCAAGCCATACAATAGTCTCTATGGGAAGTGGTCAGATGGCCTAGTAAAAGCAAAGATTCAGAGACCCTGGATTTAGGATCTGTTTCTGCTGGGTGGCTATGAGACCTCAACTACAGAACACCAGTTTCTCATCTGTTAGATGTGGTTAGTAATACCTGTTTTACCTGGAGAGGCGGTGTAAGGTAGCCGTTAAGAGTGCAAGATCCAAATCTAAATAATAAAAGAAACAAGTGAATATAACAAAACAGAAACAGACTCACAGATACAGAGAACAAACAAGTGGTTACCAGTGGGGAGAGGGGTGAGAGGAGGGGCAAGATAGGGGAAGGGGATTAAGAGGTACAAACTACTAGGTATAAAATAAGATACAAGGATGTAATGTATAACACAGGGAATATAGCCAATATTTCATAATAACTTTAAATAGTATAATCTATAAAAATATTCAATCACTATGCTGTATACTTGAAAGTAATATAATATTATAAATCAACTATACTTGAATTAAAAAAAAAGAATGCAGGCCACAGAACCAAAGTGCTTGGTTGGAATCTTGGCTTATTTGTCACTTATATGCTATGTGACCTTGGGCAAGTAACTTTACTTTCTGAACCACAGTCTCTTATTCTGTCAAATGGAGTTAACAATGACATTGGCTCCCAAGGGTTGTTGGAGGATTATTATAATTCACGTGAAGTGCTTTTACCATCAACATTTACCAAATGTCAGCTGCTATCATATATGATGCTTAAAATCATAGGTTCAACTCAAGAGCTCGCCAGACTGCACCCAAATCCTGGCTCTGCCAATAAAAAACCTTGTAAAATTACTTAACCTCTTAGACCCTCAGTATTTTCCTCTGCAAAATGGGAAGAGTAATGTAACAACCTCAGAGGGTTATTGCAGGTATTACATAAAACATTCCATGTAAAGGGCTTAGAACCATGCCTGGTACATAGTTACTATTCAATAATTATTATTTTTCTCCAAGAGTCTTGATGTAGGCCACACTTATTATATTAAGAGCGTTCCTTTTTCTGGCTTTACCCATCCCTACCCTTTGGTGTTTGCCATCTTCTATGGCCCATCTTCATCATTGTTTTTTTTCATTTTCTTTTTCTTTATCAAAACCAGCTTTCAGGACCTTTCTAAATGCTGCATAAATGTTTAGCTGTCCTTGAGGCTTTGCGATTTAGCTGAACTGTAAGCTGGAACTAAAGGGAATTTCAGATTTCGGACTGGGGTTGAGTGAAGACTGTGGGGCTTTTTGGGAGGAAGTCAACATGACAGGTCCACAGTTATTGTGAGAAAAAAGTGAGCTATTAATACATGCAAAAATCCAAAAATATTGTGCACGTACCAAATGTCCAACAGAAGGGACTGCCTGTTACCCTGCAGCTTTTCTTGGCAACTCACAGATTACAGACAATATTCAATGAATGCTTCCTGTGTGCTGAGCTCTGCATTATCTCAGTTATGCATTACACCAATCCTATGTGGTAGGCATTAACTTCATTTTACATTTAAAAAAATAGGTATATACTTCAAGAAGTTTAATTGATTTATCCCAAGTTCACATAGCTCATAAATGATGGAGCCAGGAATTAGCAAATTTCAAATCCCCTGATCTTTCTACCCTACCACATTTAAACAATTTTTATTCTCAGAACACAGTGTCCTGGAGTACGAATCACTCTGGGGATTCAGAGGTCTGTCTGGTAGCCTGGCAGAAGAAGCAGAGAGACTGCTGAGCATTTTTCTTATTACTGCATCTCCCTGGCCAATCTCTGGCCCTATCCAGCCAAAAGGACTGCAGTGGTGAATACCCTGTTATTCATTTTGAAATGTATGTTCCCGGAGTCCCAACTGGGCCCAGATGGTAGACTAAACTGTGATCCAAGGTGCTGATTTTAGAAGTTTGGTATTTGCACAGATGTGTCTGCAATAATGAAAGAAGGAAACCCAACTGATGATTGAGTAGATTGTTCCTCCCTTGGGTCCTACGAGACCAGAATAAGAGCCAGATCAGCATAGTGCTCCTCCCAACAACTGTGTGTTGGAAATATGTGGCTACTTATCTAACTTCACCTCTGGGATTGAGGCTAGACACCAGTTTATTGTGAAACTGGCTGATGAGATGGGTAAAGTTATGCTTCGTATGTTAAAAATAATTCCTTTCTATGGAGACAGTAAGAACAGATGTCGAGGCATAGGTAATAGACATAACTTTTACTGGTTGTTGGCTCCTGTTTTCCAAAGAGTACAGTCGAGACTTTCCCTAATACTTTCTGCAGGTGGGATTCTAGGGGTATGTCTTAAGGAGGGCTTGCTGTTCTTGCAATATAAACATTCCTCAGGATGGAGTTTACGATGGTTTTTTGTTAAATGTAACACTGGTTCATAGGGGATTATGTCTTGGGAGGACGTTGTGACTTCATTGCAATGCATACTTTATCAGTGGTGAATGGAGAACAGTATGGAGGTTCCTTTAAAAACTACAAATAGAACTACCATATGACCCAGCAATCCCACTACTGGGCATATACCCTGAGAAAACCATAATTCAAAAAGAGTCATGTACCAAAATGTTCATTGCAGCTCTATTTACAATAGCCTGGAGATGGAAACAACCTAAGTGTCCATCATCGGATGAATGGATAAAGAAGATGTGGCACATATATACAATGGAATATTACTCAGCTGTAAAAAGAAACGAAATTGAGCTATGTGTAATGAGGTGGATGGACCTAGAGTCTGTCATACAGAGTGAAGTAAGTCAGAAAGAGAAAGACAAATACCGTATGCTAACACATATATATGGAATTTAAGAAAAAAATGTCATGAAGAACCTAGGGGTAAGGCAGGAATAAAGACACAGACCTACTAGAGAATGGACTTGAGGATATGGGGAGGGGGAAGGATAAGCTGTGACAAAGTGAGAGAGTGGCATGGACACATATACACTACCAAACGTAAAATAGATAGCTAGTGGGAAGCAGCCGCATAGCACAGGGAGATCAGCTTGGTGCTTTGTGACCACCTAGAGGGGTGGGATAGGGAGGGTGGGAGGGAGGGAGACGCAAGAGGGAAGAGATATGGGGACATATGTATATGTATAACTGATTCACTTTGTTATACAGCAGAAACTAACACACCATTGTAGAGCAATTATACACCAATAAAGATGTAAAAAAAAAAAAAAAAGAATGACTATTTACCTTTTCCCCAAATAATATCATGGAATGAGGACCACTCTGAACCAAAAGCCATAGGGACTGAGAGATTCCATGTCATGAACAAAGGTTAACTAACATCTGCTCCCAGACCTCAAGTTGTTTGCAATCTAGTCGAAGGGACAAACATGTCAGTATATTTAATACAAAGCAGAATGAAGTGCATGCTAGGCAGACTTCTTAGTGCTAAGTAAAGTGACTTGAAAGTGTGGAGGAAGGTTAAGTTAGTTCTGCCTGAGGACACTAGGGAAAGCTTCACAGAAGAGTTAGCCCTTGACCTGGGCCTTGAAAAGTGAGTTGAGATTTGATAAAGAAGATGCAAGGAAGGATATTCCAGGCTGAGGGAATCCCGTGATCAAAGACACAATATGTGGAAGCAAATGCCATTTTTAATTTTTTTCCCCTTGACAGTAGTGAGTTATATAGCTGTGTAGTCCAAGCACATAGTGTGTGAAGCCACCTGTGGAGACTGGTGAGTCTGCATCCAGAAGTAGGGGCTGAGCACTGAACTTCAGTGACACTCACCACTCTATTCCTGGACTCTGTTTTGGAGGCTAAGGGGGGAGAAGGTGATGGGGTAGTTGACAGCCCTTCTGTTATGGACTGAATGTGTCCCCTCAAAATTCATATGTTGAAATCCTAATCCCCCAGTGTGATGGTTTTTGGAGGTGGGGCCTTTGGAAGATCATTAGGTCATGAGGGTGCAGCCCTCGTGAATGGGATTAGTGAGTGACCTTATAAGAAGAAACATGAGAGTTTCCTTCCTGTCTCTGCTCTCCACCATGTGAGGATACAATGAAAAGTCATATTTTGTTATAGCAGCCTGAGCTGACTAAGATATATTCTGTTCCCAGGACTGGCCCTTATACTTGGAAAAGTTGAGGATTAGGGAGCCAGCAGGCATCCTATGCAGCACAGTACAGTTTTTCCATAGAACAAACTCTTGATTATGTAGGGAATCACTAGTTAATTGAATATTTAAATAGCTATAAAATTAAATTTGGTCTAATTATTTCAAACTCCTTACTTGACTCTAGCTGTAACTTTTTTTTTTACATCTTTATTGGAGTATAATTGCTTTACAATGGTGTGTTAGTTTCTGCTTTATAACAAAGTGAATCAGTTATACATATACATATGTTCCCATATCTCTTCCCTCTTGCATCTCCCTCCCTCCCACCCTCCCTATCCCACCCCTCTAGGTGGTCACAAAGCACCGAGCTGATCTCCCTGTGCTATGCGGCTGCTTCCCACTAGCTATCTACCTTACATCTGGTAGTGTATAAATGTCCATGCCTCTCTCTCGCTTTGTCACAGCTCACCCTTCCCCCTCCCCATATCCTCAAGTCCATTCTCCAGTAGGTCTGTGTCTTTATTCCTGTCTTACCCCTAGGTTCTTCATGACATTTTTTTCCCTAAAATTCCATATATATGTGTTAGCATACGGTATTTGTCTTTCTCTTTCTGACTTACTTCACTCTGTATGACAGACTCTAGGTCTATCCACCTCATTACAAATAGCTCAATTTCGTTTCTTTTTACAGCTGAGTAATATTCCATTGTATATATGTGCCACATCTTCATTATCCATTCATCCGATGATGGACACTTAGGTTGTTTCCATCTCTGGGTTATTGTAAAATAGAGCTGCAATGAACATTTTGGTACATGACTCTTTTTGAATTATGGTTTTCTCAGGGTATATGCCCAGTAGTGGGATGGCTGGGTCATATGGTAGTTCTATTTGTAGTATTTTAAGGAACCTCCATACTGTTCTCCACAGTGGCTATATCAATTTACATTCCCACCAACAGTGAAAGAGGGTTTTCTTTTTCCACACCCTCTCCAGCATTTATTGTTTCTAGATTTTTTGATGATGGCCATTCTGACTGGTGTGAGATGATATCTCATTTTAGTTTTGATTTGCATTTCTCTAATGATTAATAATGTTGAGCATTCTTCATGTGTTTGTTGGCAGTCTGTATATCTTCTTTGGAGAAATGTATATTTAGGTCTTCTGCCCAGTTTTGGCTTGGGTTGTTTTTTTGTTATTGAGCTGCATGAGCTGCTTATAAATTTTGGAGATTAATCCTTTGTCAGTTGCTTCATCTGCAAATATTTTCCCCCATTCTGAGGGTTGTCTTTTGGTCTTGTTTATGGTTTCCTTTGCTGTGCAAAAGCTTTGAAGTTTCATTAGGTCCCATTAGTTTATTTTTGTTTTTATTTCCATTTCTCTAGGAGGTGGGTCAAAAAGGATCTTGCTGTGATTTATGTCATAAAGTGTTCTGCCTATGTTTTCCTCTAAGAGTTTGATAGTTTCTGGCCTTACATTTAGGTCTTTAATCCATTTTGAGCTTATTTTTGTGTATGGTGTTAGGGAGTGATCTAATCTCATACTTTTAAATGTACCTGTCCAGTTTTCCCAGCACCACTTATTGAAGAGGCTGTCCTTTCTCCACTGTACATTCCTGCTTCCATTATCAAAGATAAAGTGACCATATGTGCGTGGGTTTATCTCTGGGCTTTCTGTCCTGTTCCATTGATCTATCTTTCTGTTTCTGTGGCAGTACCATACTGTCTTGATTAAGGTAGCTTTGTAGTATAGTCTGAAGTCAGGGAGCCTGATTCCTCCAGCTCCGTTTTTCATTCTCAAGATTGCTTTGGCTATTCAGGGTCTTTTGTGTTTCCATACAAATTGTGAAATTTTTAGTTCTAGTTCTGTGAAAAATGCCAGTGGTAGTTTGATAGGGATTGCATTGAATCTGTTGATTGCTTTGGGTAGTAGAGTCATTTTCACAATGTTGATTCTTCCAATCCAAGAACATGGTATATCTCTCCATCTATTTGTATCATCTTTAATTTCTTTCATCAGTGTCATAATTTTCTGCATACAGGTCTTTTGTCTCCTTAGGTAGGTTTATTCCTAGATATTTTATTCTTTTTGTTGCCATGGTAAATGGGAGTGTTTTCTTGATTTCACTTTCAGATTTTTCATCATTAGTGTATAAGAATGCCAGAGATTTCTGTGCATTAATTTTGTATCCTGCTACTTTACCAAATTCATTGATTAGCTCTAGTAGCTTTCTGGTAGCATCTTTAGGATTCTCTATGTATAGTATCATGTCATCTGCAAACAGTGACAGCTTTACTTCTTCTTTTCTGATTTGGATTCCTTTTATTTCCTTTTCTTCTCTGATTGCTGTGGCCAAAACTTCCAAAACTATGTTGAATAAGAGTGGTGAGAGTGGGCAACCTTGTCTTGTTCCTGATCTTAGTGGAAATGATTTCAGTTTTTCACCATTGAGGACGATGTTGGCTGTGGGTTTGTCATATATGGCCTTTATTATGTTGAGGAAATTTCCCTCTATGCCTACTTTCTGTAGGGTTTTTATCATAAATGGGTGTTGAATATTGTCGAAAGCTTTCTCTGCATCTATTGAGATGATCATATGGTTTTTCTCCTTCAATTTGTTAATATGGTGTATCACGTTGATTGATTTGTGTATATTGAAGAATCCTTGCATTCCTGGAATAAACCCCACTTGATCATGGTGTATGATCCTTTTAATGTGCTGTTGGATTCTGTTTGCTAGTATTTTGTTGAGGATTTTTGCATCTATGTTCATCAGTGATATTGGCCTGTAGTCTTCTTTCTTTGTGACATCCTTGTCTGGTTTTGGTATCAGGGTGATGGTGGCCTCGTAGAATGAGTTTGGGAGTGTTCCTCCCTCTGCTATATTTTGGAAGAGTTTGAGAAGGATAGGTGTTAGCTCTTCTCTAAATGTTTGATAGAATTTGCCTGTGAAGCTATCTGGTCCTGGGATTTTGTTTGTTGGAAGATTTTTAATCACAGTTTCAATATCATTGCTTGTGATTGGTCTGTTCATATTTTCTATTTCTTCCTGATTCAGTCGTGGCAGGTTGAGCATTTCTAACAATTTGTCCATTTCTTCCCAGTTGTCCATTTTATTGGCATAGAGTTGCTTGTAGTAATCTCTCACGATCTTTTGTATTTCTGCAGTGTCAGTTGTTACTTCTCCTTTTTCACTTCTAATTCTATTGATTTGAGTCTTCTCCCTTTTTTTCTTGATGAGTCTGGGTAATGGTTTATCAATTTTGTTTATCTTCTCAAAGAACCAGCTTTTAGTTTTATTGATCTTTGCTATCGTTTCCTTCATTTCGTTTTCTTTTATTTCTTATCTGATTTTTATGATTTCTTTCCTTCTGCTAACTTTGGGATTTTTTTGTTCTTCTTTCTCTAATTGCTTTATGTGCAAGGTTAGGTTGTTTATTCGAGATGTTTCCTGTTTCTTAAGGTAGGATTGTATTGCTATAACCTTCCCTCTTAGAACTGCTTTTGCTGCATCCCATAGGTTTTGGGTCATCGTGTCTCCATTGTCATTTGTTTCTAGGTATTTTTTAATTTCCTCTTTGATTTCTTCAGTGATCACTTCGTTATTAAGTAGTGTATTGTTTAGCCTCCATGTGTTTGTATTTTTTACAGATCTTTTCCTGTAATTGATACCTAGTCTCATAGCGTTGTGGTCGGAAAAGAAACTTGATACAATTTCAATTTTCTTAAATTTACCAAGGCTTGATTTGTGACCCAAGATATGATCTATCCTGGAGAACGTTCCATGAGCACTCAAGAAAAATGTGTATTCTGTTGTTTTTGGATGGAATGTCCTCTAAATATCAATTAAGTCCATCTTATTTAATGTATCATTTAAAGCTTATGTTTCCTTATTTATTTTCATTTTGGGTGTTCTGTCCATGGGTGAAAGTGGGGTGTTAAAGTCCCCTACTATGTATGTGTTACTGTCGATTTCCCCTTTTATCGCTGTCAGTATTTGCCTTATGTATTGAGGTGCTCCTATGTTGGGTGCATAAATATTTTCAATTGTTATGTGTTCTTCTTGGACCGACCCTTGATCATTATGTAGACAAAGTCCTTCTTGTCTCTTCTAATAGTCTTTATTTTAAAGTCTATTTTGTCTGATATGAGAATTGCTACTCCAGCTTTCTGTTGGTTTCCATTTGCATGAAATATCTTTTTCCATCCCCTTACTTTCAGTCTGTATGTGTCTCTAGGTCTGAAGTGGGTCTCTTGTAGACAGCATATATATGGGTCTTGTTTTTGTATCCATTCAGCCAATCTGTGTCTTTTGGTGGGAGCATTTAGTCCATTTACATTTAAGGTAATTATCAATATGTATGTTCCTCTTCCCATTTTCTTAATTGTTTTGGGTTCGTTATTGCAGGTCTTTTCCTTCTCTTGTGTTTCTTGTCTAGAGAAGTTCCTTTAGCAGTTGTTGTAAAGCTGGTTTGGTGGTGCTGAACTCTCTCAGCTTTTGTTTGTCTGTAAAGGTTTTAATTTCTCCATCAAATCTCTATGAGATCCTTGCTGGGCAGAATAATCTTGGTTGCAGGTTTTTCTCCTTCATCACTTTAAATATGTCCTGCCAGTCCCTTCTGGCTTGCAGAGTTTCTGCTGAAAGATCAGCTGTTAACCTTATGGGGATTCCCTTGTGTGTTATTTGTTGTTTTTCCCTTGCTGCTTTTAATATGTTTTCTTTGTATTTAATTTTTGACAGTTTGATTAATATGTGTCTTAATGTATTTCTTCTTGGATTTATCCTGTATGGGACTCTCTGTGCTTCCTGGACTTGATTAACTATTTCCTTTCCCATATTAGGGAAGTTTTCAACTATAATCTCTTCAAATATTTTCTCAGACCCTTTCTTTTTCTCTTCTTCTTCTGGAACCCCTATAATTCGAATGTTGGTGCATTTAATGTTGTCCCAGAGGTCTCTGAGAGTGTCCTCAGTTCTTTTCATTCTTTTTTCTTTATTCTGCTCTGCAGTAGTTATTTCCACTCTTTTATTTTCCAGGTCACTTATCTGTTCTTCTGCCTCAGTTATTCTGCTATTGATCCCATCTAGAGTATTTTTAATTTCATTTATTGTGTTGTTCATCGTTGTTTGTTTCATCTTTAGTTCTTCTAGGTCTTTGTTAAATGTTTCTTGCATTTTGTCCATTCTATTTCCAAGATTTTGGATCACCTTTACTATCATAATTCTGAATTGTTTTTCAGGTAGACTGCCTATTTCCTCTTCATTTGTTAGGTCTGATGGGTTTTTATCTTGCTCCTTCATCTGCTGTGTGTTTTTCTGTGTTCTCATTTTGCTTATCTTACTGCGTTGGGGTCTCCTTTTTGCAGGCTGCAGGTTCGTAGTTCCTGTTGTTTTTGGTGTCTGTCCCCAGTGGCTAATGTTGTTTCAGTGGGTTGTGTAGGCTTTCTGGTGGAGGGGACTAGTGCCTGTGTCCTGGTGGATGAGGCTGGATCTTGTCTTTCTGGTGGGCAGGTCCACGTCTGGTGGTGTGTTTTGGGGTGTCTGTGTACTTATGATTTTAGGCAGTCTCTCTGCTAATGGGTGGGGTTGTGTTCCTGTGTTGTTGCTAGTTGTTTGGCATAGGATGTCCAGCACTGTAGCTTGCTGGTCGTTGAGTGAAGCTGGGTGCTGGTGTTGAGATGGAGATCTATGGGAGATTTTCGCCATTTGATATTATGTGGAGCTGGGAGGTCTCTTGTGGACCAGTGTCCTGAAGTTGGCTCTCCCACCTCAGAGGCACAGCCCTGACTCCTGGCAGGAGCACCAAGAGCCTTTCATCCACACAGCTCAGAATAAAAGGGAGAAAAAGTAGAAAGAAAGAATTAGTAGAAGTAGAAAGAAAGAAAGAAAGGAGGGAGGGAGGGAAGGAGGGAGGACGGAAGGAAGGAAGGAGGGAAGGGAGAAAAAGTAGAAAGAAAGAATTAGTAGAAGTAGAAAGAAAGAAAGGAGGGAGGGACGGAAGAAGGGAGGACGGAAGGAAGGAAGGAGGGAAGGAAGAAAAAAAAGAAGGAAAAATGGTAAAGTAAAATAAAATAAAGTAAGATAAAATATAATAAAGTTGTTAAAATAAAAAAATTATTAAGAGGAAAAAAGAAAAAAAGAATTGAAAACAAAACAAAATCAAACAAACAAACAAAAAAAACGGATGGATAGAACCCTAGGACAAATGGTGGAAGCAAAGCTATACAGACAAAATCTCACACAGAAGCATACACATACACACTCGCAAAAAGCGGAAAAGGGGAAAAAATCATAAATCTTGCTCTCAAAGTCAACCTCCTCAATTTGGGATGATTTGTTGTCTATTCATGTATTCCACAGATGCAGGGTGTATCAAGTTGATTGTGGAGCTTTAATCTGCTGCTTCTGAGGCTGCTGGGAGAGATTTCCCTTTCTCTTCTTTGTTCTTACATCTCCCAGGGGCTCAGCTTTGGATTTGGCCCCGCCTCTGCGTGTAGGTCGCAGGAGGGCGTCTGTTCTTTGCTCAGACAGGACGGGGTTAAAGGAGCCGCTGATTCGGGGGCTCTGGCTCACTCAGGCCGGGGGGTGGGAGTGGCACAGAGTGCGGGGCGGGCCTGCATGACATTGCACCAGCCTGAGGCGCGCCGTGCGTTCTCCTGGGTGAGTTGTCCCTGGATTCCGGGACCCTGGCAGTGGCGGGCTGTACAGGCTCCCCAGAAGGGGGATGTGGATAGTGACCTATGCTCGCACACAGGCTTCTTGGTGGCGGCAGCAGCAGCCTTAGCGTCTCATGCCCGTCTCTGGGGTCCGCGCTTTTAGCCGCGGCTCGCGCCCGTCTCTGGAGCTCCTTTAAGCAGCACTCTTAATCCCCTCTCCTCGCGCCCCAGGAAACAAAGAGGGAAAAAATAAGTCTCTTGCCTCTTCGGGAGGTCCAGACTTTTCCCCAGACTCCCTCCCGGCCAGCCGTGGCGCACTAACCCCCAGCAGGCTGTGTTCACGCCGCCAGCCTCAGTCCTCTCCCGGCGCTCCGACTGAAGCCCGAGCCTCAACTCCCAGCCCCGCCCGCCCCGGCAGGTGAGCAGACAAGCCTCTCAGGCTGGTGAGTGCCGGTCAGCCTTGATCCTCTGTGCGGGAATCTCCCCGCTTTTCCCTCCGCACCCCTGTTGCTGTGCTCTCCTCCGTGGCTCCGAAGCTTCCCCCTCCGCCACCCGCAGTCCGCGAAGGGGCTTCCTAGTGTGTGGAAACCTTTCCTCCTTCACAGCTCCCTCCCACTGGTGCAGGTCCCGTCCCTATTCTTTTGTCTCTGTTTTTTCTTTTTTCTTTTGCCCTACCCAAGTACGTGGGGGGGGATTTCTTACCTTTTGGGAGGTCTGAGGTCTTCTGCCAGCGTTCAGTAGGTGTTCTGTAGGAGTTGTTCCACGTGTAGATGTATTTCTGGTGTATATGTGGGGAGGAAGGTGATCTCCGCGTCTTACTCTTCCGCCATCTTCCCGGAAGCCCCCCTTCCTGTACCTTCTTAAAAGAAAAATGCATTTTCTTTTGTTTATAGTGCATCCTCCTACAGCTTTCAAGTGAAGGTAAAAAGATCAAATGGTGGCCCAGAGCAGAAACAAGGATTCTGGAAAATCACAAAATGTGTATGATGATTTGCGGGTGCATCAAAGGAGATAAGTGTAGCATCCAACACACACCCGTGTCAGACCAGAAGCATGGCCCAGTAGTGTATCTCTGATTGCCCTCCAAAGAGTTTAGGAAACGATGATGTTTCCTGAACTTGGGTTATTTGAAAGATCCTTTAAATATGGATTCCTGGTATAAAAATCAATGTTAGATTTGTCAATAAAGCTAAAGTGTTCTTTAGGAAGATTGACCGTATTCATTAGTGCCAAGCATTAATACCTAAGTATTACAGAGTATTACTTGTAAAGTGCGTATTTGAATGAAGGGGCTACCTATTTACAGCAGTGTAGTAGTAGTCTGGATTAATTGTATGTTAAAGTTATAGACAGATTTATACATTGTTTTTTGAACATGGTAATATAATTTGATTCTTTATGATCAAAAAATAATGAATGAGAGTTTTGACAATTTCACATGAAAGTCGTCACAGTGGAGTTCTATCTTACTCAGGAGTTGGATTCTTAATTCAGTAGATAAGGCAAAAATCACTGTGACACTATTTTTTTTTTTGGCGGTACGCGGGCCTCTCACTGTTGCGACCTCTTCCGTTGCAGAGCACAGGCTCCGGACGCGCAGGCTCAGCGGCCATGGCTCACGGGCCCAGCCGCTCCGCGGCATGTGGGATCTTCCCGGACCGGGGCGTGAACCCATGTCCCCTGCATCGGCAGGCAGACTCTCAACCACTGAGCCACCAGGGAAGCCCACTGTGACACTGTTGTCTACCCAATATCTACTTTCTTCTTCCTCCTTAGTGACAGAGATTTTTCCTGGATAGTAATATGCTCATCAGAAATCACATTTCTCAGCTTCCATTTCAGCTAGGGACAGTTAATGAGACCTAAAGTGGACCTTATTAGGAGGGACTTGCAGGAAAGCAATTTAAGATTGGACAGACTGCTGGTGAGTCCCATATTGCCCTCTCTACCTCTCATATTTCCTGTGTGGGATGTGAACTTGATGGCTGGAGCTCTAGTAGCCATTTTGAACCTTGAAGTAACCTTAAGGATGGAAGCAGCACTAAGGATGGTAGAGCAGAATTAGGAGCCTGAGTCCCTGTTGACACTTAAGGCCATTATATCATCCCTGCACTGCCTGTCTCTAGACTACTTTCATATGAGTGGGTAATTTCTTGTTTTTTAAAATGCTATAGTTAAGTCTCTGTTATTAGTAGCTGAATGCACTTCCTGATACAATTTTCCATAATCCAAATCACCTTAAAAAAACAACCTGGGAAGGCACCATGTTAGAGACCAACATATCTTTCAACAAGACAATTTTGCCTCCAGCACTGGAACACATTACTATTCCTATGGTTAAGCACTGGATTTACACATAATTCTGTGAAATTATCACACTATAGAAGTCACATGATATTTCAAAAGAAACAAGAGAGTCACATTTTCCATATCCCATTCACTCTGGATGCAGGCTCATTGAATGAGGTGGGATATGTTGCCAGAATTAGCAAATAACAACAGATAGAAGCCAAGTTAAATTTGAATATTAGATAAAGAACCAATATACATTTTAGTATAAGTATGTTCTATGTAATAATTATACTACAAATTTTGTTTTTGTATCTGAAATTCAAATTTAACTTGTCCTATATTTTATTTGACAACTCTAGATGGGGGACAGAATTACTAATACTATTTAAATGATCATTCTTCTTTGCCTATTTATTTCTGCTAGTTCCTTCTTTTTCCTTCTTTTCTTTTCCTATCATACAGTTGAATTTATTTAAGTTAAAGATGTATCTAAGATTCGGTCAATTAGGTTCCAGTGCTGATGAAGGGGAAAATGATAAGAATGACATAAATGTCAAAACAAGGGCTTCCCTGGTGGCACAGTGGTTGAGAGTCTGCCTGCCGATGCAGGGGACACGGGTTCGTGCCCCGGTCTGGGAAGATCCCACATGCCGCGGAGCGGCTGGGCCCGTGAGCCGTGGCCGCTGAGCCTGCGCGTCCGGAGCTTGTGCTCCTCAACGGGAGAGGCCACAACAGTGAGAGGCCCGTGTACTGCAAAAAAAAAAAAAAAAGAAAGAAAAGAAAAGTCAAAACAAGGCAAAATTAAGCAATGCATTTTTTAAGAGAAGTATACATAGTTGTCAAAATTATAAACAATAGCAAGGAAATAATTAACATAAGATCCAGGATTGTGGTCAACCCTGAGGGTGGAGAGGTACTATAGAAGGTACACTAAGGGCTTCTAAGGTATTGGTAATTTACTATATTTTAACCTGCATGGTAGATACAGGAGTGGTTGCTTTATTTTTTTATTATTAATCCTTAAACTGTAGGCATGTTTAATCTCTTTGGTGTGAATAATGCATTTCACAATAAAAATGAAAAACAATGCCTTTATAACCCAAATTTATCATATCCTAAAATTATTCGCTGTTTGTAGACTGTCTGCCCAAGTGCAGCCTTTATGACACATTTTTTCTAACTCAATGAAAATGAAAGTTTTTAATTATATTAATTGCCATTTAATGTTGAAATCAAACTTTTGTTTTCTTGTTCAGGTGTGTTTGCCAATTTGCAGATGGGCCAGTTTCTATAAATAGATGTTCTTGTTTTACATAAAGCATAGATATAAATTGCCTAACTGCACCTTATATTTTAACACATAATAGCTGTGTGACAGGTACCAACTGGATAGATGCCATTTGTTAAGTGGCTGTGATATATACCAATCTCTGCTGCTGAATCAGAGGTGGCCTATGCAAAATTGCATTTGCACCATTCAACCTTGAATTTGGCCGTAAGGCGCAGGCTCCTACGGAAGTAATATGTCAAACTTCAGATATTACATCACATTTTTGGGAAAACATGAAGAGTGTCCAACAGGCACTCCTAGTAGATCAAGTCCTTGATTTGATATTTTAGTAGGATTTGATACAATGCCCTTTGCTGTGTGCTGAGGCATTAGGAAGCATACTGTAGGAGCATAATAATGATACCTTCTATATGCGCAAATCGTTTGTCTGTTCTAAACCCCAGTTTGTGCTTCAATAAATATGAAGGGTTTAACTAAGTGATGCTAGTATGTTTTGATTCCATAATTTCCATTTGTCAAAGCATCTTTACATGCATTAGTCCATTTGATTTCCCAACAACTTTCTGAGGTAGTTAAGGCAAAATATTGCTATCCTCAGTTTAAAGCTGAGGAAACTAAGGCATGCAACTCCAAGGCATGGACTCCAAGGCATGCAATTCATTTTAAGCAAATGGACCAGTGGGATAGACTAGAGATCTCAGACACAGACCAACACTTATATTGAAAGTGTTACAGAATACCTGATGTATAACAGAAGTACAATAGCATTACAGAACAGTGGGGCAAGCTTGGACTATTTAATAAATAGTGCTGAAATAAATAATTACCCATATGGAAAAAATGAAATTGGATCCCTACTTCACACTATATACAACAATCAATTCTAGATGGTTTAGGGGCTTACAAAAGACAAAACTTCAGAATAAAATACAGGAGAATGTTTTTGTGACCTACTAGCAGGGAAGGATTTCTTCAACAGGACAAAAGGTTTACACCATGAAAAGGAAAATATTAAGTTTGACTGCATTAAAGTATAATTATAAAATAAAAACCAAGTGGATGGATTAAGAAATCAAGGCTTAAGTATATTATTTGAATTTTAAAGTTCACTTATGAAAAAACTAAAGACTATAACAACAATTTCAAGGGAGAGAGAAGGGGAGATAGAATTAATGAATTAGGGTCCCGGCTGCATCTTGTCTTGAGAGAAGACAAAGGAGCCAAATTCATCATCTTTCCTCGTGGGCAGCCTCAAAAGATACAGATTACAGTTAAGAAACCAAGAACTAGATTAATGGAATTAACCCCAAAAGTCCCAAACACAGAAAAGTCAAAGGTCTGAAGGAATGTGTCTTGGAGCAAGGGGCAGGCAGGGAACATTTTACTTTTTATTTTGTACCATTCTGAACTGCTTGAATTTTTATTTCATGTTTATATATTTCCTATATAATAAAAAATACCTTAATTCAATGAAGAGGACAAATGTGACTAGGTTGGAGGCTTTGAACTCACGTTCTAGCCAGAACTCCCTAGGTTATACAAGATGATCAAGTTGGCAGGGCAGATATTAAGCATTGCATCTGTTAAGTCTGGACAGTTCATTGCATTTTTGAAATAAGGCAGAACCAGGTTGGAAAGTGTTTAAATCCTTCTCTCAAGTCTTCTCTGTTTACATGATTCATAGGGAACAGATGGCCCAGCTGTCTGTATTTAAGAGAAGTGGGTGGTTCCTGGTTTGCAATCAATGAAGCAATAACGACAACAATTTTAAGTAAACTGGACCCCATAAAATGTTGTTTTAATTTGTGAATGAGATGGAGGCACAAAGAGAAGGTAGGCTGATTGGAGTCTAATCTGCAACATATTCAGGAAAGGGTCTTGAACGCTGAAGCAGCTAAAAACCTCACTAACCCTCCCTCTCCAATATGCTGGGGAAAGGAACTTTGTCCTTGAGTGCTCTCAGACACACGACCCAACCAATGTAACAGTGTGGCTGTCATTTTGTTCAAAATCCCCATATTCCTTTCTCATCAAGGCCCAGGTAACATTACTGCTGCTTAGAATTGGCTGACCTTGAGAGCTGGGGAGAAGAGAGATCTTTATTTCTACCTCCCAATACCCTTAGCATGTTGAAGTGTTATTATTTGAATACTCTTAACCCACTCCCTTCTGAGAATGCCTCTTCGTGCCTTCTCTCAAATTCCTGTTGAATAAATGTGGAAAAGGAAGGAGTTGCAAGGATTAAGAGCAATGATGAAAATACATCTTGCTCACTTTGGAACGTATAAATACATTCATACCATTCTTAAGGTGCCTTTTATTTATTGAGTATTTAAAATGTCTTATCAGCACGCCAATAGCATTTTAAAAGGGCAGGTTCTCGGTTGGTAATGTGTGCTTAATGGCCCATATTTCAGCTGTGTCTATATGATTGCAGCAGATTTGTTCACTTCAATTGACCACATCCTGGTAGGATGGTCAGCATTCAGCTGGGTGGTGAATAGCAAGGGATGGAATTACGAAAGCCATCTACTTGTTCTGGGCTTTCCGCCTTAGACTGACCTTGGGATGTTGCAGAAAGACCTCCTTTAGAGGGGAGAGCAGCTCTTCCCAATCGCAAAGATCTTAGTCCATGAACTATAGATGTGGAGGAGGCCTGACTGCTGGATAACATTTAAACTTCCTAGCCTGTCACTTCCTGCTGCTTCTTCCATATACCCTGTACTCAAGCCACATTGGACTATCAGTGGCTCTCAGTGAGCCTGTTACCACCTTCTTAGGGGGTATTTGGAAATGTGTGGTATTGATTTTGGTTGTCAGAGCATGGAGGACTCAACTGGCATTTATGGGTGGGAACTGGAGAGGTTAAACAACTTGTAAGGTACAGCATAGAATTGTCCCACTCAGTGGAGTGCTCCATTGAGACACACTGGACCAGTTCGCAAGAAGGTAACTTTAAAAAAATAACTTTACTCACATGTGTAAAGTTATAATATACATAAATAATGTATATTAATGTTAAAAATATGCATACAAAAATATACATACATTAATGTTAAAAATATACATACAGTGTATGTATGTATAATTCATACACTATATATATAATTCACCCATTTGAAGTATATAATTCAGTGGATTTTAGTAAGGGCCTTGCTTTTTTATGCCTCCATATCTCTGCTCAACTTCTGCCTATGATCTTTCTGACTATAATCTCCTTTCCTCTCTTGTCCACATGAATATGTAAGACTAATTCTAAAAATTCCAGCTTAAATGACATCTTTGATGCTTTTTCAGGTTACCCAAAAAGAATTTGCTTCTGTAAGGCAGGAACTGGCAAACTTTTTCTGTAAAGGGCCAGGTAGGAAATATTTTTGGCTTTGCAGATCATGGTCTCTATTGCAGCAAATCTGCCATTATAGCACAAAACTATTCATAAACAATAAGTAAATGAAAGGGTGTGACTATGTGCCAATAAAACTTTATTCACAAAAACCGGTGGCGAGCAGTTTGCAAACCTCTTCACCAAATCACTTTGTTCATACTTTGGTTATATCACTCAACACACTGTAATGTATTTAGTAGTATATATGTTTGCCTCCTCCATGAGACATGAATACCTTTTTCACTGTGGTAGCTGCAATTATTAATACAGTGCCTGGAACATAGTAGGTGATCAATCCAAACTGGTTGATTGGATGAATGCTGTTGCAGAAAGGCCTGGGAGCGGTATTTCTAGCTTGCTACCAAAATAACCAAACCTTTTGGCTGTGTCTAATACAATTCACCTTGTATAAAAACTTATCCTTTGTAGCAAATCGTAGCTTTTGGCATCAAATCTTAAGTCCCTTGATTTGGCCAGTTCTGGAGAAATTTTATATTACTAGATCATAGAAACAAATCACAATCAGGATACTTAACTGCCTGCCACATAGAAGCCACTGAATGTCTCTAAGCAGGGCTTGCACCCTTCAACTGACTACTGAACCCCCCACTCAAAATTGTCTTGATATTTTACAGTTTCACACTTCTGCATGACCTGCCTTACCACTAGTGGAGGTTAAATTTGTGATTCCCTACTTAGAATGGGGAACCACTGAGGTAGTGATGGCAAATAGGCACTTTTACAAAATATTTCTAATGGCACTGGGAAGAGTGAAGAGAAAGATGGAGGTAAGAACATCAGTCAGAATGCTATTTCAGTGATTCAAACAAGAGACAATAAGGAGTCCATCAACTGATGAATGGATAAACAAAATGTGGTATATCCATACAATGGCATACTGTTCAGTCATAAAAAAGAATGAAGCAGTAATTCACGCTACAACATGGATGAGCATTGAAAAAAGTATGCTAAGAAGTCAGTCATAAAAGACCACATATTATATGATGCCATTTATATGAAATGTCCAGAATGGGCAAATTCATAAAGACAGAAAGTAGATTAGTGGTAGCCAGGTCTTTGGGGAGGGGAGAATGGGGAGTGACTGCTAATGGGTATGGGGTTTCTTTTGGGGGTGATGAAAACATTCTAAAATTAAATTGTGAGGATGGTTGTAGAACTCTATGAATATACGAAAAATCATTGTATTGTGTACTATTTATTTAAAAAAAAAACTTTTTGGGGGGCCTTACCGCATGGCATGTGAGATCTTAGTTCAAAAGACACTCAGAGACATGTAAATGAAGCAGGTTTAATTCAGGTGAAGGTACTCTGAAACAGAGTATACCCATAAGTAAAGCAGTAAGAGTTCTTGGCATATAGTAAGTACTCGAGATATATTAACTGTAAATATTTTTACTCTCTCCTATACGTGGGGTTTTCTCTAGAACTTTCTGGATTTGGTGCTCTTTTCCATCTTTATCATGTCAAGTGTGTTAGAGCATTAAACTTCAAATTAGGAAACTTGAATTTTAGATCTTGATTTACCACATGCTAATGTGACTTTGGGCAAGTTGATTTACTTCCCTGGACCTTAATTTCCTCATCAGTAGATTCTGGGAGTTGACTAGAACTGTGTTTTTCAAATTGTGCTATGCAGCTGCTTCAAGGTCCAAAGATATGGAGGAGGTGTTTCTTTTTTCTTGCTCTACCGGGTTCTACTGATATTTGCTTTATATATTGGAATTCTGAACAAAAGTTTGCTTGGAGAAAGAGTTCTGTGGAGCAACTAGCTACTCTAAATAAGGTCAAGACATCTAGTTTACAAGAGGTCTATATCAGAGTCCTGAGAAAATTATGCATAGCTCATTAATGTGATGAAGTGAACAGCATGTCCTTTGGAGTCATGGGCCTGGCTTTGAATCTTAGCTCCGCACATCTCTAGCTGTGTGAGCTTGGCCAATCACTGTACTTTTATGAGCTTCAGTTTCCTAATCTGTAAAATGGGGGTATAATACAAACGTCAATAGAGTTGTTGTAAAGATAGAATTAGTCCAGATGAGGCTAACGCAGTGGTCTGCAACCTTGGCTATGCCTCAAAAAGCACCTGGAAACCTTTTTCTTTTTCTTTTTTTTTTTTTTTTAGCGGTATGCGGGGCTCTCACTGTTGTGGCCTCTCCCCTTGCAAAGCACAGGCTCTGGACGCGCAGGCTCAGCGGCCATGGCTCACGGGCCCAGCCGCTCTGCAGCATGTGGGATCCTCCCAGACCAGGGCACGAACCCGCGTCCCCTGCATCGGCAGGCGGACTCTCAACCACTGCGCCACCAGGGAAGCCCCCTTTTTCTTTTTTAATGTGAATACTTATGCCACATTTCCAGAGACTCTTATTCAGTAGCTCTGGGGTGGGACTGGGCCATCTAGATTTTAAAAAAACATCCCTTTAGTAATTCTGATTCACAATCATGATTGAGAACCACTTGGGTAGGTATTCTGGGCAAGTTAAAGAACAGGATAGGTGTCAATAAAGAGATAAAGATAGCAATTATTAATCAACAATACACATAACTGCTCCTGTTAAAGATATTAAACAGCTAAATCCATCAGCATTAAAGACCTTTTCAATGTTTTCAGGCAGCCTGCTTTGGAAGTTTTGCAATCTTTCATCTCATTAACTTTCCCTTTCTCTTGGGTCTTGTTTGGCTGTTCTGTCATTCAGAGTGATGGTGATACTTAACAGTAGGTACAGTTACCACCCCTGCAAACTGCATAGTGTGTCTTTGTGGAGGGGAGGGAGGAGAATGGTGCCAAGGATGTTGGGATGGAAACCCTAAGGGAAAAAGCTTAGAATAAGGAGTGTGTTTCCAAAAGCTCCAGCAGAGCCATGCATCTGCAAATCAGTTACACGCCAGCCAGGTGGAACTTCACTGCAGAATCTGTCACTGCAGAATCTGTTGTCTGCAGTGGGTTTGCTTGTGGATCAAGGCATGTCCATCTCACAACTGTGTGTGTTGACCCAACGCTGAATTTCACCAACTGTGAAACTGACAGGGCAAGAAAGACACCGTCTACTCGGTTGGCCGAGGCTGACCTATATCAAGGGGCTCTCTTTCTCCATTAATTTGTTTAGAGCATCCCAAATTTTAAACTCCATCTTAATGCTTATCTTCTCATTAATCTCTTAACTACTGTCCTCTCGGCAAAGAAACACCAAGACAGAGCAATCATTAGTCTTGGTCAGAGTGCTCTGTAGGTGTAACACAGAGAGAAGAGGCTTCCTCAGAGGAGATATCAACTGGGAAGTTTTACAGAGGCTCAATAGACAACTTCCAAAGCTCTGATTCTCACTTTCATTTAAAATCTAATGCTTCAAGGCCTTATGCTTCCTTTTTTTAAATTAATCTATTTATTTTTGGCTGTGTTGGGTCTTCGTTGCTGCGTGCGGGCTATCTCTAGTTGCAGTGAGCGGGGGCTACTCTTCGTTGCGGTGCGAGGGCTTCTCATTGCAGTGGCTTCTCTTGTTGTGGAGCACGGGTTCTAGGTGCGCTGGCTTCAGTAGTTGTGGCATGTGGGCTCAGTAGTTGTGGCTTGCGGGCTCTAGAGCGCAGGCTCAGTAGTTGTGACACACGGGCTTAGTTGCTCCATGGCATGTGGAATCTTCGCAGACCACGGCTCGAACCCGTGTCCCCTGCATTGGCAGGCGGATTCTTAACCACTGCGCCACCAGGGAAGTCCCAAGGCCTTATGCTTCTGAGTAGGTGGGCTTTTGAAGCTGTGACAATATTCCCTGTCATGGATGACTTTACATTTAGTATGTAGCCAAAGCAGTAAGGGCAAAGTAGTGTATGATCTGAAGGGCACCAAGAAGCTCCCCTCTTTTCCCAAACCTTCCTTCCAAAAAAATTCATCACATCACTTAGTTTTAAATTTTTCCTGGATCAGAAATGAAATTAAATGAATCTGTTCTTCTTTTAAAATGCAGAGTCCTGAGATCATTCAAGAGCTTTCAGTCATCCCTACCTTAGCTTGAATTAATGCAGTCAGGTTGCTTTACACCAGTGTTGGATCTGCACTATAAAGACCAGGAATTTTAATGATAAGCAGGGAGAATGGGAGCCTGGTTTGTAAACATGGGGGATGGAAGAACTTCTTGGTGGAGAGGAATGAAACAGTGGCCAACCAGAGAAGAGAATTTGGGAGAGGAGAACAAGGGGGTTGAGTGTACAATCCTAGGTTTCAAAAGAAACGAATACACTTCTTTTCAGGTTCACATTAAACTCTCATCAGTACTTACTAGCCTTTGGCTCCATAAATTATTTTGAATTATTGTCAGCAGCAAACAGAGGAAGTCATTTTCATCAGAATATCTCAAATAGTCATAGAAGCATCAGAGCCTTCCTCTAAGTTTGGCCTACAAGGCTTCTGCTAGTTTCCATTGCCTTTGACTTTTACCCACTCTTCTGCTTCCACATGGCTGTGCCTACGTCCAATACCCAGGTTACTCTGCTTAGCAAAACTTTGCTGACACAAGGCATCTGTTGCTGTTTGGCTTTTTCTCCCGTGGCCTTTTTTTAAAAAATTTATTTGTTTATTTATTTTTGGCTGTGTTGGGTCTTCGTTGCTGCGCACAGGCTTTTCTCTAGTTGCGGTGAGCGGGGGCTACTCTTGGTTGCGGTGTGCGGGCTTCTCATTGTGGTGGCTTCTCTTGTTGCGGAGCACGGGCTCTAGGCACGGGGGCTTCAGTAGTTGTGGCACGTGCGCTCAGTAGTTGCGGCGTACGGGCTTAGTTGATCTGCGGCATGTGGGATCTCCCGGACCAGGGCTCGAACCCGTGTCCCCTGCATTGGCAGGTGGATTCCTAACCACTGCGTCACCAGGGCAGCCCTCTCCCGTGCCCTTTTGTTTCTTAGGTTTTCCATGCTGGGGAATGAGCGATTTGAGGAGGGAAGATTTCCCATTTAGGGCTTTATCCCTTAAACTCCATTTAAATGCTCAAGTGTCCTAAAGTCCACATCCCCTGAGTTAAGAAATGGACTACGTAGCAGAGAGTGCAGGGGTGGGGGCTACACAGCAGTTTTTCCTAAATGGTTTCGCTAGACGTCTTCCTAGGGGCTAGGGAATGAACTAGGATGGCCTGTTGAGGGCCCCTACAAGGCTCCTGATCCTTTGGTTCCAAGAGAAATTGCTCTGTTTCTTTTTCAGGCTGTCATTATGAGGTTGGATGCCCTGATTCCCAGTCTGCTCCTAACTGCAGAAGTTTCAGTAATAACTTCCCTGAGCTCTAGCTTCTAGAAAACTGGCAGCAGGCAATACTTTACTAGCAATCAACCCAAAGCAATCTCCCTAGAACCAGAGGCCATCAGGAATCAGACTATGTCTGAGAGGACTGGAGACAGGCACAGCATGGATGTACATATACAGCTCTGCCTCTCTCCCCTAGTTGTTTCCCTCAATAATAAGCTAAACCTAGGAGCAGAGAGAAATAGACTCCTAAGGGAAAAAAAATGATGCAATGTCATTGCACTGTTTTCCCATGAAACCATTATCCCAAGCGATCTACATGTTTTCTGTTTAACTAAGAAGGGCCTTACTTTTCACAATGTCAATTTTAAAAGCAATGATTTATTCATATATCCACTCCAGATTATTATGTGAGAATTTCCATTCCAGTCTGGTTCATAGAGGATACTCACTCCAGCTCCAAGTAAATGCTTGACTTACTCAAATCATGCAAACCAAGGGTCTGAAGGCAATGTCATACGTATCTGATTATAAATGCCACTGGATGTAGGGCCCTAGAGTACTTCTATGTGATGCTGTAATGATGGTTGACATTTATTGAATGCTCTGTGTCAGGCACATTTCCAAGCGCTTTATATGAATTAATTTATTCAGACTTTGCAAGAACTCTATGAACTAGGTAGTATTATTATCCTCATTTTACAAACGAGAAAACTGAATGACTGAGAGCAAGTAATTTACCTAAGGTCAAATGGGGTGGTAGAGCTGGGAACTGAAAACAGATAGTCTGGCTCTAGAGCCTACACTTTTTTTTTTTGTGGTATGCGGGCCTCTCACTGCTGTGGCCTCTCCCATTGTGGAGCACAGGCTCTGGACGCGCAGGCTCAGCGGCCATGGCTCACGGGCCCAGCCGCTCCGCGGCATGTGGGATCTTCCCGGACCGGGGCATGAACCCGTGTCTCCTGTATCGGCAGGTGGACTCTCAACCACTGCGCCACCAGGCAAGCCCGAGCCTGCACTTTTTAATACTGCACCATGGAGCCTACTGTGACACAAGCCACATAATAGGCACTTTAGAAAAAGAAAATGTGGCTGTAAAGAAATTAAACTGGTTTAATAAATAATGTTTAAACATCAGTTTAATAAACTGATGTTTTTAGTGTTCCTCACAGTTATCACGTCAAGAGGCCATAGTGATTCCTATAATGCTGTCATAAATAATTCCTTTAAGAAGAATTTTCTCGTGCAATCTTCACAACCCTGTGAGACAGATAGAATGGCTATTATAACTCCCATTTGAGATATAAGGCAGATGAAGCTCAGGGAGGCTAAATGACCTGCCCCAACATCCCACATCCATGGATTAGAAAACTTAATATGGTTCAGATGGCAATACTCCCCAAACTGATCTACAGATTTAACATAAACCCTATCAAAATCCTAGCTGCCTTTCTTCTTTTCTTTTCTGTAGAAGTTAAGAAGCTGATCATAAAATTCTTAAGGAAATGCTAGGAAACCAGAATAGCCAAAATAGTCTTGAAAGAGAAGAACAAAGTTGGAGGACTCATACTTCATATTTCAAAACTAACTACAAAGTTGGACCCCTACCCCTCACCATATAAAAATTAACTCAAAATTGTTCACAGACCTAAATGTAAGGGCTAAAACTATAAAACTCTTAGAAGAAAACAGAGATGCTAACCTTCGTAACCTTGGATTAGAAAATTTTTAGATATGACACCAAAAGCACAAGAAACCAAAGAAAAAATAGCTAAGTTGGATGTCACTAAAATGAAAAAAAACATTTGTTCTTCAGAAGACCCCATGAAGAAAGTGAAAAGACAACCCACAGGATGGGAGAGAATATTTGCAAGTCATATATCTGATATGGGACTTGTATCCAGAATATATAAAGAATAATTACAATTTAACAATAAAAAGACAAATCATCTAATTTGTAAATGGGCAAAGACTCTGAATAGACATTTGACCAAAGAAGTTATACAAATAGTCAATAAGCACATGAAAAGGTGCTCAGCAATATTAGTCATTAGGGAAATGCAAACCAAAGCCACAGGATACCATTTCACACCGACTAGAGTAACTATAATTAAAAAACAAAAACAAAAATAGAAAATAACAAGTATTGGTGAGGACTTGGAGAAATTTGAACCCTTACACATTGCTGGTGGGAACTGTAAAGCAGTCCATCAGTTCCTCAAAAAGGTAAACATATGACCCAACAACTCCACTTCTTTTTTTTTTTCAGGAGATTTGAAAACATATGATCACAAAAATAATTGTACATGAATGTTCATAGCAGTATTATTCATACTAGTCAAAAAATGGGAAAAATCCAAATGTCCATCCACTGATGAATGGGTAAACAAGATGAGTATACCCACTTCATTCAATAGAATATTATTCAGCAATAAAAAAGTATGAAATACAGATAGATGCTACAACATGACAAACCTTGAAAACACTATGCTAAGTGAAAGAAGCCAGTCCCAAAGGAATGTGTATTATATGATTTCATTTATATGAAATGTCCAGAACAGGCAAATTCACAGACACAAAAAGTAGATTTGTGGTTCCCAAGGGCTGGCAGGTTTGTGGGAGAAGGGGGAGTGACTGCTAACGAGTATGGAGTTTCTTTTCAGGGTAATGAAACTCTGAAATTAGATAGTGGTGATGGTTGTATGACACTGTGAATATATTTTAAAACACTGAATTTTATACTTTAAAAGGGTGATTTTTGTGGTGCATAAATTATACCTTAATAAAGCTGTTACTAAGGAAGTGACTTGTCCAAAGTCACAGAGCTAATGCATAACAGGGCTGAGACTTTAATTCAGCACAGTTCTCTTCTAACCTATACTTTGAATCTTCATTGGTTACTCAAAAAAGACAACGTTTGTTATGGCCTTCCTCTGATCAAAATCCTCTGGGGGCCTTCTCATCAAATAGAAACTCCTTATCATAACATTCAGCTTTGTTTTACCTTGCAATCTTCACTTCTACTAATAATTCATTCCTTAAACATTAACTGAATCCCTACTATGGACACCTCCACTTACTAGGACTGAGGATAGGAAGTTTGGGTACCTGTCCTCAAGGATTTAAAGTACTAGTAGGGATGATAACCCCCACTCAGATAACTACAATACAGGCTACAATTAGTGTTGTGGTAACTCAGAAAATGGAGAGAACTTTTGGCTAGTGTTCAAGTGTGTTTGTAGGTGAAGCGGGTAGTAGAAGGGAAGGCTTTTGTTGAGGAAGTAGCAGTTGAGTTGGGCCTTTACAAGGAAAAGACTCACCACCCAGCATAGACAAAGGTAGTAGAATCCAGGGCAGGTTTGGGGAAAAGCAAGAAGTCTGGTTAGCTGGGAATAGAGTGGATAGAAAGAGAAGTGGTGTGAGAGAGGATGAGAAATAAAATGGAGCCAGATCATGGAAGACCTTGATTGCCGACATAAGGTAGTTGGGCTATGCTAGGATGTGGTGTGGAGTGAAAAGACCATGGTCTTTGGACACAAACCTGAGTTCAAATCTTGGCTGCATCACTGATCAGGCTGGTGACTTTGAGTAAATTATTTTTCCTGATTTTCAAAATTGGAATAAGGATATCTACCTCATCTTGGTTGTGAAAACTGAATGTAGTAAGTAGCTCTTAGGTGTTAGGAGAACCATTGGTAGATTTGGGCAGAAGGATAGAGGAGGTGATTAAAGCTATGCTTTAGGAAGGTTCATCCATCAGAAAAGGGAAGAGGGAGGAGGTAGGTAATGAAAGAAGCCAGGAGGCTGCCTCTGTACAGTTCAAGTGAGAGATCACATAATCTGATTCCAAAACTACAGCTGTCAGCTACACTGATGAGATCTCAAACAAAGATGGTGATAACCAAAGACCTTCCAGAAGTGGAATCAACAAGATGTTTGACTGATGAGGAAAAAAGGTGTCAAAGAGGACTCTGTGCTTTTGAACTTAGCTGAAGAGGAATTTTATTGCAATTGACAGAGCCCGGAAGGTCAGGTAGCAGAACAGGTTTGGCACAGTGCTGGATGAGCTAAATTTTGGACTTCTGTGAGGAAATAGTAATTTTATGGAGACTGAGGGAGAATAAGAGATTTGGAAGTCATGGAGGGGACTGGAGATGCTAAAGCAGTTTAGGGAGCTGTTGAGTTGGGGGCTTAACAAAGCCTAAAAGGCACTGGAGCCCTGCCTGGGAAAGGTGCCAAAAAGAAGGTGGGTGTTTTTCAGAAACAATTTGGCATGTTTCAAAATTTGCCTGAAGCAGGCCAGGACTATTCCCAAGAGAGGAGCAAGGGATGTAGAATTCTCTTCCTCTTTCTTGTCCTCTTTACTTCTATGTTACATGGCCCCAGCAACTAATATAGAATAAGAATATAGCGTTGTCAACAAACACATGAAAGAATGCTCAACATCATTAATCATTACAGAAATGCAAATCAAAACTACAATGAGATATCATCTCACACCGGTCAGAATGGCCATCATCAAAAAATCTAGAAACGATAAATGCTGGAGAGGGTGTGGAGAAAAGAGAACCCTCTTGCACTGTTGGTAGGAATGTAAATTGATATAGCCACTATGGAAAACAGTATGGAGGTTCCTTAAAAAACTACAAATAGAACTACCATATGACCCAGCAATCCCACTACTGGGCATATACCCTGAGAAAACCACAATTCAAAAAGAGTCATGTACCACCATGTTCATTGCAGCTCTATTTACAATAGCCAGGACATGGAAGCAACCTAAGTGTCCATCAACAGATGAATGGATAAAGAAGATGTGGCACATATATACAATGGAATATTACTCAGCCATAAGAAGAAATGAAATTGAGTTATTTGTAGTGAGGTGGATGGACCTAGAGTCTGTCATACAGAGTGAAGTAAGTCAGAAAGAGAAAGACAAATACCGTATGCTAACACATATATATGGAATTTAAGAAAAAAAATGTCATGAAGAACCTAGGGGTAAGACGGGAATAAAGACACAGACCTACTAGAGAATGGACTTGAGGATATGGGGAGGGGGAAGGGTAAGCTGTGACAAAGTGAGAGAGTGGCATGGACATATATACACTACCAAACGTAAGGTAGATAGCTAGTGGGAAGCAGCCGCATAGCACAGGGAGATCAGCTCGGTGCTTTGTGACCACCTAGAGGGGCGGGATATGGAGGGTGGGAGGGAGGGAGACGTTAAAGGGAAGAGATATGGGGACATATGTATATGTATAACTGATTCACTTTGTTATAAAGCAGAACCTAACATGCCATTGTAAAGCAATTATACTCCAATAAAGATGTTAAAAAAAAAAGAATATAGCATTCCAACTACTACTATAGTATTATAATTCAGGTACACTGGAGGATTAATAGGTTTCTTAATGGGATGGCTGAGAACCTGAGAATTAATGTATAACATTAATTAATGTATAACATTAATTCTATAGGAAAAAATGTGTTTTGAGTTCCAAGCCATTAAACCTGTGGAATACATTTCATTTGTATGCTGGGGACGGCTTGTATCAAAGTCATAGTTAAAATCCTGTTCCACTGCATTCAGCCCTTCTAGAAAGCTAGATGGTATTTAAAGCATATAGGAAAAAAATCTGTTCTCCATGTGGAGGCTCCAGTATCAGTTTAATCAGATGGTTGGCTGCTAGTCCATCTGCTCAAGGGCCCTGGTCATCCACAGCTCTTGAAGGGATCATGCCAATTCACTTAAAACAGGAGGCCTGGGCTTCCCTGGTGGCGCAATGGTTGAGAGTCCGCCTGCCGATGCAGGGGACACGGGTTCGTGCCCCGGTCCGGGAAGATCCCACATGCCGCGGAGCGGCTGGGACTGTGAGCCATGGCCGCTGAGCCTGCGCGTCCGGAGCCTGTGCTCCGCAATGGGAGAGGCCACCGCAGTGAGAGGCCCGCGTACCGCAAGAAAAAAACAACAACAACAACAAAAAGAACAGGAGGCCTGTGGGTCAATGATTGCCTCTCTTACCCTGGGCCTCTAGCTACTGCCTTCTCCTAGGAGAAGTCAGTTGATAGAAGGCTGCGTTGGTTTAGCTGCCGTTCTGCAGGCCTGGGAACATACTGGGCATTTAGTGCCCATTCAGGACTCCTCTGTACCCTGATGAAGGAAATGCCTTTGTAGTGTCCTCTTACTGGCAACCCACAGTTTTCTGTAGTCCTGCCTTGTCAGTTAGCCACCTGGCAAGTGCCTCTGGTCTCTCCATGCCCTTCCTCCTGAACATTAGGTTTTGTGCCACCTGAGGAGCTAACTGACAATTAACTGGCGATGGGAATCACACTAATGCTGGAGAAGGAAGCAACATTAGTCCCCATGCGGCTGACCCAGGGCCTTACTCTTGTACAGCAGCCATTCTCCTTCTGATGGAGGTGAGTCAGAAGAGAAATACAGGATGTACAGTATTTCTCAGAAACATTAAAGTGACTCATTCTGTCCAGAGGCACCTGTATCTGGTTTGCATTTTCTTCTGCTAGTTCCACATTCCAAAAGACATTTCTGGGGAGGCAAAATAGTGCCAGATTGGGTTGACTATAGGTACGGAAGTTTCAGGGGCAACAGTAGAAATCACACTAAACTTATAATGCTATCGTATTTAAGAAGAAGACAGATACCAACTGATAAGAATCATTGGGACTTTTTGAGATTCCTGTGCTTTAGAGGCAGTAAACAAGAAATGTATGGACCAGACCAAAGCCCAGCTCCAAGCAGAATCCATTGCTCTTTCCTCCATCAATCCAGAGTAATTTGCAGCACTGAATTATAGTTATTATGTAACTACATATTCTGTAACCAATCTCTTCCAGATTATGATTTTGATACTTCATTCAATAATTCTTCCTGAATTACCAGCATCAATTACAGGTATGAGCACAAAAAGGTACTCAGTTCTGTTCAACAGTACACCTACCATATGTTACCTACTCTACTGCACATTGAGGGATGAACTAAACATTATCCCTGTCCTCAGGATGCTTAATGTGTAGTGGCAGATGTAGAAATAAAACCAGATTTTAATATAATATGTTACAAACACACATTAGGTGACACAGGTACACATTGGAGGTGCACTTAACCCAACCTGGGGATTCAAGAAAGATTGCCTGAAGGAGCTGACACATGAACTAACCTTGAAGGCATGCTTAGGATTAGGGCGGGGGGAGGGGAAGATGAGAGAAGCCTTATAGGCAGAGCGAACAGTGTAGTCAATGGTATTAGGCATCATGACGTGTGCAAGTAACTAGAAGCAGTCTGAATTACTAAAGTATACAGTTCCAGGCATGGAGTCAAAAGATGGGGCTTAGAAGGTCTGTTAAAGAATTAGAGCTTTATCCTATAGTTGTGGGGAAGATATTTAAGAATTGAAAGCCATGGATTACTCATTTGTTATTCAGAGTCTACATATGAATTTGATAGAAAATTATCCAGAGATCTCATCTGAAAGACAGATGATAGGTATCAGGAAATCAAATATATTTAGACACACACACACACACACACACACACACACACACTCACACACAATACTGCTTTTTAAAAAGATCAGGAATGTGGTCAGAGATTTATGTATAAGGACATTGATATAGCATTATGTATAAATGGTGAGAAATTAGAAACCATTTAAATGCCCAGTGGTAGGGGAATCATTAAGTGAGCCAAGGTACATCCATAAGGTGGAGAATTATGCTGCTATTAAAAAGTCATATTTTGGAAGAGTGGATAATGATATGGAAAATGCCCATGAAATACAACCTTAACAAAGCAACAAATATAGCATGATCCCAATTTCAGGAAACACACACACAAAGGAAATCTTAACTCTTGGGGCTAGGTGGTCAGATTACAAGAGATCATTTTTCCTTATTTTTAATTCTTCTATGTTGCTTTTAAGTTTTCTACTGTGGACATGTATTCTATAAAAATAGCACTAAATATCATTTGAACATCAGTGATATAAATAACAGAAATGGGGAGAAGTGCCCTTTAGACTCACCTTTTCTCATCTTTTCTGAATTTTCTTTTTTTGTTGTTGTTGGTCATATTCACTCAATCCATGAGAGACAAAGATGATTTGGAGAGGCTTTTATGAAGATTATCAGAGTAAATTAAAGGGCTGGAGCATAGAGCTTGTTAGGGATGTTTAAATGAACAAGCACCATGGGGGAGAAAATCCACAGTGATGGAATATGACCAGTTAGCAACTGGAAGATATTCAATGGGAAGACTGAAGACTAAAGAACAGAAGATTAAATTGCAACTGGAGGGATTTAGGATAGAGATATTGCAAACACTACTGGTAGTACAAATTGTTAAACCCTGAAGCAAGAAATGATTAGATACTCAGCTATGTGGGGTGATTTTAAGTCTAGATTTATTTAAAGGTAAGGGGATAGATGAAATGGCCTCATGCAATCTTTTTCAGCCAACAAAATCCTATCATTTCATGTTTGAACAGGATATAAAGAACGATGGCAGCATCTTTTTAAAGGGAGAATGGACAATTAGAAGTGAATGGGAGCTGGGAGCCATTTATATTTTCATCCCTATCTTCTGCCATGTCCACTGGTAGGAGGCTTGGATATAATCAGGGCACAATCAAGTATTATCTGTTATCAGCATGTAATGATGACAAGTGGAGATTTTTTTTGCCATAGTGCGGTGAATAATTTTCCAGTTTCTTTTCAGAGTAGTGCTTTACTAGCTCTTAAAATATACCATCCCCAAGGACTTCTAAGTGACAGATCCTTCAAACGCGAATCTTGGAGCTGGAGCCCTGGGAGGTTGGCTCAGGCCCAGGGACCCATTTAGCTGATGCTGTGTTCTGAAATCACCCTGATTGTGATGCGGAGCTTCTGAGTGCCAAGTCTTATGCACTCAATGACTTGACTCTGAAAAGTTAACAGGAACCCAGGAAGCCTGTTGCAGCACTGTGAACTATTGCTGTTGTTCAGCTAGGGAATTGTTGCTGTGAGTTACGGGTCTCTATGCCCCAGACAAAAACACTGAGCCCAAAGGGAGTGCTGATCTTTGAGCAGGGGAAAAGGGCAAGTACCCCAAAAGCACTTGAGGATAAGAGCCCTCCTAGGTGTAACGTCAGGAGAAGTGAGAAAGTCCCCCTTACTTCTGAGGGATTTCTGGTAAAGACTAATAGATACCTGAAATCCCTGTAACATGAAAAAGGGCATTCTTTAATTCTACAATCAGAGCTAAGATTGCTCCATAAACACTCTTGGGAGAAGGAATAGGGTGATGGCATAACTCAGCCACAGAGGTGAATGTGCAGGCAGGGGGCTCTACTGAGTAAGTACCTGAGATAGAGGCTATACTCTCTCTTCAGTGATGGGGGCTCAACATAGAAGCAGGGAGAGGCACTGGAGGGTCTGATGGACCTATCCCCCTTCCAACCTTGGCCCCAGGGCAGCATATCAGAATCTGAGTGCACGTGTTTATGTACATGGGGGCACCTGTATGAATGCACATGGGTACAGGCTCATTATATTTAAAGACTGTGAAGAAATATTAACAAACACTTGCTGAGCTCCCAAGTATGCCAGACCCTGTACACATATTCTTTCAGCCAGTCCTTACAAAGTAGTTAGTATTCCCATAGTCAAAAAACCAAGTCAGAGAGAGGAAATTGCTTGTTCAAAGTTTTCAAAAGTAGTGGAGTCTGGAAATAAAACCAGGTTGTGGCCTAGGTTTCCAACTTAGATTTACAACATCTCCAAATGAGATAATAGAATTGCAATCCAGTTTGTGTGTGTGTGTGTGTGTGTGTTAAAAGTGTTAATTCATGTAACGTAATCATTTAGAATAGTAGACACTTTTGGTGACTTCTGTCATATCTGTTGTCTTTATTATACCAAGAGCCTCAGTAAAATGGAACTGGACTGAAGCTCCCTGGACCTCTGAGAGACCCTGTCTCTGCTGCTTTAGAGTAATCACCACCTGGCCAATAAATGATCTCTCTAGAGCATATACCCGATCTTGTCATTCACTTATTTAAGCTCCTTCAGTGGTTTCCAGTTTTGTTCCATTTAAGGGCTAAATTCTTCGCTTTGTCTTTAATAACCTGTCCCCACCTGAGCTGCCTGATCACATCTGCTACTTCCCGCTGAAGAGCCCTGCTGAACTTCTGATTGGCTGTTTACCGAACGTGTCATGTTCTTTAGTAGCTCCATGATCTGACACTTTGGTCCCTCTGTCTGGAATCACTCTTCCTACTTTTCCATCTGGATAACGGCAACTCCTCTTCTAGAATAGTTGTTTAAAGTGCCAGGATAGAGTAGGCATAGGGATGTGGGATTCAGTTTAAGGGCAGCAATATAAGGTTTAACTACATATAGTGAAAACTACACTTGAAAATGTACTAAACCATCCCAAAGTATATTATACGAGGTTTTGTTTCTACAACTTTGTACATAAATATGTATGTGAAAAGTATGTATCATTAAACACTAGAATCACATTCAGGGCAATACAATAAAATGTGAAAGCTCTGAGAAGTGGGGAACTCAGATCCCATGAGGGAATCACAAATGCATGTCTGTCTTCTCACGATCACCCAAATCTGGGACTCACTGAGTCTTCCTGGTAGCCTGAATTATTAAAATTGTTCCTTTGTTTCCTCTCCCTCTCTTCCCACTGTACATACATCCTGTAATGCTATCTCACTATAGCCAAATATTCTGTGAATCTTTTCCTGACTCCCTTAGGCAGTATCAGCCTCAGAGAACTCTATTCATGACTCTACTATAGCACCTATCAGGTCTTGTCATAATTATTTAAGTATCTGTTCTCGCAAGTAGACTGTGAACACCTCCAGAGTATGACCCAGATCATCTTTGTTACTGTATCGATAGCACCAAGACAGTTCTTACCAAAGATAGGACCAGTGCTTCTCAAAGTATATTCCACGGATCAGCATCTGAATTACCTAGAGCACCTCTTAAAATGCAAATTCATGAAAGAGAGATAACAATTTTAATTTAATTTTTATTTAAGGTTCTGATTCAGCACTTCTTGGGTTGGATCCAGGAATCCCTAATCTTGAGGCACTGCCCAGGTGATAATGATACAAATGTAGATGTGGCCTTTTTTCTGATGCCTTCCCCATCTACTTCCCTGTCCCCCATAGACATGACCTCTCCTGTCGCTGTAGGGATGGGAAAGCATTAGAACTGAGATGCAGGGGAGTGTTGCTGGCACTGGAAGGGGATAACTGGGAAGGAGTTGGAAAGATGGCTTGAAGTTTGCCGAGAGGTTTTGCACCCAAGTCTGTGCACTTGCATTGAGGTTGTTACAAAAGTTGTAAAGCAGCAAGAGTAATCATTTTGGTTGACTCCTCATGACTCATTCTATCCCTTTTCCATTGAATTGCAGCCAGGCAAGTTGGGAAATGGACCTCAGCTCAAGGGGTAAGTCTGATTGGTCTGAGGATAAATCCATCCCTTTTGCCAGTTATGGTTCAGACACACAAGCTGCCTAAAATTCAGGTAAAGGTTTATTGGAGTCTTTTGGAAAACTTGCTTTTATCCTTGCTTTTAAGAGATAGACTCTTCCCTTAGTTGTGAACAAAAACGAACATGTGGCTCTGATTGCTGTTGACAAATTTCTCATGACTGCGAGGAGAATCTAGCCTTAGATTGTGGCTGACCTCTGGGTAACAGAGTACAGTGATGGAAAGAATCTGGCTCTTTGGTGACATCTTTTTAAAAAATTGTGGTAAAATACTCAAAACATAAAATTTACCATCTTAACCATTTTGAAGTGTACAGTTCAGTGGCATTAAGTACATTCACAGTATTGTACAATCATCACCACCATCCATCTCCACAACTTTCACATCTTCCTCAACTGAAAATCTGTACCCATTAAAAACTGACTCCCCAGTTTTCCCTCCCTCCAGCCCCTGGCAGCCACCGTTCTACTCTCTGTCTCTGTGAATTTGACTACTCTAGAAACATCATATAAGAGGAATCATAACACTTAGCATAATGTCCTCAAGGTTCATCCATGTTGTAGCATGTGTAAAAATTTCCTTTTTCTTTTAATGCAGAATATTCCATTGTATGTAGGTACCACATTTTGTTTATCCATTCATCTGTCTATGGACAGTTGGGTTGTTTCCACTTTCTGGCTATTGTGAATAATGTACTTATGAACACAAGTGTACAAATATCTGTTTAAGTCCTTGCTTTCAATTCTTTTGGGTATACACCCAAAAGTGGAATTACTGGATCATTCTATGTTTAATTTTTTGAGGTGTTGCTATACTGTTTTCCACAGCAACTGCACCATTTTACGTTCCCACCAGCAATGCACGATGTTTCCAGTTTCTCCACATCCTTGCCAATGCTGGTCATTTTGTGTTTTGTTACTGTTGCTGTTTTTTCTTTTTAACAATAGTCATCCTAATGGATGTGGAATGGTATCTCACTGTGGTTTTGATTTACATTTCCCTAATGACGCGTGATGTTGAGCACTTTTTCATGTGCTTATTGGCCATTTATATATCTTCTTTGGATAAATGTCTATTCGAGTCCTTTGCCTTAATCAGGTATTTGGGTTTTTATTATTGAGTTGTACTTGATGACACTTTTAAACTGCTGAATCAACGAAGTCTGAAGCCTGCTCTGACTTTGTACTCCCAGTTATGTAATCTAGTAAACTACCTGTGGTAGACCGAATAATGGCCCATCAAAGATATCCACGCTCCAATCCCTGAAATCTGTGAATATGTTCCCTTACATGGCAAATGGTACTTTGCAGATGTGATTAAGTTAAGGATCTTAAAATGGGAAGAGTATCCTGGATTATCAGGGTGAGCCCAATGTAATCACAAGGGTCCTTATGAGAGGGAGGCAGCAAGGTCAGAGCCAGAGAAGGAGATGTAACAACGGAAACAAAGGTAGAGTGATGTGGGACCATGAGCATCTAGAAGCTGAAAAAAAGGAATGCATTTTGCCCTAGATCCTCCACAAGAAATGCAGCTCTGCTAACACCTTGATTTTAGTTTTGTAAGACCCATTTCAGACTTCTGATCTCCAGAACTGTAAGATACTAAATTTGTGTTGTTTTAAGCCTCTAAGTTTGTGGTAATTAGTTACAGCAGCAATGGGAAACCGATACACTACCTTACTGTTTAAGTCAGAGCAGGCTTCAGGGTTGGTTGATTTGGCAGTTTAAAAGTGTCACTAAATATATCTCAACAATAAGAAAACAAACCACCTGATCAGAAAAGAGGCAAAGTTGTTCTGTTATTTACAACCAAGAGCATCTTAGTTGATACACCAAATAAACATACAGTAAAATAGCCAAGTCCAGACTCAGTGAATTCTAACTACCTAGCAACCATGTTTAGGGAATTTGATAATGGGCCGTCATTGCATGGCAGGGGACTGATTAGGAAAAGAAATTCTGATGTACATTATGGTTAGAGAAAACTGAACTCGCACTCAAATGTTTGATTAATGAATGAATAAGGTTATTTTTGTTTAATTTGATTACTGGTGTTTATAATTTCCTCCCTGGTTTAATGATTCCGTGGTACTGACCTGTAGGGCTGTGTATTCCTCACAGACGCTGGCTTGGCATGTGGGTTTGCTGGTGAATATGCATAGGAGTTGATTGTTGCCCCAGAGGCTTGTCTTATAAACTCAGACTCTTGAAAAGTCTATCTTGCCTCCCTCCGGGACCTTTTCCTTCCCTGTTATTTGTTGTTAAATCACTAGGCTGAGCTAAGTACCCAGACAACAGATCTTTCTCATCAGGTCCCAGAGGAAAGAGACCTAGTCCCCTCGCCTTGGACCCCAAGTCCCCAAATCACTAATGAAGCATACAGTGTGTAAGTTCCCTAGGCCCAGGTCCTGCTTCCAACTTGAATGGGCAGAAGTTATTGCCTTAAAGCAAATAAACCAAAACCAAAACCAAAAAAACAAATAGGCTTGTTTCCCTTCCTTTCCTGATGTCTAGAGTTCATGTTAATACTGGGTTTCCTGTCTTCGCTCTCAGATGAGAGTATGGGGAATTACGGAGCAGTGCTGAATAGATCATTAAAGACCCTGCAGATTACTGTTAAGGGAGAAGACCACTTTCTGGAAAACATGTAAGCGATCCTTGTGCCTAGAAGTGAAGCTGTTTCCTGTAATAAAATTTTCCATTAATCAGGTATCTGTCTCCCTATGGTGAGCTCCAAACAACTGAAGATATAATCATTTTTCTTCCTAGGCTAGCTAATGATCTAAGTTGGGGATTTTCAGACACTTGGCTTTTCCCCGGTCTCCTCATGTTGCTGGATTTGGGGACTTTTCATAGCACGTCAGCAGCCCCACTAGAACTAAAATATCATCTTTGAAAACTGTCATTCACATTTCAAGAATCATAAGAAATTGTGTATTTCCGTGAAAACAGGTCTCCACTGAACTGCTTGACTCCAAGCTTCAAGGCTCAAGAGGTAGACTAGCTTGTGCAGGTAGAGATCTGCCACATCTCATGTCCTTCACAAATTAACTTCAGGTGCAGAACTTAACTTTCAGCTTGTGCTTTAGAGGCAGATAGGCTTGGGTCCAAGTCTTGGCTCTCTCCCAGTACTAGCTGGACATCATTTTGAGGTTTGTTTAACCACTCCAAACCTCAGTTTCATTATGCGTGAGATGGGGATAATAGAATTTACCTCACAGGGCTGTTGTGAGCGTTAAAGGGGATCACATGTGTACAAATGCTTAGTAAATGTTAAGGGAACTGGAAAATGTTTGTTGAGGCTATTGGGGGGCTAAGTTCCTGCCCTATGATTCTCTAGACTTAGCTGATAAAATCATAATTCCTGACTGGAACCTTACAATAAACTCTTGATAATCATCTCTGAAATTGCAGCTTAAATTCTACAAAGAGAGAGCACAAATCTTGCTCTATGGTATTTCACCATCTCATTTTTGTTGTTGTTGTTCTGCTAATTGTGACTTAAGATAGATTATTTTAAGGAGCAAGCAGCTTCTCTGCAGCAAAGTAAATATTACATCTAACAGGTATCAGGTTGCTATTTAATGTAGGGAATCACTAATCCCACTGGCCAATTTAGTCAAACAGACATTCCATTCCAATTGTGTCACCTCTCACCCAGTGATCACCAAGGGCTAACTCGACCAGGCTGGCTGAACAGGTCGCCCTTTCTTCTCCCACCACTTCATGTGTTGTGTCATATCACCTTCTTCTCATGGGAATATTAAGTCTCGAGGGGAATATGAATCTGTCCATGCTTGAACTATAGACTATAGAAATTAAGGTCAAAGTCTGTTCCATTCCACTTCCAGGGTGGTACATTAGTATCAGTTTCCTAATCTAAAAGAGGTATGTGGGGTCATCTAAATGATCAACACAACCTCTAAGGGTACCTAATGTACACCTCAGAAATGACATTGAGTGGAAAAGGAATTGGCCTTATCATCACCCAATAGGAGGGTACAATGGACCTTAAATCAGTATTAGATCTCAGCACCTGTGCCTTTCTAGCATCACTTCTCAACTCGGTAGTTAGAAAGGAATGCATATACATATATGTGGTTCAGGTGAATCAAAAGAATAGCAAAGAGGACTTCCCTGGTGGCACAGTGGTTAAGAATCCCCCTGCCAATGCAGGGGACCTGGGTTCGAGCCCTGGTCCGGGAAGATCCCATATGTCGCAGAGCAACTAAGCCCATGTGCCACAACTACTGAGCCTGCGCTCTAGAGCCCACTAGCCACAACTACTGAGCCCACGTGCCACAACTACTGAAGCCCCCGTGCGCCTAGAGCCCGGGCTCCGCAACAAGAGAAGCCACCGCAACGAGAAGCCCATGCACTGCAACGAAGAGTAGCCGCCACTCGCCACAACTAGAGAAAGCCCGCGCACAGCAACGAAGACCCAACGCAGCCAAATAAATAAATAAATAAACTTTTAAAAAGGAATAGCAAAGAGAGAAACCCATAAAACCCTCCTATTTGGGATATTGTTTTGGCTGTGTGTAACAGAAACCCAAGTTGACAATGGCTTAAACAAATAAAAGTGTATTTCTCACATTACAGTCTGGAGGTAGGCAGTGCAGGCTGCACGTCTGCATGGCAGTTCTGCTGCGTGAGGTTTCCAGGTATCCAGACTCCTACCATCCTGTGGCTCACCAATCCTAGGGTATTTCCCTTGTCCACCTGGCTCAAAATGGCTCTCCACGACGTCCAAGAACCAAGTAGAAGAAGGAGGAGATGCCCTCTTCCTTTAAGAGTTTGAACAGAAGGTTCTTCATATCTCTTCTAGCTGCATCCCATCAGCAGTAGCTTAATCACATGACCACGACTAGCAGCAGGTAAGCCTGGGGAATGTACTCTTAAGCTTAGTGGCCACATGCCCAACTAATAATCCTTTACCTTTGGAAGAAAGGGAGAATGGACATAATGGAACAATGAACAGTCTAAAAACTGTTCATGTCGTTTTTAGGAGAAAAGTATCAACCTGCTTGCCTTCTGACCATAAACACACCTAGATAACATTTATAACCACTGAGGCAGGTCTTCATGAGACTCTTCCAGGTGTGAAAGCCTTGAAATCCTTTCATATTGTTTGGTAAGTAGCTACTGCTCTAGAACCTCCACTCACCTCCCTGGCTGGCCCATCCCCTCCTGCCCTGCACTGTACTCCCCGTGATCCAGCAACTAAAGGGTTAAAGCCTAGCTCAGCAAGGGGCTCCAGGGCTAAGCCATTATTCATGCTAATTGGTTACGGAAGACTAATAAAAGTGGTAACCTATTTTGACTCTCAACCCTGCACTAGAGACCAAGGGATGCTCCAGCAGGAAGTTAACTCAGGATTTTTCAGTTGCTTGATCATGCACAACAGAGACCTGGTACTAGCAAACATCCCACAAACCTGGTTTGGGCTCACACTGTGTCTTGGTTTCTCTATTTCTAAAATGTGAGAGGCTCCCTCTGTAATTAAGTCAGGAAGTTGGCAAGGAAAGGAAACAGTGATGTCATTAATCAGATGCAAAGATATAACAATTAGAACTGACATTCTGACCCTAGTTAAAGGAAAATTTAGGAGAGACCATTCCATAAAGGGGACCGGAGGAGCCTTTGAATGAGGTTTAAAAAGACAAGGTCTGGGCTAGTGCTGGCAAAACGAAGAGACAGTCTCCTGTGTGAAAATATAATGAGAAAGAGAGTAAGGCTAGATGGCGTCTCTAAGCAGCAATACTGGTATCTTAAAAGACAGAATTATAAATGAGCATATTCCCCTCATCCAGGCAGAGAGAGGCTGCTGATTGGCCTCCTCTCGGTTATTTCCCAGAGGAACACCAAACACGCGGTATGTGTGGAGACTCAAAATAATGTCATAAAGCTAATCACCCCCAATGCGCACTTTGCCCCATCAATATTCCGTCTGCCTTCACATTCCCAAGGGAACAACAAGAATCCCAGGCTCAGGCAAGTTCCTTCGCCTCCCTGAGCCTTCACTTTCATCTGTAAAACAAGGATAATTCTCTGTACCTTTCATGGTTGTTGTGAGGTTTAAGTGAAAAAATGCCCCTATGTATCCTGTGGCCCTGGTAAATGGTAGGTGCTCAGAAATTTTCAGTCTCCTCTTCCTCAGTTCCTGGGCATTTCTAGGTCACTGGTTATTACTAAGAAGAAGAATTTAAGCCCAGCACATACCTCCTAACTGACTTTTCATTCCTAGTCTTTCTAAAAGGCAGCATTGAAATTAGCAGTGTCTGTCCTATAAATCCCAAACCTGGATCCGCCATCTCTGCTCCTTCCCGAGGACTGCAGAGCTCTGTAGACAACCACACCAGCAGGCCCATTGGTGCCGCATGATCTTCAAGTTACCTGAATCCCCAACATGGAACCACTCTTGGATCTGTCCCTCCTTCTCAGCAGTCTTTCATTCTCCATACACTTTCAGCCTTTATTAGTCTCTGCCTCACTGCCAGCCTCTCTTCATCACGGACCTGTTTTCTGTTTTCTGAGTCACTAAGAAAGCAGATACTGCCTACAAGTTTATCCATATCTACACTCCTCCTTTATCTCTTTCCATTCTGATTTTGCAGAAGAGGAGTCCTGCCTCCTGTCCAAAATTAATCATCCCACCTCTGCATGGATTCCATCCTTTCTACACTCTGAAGACAATGCCCTATCTGTTATTCCTTCCCTCTCTTGTATTTTCAGCCACTCCCTCTCTACTAGTTCCTTCTCATCAGCATTTTAAACATATTCAAATATCTACTATCTTTTAAAAATTGAGATACAGTTGTCAAATAACATTATATTAGTTTCAGGTGTACAACATAATGATTTGATATTTGTATATATTGTGAAATGATCACCACAATAAGTCTAGTTGACACCCATCACAATACACACAGAATTTTTTTTCTTGTAATGAGAACTTTTAAGATCTACTCTCTTAGTAACTTTCGAATAATATGACTATTATTTAACTATAGTCACCATGCTGTACGTTACACCCCCAGGACTTATAACTGGAAGTTTGTACCTTTTGATTCCTTTCACCCATTTGACCCACCCCTGACTCTGGCAACCACCAATCTGTTCTCTGTATCCATGAGCTCAACTTGTGTTTTTTTTGTTTGTTTGGTTGGTTTTTTTTAGATTCCAGATAGTGAGATCATATAGTATTTGTCTTTCTCTGACTTATTTCACTTAGCATAATGGACCTTGAGTCATCACAAATGACAAGATTTCCTTTTTTTCTACTTTTTTTTTTTTTTTTGCGGTACGCGGGCCTCTCACTGTTGTGACCTCTCCCGTTGCGGAGCACAGGCTCTGGACGCACAGGCTCAGCGGCCATGGCTCACGGGCCCAGCCGCTCTGCGGCATGTGGGATCTTCCCGGACTGGGGCACGAACCCATGTCCCCTGCATCGGCAGGCGGACTCTCAACCACTGCGCCACCAGGGAAGCCCCTACTATATTTTTTAAAAACTTCACAATTGACATTTTGCTCTGCTCTAGCCCTGGCCTTTTCTTTTCTTTACAGATACAACATCCCTCAGTCACTTTCTCCTGTGCTCCCAGTATTCCACTTTCCAAAGTCACCAATGGCTTCCTTGTGCTTGATCCAAAGGACAATTTTATTTTTTCATTTATTTATTAATTCATTCTTTCTCTGCCTTGTGATAAAGAAAACGAATAGAAAAGTAGATGCTATTATTATCCTCATTTTATTTTTATTTTTTTAACATCTTTATTGGAGTATAATTGCTTTAAAATGGTGTGTTAGTTTCAGCTGTATAACAAAGTGAATCAGCTGTACATATACATATATCCCCATATCTCCTCCCTCTTGTGTCTCCCTCCCTCCTGTAGTATAATTGCTTTACAATGGTGTGTTAGTTTCTGCTTTCTAACAAAGTGAATCAGTTATACATATACATATGTCCCCATATCTCTTCCCTCTTGCATCTCCCTCCCTCCCACCCTCCCTATCCCACCCCTCTAGGTGGTCACAAAGCACCGAGCTGATCTTGTGCTCTGCGGCTGCTTCCCACTAGCTATCTATTTTACGTTTGGTAGTGTATATATGTCCATGCCACCATGGATGAAGATATTAAGGCTTAGGAAGGTTAAGAAACTTACCTAGGATCTAGTGGGTATCCAAGGTAACACCAGGATTTGAACCTAGGTCTATCTCCGGGTTTTCCTATACCTCACATAATACTGTTTCTCAGTCTTTATTGCAGGTTCCTCTTCATCAATAGAGTGTCCTAGACTCCAATCCTCATACCTTGGTATCTATCTGTACCCACTGTCTTAGTGATCTATTTCAGTCTCATGACTGTAAATACTGTGGTGCATTATCTACAAAGATAGCCCATAATTCCTTCCATTATTGTATGTGCACATTTTTCCTCCTATGAGAAAGTGAAATCGATCTCTCCTCCTCCTGGAATCTGGGCTGGCCTTGTAACTTGATCCGACCCATACAAAGGGTGAAATTAGAATGTGACAATTCTTGGTCTATAAGAGAACTAGAAGCTTCTGCCAGCTCCCATGTATGAAGCTTATGCTCCTTGAGTAAACGATGAGGTACCACGTGGGGAGAGAAAGGCCACATGGAGGAGAACTAAGGATGCCCCAGATGACAGCAGCAAGGCCCCAGCTGCAGCTGAGCTCCCAGATAATTGCAGCCATGTGAGTCATGAGAAACCCATAGAATCATGAGAAATAATAATTCATCATTGCTTTAAGCTACTAAATTTTGGGATGTCTTTAAACATGGCAATAGATAACAGAACGAATGCCATCAACATGCTGATGACTCCTAAATTTGTATCTCCAGCTCTAACCTCTTTCCCTTGAACTTTAGATTCATGTATCTAAGTGTTCTCTGGATGGCTAAGAGACATCTTACAGGTCTAACGCAGACTTTTTCTTTTCTTTCTTTTTTTTTTTTGATAATAGCTTTAATGAGATATAATTCATCTACCATACAATTCACCCATTTAAAGTGTACAATTCAATCGTTTTTAGAATATTCATGGTGATATTGCACAGACCTTTGATTCCAGCCTTAACACCCCAAACACCCTACCTTCTTTCTTATTGATCTCAATGAGTGTTTTTAATCCCCAAGCCTAGGAATCATCATGGGCTCCTCTGTTTACCTCTTACTTCTCATGAGATCCATCAGCAAGTTCTGACAGCTTTATCTTTAATACATATCACAAATCTAACTGCCGCTTTTCACTTCCACCGCTTCCATCCTAGTCAAGCCACCTCTTCTTGCCAGCTCTATTGTAATAGCTTCCTAACTGGTCTCCCTAACTCCCCTCCCAACTGGTCATCCACTCATATGACCCTCAGTCATCTAAAATAGGAGTTCCTCTTCTCCTTCCTGGCAAAAGTCACCTTTTATGGCCTTACTCTGATTTTTATTTTCTGTCTGGCGCCTATTACTACTTGATATTATATTCTACATTTAGTTGTCTATGCATGTGTTGTTCGTTTCCCCTACAGTGGCAGCTATGTCAATGCTCTTCTCAAATTTTCTTCAAGAGAACCTCTTGTAGGAAGAGCCCCAGCTTACATCCCTCTGGATACAACATTGCATTGGCACCAAATCCATGCTTCTCCCAGGCTGCTTCTAGCCAGTGATTGAGTATGACAGGTATCCTAGAGCTGGCCCGGTCCTGAGGGAGGCAGGGCTCCTCTACTGTGTAACTTTGGCTTCGAGATTCTCCATTGACCTGGCTGAAACTTTCTCAGAATGGTGCTACAGTCTGAGAGTCTTTCTACCCAAGCCTCCTTTCCCTCTCTCTTTCTACAAAGGTAAAACCTGCATTAAGGTCTCAAGACTCTCCCTGATTACTCCTGCTCCCTCCTTTTTAGCCCTCATAGGCATTTCCACCAGTAAATATCTTATACATCTAAACCCACCTTGACATCTGCTCCTTGAAAGACCCAAACTGACCCACCTATCATGTGCCTCAGTGAAGGATCATGGAGATACTGATAGGACCACTGGACCAACAGAGGCCTGGAAGTTGGACAAGGCTACTGAAGGAAGGGACCTTAATGTCTAGAGGCAATGGTGTAATAAGGCAGTAGCAGTGGATGCTATTTCATGTCAAAAAGGTAAATGGAACCACTTGCATGCCATACATACCAGGCCAGAAACCAGACCAGACCAGCCATCCTGCAGCAAACACTAGCAGAGGCAAGCAGAGAGGGATGGCACTGAGAATTGTCTATCCATCTTCCAGTTTCTAAGAGGATACGTAAACTTTCTTCTATACCACCTATATTCCACCGGGGTGGGAGCTCCTGAACAAGATTAGACCAGTTACAGTAATAAAGAAGCCATATTTTTAGTACACCTATGTGCAGTATATAAATCATTCACCACACAGAAAAGAGGATTAACATGTTTAGTTTTTTGGTTTTTTTTTTTGCGGTACGCGGGCCTCTCACTGCTGTGGCCTCTCCCGCTGCGGAGCACAGGCTCCGGACGCGCAGGCTCAGTGGCCATGGCTCACGGGCCCAGCCGCTCCGCAGCATGTGGGATCCCCCCAGACCGGGGCATCGGCAGGCGGACTCTCAACCACTGCACCACCAGGGAAGCCCACATCTTTAGTTTTAACTAAACCATTCCAACCCTCTTTATGGTCTTTGGGTCAACTATCAAGACAGTGAATTGAAACAGAAGAGTTGAAAGATCTGACTTTAGTTCCCTCTTTGCTTTTTACTAGCTTTATGGGCCAGGAAAACTTACTAGCCTCTCAAAGCTTGTTTCCTCATCCATAAAATAGGATAATCTATTTCCAGTGCAGATCACATGATTATGGTGAGGACAAATCACATATTTAAAAACCCATATGTGAACTTATTTTGTTAGTTTTGTAAAATATTATACAAATATAAGGTCGTTTACAAAGATCCATTACCACCTGAAAACGCTGAGCCAGTCTTCAGACTGCTTTTTTTGTTCTGTGTACGTTTTATATAATGATGCCCTCTGCTGTTCTCTTGTATATCTTTACTTCAGATCATACAAGAGACATGGTGTAAATCATCATTCTATCCAAGACTATTATAGTGGGAATGATACATGAAGATCAGTTAGTTTCATTTTAAAGAAGAGAGCAAAGCAAGGACATAATGGTGAAGTGGCTACAATTAGTCAAACCAGAACCAGAACCCAGGCTTCTAGACTCCAAGTTCAGTGCTCTTTAGTCGGAATGGCAATATAGAAGTATAAAAACACTATAGAGTTTGAATTGAATGTCCAAATAGACTTTATTATTTTGCCCCAACAATTTTTCTTCCTCCTAAATTCATTAGCAACATCAAAAGAATTATTGGTGGCATCTACCCAGTCATCCAAGACAGAAACCTCAAAGTCAGTTTTTAATTCTGTCCTCTCCTTTACCTACCACATAAAATATGTTATGTAGTTTCATTAATTCTACCTTCTAAAGGTATTTCAACCCTATTCTCTGTTTGGACTGCCTTCATTTAAGCCTTGATCTTTTTACCCTGTGTTATTTCAATAGCTTCCCAAGTGTTTTAGCAGTCTACAGTTTTGCTTACCTTTCATTCATTCATTACAACTCTTGCTTAAATCCTTACAATATTCCAGGAAGTATACTAGATGTGGAGCATCAAAAGAGAAGCAAACATAGTCTATGGTCTCAAGGAATTCAAAGTCTAGTAGAGAGAGAGAAATATGTAAACAAGTGTGGAATTCTGATTCCTTCAAAATATCAACAAAACAACCCATTGATGAGACAAAGCTGAGTTTATTCTCTCCATGTAAGGGGGAGCACTAGCTCAGCAGAGACTTATAGCATCTATAAATGGTGAGGGTGAAGTCAGGATATTTATGAGATTATGAAGTCTTGTTTAATGTGCGTCTTTCAATGGGAAGGGGACTTGGTTATGATTAGGTAAGGATCACAATGCAATAGTTTAAGGTTGGTGGACCTAGCAGTTGAAGATTTTGAGGAGACGGGTTAAGAGAGTTTTGGGGTGTAAACTGTTGGTTGATGATTTCTGTTGAGGAGTTGATGATTTTCTCGGTAAGTTCCTGGCATGTACAATAAAGTTTATTTGCAACTTTCACCTTTCCAGGCAACAATTTCCTGAAATAGTAAAGTTATGCTGATAAAGACAGAATAGTAAAGGCAAGTGATGTAGACAATAAACTGTGTGGTGGTAGATGGTTTCACTTCTAAAGAAGTATGACAAAGCATTATAGATACATGTATGGAATACTAAGGGAGCATGGAGAAGGGAATGCTCAATGAACCCTGGAGTCAGAGTGGGGAAGAATCAGGAAAGGTTTTACAGACTTTAACTCTCTCTTAAAAGGTGAATAATATTCTATTTATGGATATACCACAATTTGTAAATCTATTCATCAGTTGATAGACATTCGGGTTGTTTCCACTTTTTGGCTACTATGAATAACGCCGCTAGAAACATTCATGTACACATTGTTTTGGTGAACATGTATTTTCATTTATCTTGGGTATATACCTAGGAGTGGGATTGCTGGGTCATGTGATAACTTTATGTTTAGCTTTTTGAGGAACTACCAAACTGTTTTTCAAAGGGGCTGCACCATTTTTAATTTCTACCAGCAACGTATGAGTGTTCAAATTTCTCCTCATCCTTGCCAACATTAGGTATTTTCCATGGTTTTTTAAAATTCTAGCCATCCTAGTGGTATAAATTGGTATCTCAGTGTAGCTTTGTATTTCTCAACTAGCTAGTGATGTTACTGGGAAACATCTTTTCATGTGCTTCTTGGCCATTTTTATATCTTCTTTGGAGAAATATCTTTTCAAATCCTTTGGCCATTGTGTTTTTAATTGTATTACCTGTCTTTTAATTGTTGTGTTGTAAAAGTTGATTACTCTGGATGTTTGCCTGGTTTGAAAATATTTTTTCCCATATTGTGGGTTGTCTTTTCACTTACTTAATGGTATCTTTTGAAACACAAAAGTTTAAATTTTTTTATTGAGACGAAAGTCACATAACATAAAATGTAACCATTTTAAAGTGAACATAATTCAATGACATTTAGTGCATTTAAAATGTGCAACCACCACCTTTATCTAGTTCCAAAACACTTTCATTATCACCCTTTGTTGTAAGCCTCTGCCTTACAACAAAGTGAATCAGTTATACATATACATATGTTCCCATATCTCTTCCCTCTTTTGTATGTTATTGTAAATAGAATTGTTTTTCCTAGCTTCCTTTTTAGATTTTTCATTGCTGGTGTGTAGAAATTCAACTAATTTTTTTTTGCTGTTTTTGTACCCTGTATCTTTGGTGAATATGCTTATTGCCTCTAGTAGGTTGTGTGTGTGTATGTGTGTATTCTTTTGAATGTTATAGATATATAAAACATAATATATATTAATGTCATCCGCAATAGAGATACTTTTACTTTTTTCTTTCCAATTCGGATGCCTTTTATTGCCTAATTGATCTGACTAAAACATCTAGTATATTCAACATTTTAAATAGCAGTAGTGAAAGCAGTTATCCTTGTATTGTTTCTGAACATAGGGAAATATTTTCAGTCTTTCATCATTGAGTATGGTCCTTACTGTGGGTTTTTCATAAATGGTCATTATCATGCTAAGGAAGTTCCCTTCTATTCTTATTTTGTTGAAAATTTTTATCAAGAGAAGGTGGTTGGATTCCATCAATTACTTTTTCTGCCTTAATTAAAATCATGTGGACGAGGGGAAGATGGTGGAAGAGTAAGACGCGGAGATCACCTTCCTCCCCACAGATACACCAGAAATACATCTACATGTGGAACTACTCCTACAGAACACCTACTGAACGCTGGCAGAAGAACTCAGACCTCCCAAAAGGAGAGGGGATTAACATAGGCAGAACACTCTATGACATAAATCACAGCAAGATCCTTTTTGACCCATCTCCTAGAGAAATGGAAATAAAAACAAAAATAAACAAATGGGACCTAATAAAACTTCAAAGCTTTTGCACAGCAAAGGAAACCATAAACAAGACCAAAAGACAACCCTCAGAATGGGAGAAAATATTTGCAAATGAAGCAACTGACAAAGAATTAATCTCCAAAATTTATAAGCAGCTCATGCAGCTCAATAACAAAAAAACAAACAACCCAATCCGAAAATGGGCAGAAGACCTAAATAGACATTTCTCCAAAGAAGATATACAGACTGCCAACAAACACGTGAAAGAATGCTCAACATCATTAATCATTAGAGAAATGCAAATCAAAACTACAATGAGATATCATCTCACACCGGTCAGAATGGCCATCATCAAAAAACCTAGAAACAATAAATGCTGGAGAGGGTGTGGAGAAAAGGGAACCCTCTTGCACTGCTAGTGGGAATGTGAATTGGTACAGCCACTATGGAGAACAGTATGGAGGTTCCTTAAAAAACTACAAGTAGAACTACCATATGACCCAGCAATCCCACTACTGGGCATATACCCTGAGAAAACCATCATTCAAAAAGAGTCATGTACCAAAATGTTCATTGCAGCTCTATTTACAATAGCTCGGAGATGGAAACAACCTAAGTGTCCATCATCGGATGAATGGATAAAGAAGATGTGGCACATATATACAATGGGATATTACTCAGCCATAAAAAGAATCGAAATTGAGTTATTTGTAGTGAGGTGGATGGACCTAGAGTCTGTCATACAGAGTGAAGTAAGTCAGAAAGAGAAAGACAAATACCGTATGCTAACACATATATATGGAATTTAAGAAAAAAATGTCATGAAGAACCTAGGGGTAAGGCAGGAATAAAGACACAGACCTACTAGAGAACGGACTTGAGGATATAGGGCGGGGGAAGGGTAAGCTGTGACAAAGCGAGAGAGAGGCATGGACATATATACACTACCAAACGTAAGGTAGATAGCTAGTGGGAAGCAGCTGCATAGCACAGGGAGATCAGCTCGGTGCTTTGTGACCACCTAGAGGGGTGGGATAGGGAGGGTGGGAGGGAGGGAGACGCAAGAGGGAAGAGATATGGGAACATATGTTTATGTATAACTGGTTCACTTTGTTATAAAGCAGAAACTAACACACCATTGTAAAGCAATTATACTCCAATAAAGATGTAAAAAAAAATCATGTGATTTTATTTCTCTCTTCTGTTAATGCGATGTATTACATTGATTAATTTTCTTATGTAAACCACCCTTGCATTCCTGGGATAAATCTCAATTATTCTGGTCCTTTTAATACGCTGATAGATTTGGTTTGCAAGTATATTGTTGAGAATGCTTGAATGTATATTCATATGGCATATTTGTCTGTAGTTCTCTTGTGATGCCTTTGCCTGGCTTGGATATCATCAGGGGAAAACTGTCCTCAAAGAATGAATTTAGAAGTGTTCCCACTTCCTCTATTTTTTGGAAGAGTTTGAGAAGGATTGGTGTTCATTCTATTTTAACTGTTTGGTAGAATTCACCAGTAAAGCCATCTCGTCCTTTTCTTTGTTGAGACATTTTTTTAAAATTACTGATTCAATCTTTCTAATTGTTATAGGTCTGTACAGATTTTCCATTTATTCTTGAGTCAGTTTGGTAATTTGATTCTAAGAATTTGTCCATTTTATCTAGGTTATCTAATTTGTTGGCATATAAAAGTTTTAAATTTTGATTAAGTCCAATTTTTCATTTTCTTTTGTCACTTATGCTTTTATATCTACAAAACCATTGCCTAACTCAAGGTAATGAAGATTTATTCCTATGTTTTCTTCTAAGACTTTTATAATTTTAGCTCCTACATTTAGGTCTATGATCCATTTTGAGTTAATGTTCGTTTATGGTGTGAGATAAGGGTTGAAGTTCATTTACTTCTGCATATGGATATCCAATTGCTCCTGTACCAGATTTGAAACCAATAAGATTTTATTTTTTTTCGATACGCGGGCCTCTCACTGTTGTGGCCTCTCCCGTTGCAGAGCACAGGCTCCCGATGTGCAGGCTCAGCGGCCATGGCTCACGGGCCCAGCCGCTCTGTGGCATGTGGGATCCTCCCGGACTGGGGCACGAACCCGTGTCCCCTGCATCAGCAGGCGGACTCTCAACCACTGCGCCACCAGGGAAGCCCTGAAACCAATAAGATTTTGACATCCATCAGCCTTGTGTCCGTCAGTCCCCCAAACTTCGTGTAGACTTTAGCATTAGGATGAGGGCATTGCAGGGAGTTTTATTTTGGTGTCAGTTTGAAGGAGCAGGAAGTACAGCATTCTTAGAAGGCCTTGCTTTTTGGGCAATTCAGAACAAGGCAGGACATATTGACATCTCCCTCAGACCTCGGCCCTAAATGAGAGTGAAGAAGGCTGACGCTTGTCTTCATGGCAGACATTTGGGTTGAAGCTTTGGCTGCTCGTGGCCCCAAGCACAAATCTTTGTTTTCTTTCCCTTTTCATTCTCTCAGGACTCTCCTCTCTGTTTCCCAGAGTGGCTGCAAGTAACCTCGGAGGTCAACTAAGATTCTATTGGTGGTGGTGGTAGTAGTAGTAGCAGCAGCAGCAGAGAATAAGAAGAGATGGGGAGAAATAAAGAAGATGGACTTGGCAGGCGGTGAAGAGGAGGGAGGAATAGGGAAACTAGAAAGTAGCTAAGAATGAACAAGAAGGGCATCCAGAAATCCAGCAGTGAGGCCTTAGCATTTGCAGAGCGGAGGGACAGAAGAACTTCAGTAGTGCAACAGCTGGCTACGACAAGACAATATTCAAGTTGGAGAAAAGTCACAGGGGCGGGGCAAAGAAGAGAGAACACTCAGATACTTCAATAGAGAGGAAACAAACAAAGAAACTCCCATTTCCCTCTAGAGGAAATTTAAGAAGTATGAACATAGGTGAGAAACATTGCTCACGCTCTCTTGGTCCCTAACCTCTATCTCTTAGGCCAGCTAGAAGGCCATAGCCACTCTGATACCTCGGTTCAGTGTGAAGGCTGAAATGTGTGTAATTTTCCCCTGTCCAGAGAACATGTGCAGGTTATTAGGAATTGTGACAGGACTGTGGAGAAGATAACTGGAAAAAGAGGATGCATTTCAATTGCATTATTGAAATTGCACTCTGGGGGTCAGTGTGGTAGAGTTTGAAGATCACAAGCTTTGTAGGAGACAGACATGAGTCCAAATCTTGCTTCTGCCGCTTTACTCGTTGTGTGCCTTTGAACAAGTTACTTTACCTCTTTGAGCCTTGAATTTTCTCTCTCCAGAATACAGACTACAGGTACCTCTTAGAGTTCTTGTGAGAACTAAATGAGAGAACGTCAGCAAAGCACGCAGCACAATATCTGGGTTAGGTACTACTCGGTGCTCGGTATGAGCCAGGTCCTTCCCCAGTCTCTTATCACTGCATTCTAGGCACAAACTGGAACGGTCTCCTGTTGCTAAAAGCTTTGACCAAATAGTCCTATTTCTGATATTTCATTACAAGGCAACTCCCCTGAAGAACAGAAAACATTTTGTGGTCAAGGATGTTCATTGTGTTTGTTAATAGTAAAAAATAAAACAAACAGAAAACAAAGCAAAACAAAATAAACAAATAAAACATCCCAAATGTCTAACGGTAAGAGAATGCTATTTATTAAAAATGATATCCATGAAGACTTTTAACAGCATAGTGAAGTGTTTACATTATAGTATTAATGTAATAAAAATATATATGATCCTATATACAGCTATATTAAATATGTTGAAAAATATGTATAGAAACAATACTGGAATGAAATACAGCAAAATATTAATAATGGTTGCCTTTAGGTGGAGAGTTATGAGTAACTTTAAAAAATTTTCTATCATGCCCATAATTACATTTTTACTAAAAAAAAGTTTAATTTGATGACAGAATAATTTTTTAAAAGGCTCTTGAGGACTACTATACAGCAATGAGAATGATCTACAGCTACACGCAACAACATGGATGAATTTCACGAGCATAATGTCAAGCAAAGGGAGCGAGATGCAAAAGAGTACATAGTGCATAATTCAATTTATATAAAGTACAAAATCAAGCAAAACGAATCTATGCTATTAGTAATCAGGATAGTGGTAACCCTTGGAAGGAGAGCAGGTAGTAACTTGTGCATCTGGTTCCTTCTGCTCAACATTACATTTGTGAAATTCATTATGTCTGTGTGTACGTGTGTGTAGGGTGGGGGGTAGTGACTGAAAAGGGACACAAGGGAGCTTCTGGGATCTGGCAATGTTCTCTTTCATGATCTCAGTTTGTCAAAATTTATCACCCTTGTGAATGTTATGCTTTAAAAGAAAATAAAAAATATAGTGGATGTATGGGTAGATAGGTAGGTAGATAGATAGATAGATAGATAGATAGATAGAAAATGTACTGAGCGAAGGCAAATCATCATTTGTGCCCTATCTGAAGGAGAAATTTATCTTTATAACAAAAAGAAAGCTTTCTTTTGGCCACAAGATGGCGGCATTAGTTGCTTGGAAATCAAATTCCAAGGTACTCTTCAGCAAATTTTAAGAACCAAATTTTTGGGGTATTGTCTTAGAAGAAGAGAACTTAGAGATTTTATAGTCCAACTTTCTGTAATTTTCCAGATGAAAGAAACAAGGCCATAGAAAGATGATTTGTCCAAGATCACACTGCCGACTAGAAAAAGACGTAGGCCGAAAACCCAGGTTCCTGAGCTATCAGCTTGCTTTGCCACACTGATAATGCGTGGTTTCAGCTCTGGTTCCTTCCTACCATGCTCTGGAATAAGATGTTTATCTAGAAGTGCCTCTCCTTTTATAACTCCAGTAAACAGAAGTCTCAAATGGAATGGACAATTCATGACTAGAGTTGGCAGTACTGACAGGCTGCAGTGTGAAATTTCCTTATGTGAATATTTTAAAACATCCTATGGCCAAGTCTGCCTGAGCTGGCTTCGGTTTCTTCTTCCTTAGATGTGAAGGATAGACCAGACACCCTCTCTGTTTTGTTTTGTTTTTTCTCTCTCTCTTTGGTTCTTTATTTTCCCTCCCTCCCTCCCTCCCTTCCTTCCTTCCTGTCTCTTATCTCTGTTTGAAACACAGGAGCCACCAATGCCTCTCAGAACCAAAAACTCAAAATCGGATGCAATGGTTTTCTTGAACAGACCAGACCTCAGCTCTGTGTCAAGGTTTATTTGTCATTGTTGCACAGGACTTGCAGGGGAGAGCCCACGCGGCAGACGAAAGTGTCAAGCTAAGATGAAAGATTTTTGTCCATCTGACCTGGTTCTTTGGAGAGGCTCCTTGATGGGTGAGGGCATCAACAAGCAGAGGAGGAAGACCATTAGCAGATTCCATGTTATGCACAGAAATCTTCTTTGATAACCTCTAACTGAAAGGTGGGCTTCTTGTATAGGGGCCAGACGGACTGAAACAAGGAGGCGTGGATTTGTCCCCCAGGGAACCTTTGGCTGTGTCTGGAGACATTTTTGGTTGTCACACCGGGAGGAAGGTGCTACTGGCCTATAGTGGGTGGAGGCCAGGGATGCCGCTAAACATCCTGCAATGCACGGGACAGTCCCCACAGCAAAGAATTACCAAGCCCCACACGTCAATAATGCTGAGACTGAGAAACCCTGCTCTCCGTAAAATTAGATCCCAGTGAAATAATGTGGCGACTTAGAATGTCTTTCTGATTTATTACAGAAGCCGGATACAAAAAACAAAAACAAAAACAAAAAACCACCAGAGAAGCACAAATAAATCAGGTAGTGTCTAACTCCAGGGTGAGGACCTATAGGGAAGTGAGGACCTATAGAGAAATGATGCAGTTCCGTTTGGGCTAATCCATATTTTATAATATAATATTGCTTTTTAATTTCTTCTGAGGCCAGAAGCATTCAAGTCAGTTCTTAAAACATTGAGGGCTTGTGTTCACTAGGCAGTCACAGAACTGCTTCACCAAGGGGACTCCCCAAGGTCTAAGTTACAAGGTAAGGGGGTAGCTTGACATTTCCTTCTCTGCTGTCTTTCCAAACTGGTGGCAAAGGCATTTGAATATGAATCTCCTTTGAAAGAACTGCTAAACATTTCCTGGCATTTCATGTAGGACCAAGATCGTTCCTGACACCTCTTAAGAAAACATGACTGTCACCAACAAGCTTAAAGGACACAAGCAGGAAAAGCTCATCAGAGGGGAGCCGGGAAGCCTCAGGTTACCAGAACTCCTCTTTCGTTTTTTTGTTTTTTTGGATGTCTGAGAGAAGTGTTCTGGCTTATTTATTTTTCTGGGTAACTAAGGTATAAACAGAAAAGGCATTGTTTCAATTCTTGTGGCTGAAAATCTTTCTAGTGTGTGTGTCTCTTTTCTAGGAAGTTAGGAAGTAGGAGAACCTGGAGGACAAGCTTGAAGCAGATGTTTTCATGGCCTTAATCATTGTCTCGCTCGTCAGTGACCACTATCCACACCTGAAGACAGTAATTGGACTATTAGAACTTTAGAAGTAGTCCCATCCCTCATTTGTAAAATGAGGGAACTGAGTTCCAGAGAGGTAGGTGAACTGTTTAAGATCACAGGGGTCACAGAGCTGAAAAGATTTAGAACCAGCTTCAATGTGAGCGTATATTTTCTAAATTTGGGAAGGGAAATAATCTTGCTTAAGTTGAAGGTCGTCACTAGCATAAATAGAAGGCATAAGTTTCTGTTCTTTGTCTACGTCTTCTGTAAGTACCAGCCAAAACTCTACTGACAAAGTAAAGGATTGAAGCAATTTTCTGAATCGTTTGGACAGAAACTCCATTGCATAGCTATAGCCTTTAAATATATGTGGTACGGCTGTAAAGCAATGTTACCAGTTTCCACAAACCACACAAGAAAACTGGGCACACTATTATATATTCATACTGCATGCTCTGGATTTTCCATGAATACAGGGGACAGGAAATCCAGAAATAACCCCCAAACTTGTTTTGGAGCCAATTTCTACCTCTACCTTCAGCAAACCTTTTGCAGAAAGCCACTAAGGAGAAGCAAAATGAACTTAGCCGTGCCATCACATCTCTTCTTATCTTTTCTCTTGTACATGTTTATTTCATCATCTCCTGGTGCTAATACCAAGGCAAGTGGCAAAATGTTCAAAAGGAACGGGGAATATAAGGAGATGGCCAATGAAAAATACTCATGGGGTAAAAGACACAAATGACAGAACATTGATTGTGATGCTTACACTTCAAGAGAAAGAGGATTTCTTGGCTTCTCCCACTAATTATGCCCAACAGCCTTGCTATTCAAGGTGCGGTCCAAGGACCAGCAGCACTGGCATCAATTGAGAGCTTGTTATAAATGAAGAATCTCATACCCCCATGGCAGATCTCAAGTTAAACAAGATCCCCAAGCGATTTGTGTGCACATGAAAGTTTGTGAGGCATAACTCTGGATTAGGACTTGGAAAACCAGATTTTTCTTTCTGCTTCTGCCACTTTCTGGTTTAAAACATTTATCCAAATCACTTCCCCTTTCAGAGCTTCAGTTTTCTCATGGGTACAATGAGGGAATTGAACTAGAAGACCTTTGAGGGTCTTTATGCCTCTAAATTCTAGGATTCTAATTAACAGTGGACACCTGATCTTGGATGCTTCTTCGAAAACACCTCGACTTCAGATCAGCAAAATTTACAATCAGAAACCCAAGTGGTAAGACATTGGCTACCTTGGCCATTTCCAGCTCCTCCTTTTGGTTTGCGCCAACCTCACTGGCCCTTCCAAGGGTTCTGAAATGGGATGGTCATGATTATCACCATTCGCAGTTTTTCAGAATGAGTCCACATGAAGCAACAGGAGAGGGCAGCTGTGCTGATGGTGGGAGGAGCCAACGTTTGTGGCTGTCCCCCTGGAGCCAGAGCAGGCAGAGGTAAATTCTCAGGATAAAGATAGCTAGGGACAGATTCAGAAGTTGATCCCGGTCGACCTGACACTTCCTTCTCACAAAATTACCTAGGAAATACTAATTTTACCCCCAGTATTTCTTTTTCTTTTTCTGCTTGCCCATCTCTTGGACCAGGTCAAGTTGCTTCTATCACCACTTAGTGTTTGGCCATGGCCTTATTTTTTTAAATGAGCTAAAATGAGGTGGAAGAGAAGCATCACCACAAAGCCAGGGTCATATTCTACAGGAAGAGAGAGATTTGGGTGGGGGTGTCGTGGGTCCCTCAAACCTCAGCTAACCATCTGCTGACCCTAACTAAGTACTTGTTTCAGTAACAGGTGCTGCATCATAAACCATTCTAAGCTTAGTGGCACACCAACAATTCCATTATGCTCATGGCCTATTCCCATTAGGCTCAGGAACTGGGACATTCGCTGGGAGCCTTGCTTCTTGTGGTGTCAGTTGAGGGCACTCAAGGTACTTGGGTGATGGATGGGATGGCCTTACTTCCATGTCTGGTGCCTTGGTGGGAATGGCTGGAAGACTGGATAAACAGAGATTGTTGCCTGTAGTGCCTACATGTGGCTTCTCCAGCACGGCAATCTCAAGGTTATTGAACTTCTTAAGGGGCAATTGACTTTCCTCAGAGAGATTATCCTGCAAGAACCAGGTAAAAGCTGCATGGCTTTTTAGTGACCTAACGTCAGAAGTAATATAGTGTCACTTCTGCTGTATTGTATTGGTTGAAGCAGTTACGGGGCCACCTTGACTCAAGGAGGAGTTTCAATGAATTTGTGGCCATTTTAGAAAACCTCTACGGTACTCAGGAGATAGATATCACCGACGGAACACTCTTTATTCAGTCCTGAATTGGACCGTGTATGCCGCCAAGGACTTCCTTTTCCCATCCTGCATGGGGCTCATACAAGAGGGCAAGCTAAGCAGGATACTGAGGACGCTCTTTGGTCCTTCTCTCCATGGCCCACACCATATCTTCCATCACTGGATCTTAGAACCTGGCCTAAAAGGAGGAAGTAAATGAGGCCATAGGGAAAGTGTTCTGCCATTCCCTCTCTCTCTCATCACCCCTCTCTTTTTTATAAGACCTAGATGGGCTAAGCCACCTACTCTCTGTCTCCACACCCTGGTCCTGCTCAAATTTCCAAGAGCTAGGGAATGATGCCATACTGCACCAGCCCTCTGGGATCAGAGGGAATAAAAAGTGCAAGCTATGCAGAATAGAAGGGCTCCAAGAGAGCCAAAAGAAAGCAAGGGTTTGTTTGCCTTAAGCCGGTTCTATTTATATTTTCTATACTCCACCCTAGCAGGGTGGTCTAATTGTGTGGCTCTGATCCACACCAGAGCTCTTACTCTGGGTGGGAGGAGGGAGTTTCAGTCCCTGACTTCTCTCCCTCCCAAGAGTTACAGTGTATGCCACTTAGCTATTGTTGATCACTTACTCTGTGCCGGCCACTGGCCACTTTACACTCATCCAGTTTAGGCCTCACAACAGCCCTATGAGGTGTATAATATTATCCTTGAGTCATAGGTGAGAAAACCGAAGGCTCAGTTGAGCTGAAATACCTTGTTTCGGCTCGCACTGTTAGTATAAAGCAGACCTTAGACTGGAACCAAGGCAATCTGACCCCAAAGCCTGCAAATAGCAATCTCTCAGTGTTTCTCTTAACTGAGCAACAGAGACAGTAGCAGTTATCATAAAGCTATAAGAACAATATATTTATAGTCAATAAGACTGTTGCTCAGGGACTATGTGCAACTAACGTATAAATAACCAATATCAATAAATAACCAATTGTTTCAGAAGGGCTAAGTAACAATAATAATGGTAACTTTTTAACAAAAGCATACAATGTGCCTGGAACTAGTAAAACATTTTACCTACATTAATTTGTGAATTACAACGTCCTGGGGGGTAGATACTATGTATTATCATATTTTATAATTGAGTAAAAGTAGGCATAGAGAAGGTAAGTAACTTGACCAAAGTCAAACTATAAGTAATTGACATAGCAAAGGTTTAAACACAGGCAGCCTGACCCAAGAGTCTGTGATCTTAACCATTAGGCAATACTGCCTCTCTTGATCGTATTTGTCCAAGAAAGTTGAAATCATAGGTGTTATTAATCTTTCTAGGAAGATGAAGTTATGTAGCCTATCCTAGAGGTACACAGTATTAGACATCTAACAGCTATTTTGGTTAAGGTCTTGCATCACCCCTGAACAAAGATTTCTTTCTGACTAGCTCAATAGCAGTGCTTTGCACATAGTAGATGCTCAATAACCATTTTCATGATGGACTTATTTTATTCAGTCATCCTACTCTAGGAGCTTTAAGATTGTACAAACCAGCAAAAGCCAAATAGAAACAAATCTTTTTATTTATGCTCAAATTTGTTGAACATCATCAGTGCATGAGGCTGTGTGCTAAGCATTTTGGGGAACATGAGCTATGAAATCAGACATCAATAGCTTCCCCAAAGTTTCTGGTTTGGGGTGGATCATTATATATAAAATAGACCTCATCTTACTATTTCTTGTATCTTTGCATCACTACCCTTTTCCTCTAGAGAGATTATTTTTCTAAATCTGATTCCTTAATCCTGGAGCTCTTAGGTTGTCATCAGTCTTGTTTCAGACTCCTGTCCCCACTACTTCTCTAGGTATGGACCCTCATTTAGAGATGTCTCTCTACTTCACCATATTTCACCCACCATGCCTGGAGAGTCGCAGCTGCCAGCCAGCTTATTAGAGGGGTGAGGGCAAAAACCCAATATGGCTGCATCTTGGCTTTTCTTTCATGTGGTCCCTTCAACAAGTGGTGACCCATCAATTTACCACCGCAAGTACAAATACTTCTCTCTGATTTTCCTAGTCTACTCTATATCTGGCTCCACCCTAATCCGCTGAACTGTCTCTCCCCGCTCCTATGTAAAGATCTTCTGTCAGGCAGACAGGCCCCAGTTCCCAGGAATCATACTACACTCATTATCACCTCCTCGTGTTGATTCACTGAATCCTCCTTTCCTCCTGCCACCACCAGTGCTTGTATCAGCCGAGCTAACACTTAATGGAATTCTTGTAACAGACACCCATTATCTCACGTATCAGTTTCGACTTCTCAACTATATAGTGCTACTTTTGGTTTATGATAAGAAATATATATTTGGTCTTTATCCCTGCTTCTGACACAGAGCTCCTAAGTGAGGAAAATGATAAAGGTGTCTTTTATTATGTTAATGGGGTGACTTTTAGACCCCACCTAAGGATGGGGCTGGTTGCCAGGAGAAAGGGATTAGAGGGTTGGGACTTTCAGCCCCACTCCCCTGACCTCTAGGGAGGGGAGAGGGGCTGGAGATTAAATCAGTCACCGGTGGCCAATGGTTAAATCAATCATGACTATGTAATAAAACCTCCATAAAAGTCCAAAATGATGCAGTTCGGAGAGCTTTTGGGTTGGTGAGCAGATAGAGATTTGAGGAAGTGGTGCACGTGGAGAGAGCTCAGAAACTCTGTGCCCTTTCCCCATACCTTGCACTAGGCATCTCTTTTATCTGGACATTCCTGAGCTATATCCTTTTATAATAAACTGGTGATCCAGTAAGTCAAATGTTTCTCTGAGTTCTGTGAGCTGCTTTAGCAAATTAATTGAACCTAAGGAGGAGGTCCTCGAGACCTCTGATCTAGAGCTGGCTGGTCAAAAGTACAGGTGACTGGGGTGAAGGGATAGTTAGGGAGTTTGGGACTGACATGTACACACTGCTATATTTACAATGGATAACCAACAAGGACCTACTGTATAGCACAGGGAACTCTGCTCAATATTATGTAACAACCTAAGTGGGAAAAGAATTTGAAAAAGCATAGATGCATGTATATGTATAACTGAATCACGTTGCTGTACACCTGAAACTATCACAACATTGTTCATCAACTAGACTCCAATATAAAATTAAAAGTTTTTTAAAAAAAAGCGCAGGTGACAACCTGGACTTGCTGTTGGCATCTGAAGAGGGGGATGGGGACAGTCTTGCAAGACTGGACCCTTAACCTATGGGATCTGATGCTGTCTCTGGGTAGATAGGTCAGAATTGAGTTGAATTGTAGGGCATCCTGCTGGTGTCCAAGAATTGCTTGGTGGTGTGGGAGAACCCTTCCCCCACACACACACTTTGGAATCGGTGACCAAAACACCCTATTAATTTTCAATATCTCTAAAGTTCATGCCATCCCTCTGTAGTATCCTATATTCCTATATTTTGTTGACATCTTCCACTCTCTTCCTAATCCTAGCTTTCCATTAAAATAACATGGTGTTTTGAGAATCTCTGGGGGAGGGCGTCCAGCTGGCTTCACAATTCTCATTTTTAGCAAGTGCTACGGACTAAGTTGTGTCCCCTCAACATTCATACAATAATACCCTAACCCATAATGTGACTGTATTTGGAGATAGAGCTTTTAGAAGGAAATTGAGGTTAACAGAAGTCATAAAGTCGTAAGAGAGTGATTCTAATCCAGTAGTATTGGTGGCTTTTTAAGAAGAGGAAGGAAGAGATAACTCTTTCTGCATGCATGCACTAAGGAAAGGTCATGTGAGCCCACAGCAAGAAGGCACCCGTTTACAAGCCAGGAAGACAGTTCTCATCAGAAACCTATCATGTTGATCTTGGGCTACCAGCCTCCAGAATTGTGAAAAAACAAAGTTCCGTTATTTAAACCACCCAGTCTATGGTATTTTTTTATGGCAACCCAAGCAGACTAAGAAAGCAAGGTTCTCAGAGGATTCTCATGCAGCCAGTTAGGACCTGGCTCCTTTCACCCTTTTATCCAGAAAACTCCCATTCATCTTTAAAGATTTAGCTTAGGTGTAATCTTCTATGGTATGCCCGTCCCTGACAACGCAGACAGCTCCTGGACCAATGAAACCTCCTTGGACTAGTGCTGGATTTACCATAGGCCTGTGCTCACAATCTTCCTGTATCTGCTTGCTCTGGACTATGCCCTGGACCAGTGTAAGTTCCAGAATAGCTTATAATTAGCCTTAGGAGCAGCAATCTGAGTGGAAGGGACAGCGCCTATCAGGGGACTTGTCTGTGCTGTACTCTGTAAAAAGATTGAGAAAAAGTAAATTCTCCTTATTGAAGGGGGCTACCTTTGGCATTACCACTTAAATGTCACTGCTCTTTTCCTGTCTTTGTATCCATCTTGATTCTTCCCTGTCCCTTCTAAAAAAATTCATTCTGTGTCCCATCCCCACAGAGCTTGATCAGTTTGAGGGCAGTGATGATGAGAGTGACTACTCTTGGATTGGTTCTGTCTATAACAACACACAGATGCAAATAGATCAAGCTGTGTTTCTTTCCTTCCTTGGTTTACAATCAAGGATATTCTTTTTACCTTTTTTTCTTTTCTTTTCTTTTTTTTTTTTTTTTTTTTGCGGTACGCGGGCCTCTCACTGTTGTGGCCTCTCCCGTTGCGGAGCACAGGCTCCGGACGCGCACGCTCAGCGGCCATGGCTCACGGGCCCAGCCGCTCTGTGGCATGTGGGATCCTCCCGGACCGGGGCACGAACCCGCGTCCCCTGCATCGGCAGGCGGACTCTCCACCACTGCGCCACCAGGGAAGCCCAAGGATATTCTTGATTATGATCTATTACTTCTTCAGTCCTGTGGTCCTTGTGTGAAATAACACTGGCTGTCACACTGGATGACTGAAAGAGTCTAGGGCAATGTAAACACGAATCAGGTCCAGAAGGATGGAGTAGACATATTTTTTTCCCATTAATCCCACTAAGTACTGTTAAAAACCCTGGGCATTGTATATAAAACAAGCATGCAAAATTCTAAAAGGTTGAAAAAAGAATGCAGACTGGTTAGGCACCTCAGGACCTGAAGAGCGTTACACTGGTGAATTCCCTGAGTTTTCTTTTTATCTCATATTTCTCAGACTCGAAGCTGAAGAAGCCAGCAACCCAGAAACACCAATGCATATAGAAAAAAAAAAGCCCAACAAAAGCTTGCTCTCTCTAGACAAAGGAACAGGAAAGGAACAGCTTAACAAGATAGAAAACATTCATAAAATAATTGTTCTACTCCAGTCAAACACCACTGAAAAAACCATGGCTTCATCCCCACTCCCACTAGCAAAGGCCAAGTAGGGAGTACAGACTTTCACCTTGCAAAGCTGTAATGAACATCCCCTACAGAATAGGTCAAATTAGAGAGCTCAGACTTTCATTCCCACCAGGCAGTAATGAGCCCTCCTTCCACTGTGGTATCAGAGAGACCACCTGGAGGACCTGGACTTCCATGCCCACAAGCAGTAGCAAGGTCTCCCTCACATTCTCTACTGGGGTGGTGTCAGAGGAGGCCTAGTGGAGAGTAATGAAACCATGCCTAACATTATGTCAATTGAAGCTGCATGGAGAACAAGAACTCCCAGCCCCACACAGCAAAAATGAGGAGTGCTTCCCTAACTTGGATGTCAACAGAGGCCAAGTGGGAAACTTGGATTTCTATATCCACTAATGAGGTGGCACTCTCTCCTTCCCCCACTGGAATGGTGTCAAATAAAGTCAACTTAAACAGAAGGTTTAAGTAAGATCCAGAGACTCAGAACATAATATGAAAATGTCCAGGTTTCAACTGAAAATCGCTCATCATGACAAGAACCAGGAATATGTCAAACTGAGTGAAAAAAGACAATCAATAGATGGCAACACTGAGAAGATAGAGATGTTAGGATTATTTGACAAAGATTTTAAAGCAGCTGTTATAGAATCACTCCAGAACATAATTATGAACACTCTTGAATCAAACAATTTTATTTTATTAATTTTTATTGGAGTATAGTTGCTTTACAATGTTGTGTTAGCCTCCACTGCACAACAAAGTGAATCAGCCATACGCATACAGATATCCCCTCCCTTTAGGACTTCCCTCTCATTTAGGTTACCACAGTGCATTAGGTAGAGTTTCCTGTACTATACAGTATGTTCCCATCAGTTGTCTATTTTATACATGGTATCAATAATGTATATGTGTCAATCCCAGTCTCCGTCTCTATTTCTGCTTTGCAAATAAGATCATCTATACCCTTTATCTAGATTCCACATATATGCGTTATTATACGATATTTGCTTTTCTCTTTCTGACTTACTTCACTCTGTATGACACTCTAGGTCCATCCACGTCTCTACAAATGACCCAATTTCATTCCTTTTTATGGCCGATTAATATTTCATCGTATATATGTACCACATCTTCTTCATCCATTCCTCTGTTGATGGACATTTAGGTTGCTTCCATGTCCTGGCTATTGTAAATAGTGCTGCTATGAACATTGGGGTGCATGTGTGTTTTTGAATTATGGTTTTCTCTGGGTATATGCCCAGTAGTGGGATTGCTGGGTCATATGGTAGCTCTATTTTTAGTTTTTTAAGGAACCTCCCGTACTGTTTTCCATAGTGGCTGTATCAATTTACATTTCCACCAACAGTGTATGAGGGTTCCCTTTTCCGCACACCCTCTCCAGCATTTATTGTTTGTAGATTTTTTTTAAATTATTTTGCAGTACGCGGGCCTCTCACTGTTGTGGCCTGTCCCGTTGCGGAGCACAGGCTCTGGACGTGCAGGCTCAGCGGCCATGGCTCATGGGCCTAGCCGCTCTGCGGCATGTGGGGTCTTCCCGGACCTGGGCACAAACCCGTGTCCCCTGCATCGGCAGGCGGACTCTCAACCACTGCACCACCAGGGAAGCCCCTGTTTGTAGATTTTTTGTTTTAAATCTTTATTGGGGTATAATTGCTTTACAATGGTGTGTTAGTTTCTGCTTTATAACAAAGTGAATCAGTTATACATATACATATGTTCCCATATCTCTTCCCTCTTGCATCTCCCCCCTCCTCCTCTCCCTATCCCACCCCTCCAGGCGGTCACAAAGCACCGAGCTGATCTCCCTGTGCTATGCAGCTGCTTCACACTAGCTATCTACCTTACGTGTGGTAGTGTATATATGTCCATGCCTCTCTCTCGCTTTGTCACAGCTTACCCTTCCCCCTCCCCATATCCTCAAGTCCATTCTCTAGTAGGTCTGTGCCTTTATTCCTGTCTTACCCCTAGGTTCTTCATGACATTTTTTCCCTTAAATTCCATATATATGTGTTAGCATACGGTATTTGTCTTTCTCTTTCTGACTTACTTCACTCTGTATGACAGACTCTAGGTCTATCCACCTCACTACAAATAGCTCAATTTCGTTTCTTTTTATGGCTGAGTAATATTCCATTGTATATATGTGCCACATCTTCTTTATCCATTCATCCGATGATGGACACTTAGCAAGTTTGCTTTGGGCAAGGGTGTGTGGGAAAGATGAAAGAACCAACAAAAGAGACTAACCCCCTGCAGGCTGTGTTCATGCCGCCAACCCCAGTCTGTGCAGGAATCTCTCCGCTTTGCCCTCCGCACCCCTGTTGCTGTGCTCTCCACTGCGGCTCCGAAGCTTTCCCCCTCTGATACCCGCAGTCTCTGCCCGCGAAGGGGCTTCCTAGTGTGTGGAAACCTTTCCTCCTTCACAGCTCCCTCCCACTGGTGCAGGTTCCGTCCCTATCCTTTTGTCTCTGTTTTTTTCTTTTGCCCTACCCAGGTACGTGGGGGGGTTCTTGCCTTTTGGGAGGTCTGAGGTCTTCTGCCAGCGTTCAGTAGGTGTTCTGTAGGAGTTGTTCCACGTGTAGATGTATTTCTGGTGTATTTGTGGGGAGGAAGGTGATCTCCGTGTCCTACTCTTCCGCCATCTTCCCGGAAGCCCTCCTGTAGATTTTTTGATGATGGCCATTCTGACCAGTGTGAGGTGATACCTCATTGTAATTTTGTTGAATCAAATAATTTTGAAAAAGGAAAGCCTCAGCCAAGAAACAGAAAATCTCAGCAAATAAATAGAAGATATAAAGAAGAACCAAATGGATATTTTGGAATCGAAAAATACAGTAACTGAAATAAAAATCTCCATTGGATAGGCTCAACAGCAGAATGTAGTGGATAGAGGAATGATTCGGTTAACTAGGAAATAGCACAGTAAAAATTACCATCTGAGCAACAAAGAGAAAAAAGACTGAAAAAAAGAGCCTCAGGGGCATGTGGGACTATAACAAAAGGTCTTACATTTGCTTCAGAGTCCCAGAAGCAAAGGAGAAGGAGATCAAGGCTGGAAAGTTACTTTAAAAAATAATGGCTCAAACCTTCCTAAATGTAGCAAGGAACATAAACTTACTGATTCAAGAAGTGAACTCCAAACAGGACAAACCCAAAGTAATCTATGCCAAGATACATCATAATTAAACTAATGAAAACAATAGAAAGAAAAATCCTTGAAAACAGCCAGAGAAAAAGAGAAGAAATCATACAAAGTGTGTTCTCTGACCACAAAGGAGTCAAACTAGAAATTAATAACAGAAAGATAATAGGAAAAGCAACAAATACTTGGAAACGAAACAACATAATTCTAAATAATCCATGGGACAAAAAGAAAGAAAAAATATATAGAAATGAGTAAAAATGAAAAGACAGCATATCAAAATTTGTGGAAAATAGCTAAAGCAGTGCTGAGAGGGAAAGTTATAGCAGTAAATAAAGAGGGAAGGAAGGGAGGGAAGGAGGAAGGAAGGAAGGAAGGAAGGAAAGGAAAGGAAGAAAGAAAACTACAGACCAATATTCCTCATGAACATAGATGGAAAAATCCTTGAAATGTTAAGAAATAGAACTCAGCAATATATCAATATAAAAGAAATTATACACCATAAACTATGGAATTTATTCAAGGATGAAGGTAGCTACGTAGGTAAATATAAAATCCAATAGTATTGCATTTTTTTTTCTTTGAAACTCCTATTTTTTCATTTGAAACTCCTATTTTTTCCTCTGTATGATTTAAAAGGTATCTAATACAATAATTATAAATCTATATTACTGGGCATACAAAGAGCAAAGATATAAGATGTAACAATAACAACATAAAGAAAGCATGGAACTGTAAAGGAGTAGTTTTTTACACTATTGAAACTAAGTTGTTATTAATTCAAACCCGATTGTTATAAAGTTAAGATGGTGATTGTAATCCCCAAGGTAACCGCTAAAGAAACAACTTCAAAATATACATTAAAACAAACAAGAAAGGAATCAAAACAGTACACTAGAAAGAAAATGAATCACAAAAAGGCAGTAAAGGAGGCAATGAGGAACAAAAGGTATGGTATATAAATGGCAGAAGCCTTTCCTTATCAGCAAGTACTTCAAACGTGAAGGGATTAAACTCTACAATTAAAAGATTAAATTGTCAGAATGGATAACAGAAACCATGATCCAACTATGTACTTCCACAAGAGACTCACTTTAGATACAAAGACTATTGAAACAAACAACCTGGATGAATCTCCAGAGAATTATGCTAAGCAAAAAACAAAGCCAACCCCAAAGGTTACATACTATATGCTTTATTTATATAACGTTCCTGAAATAACAAAATTGTAGAAATGGAGAACAGATTAATGATTGCCAGAGGTTGAGTGGGTGGATATATGAGGGAAGTGAATGAGGTTATAAATGAGCACCATGAGGGATTTTTGCAGTGATGGAACTGTTCTGTATCCTGACTGTATCAATGCCAATATCCTGGTGTTGATATTGTACTATAGTTTTGCAAGATGTTAGCTTTGGGGAAAAAGTGGGAAATCGTTACATGAGACCTCTTAGTATTTTTTCTTACTACTGCATATGAATCTACAATTATCTCAAAATAAAATTTAAAAACTCAGAATGAATAAAAAAAAAATTCTGGATGGAAATATACTAGCTCTGGGTGATTGTATTATTGCTGGATTTATTTTTTCCTTTGGGCTTTAAACAACTTTTGAATTTGTCTAATATGAACTGCATTATTTGTGTATTTATTTGGGTTATTTGTGCAGATGTGTGGGGATCATCAAAGTGGTTTTTCCTTCCTCGCTCTTCTTCTAGCCCTTCCCTCAAGACTCCCGTGTTACTTAAGCAGCCTCCCTACTAGACTCTCATTCACCCCACCACAGCACATCCCTGTATCTGCCTTTAGATCTTGCGTTTACGCTAGTCTTTCCTGCACCTGGGTGGGATCAAAGCCTTATCTTAAGGCTAGGATCTGTGAATGGATTTCAGGTTTCAATCTAGGGAAAAGGACAGGGATAGAATTTGGAAGATTCAGAGAGGGAGCATGAAGTCCTTTGCTACATCCCTGATAAAATAGAGCTAGTGGCAGGGCTTACCTGGTGGCGCAGTGGTTGGGAGTCCGCCTGCCGATGCAAGGGACACGGGTTCGTGCCCCGGTCCGGGAAGATCCCACATGCCGAGGAGCAGCTAGGCCCGTGAGCCATGGCCGCTGAGCCTGCGCATCCGGAGCCTGCGTTCCACAACGGGAGAGGCCACGACAGTGAGAGGCCCACATAACGCAAAAAAAAAAAAAATATATATATATATATGGCTAGTGGGAAGCAGCCGCATAGCACAGGGAGATCAGCTAGGTGGTTTGTGACCAGTGGCGGGATAAGGAGGGGGGGTGGAATAAGGAGGGTGGGAGGGTGGGAGACCCAAGAGGGAAGAGATATGGGAACATATGTATATGTATAACTGATTCACTTTGTTATAAAACAGAAACTAGAAACTAACACACCATTGTAAAGCAATTATACTCCAATAAAGATGTTAAAAAAAATACACTGTACATAACCTAGGGAATGAGAGAAAGGCCCCCGGGGTATGGTTGCGCTTGTTTTTCTCTGTTCTTTTTTTTTTTTTTACACTCAACTCACCCACACAGCTTTACAAATGAATCCAGAAATAGGCACCTGGCTCCCTATTATCTTCTACAAATGCTGATTCTTCTCTTTTGAGGAAGTAGTACCTACCTCCTTCCTAAACAATAAATCAAAGCCCTGAAATTCATTTGAAAGACGCCAGGTTTTGCCCTTGGTTAATTTCTTATTTCACCTTGTTGTTACTTAAGGCTGAAAGCATGTGGTGTGTTTCAGTTTTAAATGAGTGCTGCTGGGTTGGATTCTTGGATTCTTTCTTGTTGCTTTTGTTTTTTTGGAGGGAGGAGGGGAAGATTCCAGTTAAATTTTTTCCAGCATTTTATTATGAAACTTTCAAGGACGCAGGAAAGCTGAAAGAATTTTTCAGTGAACGCTTGCATACCCATCATATAGATTCTACAATTTACATTTTGTCGAACTTGCTTTATAACATACTTTCCCATCTAGCCACCCTGTTTATACATTCATTGATCTGTTGCATTTATCGTTTTGAAGCCAAAGTAAGTTTAAGACTTTGGTACACTTCTCCCTAAACACTTCAGTATGCATGTCATTAACTAGAGTTAAGTAATTTTCTAAGGTTTTTTTCTCTTAATGTAAAATTTACATACAACAAAAAGTATGAATCTTGTGGTACATTGGCTGAGTTTTGACATATACATACAAGTGTGTAATCCAAACTTCTGTCCAGATACAGAAAAGGAGCATCAGAAATCTCCCTTATGCCCCTTCCCAGTCATTCCCTGCCCTCAGTGCCCTTCAGAGGTAACCAGTGTTCTGATATTTTTGTGCCATCACTTAGATCTGCCTCTCCTAGACTGTCATATAATGGAATCACCAAGTATGTACTCTTTATAGAAGGCTTCTTTCACTCCGTATAATGCATTTGAGAGTCATTCTTGTTGTTATGTATCAGTAGTTAATTCCTTTTTATTGCTGAGTAGTATTTCATTGAGTACAACACAGTGTATCCATTCTTCTATTGATGGACACCCACCCTATTTCTAGTTTTTTGTTATTATGTATAAAGCTGCTATCATTGCTTTTGTGTGTGTTAATAAATGTTTCTCATTTGAGGAAGTACCCTAGGATATTTCAGTTGCAGGAATGGGTGTGGGGAAAGTGATGGTCTCTCACATGGTGGCCTGGTGAACTGGACCTTAGCTTAGTGGTCAGTCCCCTGAGATGGCACTGGACCCTAGCATTCCCTCAACCCAGAAAAAAGGAATATTCATGTCCCTGGGATGCACTTCCTTTCAACTCATAAATTCCTCTGTTTGAGCAGGCCTGACTGTATTAAAAATTACTTTCAATGTGTGATTTAACCCTCACAAACTCAAATCAGTTTTTCTCAATGTCCACAGGCTCCTTCCTAACACTGGCTTCCACTGTGTTTGATGTAGACAACTGTGACAGGCTCCTATTGGGTGTTCCATTTCTGTTCTGGTCATCTACTATCATGAAGTCACTGTGTAATAATTCTAATTAAAACAATTTTTCAATTAGCATAAAGTAACATTGACTTGGGAAGCATACAGTTCTATGAGCTATAACACACTGTAGAAAAAAGCTTGTCCTTTAATGGAAAACTATGCATTATCTATAGCACACTCTTCCAGGCTCTCTGATTCAGGCCTGTTCATTGTCTTTGAGCAATTTTGCAAAGAGGGAAATTATTTTGTAAATTGTAGGTAGCTGATAGATATTCCAACTCTGTCTTATCCAGGAGAGTTTTGATTGGCTTCCCTCCTGCCTGTGGAAAAACCAGTTTTGCCTTTATTTGCAATTCAATTCCTTCATATGAATTTGTGCTTTTTTCACTTTTCCTTTGAACTGGTTATAACATCTGCCTATGTGCCTTATATTTGTTTGAGAGCCATGATTTAACTTTTTCTAAAAATTATGTTTCTCCCATTTTTTAGTTGAAATATAATTCACATACCATAAAATTCATCCTTTTAAAGTATACAATACAGTGGGGTTTTGGTATATTTTAGTATATTTATAAAATGTAGCAATCATCACTAATTCCAGCACATTTAACATACCTTTGAGATTCATCAAAGTTGTTGCATGTATCAATAGTTCATTCCTTTCTATTGATGAGTAATATTCCACTGTATAGATGTACCCCAGTTCATTTACCCATCACTTATTGAAGGACATTTGTGTTGTTTCCAGTTTTTGGAGATTATGAATAGAGCTGCTATAAACATTCATGCATAGGTTTTTTCATGTATTGTTATTTAATATTTTATTTCCATTTTATTTTTAACATCCCCAATTATTTGTTATTATTATTGTTGGATTTTATAATCAATGGCTATTTAGACTCGTACATAGATTAATTTCTTTGTTCACTATGGCACGTTATACTCTTCAAAGGTAGAGACAACAGTATCTCCTATCCTACATGCTCTTTTGCAGTGTGGCCTTGCCACTCCCCCATTAATAGGTCGAGTCAAATATTTCTCCCCTTGAATCTGGGATTAGCCTTAGTGACTTGTAGTAATCAATAGAATGTGGATGAGGTAACACTGTATGACTTCTGAGGCTAGCTCAGAGAAGGCCACACAGCTTCCACCTGGATCTCTTGGAATACTCCCTCTCTGGACCCTCCCATGGAGAAGCCGTTGTAGGTGCTATAGTTAACTATAATCTCCACTAAGCAGTCTTTGAGTTATCCCAGTTCACATGCTAGGCATGTGGGTGAAGAAGCCCCTAGATGCTTCCAGTCCTCAGCCCTCCGAGTCATCGCTAGCCATTCAAGACTTTCCAACTGAGGTCCCAGACATCATAAAGCAGAAACAAACCACTCTTGGTGCATACACAGATTTTTGTGTGAAGAGAAGTTCTCATGTCTCTAGGATAAATACCTAAGAGTGGGATTACTCAGTCCTATGGTAAGTGAATGTTTAAGTTTATAAGAAACTACCAAACTATTTTCTAGAGTGGCTGTACAGTTTTGCATTCCCACCAGTAATATACAAGAGCTCCAGTTGCTTGCAATCTTCACCAGCACTTGGGGTTGTCATCATTTTTAATTTTAGCCTTTCTAATAAGAGTGCAATGATATCCCATTGTGGCTTTAATTTGCATTTTTCTAATGGAAAATGATGTGGAACATCTTTTCATGTGCTTATTTGCATATCCTTTAGTAAATGTCTGTTCAAGATTTTTGCCATTTTTAATCGGTTGTTTCAGACTGACATTTAAAAAAATTAAATCTGATAATATTCCACATCTCCCCTTCCCTTCAACACGGCACTTATGTCTCATTTTATTTTCCATTCAGTTTTTCTTTCTGATGTGCATTCACTGGGTCTTGAAAAATGCATGCACCTCTGGAAACTAAATCCCTATGAAGTGATACATCATAGTCATCACCTTAAAAAGTTCCCTCGTGTCCCTTCCAGTTATTCCCTGTCCCCAATTGCCCTCAAAGTAATCAGTGTTCTGATTTTTTTGTCTGATATAAATGGAATCTTACTCTTTTGTGTAAGACTTTTTAATTTAACGTATTTTTGAAATTCATCCATCCTGCATGTATCAGTAGTTCCTTCCTTTTTATTGCTAAGTAGTATTTCATTTTGCCAATAGATCACAGTTAGCTAATCCATTCTTATCTTGATGAACACCTGGTCTGTTTCCACTTTGGGCTATTATGAATAAAGCTTCTGTGAACAATCATATGAAAGTTTTTTTCTCTGGATATACGTTTTTATTTAATTTGAATACCTAATAGTTGAACCGCTGGATCATAAGATATGTATATAGAAGTTTATAAGAAACTCCCATATCTTTTTTCAAATGTGAAGAAAGACTTCCTTCGTCCAAGATGCCTTAGGCATCTCTGGCTCATGGGTTTCCCAGGAATAGAAGTGCCCTTTGTTGTGGAAATTGTGGAGGTGGAATGATTCCCACCCCCTTCCTGGATCAGAATTGATTCAAGAATATAAGTGCCTCTCCTAGCAGCTCTGCTCTCACAGCTGTCAGCCTTGGTCAGGGGGAGGCAGGGAAGTTTAATTATAATGCTTCTGACAGTGTCTGAGCACAGAGCCCAGTGCCTGCTGCACCAACAGCTGAGCTCAGCCTGAAGCTGCTGTGCTGAAAACTCACCTCTCAGTATCTGGCTGTTCTTCAGTAGGCCTGCTTAATGGTCCAAGAATTTCACGTTTCCACATGCTCATTGCTGGTCAGGTGCAGGTTGCAGGCACATTCCAGCTCCAGAGGCTTGCATCACTTTCCTCACGTTACCACTAGGTTAGCTGCAGCTCGTGATACAGTCCAGCAGAGCCCAAACCGCCAGAGAATGGAATCTTTAACACAATCCATGTTCTCAAAGTTTATCACATTTGCACATACATCTACTGACAGGCTCTGCTCATGTCCCTCTGGGATCCATTTTTATGACGTCTGACTTCTTTCTCTCATGGCTGATAGGAAGAGCAGGGGCACCAAGATGCTTTGGGAGGGAAGGCACTCTTGTTTTCCCCCTTTACTTTAAAGAGTAAAATGCTCTTTACTTCCTCCCATAGCACTCTTTTATGACACTGAACACATTCTTCCCTGTATCTCCACTGTTTGAGGTCATTTGTTTACTTAATACCCCACCTTGTTCCGGAAAGGATTTGAAGTGTTTTGTAAGAATAAATCGAATACAAATAGATATTGTAAATTAAAAGTGGAATGAAAGGAAAATGAGGATGGGAACATAAAATGGAGTCAGGAATGCTATTTTTGTGCACTTTTTAGCTCCCCTTATCAATGTGAGTGCCATAACGCAAGAACTGTTTTATTCATCTTTGTATTTCTAACAGGGCTGGGTCCATTTTCTTTTTTAAAAAATAGTTTTATTGAGATATTCACATACCATAAAATTCACCCATTTAATTGTAAAATTCAGTGTTTTTTAGTATATTCACAGAATTGTGCAGTCATCATCATAATCCATTTTGGAACATTTTCATCACCCCATGAAGAAACCCCATACCCGTTAGCAGTAAATCCTATTTCCCCCACTCCCACCCCTGGCAACCATTAATCTGTTTTCTGTCTCTTTGGATTTGCCTATTCTGGATATTTCATGTAAATGGACACATACAATGTATGGCCTTTTGTGTCTGCCTTTCTTCACTTATAATATTTTCATATTTCATCCAAGTTGTTACATGTATCAGTATTTGTCTTTTTTTATGGCTGCATAATATTACATTACATGGATGTAACACATTTTGTTTAGCCATTCATCTGTTGATGGGCATTTATGTTATTTCCACATTTTAGCTATTATGAATAATGCTGCTGTGAACATTTGTGTACAACTTTTTCTGTGTACGTGTGTTTTCATTTCTCTTGGGTATATACCTAAGAGTTGAATTGGATCATATTGAGTTGAGTTGGATCATATGGTAACTCTACTTTTAGTCACTTGAGGAACTGCCAGACTTTTCCACATTGGCTACACCATTTTACATTCCCATCAGCACTGCATAATGGTTCCAATTTCTCAACATTCTTTTCTTTAAATTTTTATTGAAGTACAGTTGATTTACAATGTGTTAGTTTCAGGTGTCCAATATTTTTTATTATCTGCCTTTATGATTCTTCCATCCTAGTGGCTCCTTTGGTTTTGATTTTCATTTCCCTATAACTAATGATGTTAAGCATCTTTTCATGTGATTATTGGCCTTTTGTGTATCTTATTTGAAGCTATGTCTCTAATATCCTTTGCTAATTTTTTATTGGGTTATTTATTTTTGAGTTGCAAGAGTTCTTTATGTATCCTACATGCAAATTCCTTGTCAGCTATATGATTTGCCAAATATTTTCTCCTATTCTGTGGGTTGTCTTTTCACTTTCTTGATGGTATCATTTGAAGCACAAATGTTTTTAATTTTTTTTTTTTGGTCATTTCTGCTTTTGATGTTGTATGTAAGAAGGTTTGACTTAACCCAAGGTCAGGGAGATTTCCCAGCCTTTTCTTGCACAGATATGCACATGTTTATTTACAAGAGCTACCATTTGTTGAGCACTTGCCTTGAGCTTGACATTATGCTATCCACTGTCAAGAGGGTATTGATGTCAGTAACAACAACAATAGTAGCTAACTTTATTGAGTTCTTACATGAATGATCTCATTTCGTCCTCACAATGAATCATTGAGGTAAATATGAATATATCTGTTTTACAGATAGAGAAACTGAAGATCAGAAACATTATCTGCATGAGATGCCTAGAATTTCTGTAGCCATCTTCTGGCCATGAAATGAGGCATTGATGTCAAACTGTGGGGGACATAAGGGAAAAATGGAAAGAACCAGCTATTGATGAGATAACTAATTAAAAGCCAAATAACAACATCAACCACAACATTAATAGCTGACATTTATTGAACACAACAAGAGTTATCTCATTTAACAGTCACAATAGTTCTTTGAGGAAAAATACATGGTGAGGACCCCACTAAGAGGTTCAGAAATGTTCAATACTGTAGCAAACCTTGTTGGTACCTTCTACTTCTTCCTCACTAACAGAACTCCAATTTTTTCACCTTCCTCTGTGTAGCCATAATGGGGAGGGGGGCTGAACTCTTTCTTATGCAGAGGAAGTGAATCATGATTAATTGAAGCCAATCAGTAGTCTCATTCCCCTTGTCAGTAATAAGTTTCTGCATGGAAGTGGGACTAATCCTAGCCAATATGACCTGAAGGAAAGTCTGCTGAGGGGCTTCTAAGAAAGATTTTCATTGAGAATAAAAAGAGCAGGATCTTCCACTTCCACTTTGTCTTTTTATCATTGCACCCCTCAGCACCTAGCACTGAGCCTGGTGCATAGAAGAAAACTCAGGAAATATTTTGTGGAATGAAATCGCTTGAGTATACTGGTGTAGGTCAGTTTTTTTCCTTCTTTCACTCTGATCCATACAAGAATATATTAATTCAGGAATGATCCCTGGGACTGGCTATAGATGAGAAAGTACTTTCTAGAAGTTGTTTCCTGAGACTTAAATTAGGCCAGTGACCACAGGCACCACTCATGCTCTTCTAAACTTGTGGAAAAACTACATTAAGGATTCACATTCCCTTTGTTGATGTAGTGAGAACACAATATTTTGCTCAGTTCAAGCAAAATTTATAGGTAACACCTTTCACTGATCTTACACTTGCCAAACTTTCTCCCAGATGGAGATAGGTTACATCTTATAGTTTAAAATTAATTTTAATTATATAAATAATACATAAATGATTAAGCTTTATTTCCTTAACATCATTGCTTTATACAAATTATTTTTCTTTTTGCCGACGTATATTCTCTACTAATTCTTTCCGAGAGTTTTTGGGGGTGGTAAGTTTTCTGGGTTCTTATATGTCCAAAACACCTTTATTTCTCCGTCTCTCTCATATAATAGTTTGGCTTTGTATTAAATCCAAGGTTCAACATTATTTTCACTCAACACTTTGAAGATATTGCTCCATTGCTGTCCTGCGTCTGATTTTGCTAATGGAAAGTAAAACTTATTCTTGTTCATTATAGGTGGTCTTTATTTTCTCTTTGAAAGATTTTAGTATTTTCACGTTATCCTTGATGCGCTAAAATTTCACTGTGGTGTGTCCAGGTTTAGAGGTTTTTTTTTTTTAATTACTATTCTTTTTTTAAAATAGGTTATCCTCCTTGGCATTTATAAGGCCCTTTCAATCTGACGATTCATGACTTCAATTCTAGGGAGTTTTTTCTTTGTTTGTTTGTTTTGCCATTTATTCCTCAAATATTGATTCCTTCCATTCTCTCCATTTTTATTCAATGGAACTCCCTTTAGACAAATGTGGAAATTTCTTGATTTGTTTATATTTCATGCCTCTCACATTTTCTTTACTACTTCCCATCCCCTTATCCTTTATACTATGCTCTGGGTGAATGCCTCAGCCCAATTTTCCAGCTCTATGGTTTCATCTCTGTTTCTATCCATCACAAATCTTAGTTCAGTCCATTTATTAACTTCACCTATGTTATTTATTTTTAAAAATCTCTTATTTTTCATATTTACCTATTATTGTTCTATAATTACTTGTTCTTTCATAGATGTAATATCCTTCCTTATCATTCTGAGGTTATTATTTTATATTCATGTTCTGAGGACTCTACTTATCTAATGAAAGTCCTTTCATTTGTTGAGTATATTGTCTCTATTTCATGGCATTGCTTTGTTTAAATGTTTGGTGATTCTCTTATTATATGCTTCTCTCTGTAGCTGAGATTGTTTTAGACTGTCTGCTCCTTCTGTTTATGCAACTTGTTTCAGAGAATAGAGGGAAAATATGTATCTGCTGTTTTCAATCAGAGTGGGTGAGGTGGAGAACATGCCATAATAAGGGTACCTTGATGAATCTGTGTACCTCTCTATTTCTCATTAATACTCCCAATTTATTTTGCCATTGCCCATCACCCATGTTACTAGACTATCTCACTGTCTTAAGCTCCCTTATTCATTGCTTTCACTTGAAGACAAATCCCTCTGTTACTGCTTGCTGGTCCATGCAGTGGGATAAAGGATAGAGAGGAGTTGACTTTTCTGGCTTTTCTTCCCGCTATACTGAGTAGTTGCCTCTAAGACCACTCCTTTTTCATAGTTTTTACCTTTTGGCATGGAGAACTCCTGGGGTACTTTTATTACCTATAAGAATACTCTCCAATGCTCTCCCATGCATGTCCTGAGCTGTGGTTTCCTTCTTTAATCAAAACAGATCTACTTCTCATCTTCTAAGGAGTCCTCTCAGTTTTTGGGCCACCAAGAGTGATTTCAAGCATGACTATGTATTGAATCATTTTTCTGTTGTGTCAGGTAGGATACAGCAAGTGAAGAAACTGTAAATAGCAGTGGCTCAAGGAGGATATGAGCTTATTTCTCTATCCCCATTTTATAAATAGACTCCACTAACTTGCTCAGTGTCATGTAACTAATAAGCTGTGGAACTGGGATTTGAAATCAGATCTGACTCCAAAGTCTACCTTATTAGTTTCTTTCCACTATGCCAGTGGTTCTCAACCTTGGCTGTACATTAGAATCACCAGGGTAGCTTTAAAAAATACTAATGCTTCAAAACCATACCAGATCAATTAAATCACAGTCAAGAGTATTTTTTAAAAGCTTCCCATTTGATTCAATTATAAAGCCAGAGTTGAGTACTACTGCACTTTCTAACTTGTTCCCTTTTTGCCTATATATGCTATATGCTCCTCCGCCAAATACTTTCCTGATTACCTGATTGCTAACACTCTGCTTAAGTTACTTGTCTGAGTAATTTTAAGAATTATTTTGAAGAAATATGGAAAATTACCTTAGTTCATGTTTGACTCCAAATTTTTAAAATCATTAAGAAATATGCCAACACATGCAAAATTGTACACATTCTGAAAATCAATCTATGTAATCAATTGTATTAACAGACTACAGAAGAAAATCACACAATCAAATCATTGACGTAGAAAAATGATTTGATAAAATTCAACACCCATTCATGATTTAAAAAAAAAAAAACACCTCGGAAAACTCTAGGAATACAGGAACTTGCTCAACTTGATACAGTACCTCTACCAGAAAACAAACAGAAAAACCTCACAGTTAATGTCACACTTAACAATGAAAGGCTAAATGCTTTCCAGCTAAGAACAGGAACAAGTCAAGAATGTCCATTCTCACCACTGCTATTCAATATAGAACAGAAATAGATTTACAAAGATATAGTCAGTTGACTTTTGACAAAGGTGAAAAAGCAATTCAATGGAGGATCTTCTCAACAAATGTTGCTGGAGCAATTATATATCCATAGACAAAAAATATGAACTATAATCTATATCGCACACCTGATACAAAAATCAACTCAATGTGCATCATAGATTTAAATATAAAATATACATCTATAAAACTTTTAGAATATAACATAGGAGAGAACTTCAGGATCTGGGCTTCATGAAGAGACATGACACCAAAAGCACAAACCATAAAAAAATGAATATATTAAAAACTTTTACTCTATGAAAGACCATGTTAAGGGAATGAAAAGACAAGCTATAGACTGAGAGAACGTATTTGCAAGCCCACATATCTGACAAAAGACTCAGATCTAGAATATATAATGAACTCTCAAAACTCAACATTAAAAAAGCAAACAATCCAATTAGAAAATAGGCAAAAGGCACAAAGAGTCTTATCACTGAAGAAGCTCTACAGTTATAGTAAATGAGCACATGAAAAGATGTTCAACACCATTACACATTAGGGAAATGCAAATTTAAACCACAAAGGGATATCATTACACATCTATTAGAATGGTTAAAATAAAAATACCAAATGCTGATGAGAATGCAGTGAAACTGGATCTCTCATACATTACTGGTGGGTATATAAAATATTAAGCCACTCTGGAAAACAGTTTGGTGGTTTCTTATAAAATGAAACACACAATTATCACATGACACAGCAATTACATTTACAGGCATTTAGTTTTCAGAGAAATGAAAACTTATGGCTGCAGAGAAACCTGTGCACCACCACTTACACTTAGCACTCATCTATTCTATTTCATTGTATATAACATCCCTTGTATGAATAACCACTAATCAAATTAGTATGCTGATGATAGGCATTTGGGTTGTTTTCACTTTTCAGCATTTCAGTAATGCTTTTATGAATATCCTTGTAGCTGTCTCCTTGAACACATGTGGGAGAATTTCCGTGGGATGTATATCTAGAAATGGAATTTCTGGATCATAGGTTGATATACATTTTCAACTATACTAGCTACTACCAAAAACTGCTCTCCAAAATTGTACTAATTTATGTTTCCTCCAACAGCGTATGAAAGTTCCAGGTGCTTTTTGTCTTTGCCTATACTTGGGATGCCATACTTTAAAAATTTCCACCAATCTAACGCTTGTAAAAGATGCAATTTCTGTTTCAACTTGGATTTCCCTCGTTATGTGTGAGGTTGAGCATATTTTTACCTGTTTATTGGCCATTAGGGTTTCCTCTTTTATGAACAACCTGAGCATATCCTTTGTTCATTTCTTTTCTATTGGAGTTTTGCCTTTTTCTTAGTTATTATATATATAGGTTATATATATATAATTAATATTAATTAATTAATCCTATGTCAGTTATATAAGATTCAAATATCTTTTTCTTAGTCTGTTACGTATCTTTTCATGTTTTAATGCTATCTTTTGCCTTCAGAAGCTTTAAACTTTCATGTAATCAAGTTTACCAATATTTTCCTATAAGATTTCTGCTTTTTGCATATTGGTTAAGAAAGTCTTTTTGTCACAAGGAATTAAAGAGAATCTCCTACAATTTATTCTAATAATTTTCAAGTCCTGTTCTTTATATGCAGGTCTTTAAAACATCTGGAGTTTATGTATGGTGTGAACTGGGGATCTAATTTAATTTTTTCCATACGAAAGTTAATTGTCCCAATATCATCTCCTGAAGAGTCCATGTTTTCTTTACTTTATCCAGTTAAACAAATACCCAAACCTACTTTGTGCTAGACATTGTTCTAAGCACTTTGCGTATAGTATTGAAAGCAAACGAAATATTACCATTGGCATTATGAATTATATTTCATTAAAGCTACCAGAATTTTCCTGCCCTTGTGGAGCTTATATTCTACTTTGGGTAGGTTTATAATAAGCATAATAAATAGGCATATTATATAATATGCTGGAAGATGATAAGTGTTATAGAAAAAATAGAGCAGGGAAAAGAAAATTGGAGGGCTGGGTTGGGAGGAAGGTTCTGACTTTAAATAGAATAGTCTGGGTTGGTCTTGTTGAGAAGCTGATACGTGGGCAAAGCCGAAAGAAGTGAGGGAGGTGGCATGTGACTATTTGGGGCATAATAAAAGGTAATACTTACCTGATATTTGTGAATTTCACAAAAACTCCTGTTGGAAGTTTTTTTTTTTGGTTTTTGGTTTTTTTTTGCGGTACGCGGGCCTCTCACTGTTGTGGCCTCTCTCCCGTTGCGGAGCACAGGCTCCGGACGCGCAGGCTCAGCGGCCATGGCTCACGGGCCCAGCCGCTCCGCGGCATGTGGGATCTTCCCGGACCGGATCATGAACCCGTGTCCCCTGCATCGGCAGGCGGACTCTCAACCACTGTGCCACCAGGGAAGCCCTCCTGTTGGAGTTTTTAACTGGAGTTTTTTCATATCTATATAGATTACTTTGGGGAGGACTGATACCCTTACAACGTTGCATCTTGCCATTCATGAACATGGTCTGGCTCTACGTTTATTCACCGCTTCTGTTGTGCACTTTATAGTTTTCTGGCCCCCATAAACCGTTTGTATATATTTCCAACCTCACTTCCTGTTCGCTTATCCCACTCTACTCTAGATGCTACTCACTGTGTTTCTGATAGGTAATGTAAACTAATGATTGTGTGCGTTTGTGTGTGTGTGTATGATGGATGATGGTCTTGTTTCCTGACCCTGATCCTAAACCTGAGTTTGATTAACCCAGACCACAGCCCTTCTCCTTCATGATTTTTTGCAAGATACATATTCTTGTCCTGTCTCCTCAGTGAATCTTCAAGTCCTTCAGGGGCAGTGACTGATGTTATCTACTCTGCATCTTTCCTGTGGTACTGAGCACATTGTAATTACTCAAAAGATCTTACTGGTACATTTCCCACAATGGGGTTGCTGCACTTATCCTTCAATCCCTTCACGCCATTGAACCCTCAATCGTGACTCTCCCTTGATCTTCAAAGTTGACTTCCATACAGAAAGATGTACTTTCCCCTGGACTTGTGCCTGAGCCTTTCACTTCTGCCAGTGATCCTTCTCCTCTGAGGAAGTGAGAGAAAAAGTTTTGGTTAGTAGCTGAGAATTCTTTGAGAAGAATTACGTTGGTGAGATAACCTAGTCCAGTTTTTGAAAAAGGTTTTCCCACAGAACATAAGTCTATGAGATGTTCTGGGGAAAAAAAAGATCCTGAGTTAAAAAAAAAAAAAGCAGGAAGCCCTTTATACTAAATTGCCTTCTCGGAGACTGGTACCATGTTTTAAGTATATTAAAGACCCTGAAAAGTTTATGATAAAGAAAACAAATTTTGTTTAGCCCATCACTTTTCAAACATATTTGACCATAGAATTTTTTTCTCTTTTTAAAGAATACCTATTAACACCCACATACCTCACACTGGGAAACATTGATCTTGTTCACCCTCTGCTCTCTGGTATATATAAGGTAAACAAAGCCATCTATCCTAGACTGTCTTCTAAAGACATTTTGCTTTCACAGTAGTGTTAAAAAGCCTAGATCATGAGGAAATTTTCTCTAAGATCTATTCCAAATCCTTCATGTTTAAGTTTTATCATCCCATCCATTCTTATATCTTCACCAGAAATAAAATGATTTTGAGTTCTGATGCAAAATCAATTGCTGTGTATTTACAGAAAGCTTACTATGTGAAAGAAAAAAAATTTAAGACATTGGCTTTGCTGGACAAAAATGTTGCAGCCATTGGTTGGAATTTCCATATTTCTCTGCTTCTATTTCTTGATATTTTTCTGCCCTTGACTTGAATAACCCTGAGTTTTCAAGAGGTGGCCACAATGTAAGGCAGAAACAAATGGAAGAAAACAGGGCAGACACATGTTGTCCCCTGAGGTACTTATTTAGAAAAGAGGAGAGCAGCAGAAAAGTGTAGGGAGGACTTGACTGGGCAGGTTGCACACTTGACGCTGAACACCCCACTAACATAGATAGCTCAGGCTTTGCTGAGCTATCACCTTCCAGAGAAGAAAAATCATATATTTAATCCCATTTTAAGGCAGCTTACAGTAAAATACGTGTATAGCAAGAGCTTAACTATAAATCATCTAGCATTATCTCTAAAAAGTAGGGTTAATTATATTAGGAATCAGACATAAGATAATTCCTGAGCATGCTATTAGCTCTGAGCTTCCTGGAAGCCAAGCAAAAATTGAACCATGACTAGTTCAATACTGCTACATATTAATGCATGTAGCCTCTGTTGTGAATATGGTAGCCCACCCTTGCCTTACTCTTCTTTTGGCTTATAATTTGGCCTGATTTCTTGAATTCAATATGCATGCTTCCTTGCCCTTTATAACATATTTGATATAAAGAAGCCAGTTAGTAACAAATAGGCAGTTTGAGGAAAGAGCTATTAATATTTATCTTGTAGCCATCAGACTCACTTCACACAGAAAAGTCTCTGGGTTAGATACGAAGTCTCAAATTCTCAAAGATGAACGCTGCAGATCCCATTAACAAAATTATTACACCAAGCTAAAAGGTCTTTGGGATCCGTCTTCAACTTCATCCTCCATGAAATTCCGGAATGACTTTCCCTTGTCTTGTCCCTTTCCTACTGTTTCTTAGTCTACTCCACTAACCTCATTTCCAAACAACCAGTTGTTGGATGCATGAACTAAAATGCCATAAAGAATTTGCATATTTGATTGTTTTCTCTCAAGGTTAAATGAAGAGAGCTACAATTTCTAAGAAGCCTGGTTTGACTGTGAGTCTGGCCCCCAGGCAGATTAGGCCAAGGTTTTGGCCAAGTGAAATTGGCAGTTCCCTAGAAGAAAAGACTAGCACGTTGCTCATTAGAGCATTCTGAGCTTGCCTGTGCAATCTTTTTGCTACCCTGCAATTTCCTGTTGGTTATAAATGAAACCTTTCTAGCTGTTAATGCAGCCGGTGAGTTGAAAAAAAAAAAAAAAGCATGTAATTAATCAAAGGAGGTTGGGGGAGATTCACTGAGCTTGAGTTATAGGGGAGAATCTGATCAAGGCACTAGGACCTAGAAGGCATCTATCCACCCTGGCAGGAATTTCTTGCTTGGAGCTCAGACAACAAAGGCATAGAGAGATTGGTTTTCTTTCTCTCAGCATCTCCACCCAACCAGCAGAAAACCGGTGAGTGGGGCTTTCCAGTGATTTTCAGGGAGAATGTAACAGATGTCAAACGGGAAAAGCACAAGGCAAAGCTCTCTCTCTCTGCCTCTCTCGGTGTGTCCTCTCTCTCTCTTTCCCTCTGGTCTCCCCCCTCTTTTTTTTTTTTTTTTTTGGCCTTATTCTATCAGATTTTTTGCTAAGCCTCTACCTGGGATATTCCTTTAGAAAAGTGAGTTTGATGTTCCTTTGTTTTCACTGTGATGTTGATTTTAGAATAACAGCACCCCAGATTCTAAAGCAAAGCCAAGCGTTGCTGGCACGCCTGGGGAAATGCTTGCTACTTGTCTTGAGGAGGTGGGGTCTCTTACACTGCAGGTTGTCTGACAGAGACAATGCTGAGCTCAGCACAGGTCATGGTGACATTGGGAGAATAGAGGGAGCGAGCCTGGCAAACCTGCTAGGCACCAGTCTTTATCTCCTGTCTTCCTGGTCCCTTGCAAATATCTCAATGTGGCAGTGTGTAGCAGCTGAGCCCTGCTTGCTTTGTGAGTCCTTTTATCCCCATCTGTGCGATGCATGTTAATAGTTTGGTTCCTAGGCTGTCACTACCTTTGCTAGCGTTTGGGGCTTCTGTTGTATTTGGTTTCATATTGTGCTTTTCTTTCTTTCTTTCTTTCTCTTTCTTTCTCTCTCTCTTTCTTTCTCTCGTTCTTTCTTTCTTTCTCTCTCTCTTTCTTTCTTTCTTTCTTCCTTCCTTCCTTCCTTCCTTCCTTCCTTCCTTCCTTCTTTCCTTTCTTTCAGCAGAAAGGGGGAAAGCAAATCTGACAGATGACCATCTTTTGCCTCAGCTAACACACCTGGGCAATAGATAAATTTGGGGTGAATTGCCTGCTGTGAGGGAAAAATGCCCCTTCATTCAGGGTAGAAGCCCAGAACAATGAAAGGTGTGCTTGCTTCTAAAGGTCCCATATGCTGTTAAAGGATTCATTTGGGAATTTTTCAACAATTAAATGATTCCATTAAGAGGTGGGGCTGCATCATTGGTGGGGGTGGGTAGAGCACATAAAGAAGGGGGGGCGGATACCAGGAGTAAAGCAGAACTAATAACTCGTTAAATAACTGATTTTTCTAATCCCTTTTTTTTTTCAGCTTATTTCTTGTGAATCTCGGATAGCTGCACCAGCTTGGTGGGGAAGGGGTTTGATGAATAGCACAAAGACTCCAGCTATTCCCTAGAGGCCGTCCCTTTAAAGGAGAATTCCAGTTTATTCTGGGGGGGGAGGGGATGCACACATTAGAGTAGGAAAGAGGGTTTGGGATAAAATTAAAACACTCCCCTTCATAGTCATTTTACTAAGATGCAAAGATTGCTTCCTGAGCTAGAGATGCTAACCTTGGCTAGGTCCTTCTGTTCCCTTCAAGGGGGATTTTGTCGGGCTATGGATTCATTTACAAGCGTTAGTCATGTGGGCATGTGTGAGGAAACAGATGCCAGTTTTAATGTATTTAGCCTGAAGTTACAATTTGATAGGAGCCAGTGTCAGGAAGTCCCAGGATTTTAAGCTATTTCAAAATCCCTCCCTCTCCTGTGTTTGGAACAGTGCCAGAAGTGCCTCCCTCCCCATCTCTCACCCCAGTGCCCACAGCCAGCAGCACCCCTCCAGCCCCTCCTTCTTTTCTATTAAAATCAATATTCCTGCAGGTCAGGGGCAAGCAGCAGATGGGTCACGGGCTTTTTTCAACCAGTTCTTTTCACAGGCAGCAGATTGCAGATCTGGATCTGGCTAATATTTGAATTCCTTTCTTTTTTTTTTCCTCCTCACCCCTTTTTCTCTGCTTCTTTTCATCCCCACCCTTTTCTCCAACACTCAGGTCTCTGAGGTTCCACCAAAATATGGAACTTGATTTTGGACATTTTGATGAAAGAGATAAGACATCCAGGAACATGAGAGGCTCACGGATGAATGGGCTGCCTAGCCCCACTCACAGCGCCCATTGTAGCTTCTACCGAACCCGAACCTTGCAGGCACTGAGCAACGAGAAGAAAGCCAAGAAGGTACGTTTCTACCGCAATGGGGACCGCTACTTCAAGGGGATTGTGTACGCTGTGTCCTCTGACCGTTTTCGCAGCTTCGACGCCTTGCTGGCTGACCTGACACGATCTCTGTCTGACAACATCAACCTGCCTCAGGGAGTGCGTTACATTTACACCATTGATGGATCCAGGAAAATCGGAAGCATGGATGAACTGGAAGAAGGTAATTCAAGGAGTGGGTGGTGGCCCTTAGTGGGAGGTGGCGCATCGTTAGTTATGGGTACATTTCATTAAAAGAAATTGGGAAATGTGTTTGTAAAAACACAAGGTTGCTGCTTAGACTTCTAATTCTAGAGGCATTGGCAGAATCATTAGCCGTTACCCTTCATGGTCTTCAGTTTCGGCTGGCGTTGAAGTGTGGCTGGCGATGACAATGCATTGTGTTTACCCCTCGGTATACAAAGAAAAATCTGAATTGTGTCATTTACTCTAGAATGTGCTCATAGTTAACTCTAAATAGCACTATTGAGGCAGACCGTAAAATCATTAGGGGTATAAAATGAGCAAGGAAGATTGGTTGGGTTAACAGAGAGAAAATATTATATGCTAATATCCTTTGAACTGCTGAGAGGCTCTTTGTGAATTGCAACTCATGGAAATATGCACCCTAAAAGCTGGACTTCCTGGACGTATTCACAGAGGATTATACTTTTAGGTAAGTGGTCACTGCTCAGCTGTTGCTTCTAAAAAGCCCACTTCAGGGTGTGTCCCTAAGGCTGAGGTCATTGAGAGAAATACCAAAAAAAGCTGTAGGTATGTCTGGTATTTTAATAAAGACTATCCCTATTAGAATAGGAACTGACTCACTGTACCTAAATCTGTTTAAATCCTTGTCAGATTTTGGTTTTGCAATCGAATTTTATGACAAGATTGCTGAGAATCCTGACAACCTGTGTACCCAGCTCAAATATAGGGAAGATCCCAGCTCTTACCAAAACTTGCCCAGCCATGAAGTCTCTTTTGTGATCATTTAGAAAAATAGATCTTGGGACATGGTCTTAATATTTTACTTTATCAAATCAAGTATTTTGAGGATGCCTCCCTACCCCACCTTTTACTGGGTGTAATATATGTGATCGGTTTAACCTGACAATACTTTAAAGGACAGCACTCAGGAGTGGTGATAATGAAAATGTTCCCCCCAAAACCTCTTCCCACGCTCCAGCCCTCCCTCCTCATTCTTTCCATTCCCCCAAGCAAAGATGAGTTTAGAACAGGCAGATCTCTCTGAAACAGCCGGCGAGGAAGGAGAAACAACACATTAAAGGACTTGGTATGGATGGGAGTGCCCCGCCTCTGCTTCACTGCTTCTAGGTTTCTTGTGTTTCTAGACAAAGGAGCATGAGGGCTTCCCTTGTACAAGACCACATTCTCGCAAGTAGCTGCTGTTTCTCAAGTCAGGTTGAGTGATTTGGGGCTAGTTACTTATAAGACAGTGTCCATATGGCTACTGGATCTGGGTCTCGGGATTCAAGTCTGAGGTTTTTCTTCAAGCTGACCTTGAGAAACAATGCTGAGGAGGCTTAGATTATTTGATCAGGTGCTGGATGGCCAGGTGGAGGTTAATCCTAGGCTTCTTCTGAACATTGAAGGATTGGCCATCCTAGCAAATATCTTAAAATAAAGGAGAGTCAGGGCAAACTTGAAGGACTTGAAGCTAGGCTGAGGGAGCTGTCCAACAGCGTAATCGATAGGGTGTGTGTCTTTTGTCACTGGAAAATCCACATCTCAGTCAAACTGGAGGGGTTTCTCTGTAAGAATTTTCATAAACAAAGCACCCTGAATCACCCAGTATGTCCTCATCGTTTCCACTAGCTGCGATCTTTTAAAGACCACGATACATGCTCGGGCAGAATTCTGAATCAAGTGACATTGTATTCGGAGCAAGGATTAGAATGTTCTTGTGTCTGATATAAGAGTGGTGTCATGCCCAGATTGCCCACTCCCCCAAATCCATTTTTTAACATGTCTTGCTCAAGGACTAGCCCTTGATATTGATTTTCCTCCCTGGATTTCTGTGTGTGTGTGTGTGTGTGTGTGTTGGGGTGTGTGTTGTGATAATCTTAGCTCAATATAGGTAATAAATACAATTTTGAAGACTGCAGCTTCCTTTTCTCTTGATCCTTTTGAGTCCTGCTAGATTGGACTCCTCTTATTTACCACTCCCGGGTGCAGTAGTAGTACTTCCTGGTGAATTTCTGGACTATGCAGAATGTAAATAAGGCTCAGTTGCATTTATCCACAAGTCACGTACAACCACAAACTGCAGTGGCCCTCAGTGCCCTTTCAGTCCTGAGTATGGCCCATTCAGTCAAGGAAATTCTGGGGTATCTCTGGGGCAGCATTGAGAAATGTGACCCATATCCCACTACCACAGAGCCAGATGGGAAAAGGTACAGATATGAAGAGGATAAAGAGAAAGGGTCTTTTTCTCTCCTATTTTTTGTCCTTTGCAACTGTAGGAATGGAGGACAGAAGTCCTTTACTTTTTTCACCTTTGGAAGAGGTTAAAAGAAAGATTTTAAAATAGTAATTCATACATGTTGCTTCCCAAGAGACTTCAAATTGAAAAAGTTTGGAGAGATCCCTGGGTGAAGAGTCAGAGGCATTGGGTTCTCATCTTAGAGGCAGAAGATTATAATAGGAAAAGAAATCTTTGGAATCTGATTTGGTTCAAATCCCAGTTCTGCCACCTGCTAGCTTGTGTGAACTCGGGGGAAACCATTTAGATTCCCTGAGCCTCAGTTGTTCATCTGTAAAGTGGGAATAACCGCTTTGAGGATTAAATAAAACAATGGATACGAAGTGTTTAGTATTCTGCCTGGAACATGATAGCATTCAATAAAGGGTGGCTGGTACTATTTGAGTCATCCTAGTTTATAGCTGGTTAAGCTACATGACTATAAGTTTGTCCTTATCATCACTGTGACTAATGTTCTCTCTTTTTAAAACAACGTAAAAAAACCCAACTTTATTAAGGTATAACTTGCATACTGTAAAATACACCAACTTAAGTGTACAGTTCAATGAAAGTGTACAGTTCAATGACTTTTAAAAAACTTACAAGTGGTGAGACCATCACCATAATCTAATTTTATACCATTTCCATCACCCCAAAAAGAAACCCTGTGCCAATTAGCTGTCACTGCCCATTTCCCGTATTCTCTCCAGCTCTAGGTGACAACTTATCTACCTTGTGTCTCTACAGATTTGCCTATTCTGGACATTTTATGTAAATTGAACCATACACTATATGGTCTTTTGTGACTGGCTTCTTTCACTTACAAAATGTTTCCAAGGTTTGTCCATGCTATACCATGTATCAACACTTCATTTCTTTTTTTTTTGAGGAATAATATTTCATTGTATGTATAGACCACATTTTGTATATCTACTGTAATATTCTTATCTGTAAAATGAGACTAGTAATACCTGCCTTCTTTATCTATTAGAGTGATTGTGAGGATAAAATTAGATGATAAATATGGAAACACATCGACAAGGTAAAACTACAGCTACAAGGTACTATTATTGTTCATGATGTAAAAAAAATAATAGTAATAAGAAAAATGGTACAGATGAACCTATTTGCAGGGCAGGAATAGAGGCATAGACGTAGAGATCGGACATGTGGACACGGGGGGTGGGGAAGGGGAGGGTGGGATGAATTAGGAGATTAGGAATGACATATATACACTACCATGCGTAAAATAGATAGCTAGTGGGAACATGCTATAAAGCACAGGAAGCTCAGCTTGGTGCTCTGTGACGACCTAGATGGGTGGGATGGTGGTGGGTGGGAAGGAGGTCCAAGAGGGAGGGGATATAGGTATACATATAGCTGATTCACTTTGTTGTACAGCAGAAACTAATACAACATTGTATAGCAGTTACACTCCAATTAAAAAAAATGATGATGCCAGTGAAGGGTTGGAATAGCCAGTGGCTCCCAAACCTGGCTGCCTCTCAGAATCTTTTAGAGCTTTAGAAAAATATCAATTCCTGGGCCACGCCCCGGATTTGTTGACTCAGAATTTTCAGGGCTAGTGCTCCAGAGCCTGTTTTCACAGATTTCCCCAGGTGAGTCTTATGAGCACTTAAAGTTGGGAAGTACTAGATTAAGTGATCTTGACGGTCCCCTTCAGCTATGTACAATGGTGGGAATTCCTAGCAATACCTAAACCTTTGTTTTTTTTTGTTTTGTTTTTTTTTTTTTTGCGGTACGCGGGCCTCTCACTGTTGTGGCCTCTCCCGTTGCGGAGCACAGGCTCCGGACGCGCAGGCTCAGCGGCCATGGTTCATGGGCCCAGCCGCTCCGCGGCATGTGGGATCTTCCCGGACCGGGGCACGAACCCGTGTCCCCTGCATCGGCAGGCAGACTCTCAACCACTGCGCCACCAGGGAATCCCTGTTTTTGTTTTTTGATTTGTAGATCTTAAAGGAATGATGGAGCATAGAACATACTATGTTTCCAAATGGCCACATTATTAAGTATTTAGCCTAAAATAAAATGAAATAGAAAGCAATTGGTTAATAATCTCTCTGGGCTTGTGGCACTCCTTTGTCTAATGCCTCTAGTCTATACTGTCTGCTGCTAGATACTGAAAGTATTAAGGGAACCATTTTGGACCAAAGTCAGGTTATTGATGTCAGCTTTCCCACAGCTCCTTGGGTACACGAACAGTCTTCGTGAAGCCAGACAGAATATGGCCATATATGTATTAGCTATATTCCCAGTGGGTCAGTGAATGAAATCCACCAGTGACTTTTCGTTTTGTCTTGTTTAGTCTTCCATTGGAGAATTATTCTTCCTTCATGTACTGTCTAATTCCTTCCCCACTTCCTTGTATGTAAGTACCCAGATCAATCTTAGGGGTGTCCTTTTGAGCATTATTATGCAGACCATGGGACAGAATATTTACAACTGTGACAGTCTTGTTGGAAGATCTGTATGGTGACACCAGCTATGATCCACTTTCTTTGCCATAGCCCATTTGTTCCAATGAGATGAAACCACTTTCTCACTAATTTATCCTCTAACTACTAAAGCAAGCACACTGCCAAAGAGGAGGATTTTAAGATACCTGGGAGAGTGATACATCACTAATAGACCTGATAATACAATAAACCACCATTTAATATTTTCCTTCTTGAGGGAGAAAGCCCAGGAAAAGAGGAGAAAGCCCAGGCAGAAGTGCTTTTGCACTGAGCAGCTATAAACATGTTTAATGTTTTTGAAAACGGAGCTTTCCTGAAAGTGAAGGGAGGTAGACATTAAATCATCTTGAGCCCATAGCTTGTTCCCTTCCTGCCCTTTCAGCTGTGCTTCCATGACTTCATTTCCTTACCCCCTCGCCCTGAAGCAGATTGTCGATTCCAGCAGATTGTCACCTTGCTTGGCTCTGAAGCCAGCTTTCCTTCTAGGCTTCTAATGAGTGGGAAATGGCCCCTGGAAGCTGTGGCAGGATGGGAGCCCAGCTGTGTAAAGGTGCAACACAGAACCAGGAAGCTTTGGTCGAGAGAAGCAGCACATTTGATGTCTTTCCAGTAGTACGAGGGGAGAGTCCTCAGGGGTGGGCCCCTATTTCTTTTCTTTAACATGTAAGTACCGTAACAACTTTATCTCCTAGAGCCTGTTTGAGATGGAAAAGAGATGAAAATTCCTTCTTATAGACCTTAAGAGCTGGAAGGGCCTTAGATGTCACCTAGCGCAATAGCTTCAATTTGTAGACAGAAAAGCTGAGACTCAGAGATTAAATGATTTGCCTGATGTCATACAGCTTGTAAATGCCTGCCTGGGATTTAAATCCAGGTCTATCTGACTCCCCCTCAACCACCACAAACATCCTGCCCTCTGGTAGGGGATACAGATAACGGGGGACGCATGTGTGGGAGCAGGGGGCACATGGAAAATCTCTGTACCTTCCCCTTAATTTTGCTGTGAACCTAGAGCTGCTCTAAAAAAAGATAGTCTTAAAAGATATTCTGCCCTCAGTGTGCACCAGCAGAGGCAGCAAGTGGCTTTGCTAGGTGTTATCCATGAAGCTACCACATTTGGCCTTTGACGCAACCGGAGGCCTCCTTTCAGCCAGCAGGAAATATGATCCTTGAAGCCTGGGTCCCGGGCAGTGCTCATGTTATATAATGATTATAGCTCAGTTCCAAGATGGTTGCCCTTGCTGCTGCTGCTTTTCTTTCCTTCAGCTTCTACTCTTCCTCTTTTCATCTCCTTTCTCTCCACCCTTTCTTCCTCCTTTCCCTCTTAGCTCTTTTTCTTGTTCTCTCTCTATTCCTTCAGATTAGGGTCTTAATAACAACGATAGCGGGCATTTGTCAAGTGCTTACTGTGTAGCAGACTCTGGGCTCAGCCCTGCATGTCATGCATCACCTGCTCTGAGCCTCAGAACAACCTTAAGAGGTAGGTATCGTTATCATCATCCCCACTTTGCAGACAAATAACTGAAGCCAAGGGAGGTCAGTCTGCCCAAGGGCACACAACTAGGAAATATTGGGGAACCCCATTGTGACTGACATCACATCAGCTGCTCTTTTTCCATTACTTCATATTGGGGCCAAAAGGAAAGAGAGTGGAGAGACTAAAATGTACTGTTGGAAAGTGTTCAACATAGATTTGCCTGAGAGCTGGGCCCTCTGAAAAGTTCTTGGGTGCCATATGATACTATAGCTGTCTGCCATCATGTTCATTTTCATGGGGGATGGTTAATCATACTCATAGTTCAGAGGCTTAAGAGGTTTAAGAGATGGGAGCAAAAAAAGTCCAGAGTCCTAATAGGGCTGCGCAGCTGACTCTCCGGAGGAGACTGTGGATGAGTGAAATCATAAATATATAGCCTCATACATTTGCACACCACCAGTTGTCTGACAAGAGTTTCAAAGTACATGACAGATTACGGAAAACATCTGACTCAGAGGCAGTGACCTCGTGGAAGGTGCCCGTGCATCTGGTAGAGTGCCATTTCTAGGGTATGGGGAATACTGGCTGTGAATATATGGGGGAATTGAAAGGGTCCCTTCATCCTTTAAGTCAAAAATTAAAGATCACATCCTCTAATCACTTGTGTAGGATTGGGTTAGCCAGTGGCAGCCAGAGAAATGAGGGTTTCTTTAGGCTGCGGTCTTTGATCGCCCCATCCTGGCTGTGCATGGATGCACCAGGTGCAGGAGTGAGGGCCTGTGCTCATCTACAAACCATGCCTTGGTCCCCTTGTCAAGACAGAACACTAGCAGCATCTGGGACTCAGAGCAGTGTTGGAAGCCACTTTGCAGACGTTACAAGCCACTTACCTTCCCGCTCCACACACACATATAAATGTCCTCAAAGGTGCCCTACAGAATCTCACTGAATCTTCTCTGAGCACTAACTGAGAAATTTATCAATTAACCCGACTTAAAGGCTTTGGTGCTACCGCAAAGCAATCAATATTTGCACAGGGAGTGAATCATCAGCCCCGGCGTTTGTGAATGTCTCTGCTCGGTTCTCCTGCCGAGACCGAAGGAAGAAGAGCCCTCAGATGATAATTGTGTTTGATGCTTTCTTTGCACGGGCTCGGGTTGATTGATTGATTGATCGATTTAGCGTTATTACTGATGAGTTAAGCCTGATTCAGTCACACTGGTTTTCTGCATCTCAACCTCTGGCTGAACTTCTGTATACCTTGAGGCTAATGTGTTTCACTCAAAAAATTCAACCTTTTCCAATAGTCTCTCCCCGAGGCTGAGCCTCTCTTCCTCTTTTCTCCAGCTTCTAGTCCCAGGTGTCTAATCCCCTCCTCTTGCCTCTGGCCCCTGCATTTCTTCCGCTGTACTAGTCATTTCCTCTAGCCCATGGTAAATGTGAAAATTACACTAGATCCCTCCAATCCATAAATCAGGCTGTATGGTGTATTCTCACATCTCCACCTCATTACTTGTGGCAGCCAAGGGTGAGCACTGGTGAAGATGGCCCTGAGTACACCGAGCTGGTGTGTGGCATTCAGGAAGATGGAAAGATGAGGGGTGGGTGGTGGAAACAGGGGAGAGCATTTCTCAAGCAAGAGCTAGACTTGCAGACACAAGGAATAGTGTGTGTGTGTGTGTGTGTGTGTGTCTACAGGTTGTTATTTAGATAGTTTCTCCACCTGGGTATGGGGGTAAAAGACACAATGATACACACATACATACATTCACCACACACGCACGTTTCACATTTTAGCATTCTACTGCTTTGCCATATACTCTGTACAAAGTACAATCGGGCTTCTGGGCAAGTTTGCACTGTATGCCCAATACACAACGTGACTTTGGTCACTTTGACTTGGAATAAAAATGTATTGATTTTGAAAGTTCTCTTCAGTTCATAATATAACAAATAGGGCTGTGAGTCCAGAAATAGGACAGGAACTTTAAGAAATAGAGACATGTTAAAAACGCTCTAGTAATGCCCCTAGACATTAACACACATCCTAGGAGTTAATGTAAACTTTTCAATTCAAATGAAATCATATCAAACTGGAGAACCCCGCTTGTTAGATCATACTTAGGTATGTTCATTATCCTTGGGACCCTTAGCTTTACAGGATTTTTTCAATATTTTGCCGATGACTTGCTCTTGAATTTGAATGAGCCCAGTTGTTAGAGGGCCTAATTAGGAATTGCACATGAAGTTTGTTTTCATCACCATTTCTCCAGAAGTCCTACTTCGAGGTCAGTGTGTCTTAGTTTGGTTAGAATAGTCCATATACCTGCTGTTAAACTAATCTCCACTTATTTCTTCCCTTAGGGGAAAGCTATGTTTGCTCCTCAGACAACTTCTTCAAAAAGGTGGAGTACACCAAGAATGTCAATCCCAACTGGTCTGTCAACGTGAAGACATCTGCTAATATGAAAGCCCCTCAGTCCCTGGCTAGCAGCAACAGTGCCCAGGCCAGAGAGAACAAGGACTTTGTGCGCCCCAAGCTGGTGACCATCATCCGCAGTGGGGTGAAGCCTCGGAAGGCTGTGCGTGTGCTTCTGAACAAGAAGACAGCCCACTCTTTTGAGCAAGTCCTCACTGATATCACTGAAGCCATCAAACTAGAGACCGGGGTTGTCAAAAAACTCTACACTCTGGATGGAAAACAGGTAGGTGCTTCTTCCCCGGATTATACCTCTTCTCATTTGTTCTAAATGCTTGGCCGACCATCTGACACCTCGGACATCATTTCTGGTTGGGAGACTCTTCCTCTACCTCTCGTCATCCCTACCTGATATATTATGTCTCATTTGGGAGAAAGGTCTTTGCAGCAGACAAAGCAATGGACCAGGAATGTGAGGCTTTGAAATTCTATCTGTTTCTGACTTGCCAGGTAGAATGGTCACTTACAAGCTTCCCTATCTGCTAAGAAAAGATGTGTTGGAGCCTAGGTCCTACAAACTCCTTGGAATATGAATTTAGCTAGTGCATGATGCAACCTGGATCGTTCAATGTATGTGACTAGAAATGAGATTTGCCCACTCATTTCTTCTTAGATACTCTTACATTGGTATTCAGCATCCATTCTGATGAAAAGAGGTGGAAGTGACCCTCATATTCTATGACGAAGGGAAGCACTGAGGTTTCTGGTTCGTTGTCTTTGCCTCACACTAGACCACATTTTTTTCTGTCTCCCTTTCCCATGTGACATAGCTGTCTTAATCTGGTTCCACTGATGGTTTGTGTGGAAAGGGACTATTTCAGGATCCTAAAATTAGCCCAAGAAAGATGGTACCATCTGTTTCTCTCCAAATCAGGTTCTTCATGTCATTGGCTATGCTACTAAAGTGCCACCTATATTAATATCTGGGAAAGAATGCAGCCGGGCGTCTCCATCAGACAGATGCACCATTCTCTTGAGCACAGGGAGCTGTAAATATATGACAAAAAATGTTCCAAGGGAATTGGAACACTGGCTGGTTTCTTTGGCTGTAAAGAGAATCCTGGTCCCTCATCAGATAAGACAAGTGTGGATTATTATCAGTCCATACTTTCTACCTCTTAAAATACCTTTGGTGTTTGAACAACTATATAGATTCTTAAAAAAAAATAGATTCACCATATCAGGATGCTGAGTGTTCAAATGCAGAACTGTGCCTCCTCCCATAATCTCTGATATATACTGTGTGCTGCAAGATTTTAAGTTTCTGGGAAAATGCAAACTCATATACGTGGTAATTTGGTTAAATGTGTGGCTTCTATCTGTTCGCCACCATTTTGTGATCTGAGAGAAACCTGGAGGTACTGGTTGTATGTGATCTGTGTTTGTTGTACCACAGCAATGGGTTTATCTGCGATGGGAAAGGTTCTAACTCCTAAGCATCTAAGAGTATCTCTTTTTTGAGGACCAAGTGTATGATGAACAGGAGCTGTCCAGGAACAGGATTAATCATCGTAAACCTCACCTCGGAGAAGTAGGGTCTAGGAATTTTATGATCAGTGGATCTTCGAGTTGAGGGTGACCCTAACTCTAGAAGCCATGACATTTAATCTCCCTCCTATGGCAAGGATATACTCTACAATCATTTCAGTTTCATAAAACAGCCTATTTCACTGTTGAACAGCTGTGATTTTTAGAAAGATTTTTCTAACGTTAGGTATAACTCTGCTTCCCTGTACCTTCAGCCTCTTGAAGAAGTACAGGGGAAATACAAATCAAGGACGTAAGACTGGGATTTAGAAGACTTCGTTTCTAATCTGGGTATTGCCACTTACTCTGTGACGTTGGGCTAACCACGTACCTGTCCTGAGGCTCACACTTCTCCTCTGTACAAAGGGGCTAATCACACCTGCCCTACCCATGTTCACAGGATTCTCATGAAGATCGAATGAAATCACGGATATGAAAGCACTCTGTAAATCAAAACACGCAATGTAAATACATATGCATACAATTCATCATTGAGAAAATATGTAAATTGTCAGACAGTTTACATATATATTAATAAATGTTAGCACTCTTCCCCCTACTTTACCTTCATCATTCTTACCACAAATTTCCAGCATTTTGTGGGATGTACCATACCTCAGCATTCTGTGATTGTTCCTAATAATAAATAAAGGGACACCTCCGCCTCTTAGGTAAACAAGCTCCAGTCCAGTGATGGGTGGATTTTCATCCTACAGCAAGCTTTCCAACTCCTTTCAAGGATTGGTTCCCATTTCTTTGGGGAACACGTTAGGAAATGCCAGAGTATGATATGGTGTGTGTACAGACACGTCAGGGAGGAGTGCTCGAGGGAGCAGGCATCACTGGCTCTGCACATACTGTTCCTTCTCTTTTTTTTTTTTTTTCTGGTATGCGGGCCTCTGACTGTTGTGGCCTCTCCCGTTTGCGGAGCACAGGCTCCGGACGTGCAGGCTCAGCGGCCATGGCTCACGGGCCCAGCCGCTCTGCGGCATGTGGGATCTTCCCGGACCGGGGCACGAACCCGTGTCCCCTGCATCGGCAGGTGGACTCCCAACCACTGTGCCACCAGGGAAGTCCATGTTCCTTCTCTTTAAAATGTCTCCCTCTGCCTACCCTGACCCCGGGGGTCATCTTTTAAGCCCTACCTCAAATATCATGTTATTTCTGAAAACTTCTCTGTCTCCACCATGCAAAGTTAAAGTAATCTTAACCTTTTTGTTTGTTTGTTTTTTAATGCTTAGCTCCTGATTCATGGTGGATGCTCTATAAATGTTTGTTGACATAAGGAGATTCTCACGTGGCCCAGGTAGCTGTTCTGATATGTTCTGAGAAGCCCTCTGTTTTCAATGTCCCAGACACTATCCTTAGGTCTATCAGAAGACATAGGGGGGCTTCCAAAGGAGTGCATATTCCACCCCGGCAGCTCCGATCTATTACTCACTTGGAAGTCACTGAGAGCAGACTTTGAAAGCAGTTTTTCCCAAAGTGTATTCTGAGAACTGTCCCCATCTCCCCACCCCCAGGAGCTCTTCATAAAAGGGTTTTGTGGTCAAATAAAGTTGTGAAATGCTGCAAATTATATGCCTTTCTGAGAGATTCACATTGCCCATTGGCACATTAAATGTTCTGAGAAGTCCTGCAGAAAGGAAACCCATTTAATTTAGACCCAGGATTTCCCAGTCTTTTTTAACCACAAACATATGGAATACACAGATACACGCACACACGCACACATACACACACTCTCTAGGAGCACACTAGGAAATGCTGTTTACAGAATATGCTGAATGATTAGGAGCTAACTACGCTAACCTCACTGGTATGCATGGGGTAACCCACAAATCAAACATTGTTGTGTGGTTACGGCAAGGACATTAAATAACAAAATTTGGGGGTGCAAGGACAAAACCTACTAATTACAGAATAGGTGCTGAGTATACTGAAATTCGGTGCCAAATTCAAAATTTTGGAGCCCAGCCCATCTCCCAGTTCTAGTGATGACAGCCCTAATGTTAACACCTGTCAGTCACTTTGATTACTGGTGGGTATTCTTACTGCTTGGGAATATGATCTTCCTCTGTGCAGGCTGAAGGCACATGTGTTGCAATGGCTCGGACTTGCTTGGATGAGATTCCATGCCTGTCTTTGGCTAAATGTGGCACCAGGCAGAAAGGACAAAGTATGGTCAAGGCTCTTTGTTATGGAACGTTTTTATCGTGAAGTCAAGGCCGTCCCTTGGTTTCAGTCTTGCTCTAACTGGATCCCAAACAGACCAAATCAAGTCGTTCTCTCCCCCGTCGTTTAAATAATGATCAGTTAAAACAGCCCAGTTGATTATACCAGATTTATTGTTGCTTCTGTTCTCATGTATACCATTTGACTGATTGACTTATGCTGATTGACAAGAAACCTGTGGACGTGGCTCTCATCTCTTTCTGTTTTTATTTTGTTCGGATGTGCTTTTGGAGCCTTTGATATTTTCAGGGCTTATGTTTTGCCGGTATAGAAGACCAGTTTCCTCAGAGATATTTGCGGTCTGTGTAGGCAGGGAAGCTAACCATCACTAGGAGGACGAGGACCCAGTTTATTCCTCACCTCAATAAGCAATTGCTAATGGAATAAGGAGTAGTTAGTAGCGCTCTGGCTACTCCCACGGGCTGTAGTGGATTTCTAGGAGGTCGGGGAAAACACGATGAAGAGTTGGATGATGCTGCATATTGGTTCACTCTCAGGTGAAGTTGTTCGTTTGATTCCTTGGCAGCTGGAGTGATTGAAGTGTGTTGACAAAATTATCCAACTATTAATTTCTATAATCAAGTCACATATGGACCTTTATGCTTAAACGTAATGGACGCATAAAAACTGGAACCCAGATTTCTGGTTCACTTGGTAGTAGTGCCTCAGTAGATACATGGTCTAGCCTTAAATTCATTTCTGTAAAGCGCAGGGCATGGTGCTTCTGTTTTTTAGAGATGCAGAGCTTTAATGACAGACGTTTAGCGTTTTGGCGTCTTACACAGGGCTACAGCTGGTCCTCACACCATCCATTTTCATGCTATACTTATTGGCATCTCTATTCTCAGTTTTGCCCATATTCAGGTTCTGTGCAGAGATTCACTGTTGCCTCAAGATCCCTGCCTAAGGGATAAGTATGGCCTTTAGGATTTGTGTTAGCTTTGTTGGGCCAGTCTTCATTTGGATGAATTTATTTTGTGTTTCTGTCTATATCTTTCTAGTACTAACTACTTGAACCAGGGATTTTAGGTCTCAGAATAACAAAAGAGGTTTAAGCTGATTCCAAGATTACCCATAGCCTCGGAAGCTAGAACAGGAGTTTTAAGAAATGTTTTGAACCAGAAGATGGTAGAATAGGAAAATGAGAGCATGAAGGATGTTTGAACTGCTGCTAAGTATTCCAGGAAAGACTTGCCCCTTCCATCTTGCTATACTAAATAACTGGGTGCTGGAAGCACAAAGGTAATTGCAGAAAACACAGGAAGACAAGTTGGATCTAACCTTGGAAATGTTGAGTGCATTTCCCAAGGTGGATGTGACTTTATTTTGTTTGTGTAGCCGGTATTTCTCCATGCCCCCCACCTCTGCCCCCTTCAGCCACATCTGGTCTTACTTATACTCCCTGGCCTCCAGGTCTCCCAGAGCCATCCCCTCTCTCCTCCTAGTGTTGTGTCCTGTTAGTCAACCTTGGCTCAATCGAAAAGACCACGTGGACATAAATTATGCCCCAAAAGGGAGGTCATTTATCATTGACCTTCGCTTGAGAAAACCAAGGCTGGAAAGGTAATGTTTGCATTACCAAAAGTTCCCCCTCCTCAACCTTCCACAGATTTGATTCCTGGAGACAGGATTTGAGACGATTGGCTTGAACATGAAGTAGAAAAGAGCAAAGAAGGGAAGCAGGCTGGGCTCTTTGAAAGGAGGTAGTTTGCAAACTACCTTGCTATATGTAATATAGACTTCAAGATGTCTCACACTGAGGTAGATTTTATGCTTTAAAAGAAGGCTTAAGGGAATTTGCTGGTGGTCCAGCGGTTAGGACTCGACGCTTTCACTGCGGTGGCCTGGGTTTGATCCCTGATCAGGGAATTAAGATCCTGCAAGCCACACGGCACGGCCAAAAAAAAAAAAAAAGAAAGATGGAAGTGGCCAAACATCGAATATACTGTTGTTCTTCTGGAAAGAAAAGACCAAGTGTAGTCTGGTGATTGGTTATTTCTTCAGTAATTTATCATCTTAGAGTTTTATTCTTTTTTTTTTTTTTTTGCGGTACGTGGGCCTCTCACTCTTGTGGCCTCTGCCGTTGCGGAGCACAGGCTCCGGACGCGCAGGCTCAGCGGCCATGGCTCACGGGCCCAGCCACTCCGCGGCATGTGGGATCTTCCCGGACCAGGGCATGAACCCGTGTCCCCTGCATCGGCAGGTGGACTCTCAACCACTGTGCCACCAGGGAAGCCCGGAGTTTTATTCTTGATGAGATGCTCTTGGCTCTGAGCAGTGATTGAGCTGGGGCTTGGTCCTTTCACTCAAAAGCTTTGGCACAGTATTCCAGTCTCCCACACTGACTAGTCTATCAATATCCAACATTAGCATATGGAAAGAGCCCTAAACTGGGATTCAAAGACCTGAGTTCTCGTCGTCACTGTGTTCTCAACTAGCTATGTGTTATGGGGGCCAATCACATCTCTTCTCTGGAGCTGTTTTTGAGATAAGTACATGACCTATAAGAGTACTTCTGGCTCCATGTTAACAGAGTATTCATCTTACAGTGTTGCTTCTGTTTAGATATTTTTCACTAAGCTGCTACTCTTCTCAATGCCCTCCACCTCTCTATGCTCCTAGGATCTCCAACCTGATACAGTAATCACCTTGGTGGATATGTTGTTTTCTAGGATGGTCCCTAAAGGTATTTGCACAGGTCTTATATTCAGATCTTTCTTGACACCTGTGATGACATGACCAAAGTATATTTTCAAACTTGTAATTTTGATTTGAACGCCTTTTCTTTCCAATGTGGATGATATGAGAAGCAGAGGGTGGAGGAATCACAAAACAAGGCAAGATGAAAGCCAGCCTGCTAACTGTCAAGCATTTAACAGTGCCATTATTAAGGTGTCTTCAACATAGTGGTGCTATTTTCAGTGCTGAAAAGAATTATTGACAATGGGAGAGGTTAGCATCAGAGCTATTTCTTGAGTAAACTGAGGAGGATCATTAAGTGGGGACTGATCCAGGGATGCAGGCGGTTCCATTAGCAACCATTGAAGTAACTGGCCTCTTGTTCTTAGTTCTTTACTTTCATCTTTCTCATTATTGCCATTCCCTCAAAGTGGAAGAAAATGCGTTGTCTCCAAATATAGTTTTAAAAATAGCTTCATTGAGATATAACCTCCATACCATACAATTCACCCCTTTTGTGTACAATTCAATGGCTTTTAGTATGTTCACAGAGTTGTGTATCCGTCACCAGGATCAATTTTAGAAAATTTTCATCACCACGAAAAGAAACTCTGCACCCTTGAGACATCATGCTCCAATCCCCCAGTCCCCCCATTGCTAGGCAATCACTTATCTACTTTCTGTCTCTACAGATTTGCTCATTCTGGAATTCTAATGAATGAAATCATGCCATATATGGTCTATTGTGGCTGACTTCTTTATTTAGCGTGTTTTCAGGGTTCATCATGTTGTAGCATAGCACTACTTCATTCCTCTTTGTGGCTGAATAATATTACATTGTATGGATATACCACATTTTATTTATTTATTCATAATTTGATGGACATTTGGGTTGTTTCAACCTTTTGGCTATTAGGAATAAAGCTGCTATGAACATTCATGTTCAGATTTTTATGTGGACATATGTCTTCATTTATCTTGGGGAAATGCCTAAGAATAGTATTGCTGGGTTACATGGTATGTATATGTTTACATTTTGAGAAACTGCCAGACTATTTTCTAAAATGGCTGCACCATTTTACATCCCTACTAGCCATGTAGGAGGATTCCAGTTTCTTCACATCTTGCCAACACTTGTTATTGTCTATCTTTTTATCAGTCATTCTAGTGGGTATAAAATGGTATCTCATTGTGTTTTTTTTTATTTGCATGTCCCTAATAACTAATGATATCAAATGTATTTTCACATGCTTATTGGATATTTGTGTATCTTCTTTGTTAAGCTGTCTATTTAGATCTTTGCCATTTAAAAAATTGAATTGTCTTCTTATTATTGAGTTATAAGAGTTCTTTATATATTCTGGATACAAGTCTTTTATCACATACGTAATTTGCAAATATTTTCTCCCAGTCTGTAGTATGTGTTTCCATCTTTTTAACGGCTGTCTTAATTTTTCAAGAGCAATTTTTTTTCATTTCGGTGAAATCCAATTAATTAATTTTTGTGTATGGTATGAGGTAAGGGTCAAGGTTTTGCTTTTCTTCCTTCCTTCCTTTCTCTTTCTTTGTTTCTTCCTTCCCTCCCTCTCTCCCTCCTCCCTTCCTCCCTCCCTCCTTCCTTCCTTCCTTTTTTTGCAAATGTATATCTGATTTTTCCAGCACCATTTGTTGAAAAGATAAGACAGGTTTTTAAAAATTTGATTTTAATCTGAGAGTTAGAAATAGCAGTGGCCCATATATCCAGCGAGTACCTTGGCATCAAAAGTTAGCAGCCAAATTCTCTGAAGTTTTCTAGAACTTCCAAGAACTGTGGATGTGAACTAATGGCACAGAAGTTTCTCCTATATAGGTGCTCTGGAACAGTGACTCAATCCAAAGCTACAAGAGTGAGGCTGGCTAAGCCTCACTAAGTAGGAAAAAACTAGAGGGCTCAAGAGAAGTGAAAAGTTCCTTGGCGGTGCCCCCCTTGCTCTAGACTCGTGATGTTCTCACCCCACACCCATCCAAACCTGCTTGTTTCCATGTCCTATCCCTTCAGGGTAGTGTTAAGCAGGATTGGGGCAGAGGAGTAAGGAGATGCCAAGAATTGCTTGGGTTACTTTTTTTTTGGTAAAAGCTTAATGGAGATATAATTCACATACCATATACTTCACCCATTCAAAGTGTATAATTCAATGATTTTTTAGTGTATTCATAGATATGTGCAGCCATTGCCATAGTCAACTTTTAAACATTTCATCATCTCTAAAGAAAATCTTATACCTTTTAGCTACCACTCTCCTACCCCCTATTTCCCATAGCCCTAAGCAACCACTAACCTACTTTCTGTATCAGTAGATTTGCCTTTACTGGGCATTTTATGCAAGTGAATCGTACAATATATAGTCTTTGTGACTGGTTTCTTTCACTTAGCGTAATGTTTCAAGACTCATCCATGTTGTAGCATGTATTTGGATTTCATTCCTTTCTATGGATGAATAACATTCCATTATATGGATATAGCACATTTATTTATCCATTCATTGTTTGATAGACATTTGAGTTGTTTCCATCTTTTGACTGTTATTACTAATGCTGCTAAGAACATATGTGTAAGTTTTTGTGTGGACTTTTTTTTTTTTTTTCGGTACGTGGGCCTCTCACTGTTGTGGCCTCTCCCGTTGCGGAGCACAGGCTCTGGACGCGCAGGCTCAGCGGCCGTGGCTCACGGGACCAGCCGCTCCGCGGCACGTGGGATCCTCCCAGACCAGGGCACGAACCCGTGTCCCCCGCATCGGCAGGCGGACTCTCAACCACTGCGCCACCAGGGAAGCCCTGCACATATTTTTTTTTAACATCTTTATTGGAGTATAATTGCTTTACAATGGTGTGTTAGTTTCTGCTGTATAACAAAGTGAATCAGCTATACATAAGCATATATCCCCATATCTCCTCCCTCTTGCGTCTCCCTCCCACACTCCCTATCCCACCCTCCCTATCCCACCCCTCTAGGTGGACACAAAGCACCGAGCTGATCTCCCTGTGCTATGCGGCTGCTTCCCACTAGCTATCTGTTTTACATTTGGTAGTGTATATATGTCCATGCCACTCTCTCACTTCGTCCCAGCTTACTCTTCCCCTTCCCCTGTCCTCATGTCCATTCTGTACGTCTACATCTTTCTTCCCGTGTTGCCCATAGGTTCTTCAGAACCAGTCTTTTTTAAATTTTAGATTCCATATATATGTGTTAGCATACGGTATTTGTTTTTCTCTTTCTGACTTACTTCACTCTGTATGACAGTCTCTAGGTCCATCCACCTCACGACAATTAACTCAATTTCATTTCTTTTTATGGCTGAGTAATATTCCATTGTATATCTGTGCCACATCTTCTTTATCCATTCATCCGATGATGGACACTTAGGTTGCTTCCATGTCCTGGCTATTGTAAATAGAGCTGCAATGAACATTGGGGTACATGACTCTTTTTGAATTATGGTTTTCTCAGGGTATATGCCCTGTAGTGGGATTGCTGGGTCATAAGGTACTTCTATTTTTGGTTTTTTAAGGAACCTCCGTACTGTTCTCCATAGTGGCTGTATCAATTTACATTCCCACCAGCAGTGCAAGAAAATTCCCTTTTCTGCACACCCTCTCCAGCATTTATTGTTTCTAGGTTTTTTGATGATGGCCATTCTGACTGGTGTGAGGTGATACCTCATTGTAGTTTTGATTTGTATTTCTCTAATGATTAGTGATGTTGAGCATCCTTTCATGTGTTTGTTGGCAATCTGTATATCTTCTTTGGAGAAATGTCTATTTAGGTCATCTGCCCATTATTGGATTGGGTTGTTTGTTTTTTTGATACTGAGCTGCATGAGCTGCTCGTAAATTTTGGAGATTAATCCTTTGTCAGTTGCTTCATTTACAAATATTTTCTCCCATTCTGAGGGTTGTCTTTTTGTCTTGTTTATGGTTTCTTTTGCTGTGCAAAAGCTTTTAAGTTTCATTAGGTCCCGTTAGTTTATTTTTGTTTTCATTTCCATTTCTCTAGGAGGTGGGTCAAAAAGGACCTTGCTGTGATTTATGTCATAGAGTGTTCTGCCTGTTTTCCTCTGAGAGTTTTCTAGTGTCTGGCCTTACATTTAGGTTTTTAATCCATTTTGAGTCTATTCTTGTGTATGGCGTTAGGGAGTGTTCTACTTTCTTTCTTTTACATGTAACTGTCCATTTTTCCAGCGCCACTTATTGAAGAGGCTGTCTTTTCTCCATTGTGTAGTCTTGCCTCCTTTATCAAAGATAAAGTGACCGTATGTGTGTGGGTTTATCTCTGGGCTTTCTATCCTGTTCCATTGATCTATATTTCTGTTTTTGTGCCAGTACCATACTGTCTTGATTACTGTAGCCTTGTAGTATAGTCTGAAGTAAGGGAGCCTAATTCCTCCAGCTCTGTTTTTCTTTCTCAAGACTACTTTGGCTATTTGGGGTCTTTTGTGTTTCCATACAAATTGTGAAATTTTTTGTCTAGTTCTGTGAAAAATGCCAGTGGTAGTTTGATAGGGATTGCATTGAATCTGTAGATTGCTTTGGGTAGTAGAGTCATTTTCACAATGTTGATTCTTCCAATCCAAGAACATGGTATATCTCTCCATCTGTTTGTATCATCTTTAATTTCTTTCATCAGTGTCTTATTGTTTTCTGCATACACGTCTTTTGTCTCCTTAGGTAGGTTTATTCCTAGGTATTTTATTCTTTTTGTTGCAATGGTAAGTGGGAGTGTTTTCTTAATTTCTCTTTCAGATTTTTCATCATTAGTGTATAGGAATGCAAGGGATTTCTGTGCATTAATTTTGTATCCTGCTACTTTACCAAATTCGTTGATTAGCTCTAGTAGTTTTCTGGTAGCATCTTTAGGATTCTCTATGTATAGTATCATGTCATCTGCAAACAGTGACAGCTTTACTTCTTTTCGATTTGGATTCCGTTTATTTCTTTTTCTTCTCTGATTACTGTGGCTAAAACTTCCAAAACTATGTTGAATAATAGTGGTGTGAGTGGGCAACCTTGTGTTGTGCCTGATCTTAGTGGAAGTGCTTTCAGTTTTTCACCATTGAGGACGATGTTGGCTGTGGGTTTGTCATATATGGCCTTTATTATGTTGAGGTAAGTTCCCTCTATGCGTACTTTCTGGGGAGTTTTTATCATAAATTGGTGTTGAATTTTGTCAAAAGCTTTCTCTGCATCTATTGAGATGATCATATGGTTTTTCTCCTTCAATTTGTTAATATGGTGTATCACATTGATTGATTTGTGTATATTGCAGAATCCTTGTATTCCTGGAATAAACCCCACTTGATCATGGTGTATGATCCTTTTAATGTGCTGTTGGATCCTGTTTGCTAGTATTTTGTTGAGGATATTTGCATCTATGTTCATCAGTGATATTGGTCTGTAGTTTTCTTTTTGTGTGACATCGTTGTCTGGTTTTGGTATTAGGGTGCTGATGGCCTTGCAGAATGAGTTTGGGAGTGTTCCTCCCTCTGCTATATTTTTGGAAGAGTTTGAGAAGGATAGGTGTTAGCTCTTCTCTAAATGTTTGATAGAATTCGCCTGTGAAGCCATCTGGTCCTGGGCTTTTGTTTGTTGGAAGATTTTTAATCACAGTTTCCATTTCAGTGCTTGTGATTGGTCTGTTTATATTTTCTATTTCTTCCTGATTCAGTCTCAGGAGATTGTGCTTTTCTAAGAATTTGTCCATTTCTTCCAGGTTGTCCATTTTATTGGCATAGAGTTGCTTATAGTAATCTCTCATGATCCTTTGTATTTCTGCCTTGTCAGTTGTTACTACTTTTTCATTTCTAATTCTATTGATTTGAGTCTTCTCCCTTTTTTTCTTGATGAGTCTGGCTAGTGGTTTGTCAATTTTGTTTATCTTCTCAAAGAACCAGCTTTTAGTTTTATTGATCTTAGCTATTGTTTCCTTCATTTCTTTTTCATTAATTTCTGATCTGAACTTTATGATTTCTTTCCTTCTGCTAACTTTGGGGTTTTTTTGTTCTTTTTCTAATTGCTTTAGGTGTAAGTTTAGGTTGTTTATTTGAGATGTTTCTTGTTTCTTGAGGTAGGATTGTATTGCCATAAACTTCCCTTTTAGAACTGCTTTTGCTGCATCCCATAGGTTTTGGGTTGTCATGTTTTCATTGTCATTTTTTTCTAGGTATTTTTTTTCCTCTTTGATTTCTTCAGTGCTCTCTTGGTTGTTTAGTAGTGTATTGTTTAGCCTCCATGTGTTTGTATTTTTTACAGATTTTTTCCTGTAATTGATATCTAGTCTCATAGCGTTGTGGTCTGAAAAGATACTTGATACAACTTCAAATTTCTTAAATTTACCAAGGCTTGATTTGTGACCCAAGGTATGATCTATCCTGGAGAACGTTCCATGAGCAGTTGAGAAGAAAGTGTACTCTGTTGTTTTTGGATGGAATGCCCTATAAGAATCAATTAAGTCCACCTTGTTTAATGAATCATTTAAAGCTTGTGTTTCTTTATTTATTTTCATTTGGATGATCTGTCCATTGGTGAAAGAGCAGTGTTATAGTCCCCTACTATGATTGTGTTACTGTCAGTTTCCCCTTTATGGGTTTTAGCATTTGCCTTATGTACTGAGGTGCTCATATGTTGGGTGCATAAGTATTTACAATTGTTATATCTTCTTCTTGGATTGATCCCTTGATCATTATGTAGTGTCCTTCTTTGTCTCTTGTAATAGTCTTTATTTTAAGGTTTATTTTTTCTGATATGAGAAATGCTAAGCTAGCTTTCTTTTGATTTCCATTTGCATGGAATATCTTTTTCCGTCACCTCATTTTCAGTCTGTATGTGTCTGAGGCCTGAAGTGGGTCTCTTGTAGACAGCATATATACGGGTTTTGTTTTTGTATGCATTCAGCCAGTCTGAGTCTTTTGGTTGGGGCATTTAATCCATTTACATTTAAGGTAGTTATCGATATGTGTGTTCCTATTACCATTTTCTTAATTGTTTTTGGTTTGTTATTGTAGGTGTTTTCCTTCTCTTGTGTTTCCTGCCTAGAGAAGTTCCTTTAGCATTTGTCGTAAAGCTGGTTTGGTGGTGCTGAATGCTGTTAGCTTTTGCTTGTCTGTAAAGCAATTTTAATTTTTCCGTCGAATCTGAATGAGATCCTTGCTGGGTAGAATAATCTTGGTTGTAGGTTTTTCTCTTTCAGCACTTTAAATGTGTCCTGCCAGTCCGTTCTGGCTTGCAGAGTTTCTGCTGAAAGATCAGCTGTTAACCTTATGGGGATTCCCTTGTATGTTATTTGTTACTTTTCCCTTTCTGCTTTTAATATTTTTTCTTTGTATTTAATTTTTGATAGTTTGATTAATATGTGTCTTGGCATGTTTCTCCTTGGATTTATCCTGTATGGGACTCTCTGTGCTTCCTGGACTTGATTGACTATTTCCTTTCCCATATTAGGGAAGTTTTCAACTATAATATCTTCAAATATTTTCTCAGTCCCTTTTTTTTGCTCTTCTTCTGGGACTCCTATAATTCGAATGTTGGTGCATTTAATGTTGTCCTGGAGGTCTCTGAGACTGTCCTCAATTATTTTCACTCTTTTTTCTTTTTTCTGCCCTGTGATAGTTATTTCCACTAGTTTATCTTCCAGGTCACTTATCCATTCTTCTGCCTGAGTTATTCTGTTATTGATTCCTTCTAGAGAATTTTTAATTTCATTTATTGTGTTGTTCCTCATTGTTTGTTTGCTCTTTACTTCTTCTAGGTGCTTGTTAAACGTTTATTGTATTTTCTCCATTCTGTTTCCAAGATTTTGAATCATCTTTACTATCATTTACTCTGAATTCTTTTTCAGGTAGACTGCCTATTTCCTTCTTCATTTGTTTGGTCTGGTGGGTTTTTACCTTGCTGCTTCATCTGCTGTGTATTTCTCTGTCTTCTCATTTTGGTTAACTTACTGTGTTTGGGGTCTCCTTTCTGCAGGCTGCAGGTTCATACTTCCCATTTTTTTTGGTATCTGCCCCACGTGGATGAGGTTGGCTCAGTGGGTTGTGTAGGCTTCCTGGTGGAGGGCACTGGTGCCTGTGTTCTGTTGGATGAGGCTGGATCTTGTCTCTGTGGTGGGCAGGACCGTGTCTGGTGGTGTGTTTTGGGCTGTCTGTGACCTTATTATGATTTTAGGCAGCCTCTCTGCTAATGGGTGGGGTTGTGTTCCTGTCTTGCTAGTTGTTTGGCATAGGGTGTCCAGCACTTTAGGTTGCTGGTTATTGATTGGAGCTGGGTCTTAGCGCTGAGATTGAGATCTCTGAGAGAGCTTTCACCGTTTGATATTACATGGGGCTGGGAGGTCTCTGGTGGTCCAGTGTCCTGAACTCGGCTCTCCCACCTCAGAGATCAGGCCTGACACCTGGCCAGAGCACCAAGACCCTGTCAGGCACACAGCTCAGAAGAAAAGGGAGAGAAAGAAAGAAAGAGAGAGAGAGAGAGAGACAGAGAGACAGAGAGAGAGAGAGAGAGAGAGAGAGAGAGAGAGAGAGAGAGAGACAGGAAGGAAGGAAGGTAGAAAGAAAGAAAGTTATTAAAATAAAAAATATGTTATTAAAAATAAAAAAATTAAAAAGTAATAAATAAAAGGAAGGAAGAAAGAAAGAAGAGAGCAACCAAATGAAAATACAAATCCACAAATGTTAACAAGTGCTAAAAACTATAGTTAAAAAAACAAACAAACAAACAAAAAAAACGGACATACAGAACCCTAGGACAAATGGTAAAAGCAAAGCTATACTGAAAAAACCACACAAAGAAGCATACACATACACATTCACAAAAGGAGAAAAAGGAAAAAGATATATATATAAAAGAGAAAAAAAAGAAGTGAGCAACCAAATCAATAAACAAATCTACCAATGATAATAAGCTCTACATACTAAAGTAAGATAAACATAAAACCAGAAACAGATGTAGAAAGCAAACCCCAAGTCTACATTTGCACCCAAAATCTACCGCCTCAGTTTTGGGATGATTCGTTGCCTATTCAGGTATTCCACAGATGCAGGGTACATCAAGTTGATTGTGGAGATTTAATCCGCTGCTCCTGAGGCTGCTGGGAGAGATTTCCCTTTCTCTTCTTTGTTCGCACAGCACCTGGGGCTCAGCTTTGGATTCGGTTCCGCCTCTGTGTGTAGGTCACCTGAGGGCGTCTGTTTCCTGCCCCGACAGGACGGGGTTAAAGTAGCAGCTGATTAGGGGGCTCTGGCTCACTCAGGCCGGGGGGGTAGGGAGGGGTATGGAATGCGGGGCGAGCCTGCGGCGGCAGAGGCCAGCGTGACATTGCAACAGCCTGCAGTGAACCGTGTGTTCTCCCAGGGAAGTTGTCCCTGGATCACGGGACCCAGGCAGTGGCCGGCTGCACAGGCTCCCGGGAATGGAGGTGTGGATAGTGACCTGTGCTCGCACACACGCTTCTTGGTGGCTGCAGCAGCAGCCTTAGCGTCTCATGCCCGTCTCTGGGGTCTGCGCTGATAGCCGTGGCTTGTGCCTGTCTCTGGAGCTCATTTAGGTGGTGCTCTGAATCCCCTCTCTTTGCGCACCCCGAAACAATGGTCTCTCGCCTCTTCGGCAGCTCCAGACTTTTTCCTGGACTCCATCCCGGCTAGCTGTGGTGCACTAGCCCCTTCAGGCTGTGTTCACGCAGCCAACCCCAGTCCTCTCCCTGGGATCTGACCTTCGAAGCCGGAGCCTCAGCTCCCAGCCCCCGCCTGCCCAGGCGGGTGAGCAGACAAGCCTCTTGGGCTGGTGAGTGCAGGTCGGCACTGATCCTCTGTGCAGGAATCTCTCCGCTTTGCCCTCCGCACCCCAGTTGCTGCGCTCTCCTCCGTGGCTCCAAAGCTTCCCCCCCGCCACCCCCTGTCTCCACCAGTGAAGGGGCTTCTAGCGTGTGGAAACCTTTCCTCCTTCACAGCCCCCTCCCAGAGGTGCAGGTCCTGTCCCTATTCTTTTGTCTCTGGTTTTTCTTTTTTCTTTTGCCCTACCCAGGTACGTGGGGAGTTTCTTGCCTTTGGGGAGGTCTGAGGTCTTCTGCCGGCATTCAGTAGGTGTTCTGTAGGAGTTGTTCCACGTGTAGATGTATTTCTGACGTATTTGTGGGGAGGAAAGTGATCTCCACGTCTTACTCCTCCACCATCTTCAAGCTATCTCCCCAAAGCTTCTTAACTTTAAAACCAGACCCCCAGTCCATCTATTAGAGAGCATCTGTTTTTTCTAGATTTACAATACTTTTATTCTTGATACCACAGACTCTACCCTTTCCAGGACTTGTGATATTAGCTCCTGAGGAAAAAAAAAAACAACCAGCTTGGGTATAGGGAGACACTGTAGTTCTGTATTATTAGCTCAGTGGTCTTTATCCGGGGCAGTGTTGCACCCCCCAGGAGGCATTTGGCAATATCTAGAGACATTGTTGGTTGTCATAAATGAGGGTGGGGTGCTACTGACGTCTAGTTGGTAGAGGCCGGGGATGCTGTTAAACATCCTACAACGCACAGAACAGTTCCCTACAACAAAGAATTATCTGACCCAAAATGTCAGTAGGGCTATGGTCGAGAAACTGTGTTACAGGATAAGGTGCAAGGCAGACATGGCAGAAGGTGAATCTGAGAGGAAGTCAAGGGCAGGATTCAGGAATAACCTTGTAAACTATGTTAAGGAGCTTGGATGTTATCCTATAGGGATAGAAACCACTGAAGGATTTTAAGCAGAGGAATAACATGATCAGATTTGCAGTTTGGGTTAGTCACTCTGTTGTTCTGGATTTGAGGAAGACGAAACCAGTAGGGAGACCAGGTAGGAGGTTGTGTGGTAGTATAGGAAAGAAAATAGAAGGATCTAAACCCAGGCAGTGGTAGTAGACATAGAATTTGAGGGTGTGTTATTTTTCTACTGCTGTGTAATAAATTACTGCAAATGTAGCCATTTAGAGCACCAGCCATTTATTATCTCACAGTTCTGTAGGTCAGAGTTAAAGCAGACTTGACTGGGTTCTCTGTTTAGGGTCTCACAGGGCTAACGTCACAGTGTCAGATGGGCTGAGCTTTTATTGGGAGGCTCTGAGGATGAATCTTGGTCCAAGCTCATCCAGGTTTTTTCGGCAGAATTCAGTTCCTTGACCTGTAGGTCTGAGGTCCCCATTTCCTTGCTGATGGTTAGCTGGGAGCCATTTTCAGCTTCTGGAGGCTACCAACATTCTTGGCTGTCTCTATCTTCAAGCCATCAAAGGTACATCAAATCCTTCTCATGCTCAGAATCTCTCTAATTTCCCCTTCTGCCACCAGTCAGAGCAAACTCTCTGCTTTTAAAGGGCTCATGTGATCAGATTGCTCCTACCTGGATAATCTCCCCCTTGACTAACCGGAAGTCAACTGATTTTTAGCCCTGCTTACGTCTGAAATGTCCCCTTTTGCCATGTAACATAATGTAATCATAGAAATAACATATCATATTCACAGGTTCCTACCATACTCAAGGGGAGGAGATTATACAAGGGCAAGGATCATTCTTAGAATTTTTCCTACCATAGGTGAGGGAGTCAGGTGACTCTGATGTTTATGGCTGAGATGTACAGGTGGATGGTAGAACCATTCAGTAGAGTAGGGAAATCCAGGGCAAGAAGCAGAGCTTAGATATATTGAACTTGGGATGCCTTGTTACATCTAAGTGGAGTCTCCAAGATGTAGTGGTATATATGGGTCTGGAATCAGGAGAGAGTTCTAGGTTGGAGATACAGATTTTGCAATAACCTGCAAACAGTTGTGGTTAAAATTAGGCAAGTAGATGAGCTCACCAAGGGTTCATGTGAGAAGTTGTTCCAGGAAAAGACCATGGGGGAGATTTGCATTAAGGGCATATGGGTAGGAGGAGCCCAGGAATTGTTAAAGAGAACTGTGGATAACTAGACGATGTGTCCAGAGAGGCTAAGAGAATAGTTTTGAGACAGGAGTGTGCAGCTGCATCAAATGTGACAGAAAATATCTGTTTCAAATGGTGATTTAGGTTATTAAACCAGTCCAATCCAGGTAATTTGAGCAGTCACTATTGCTGGAAACAGGAGGCAAAATTTTCCAATCAATCAGAGGGCAGGGGCTGACTCAGGAAGGCCCTCAGAGATACCTAGGCAGATGGAGTCATGAGTGGGTCAGGCTATGGGATTTGATGTTTTCTGGCAGTTCCCCATGCTCCAGATCTATCATAACTTGCCTGTGCAGTGTTTCATTTTCCTAAGGCTTTACTCTCTGCCAGCTCCTGTGTTATATGTGGTCACCAAAATGCCCTTCTGATATAACCTATGTCATGTATGCATTTTAATATACAGAGCTAGCCCTTTGTCCAATGTGCTCTGTCCTACCTTATAACTTAAAGTGTTATCCCCAGATAAGTCAGACCCTTTTTGATCTGATTTTTTCAGAGCCTTCATCTTAGATCACGGTTTCAGTTGGTAAGGCTCTAACAAATCAATCTTCTCTAAAATGTTAGCTCCTATCAGTTTAGAGCACATTTCCCAAATTGTCTTATATGTAATACTAGTCTGATCAAATGTTCTTTGATCAAATAAGTTTAGTAACATTGCATAGTACATTCCCTTCTTGGAAAAAGACTCCTATAAGCCCTCTGTAGAAAAACCTGCTTGGTTTTGCTTAGTCCAGTGTTCCCCAAACTTGTTTGAACACCAAACCTATTTTTTTTAAAAAAACAAACCATGACCATATGGTAGAAAGCACTTTGGGAATCCTTGGCCTCTGCCTCGGGTATTTATTTGCATTTTAATTAGAGAAGCTTGAAAAGAAAAAAGGCTTCAAGGCCCAAAGGAATAACTAAATGGAAAGAAAACAGGCACCATTGCATTTTGACAGGGGTGATAAACTGGGGCATGAGGGCCTTTGTAGATAGAGTATCCACAGTCACCACAAAGGGAACACCTTTTTACCCATGTTCAGGGTAGGGCTTGAGAGCACTTATCTCTGATATAGATTCTAGAGGGAAAAGAAGAAATTGACCAAAAGGAGAGATTTGTCTAGATGTTTCAAGAGTCCCCCAAAGTTGTAAGAGATTAGGAGAATCCTTTTGGTCACAGGCATTCAAGTTCGGCTTCTCTAACCATAGTGATAAAGAGGCAGCAAGATCAATTCCATTGCCAGGTTTAGAACCTTCACAGTAGATTTAGTCCTATATAAACCAGCACTCCTTCCACGGCTCCATGCTGCAGAGGCTCACTGGAGGAATCAGAGACAGGTTTACTAATTAGACTTAACTGCCGTAAGTAGTGCTTGCCATTTACGTAGGCTGTACACTTTCTGTTGTACCAAGTCCGTGCTTCTCCAGCTGGCAACAATTTGGCGGACCCTAGGGGGTTGAATGGCTCACCCAGCACGATAATATCCTTTAAAAGAGGTTTTGGGCCAGAGACCAGTACCTCCTGAAGCCTCTTTATGTCTGCATATGCATGTCTGTGCCCCTGTTTCTTTTAAGTACTGGCTGTCTCATCTGATGAAGCCGTATATAAATATTTATATGTCAGGACATTTCTGGTCTTACTCACCAGAGACATTACAGCCTTGATAAAAAGCTTCCCTCTGGCAGTCTTTGCCGCCACAGTTTATTTAATATGGCCGTTGATAGGTGAACTTCCTCTCGCTGTTTGCAAAGAGGATGGGGCCTTGCCTTGCTTGGAGTTTCAAGTGTTTGGCTTGTCGCCTGCTGGGAATTGATGTTTGTGCTTTTCCAGGGACTCCTCTGATTGAAAGTGTGGGTTCTCCAGTAGGCTATCCTACCCTTTAGATTTCAGATCTTCAGTGATCGTTGATACACTTACAGAAGCATTATGACTTTTGTGGGCCCTAGGCAACTTTTGCCTCTGCGGACCCCTTCCTCCACTTGAAAAATAATTGCCACGTGTTGGTATGAATATATTAATATTACATATTTAAACATTTTCTATAATCTAAAAGTTCTTTTTTTTCTGGTTTTACAAGAAATTAAATAATGTTCAGGGATCTATAAAAATATGATGGGCCCTAGGCACTGCGCCTTCTGTACCTAATGGATAATCAACCCTAGATATAATGGGCTCTTTCCTGGGCTGGCACTGTGAGCTCACCTGAGCTAAGCAGTGAATGAGAATGCTATGACTGAGGAGGATTCAGTCCAAGAGAGCAGTAGCTTCTTAGACCTGCCAACTAATAATTGAGAGGGACCAAGTAGGACCCTTCTCCCAGTTCAGTTCTAACGTATTTTACCCACTGTACAAAGCATGATAAAATGCTGCCCATAGTTAGCATTTTCTCTGGCTTGGGAAACTGATTGTTGGGAATAAGAATCTGCCTCCTCAGCATCTTCAAGGAGAGACTTCTGGGACTGATGAATGGCATCATTCGTTTCCAGGCTGGAACTGCTTCTGTCATTTAGCCGGCAGCACTGCAGAAGGCAGCTGAGTGAAAGGGGGCGTGGAAATTGATTAACAGTGAGATAGATTACTGCAGCTCATCCAGAGAAAACAGGGTTGGGGCTGGCTTTAATCCATGTTAATTATTTTTTAATTTTAATTTTTTTGGCCGGCCCACGGGATGTGGGATCTTAGTTCCCCGACCAGGGATGGACCCCACACCCCTGGCAGTGGAAGCACGGAGTCTTAACCACTGGACCGCCAGGGAATCCCCCATGTCTATTTTTAGTGGTAGTCAATATAGACACCTCTATCTCAACTCCAACCAGAATCTTCCTTAGCAACAGCCACCCCACCCTGGAATGAGGTTCTGCATGCTACCACTGCCGTTATGTTGGGTGCTGAAGAGTTTGTTGGCTAAAGGTTTACCAATAAGCCCCATCTGGAAATTGATGGTGGCTGGAATTGGGTAGAACTGATGTAGAAGATGAGAGCTTAGAAGGGTCCCCCCTCCATAGGGTTTACTTTACATAGCCACCCTTGCTTTCAGATTTTCCTCCAACTGGGACTAGGGCTAGGACTCAGACTCTAGAGGAAACAGCTGTTACTGAGCACGCTAAAAACCTCCTAGCCCCCCACTTAGCTTAACAGTCCTGGCTCTGGTTCAATTCACTGAGTGGTATGGAGTTTGGCTACCCCACAGGGACCTTGCTGAGACCTTGAGTTCAGATTGAGCAATCTCTCTCCCTCCCTTCTTGTAAAGCAAAAATTCTGTTTAAATCAATATGTTTCCATCCCCCCAGCTGAATGTGGCTTTCAAGGCTGACAGCATCTGCTCCATACTGCCCTTGCCCTTGTCAAGTCCTGGACTGAAGTAGAACAGAATGGCGTGGGGTAGCTGGGTTTGTGTATGTAACACATACAGCATAAATGCAAAGATACAGACCCTGGAAATCTTCACACAAAAGGCAGAGCTAGTGGGGGTACAAAGCAAGAATAATCAGAGTGAAATATAATTAGAAAGAATTAAGGTTGATCAGAGTTTGCAGTCTCTAGGAAACTTTCCTTTGGAATACAAAAGAGAACTTGATTTTCCACTACTCACAATACAATAGCTCAAGGGTCTGCAAACTATAGGTTTAAAAGTAAAAAGGAAGGAAAATAGGCAACAGAGACCGGTTGGGATCATAAAGCCAAGTATATTTATTATATGGCCTAGGTTAGCCAGGGTTCTTCAGAGAAACAGAACCAATATGATATATATATGCATATATGTGCATATATGTGCATACATATGCATGTATATGCATACATATGCATATATATACATATATATGCATGTATATATAAAGAGATTTGTTTTAAGGAATTGGCCCAGGTGATTGTGGGACCTGGAAAATCTGAAATGTGCAGGGCAGGCTAGCAGGCAGGAGACCCAGTGAAGAGTTGATGTTTCAATCTGGAATCTGAAGGTGTGGCCCTTTACAGACAATGTTTGCTAACCCATGAAATAGAGGAAGGAATAATGGAAAAGAGCCTTGGGCAAGGGACCCCGAGGCTTTTGCTCTGCAATTAAAAAGCTGGGTAATCTAGAATAAGCCACTGCTCCTCACTGGATCTCAGTTTCTATTTTGTAGAATAGATTGCCCCAAAAGTTCCCTCCACAAAGCAAACATTCTATACACTTTAGTCTTTTCTATACTTAAAATTCTATGATTACATAACTCAAATCTGGAAGATCCCAGATAGGCAAGCTTAAGCTGCTTCCTGTTGATGTCTAGAAATTATTCCACACTGGCAAGAATCTCAGATATCAGTAAATTTTAATTACCTATAACATACAGAATAAACAAAATGCCCAATCTTTCCAATTTTATTGGTGGTTTTCTTAATAGTCGATTCTGTTAAGGATAACTGACTGTGACAGTCCTCTATAATCATTAAATAAGAGACACGTCTGTTATTTGTAGTGTATAAGGCACTTTGGGGTGCTCTATGCAAGCACTAGAAAACAGAGTATCTAGTCTTGAGGTGCTTATAATCTAGTTAGGAAGACATGCTCCATACCTAGAATAAAGTTTTAAATCTTGTAGAATAAAACGCAAACTGTTGGGGGGGAGGGAGACGCAAGAGGGAGGGGATATATGTATACGTATAGCTGATTCACTTTGTGATACAGCAGAAACTAACACGCCATTGTAAAGCAACTATAGTCCAATAAAGATGTTAAAAAAAAAAAAACAACTGTTGGGGCCATGGGCATTGTCTTGTTCACAGACATATTCTCAGGACCTAGAACAGTGGTATATGCTCAGTAAATATGTTGAATGAACGAAAGAGTGGAGGATGACTTAGTGAGTAGCAAGTACTGAAGGAAAGTGTGCACGCTTAGACGAGGGCCTGGTGGAAGCAAATTTGGGAAGGCCTTCTAATGGAGGAGAGGGTATAGTGAACTCAAAAGAGGAAGCCAGGGCTTCCCTGGTGGCGCAGTGGTTGAGAGTCCGGCTGCCGATGCAGGGGACACGGGTTCGTGCCCCGGTCCGGGAAGATCCCACATGCTGCAGAGCAGCTGGGTCCGTGAGCCATGACCGCTGAGCCTGTGCGTCTGGAGCCTGTGCTCCGCGATGGGAGAGGCCACAGCAGTGAGAGGCCCACGTACCGCAAAAAAAAAAAAAAAAAAAAAAAAAAAAGAGGAAGCCAATAGCCCAAGGGTAATGTTTCTGAAATGCTGGATTTCTATACATAAAGATACACAGTGTTAATTTAAGTACCATACATGTTTGGACATTAGGTAAACTAAAGGCAGCCTGAAACAGAGGTCTAAGATTTGAAGTAGAAAGACATAGGCTCTATCTCCCACCTTAGAACTGACTTAATTTTAAACTGTTGGCAGTCATTTAACCTCTCTGTGCCTCAATACCCTCATCCATGTGATGCAAATGACATCCAGACCCAGAATGTCAGAGATGGGAGAAACCTTAGACCTCATCTGGTCCAGGGGGTTTCAGTCCTGGCTGCCCATTAGCAACACTTGGAGAAATTTTAGAAGGCCCCCAGCTCAGGCCTGGCACCGCACCAATGATATCAGAATCCTTGGAAGTGGGCTCAGGTATCAGTATCAGTATTTAAAAAATATTCCTGGGCAAGGCAGTGTTCACCCAAGATCGAAAACCATTGCTCTAGTCCAACCCTCTCATTTTATAGATAAATACACTGAGGCCCAGAGCCTTCCCAGGGTTAAGGAACCTTGTTCAACCTACCGCACAGGGCCATTAGAAAGATAATATTAGATCACGAAACTTCAGAGGTAAAAAGGACCTTAGATATCAAAATAGCTGTGAAAGTGCTCCTAAGAACGTAACACATTATTTTGATTTTCCAGGTCTCCCTGAGTTAGCAAATGAGTAAATGTTCCATTCCAAAAACTAGAATATGGATTATTAGATTGAATTATTGGTAAAGAAAGATGGCATACGTTGCCCTGAAAATTCACAAGTTTTTCAAGAAGAAACATAAGCGTAGTGTAAATGTAGGAGTTCATGGCAGGGGGAACTGTTGAGCCTAGTTCTAGCGTACTTCCAGCCTATATCATCTGTTTGGGGCATGGTCATGCCTGGAGGCAGAGGAATGAAGTTTGGAATGAGGTTTTAGCATGGTATCAGGCCCTTTTTCTTAGAAGGGCCTTCACTTGCTCCTGGCTTGAGAGACTTCGGCTTGCATTGAGCTTGAAGACGCTTCACTTTGCAGGGGATGAAGAGTCAGGGTAATTTCCTTTCAAAATACATTTCCCCATTCCTACCCTTTCCTTATTTAATCAGATCCACTCTTTGTAATTCATCCTTCTATACAAGAGTGTGAGGTCGGGTGTTAAGTGCATTTTCTATTTCCCGTTTAGCTCCTGTTGTTGAGTTATATTTATTCTTTGTCTGAGAGGCTATTTGTTGAATGATTTCCTAGGGGAAAAAAGCAATTAAAATGTAAGATAAATTTTTATGCAGTTCCATTGTCCACATCTTTTGTGAAGCTTTCTTGACTATTCCGATTCGCATATCTTGTTTCCGTATAAATCATACTGAGAATGCCAGGGAGTTTATCATTCATTGTTTTGTAAATATTCTAATGTGTGATAGGTCTATCTCCCCAACAGATTCTGTCTTGCACTCGCTTTATCCCGCAGCATACCCCAGTATTTAGAATATTGTTTTTACAAAAATCAAAGCTTAGGCCATTTATATGGGCAACTACCAGTTGCTAAAGGCCTTCCAGGACCTCAGTAAAATGCATCTCTGCTGGGCTCATTTACCACCCAGGGAAACTGCTGGGAGGATAAGATGTGGGGAAGGGGGAAGTAGGGGAGTTGTGATAAAAATATAGTGGTATATCACTAGTCTAGAGCAATGTTTCCCACAAGTGGCTGTGCATCGGAATCACTTGGGATCCGGAATCTGCAGGGAGGGGCCTGAGAATCTATATATTTCAAAGCTCCCCCAGATGATTCTGATGTGCAGCCAGAGCTGACCTTGTGGTTCTCTAGTGCTTCTCAAACTTTACTTTATATGCAAGCTTTTGCAGTTCCGACAAGTTCCCAGGTGGTGCTGATTCTGCTGGTCAGAAGACCAAACAAGGCTGTAAGGCATTGGTTCTCAGCGTGTGGTCCCTGGACCAGCGACATGAGAATCATCTGGGAACTTATTAGAAAACAGATCCTCACTTCCCACCCTGGATCTACTGAATCCAAAACTCTGGGGTGAGGCCCAGCAATCTGGGTTCCAGCAATCCTGATGGGTGCTTCTGATCCTTACCAAAGTCTGAGAACCGCTACTATAAATAACACTAGTAGTAAGGTACAGTGGTGTGGTGCGGTGGATTTGAAAAACTTGAGTTCAATTCTCAGCTCTGTCCCTACTCTCCCTGGAACTTAGTTTTCTCATCTATAAAATGGGGATAGAAATAATACACATTAATTCAACAGACACTTATTTTGCCAGGCATTCCATTAGGTGATGGGAATAATTAAGATGAGTAATTCTCTGCCCTTGAAGAATTCGCTGTTGCCTTGCCTAATGAATAAGGTTATTGTGGATCTTTTAAATGAGATAGTGAATGTGAAAATGCTCTGTGAACTATAAAGTATGTTGCAAATGTATGGTTCTGAGCAAATCCTGCCCCTTTTTCTTACATTTTGCATTTTGGAGTAGTTCTCTAAAGTCCTTAAGCTGTAGCAGACATTCCACTGGTAAAAGATGAAAGATGTGAATTACAAATGTCTTGTGCTTCATGCTTTTAGAAGTTCTTTCACTTCCGTCATCTGTTTTAATCGTCACAACAACTCTGTGAGATAGCCTACGTGGATATGATTATCTCCATTTGATAGATGCAGGATCTGATGATATTCAGGGAAGTGAAGGGACTCACCTAAGGTCACAGAACTGATTAATGGCGGAGCCATAACTAGAATCCAGATCTCTTGACTCCTAGGTCAGTGTTCTTTGCCCCATACCATGCTGACTGATCAAGTAAAAGTCATTTCAGATATTCACTACATGCTAATTAGGTTACTACAAGCACAGATGTGAAACAAGCTGAAGCCTTCTTTAAAAATCTTAAACCTGTCCAGCTTTTCTTCATCTGCTTGAATTAAAGCATACAGCAACTGTCAGAGAGACATAGCTAAACTCCTCTGTTTTGAATTTCTGTATATCAGAAGCCTTATCAACTGCTGGCAGGAAGTTGGATTACATGTACATTTCAAGAATCAAAGGCTTGCATAAGATAGCTACATGAGGAAAACAGAATAATATTCTTGCAACATCGAAAGCCCTCTGGAATGGATTATAAATAAGCACTTTATATCTTTTAATACAAACTGAAACTGGAGGCCTCTTCTTTTCTGTTGAATTTTGTTTTTTTGACACACAGCCTAATTTTCAGAGTAAGTGGGTATTGAGGAGTTTCAACTTTGGACAACCACAGTTACTGGGACTTACGTCTCAACACAGACATTCCTGTTTGCAAGTAAATGCTAGAGAATGAAATATTTTGCTTGAACAGACAAAACTGAAGGATAAGATAAGCTTGTTTTCTAAAGAGGATGATTTTGAAATAGGTTCTGGAAAGGGCTGTCTTCTTCATGTAATAGGCAGAACAATGGCTGCCTGCTTGAATCTTGAGGGCAATTCTGCATTTTTCCATGCCAGCTTCCCCACTGCCTACCACAAGCACCTCACACCATAACGCTACACACAGATAATTTTCTACCACCCAAATTCTGATTAAAGTTTCCCCATTTGGTATGGGGTTCCCTGTGTCATGGACTGTGCTTCACTGGTACTTTCATTCAACACTGTCTTCTGTCCAATACTTAGCACCAGATTTTGGATTCTCCAGATCTCTTTTGATCCAGGAAACAAGTGCTACACAAATATTTCAAACCTGATAAATTCATCTATGATAAACATATAGCTGAAAACGTAAGGACATCGAATTGGCACAGTAAAAATTTCTTATTGTTAATAAAGAGTTTGGAGAAGGGGAAAGGGGAAAAAGGAATTGTGTTCCAAGCAGAAACCTAACAGAATTATTTCAACAACATCATTTATGCCATTTAAATTTTTTTAAAAAATTAAGAAACAAAGGAAGAACGTGTGGTCTGATGTAAACATCTTTGACTGGGAGTCAGAAAACCTGGGTTTCAGTAGCAGCTCTATCATTAGGTTGCAATGCAAGCCATAAGCCAGACACTTAACCTCTCAGGATGTCAGTTTCTGCGTCTATGAAGGGAGGAAATATGCTTACTCTAACTAAACTACAGGTACCGAAAGATATTTTTCAAAAAAGGGTAAAGTCTGGACTCTTGCACAGATAAAGAAATGAACATGTGTTAAATATTTTATTTATTTAACTCATAATCAATGAGGGAACCAGATATTATAAACCAGTTCAAAAGAGAAAGAGAATACATAATATTGTTAAGATGACAGTAGTCCTTAAATTGATCTACAGATTCAATAAAATCCCTATAAAAATCCTACCTGGCTTCTTTGCAGAAATTAGTAAGCTAATATTAAAATTCATTTGGAAACTCAAGGCATCCAGAGTAGCCAAACAATTTTGAAAAAGAAGAACGAAATGGAAGGACTCACACTTCCTAATTTCAAAATTTACCACAATGCTACATTAATCAAAACAGTGTGGTATTGGCATAAAGACAGACATACAGATCGATGGAATAGAATTGAGAGTCCAGAAATAAACCCTCACACTTATAGTCAATTGCTTTCAAAAAGAGCACCAAGACAATTCAATGCGGAAAGAATACTCTTTTCAACAAATGATGCTTGGACAACTGGATATCCACGTGAAAAAATTAAAAATATAAAAAGTTAGACCCCTATCTAAAACCATATCCAAAAAATTAACTCAAAATGAATTAAAGGTCTAAATGTAAGGGGAAAAAAATATATATATATAAAACTTTTAGAAGAAAACATATATATAAATCTTGAATTTAGATTAGGTAACGGTTTCTTAGATATGACACCAAGAGTACAAGCAACCAAAGAAAAATTGGACTTCATCATAATTAAAAACTTGTGCTAGGGAGTTCCCTGGTGGCCTAATGGTTAGGATTCTGGGCTTTCACTGCCGTGGCCGGGTTCAATCCCTGGTCGGGGAAAGATCCCACAAGCCATGTGGCATGGCAAAAAAAAAAAAAAAAAAACCTGAGGCGGGGGCGGGGGGAGCTTGTGTGATAAAAGATACCATCAAGAAAGTGGAAAGAGGGGCTTCCCTGGTGGCGCAGTGGTTGAGAGTCCGCCTGACTCTGCAGGGGACACGGGTTCGTGCCCAGGTCCGGGAAGACCCCACATGCCGTGGAGTGGTTGGGCCCGTGACCCATGGCCGTTGAGCCTGCGCGTCCGGAGCCTGTGCTCCACAACGTGAGAGGCCACAACGGTGAGAGACCTGTGTACCGCAAAAAAAAAAAAAAAAAAAAAAGTGGAAAGATAACTCATAAAATGGGAAAAAATACTTGGAAATCATTTTTGATTAGGGACTTGCATCTAGAATATATGTAAAGAAATCTTACAAATCAGTGGTAAAAAATGATAATTACTCTGATTAAAAATGTGCTAAGGGTTTGACTAGACATTTCTCCAAAAAAGATATACAAATGACCAATAAGCCTATGAAAAGATGCTCAACATCATTAGCCATCAGGGAAATGCAAATTAAAACCACAATTAGATACCACTTCATACCCATTAGGTTGGCAATAATCAAAACGACAGATAATAGAAAGTGTTGGCAAGGATACAGAGAAATTAGAACGCTCACAGACTGCTTGTGGAAATGTAAAATGATGCATCCACTTTGGAAACAGTCTGGAAACAGAGTTACCATATGACCCAGCAATTCTACTCTTAGGTGAATACCCCAGAGAAATGAAACTATATGTCTACAGAAAAACTTGCACACAAATGTTCATAGCAGCATTATTCATAATAGCCAAAAGGTGGAAACAACCCAAATGCCCATCAATGGACAAATGGATAAACGAAATGTGCTACATTCATAAAATGGAACATTATTCAGTCAAAAAAAGAAACGAAGTACCAATACATACTGCAACGATGAATGAACTGTGGAAATATTATGGTAAGTTCAGGAAGCTAGGCACAAAACTGTATGATTCTATTTATATAAAATGTCCAGAATAGGCAAATTCAGAGTGACAGAAAATAGATTAGTGGTTGCCTAGGGTTGGAGTTTTGGGGAGAAATGAGGAGTGACTGCTAATAGGTATGGAGTTTCTTTTGGGGGTAACAAGAATATTCTAAATTTGATGTTGTGGTAGTTTCTATTTTTAAAATATTCAAGTTCAGTAATACAGTTCAGGTATGAATTACAATGCATACTTATCGACTAAAAATATTATACATCACAGTTTGCAATGCTTTAGTGTTTTAAATTTTAAGCACAAAATCTCCTAGTGGTCACACAGAATGACAGAGTTGAAGTAAAATTATTGGAGGGCCTGGAGGTCAGAGATAGAAGTCAGAGAAGCTTTTCTTTTGCTTGTGAAGAAGAAGTAAATTATCATCGTGGGACGGTGCCTGTTGAGCGGGTGGCTTTTAGGAGCTGAGGGTGGCCCCTGGCTGACTGTCAACAAGGAAATGAGGACCTCCGTCTTATAACCACAAGCAACTGAATTCTGATGGCAACCTGGATGAGCTTGGAAGAGAACCCAGAGCCCAGGTGAGAATTGCAATACAGCTGATACCTTGATCGCAGCCTTGTGAAACGCTTGAGCAGAGGTCCTAGTTAAGCTGTGCAAGGACTCCCGATCCCTGGAAAATGAGAGATAATGAATAGGTGTTGTTTAGAGCTGCTAAATTTGTCATTCAGCAATAGAAAACTACTACACGAGCATCTATGAGAGTGGGATGGAGCAGCTGAGATGGAGTTAGCATGTGGGGTCTATGTTTTGCATCCGAATTTACGCATTTGCTGTTGCTAAAGGAATGTGAGCTGAATAACGCAATAACAATGTAACCGACATGAAGTCTTTGAATGCGCAGTGCAGTCAACAGAGACAAAATGGGTGCTTAGACACAGACAGCTGTGGGTATACTAGTAGAGCAAGCTAGTAATGCCCCCTAAAGAGGCTCTCCATGCCCAGAGACAGAAACTGGGCCACTACCTAATTGGACATATGAAGCTGGAAGATGGTTATCTGTTAAGGGAGATTGTTGTTTGGTGTGAAGAATGTTATTTGAACACAGAAAATGAAAAAGAAAAACTTTTATGTCAAAAGACACCATAAATCAGTATTCTGTTGTGCATAGTCTTTATCCATGTGGGGAGCTTGTTAAAAATGCAGATTTCCTGGACCCCACCCCAAACCTACTAAATCAGATTTGCTAGTGGGTGGGACTCAGAACTCTGCATTTTAAGATGCTGGCCAGGTGACTCATCTAAGTGCTAATATTTGAAACCCACTGAGCTAATCCTTCACCTTCTGCTGTTAAAAAATACAGATAGAGGGTCCCTCTATTTGTAATTTAAAAAGAGAGAGAAAGAGGGAGGGAGGGGGAGAGAAAGGGAGAGGGAGAGAGAGGGGGAGAAAGAGAGAGAAAAGAAGGAGGAGAAGAGGAAAGAAATGCCCAATTATTGAACATGTGCTCCATTGCCAAAGAATAAGAGCCATGTGTACCACACAGAATAGTTGACATCTCTGGGAAGCATCTTCAGTCCCACTCCTCCCGCAACCCTACCAGGCTTAACTGCTAGAGCAGGTGGAGGTGACAGGAAGCTGACTCAAGCAGCCTGACTGGCAAATGAATCACAACAGGAAGGGGCTTCGATTCCTGCTTATCTTCTCCTACTGGAATATAGTATCAGACCCTAGGATAAAGCTCGGATTGAAGCAGTCCCCACCCCACCCTGCTTCTCCTGGCTTCTTTTCTGTAAGTCATGCTTTCAGTGTCTAGAGCCTGGCAGCTGCAAGGCCTAGTTGCTAGGTAACAATTTCCCAGCACAAAGAACCCTCAGCTGGGAAGGTCAGGTCTGTCAGTGTGAAACAGCTGTACAGAATTTTTATTTGTCTTCCTCTTGTTTTGGTTAATCACAGGGCATGAAACCAGAATCAAACTTTTCATAAAAATGAAAAATGCTGGAGGATACCAGCTCAGCTGCTGCTGCTTTTTTTTTTTTTTGCTGCTCTTCAAATCACAGCCTTTCTACTCTGGCTCAATAGAGCCCCAACAAGCTTGGCAGGCGGCAGGTGGAGGCGGGAGGTGGCGGAGTCACTTGTTTCTTAGCCTCTTAGCGTCTGGGTTGGGGAGGGCATAGTTGAACCATGAGCTGAGAAGGTAACTCCCTTTTTTCAAATTGACCAGCAGTTTCCTAGGATTAGGGTTGCCAGATTAAATACAGGACACCCAGGTACAATTTGAGTTGCAGATAAACAATGAGAAATTCAAATGTAACTGGATTTTTATTGACTAAATCTGGCAACCCTACCTAGTAGGCGATCGATTTGGTGTGAATTTTGTGTGGGATTGATACCAAAAGAGTAATAGAAGTAGAGACAGACCCATTCTGGTGCCGTTATGGAGAGTCAAGCCTCAGACCTGGCTTGGCAGTGCTTTGACAAGTATGCTAGAAGCTGAAGCAAAGAAAAGGCTGAATCCATTTCTATTGCTGTTACCTTCCCTCATAGTTTTCTATCAGATGCTATTACAGTGGCTAAATCTGACTGTGGTGCTCTGAAATAAAAACACATGATTGGAAATCAGGAGGCCCAGGTTGTAGGACTCGGTGGATGGACTGTTAACCGTCTGTATGATCTTGGACAAGCCACTGCTCTTTTAGGGCCTCAGTTGCCTTTCCTTCGCCCCAAAAGGGGTTGGACTAGAGCATGGTTTTCAAAGTGTGCCCCCTCCTCCATCAGCAGCATCAACATCACTTGGGAATTTGTAGAAGTGCAGATTACCAGATTACACGACACCTTCTGAATCAGAAACTCTAGGAGTGGAGACCTCAATCTGGTTTAACAAGTCCTCCAGTTGATTCTGATGCAAGCTCACATTTGAGAACCACTGAGCTAGAGAATTTGTAAGGACCCTTTCAGCTCTCGCTTTTGTTGGTTCTGTTTACTGTTTGGCAAGACCCAGTGGCCAGCTGGTTATTTGAAATGGCATGTTCTCCTCATTCCCACCCTCCTTAGGGATTTATTCCAAATTAGTTTGTTTCGGCTCTATTTCATAGTACAGAAGTCTCTGTTATATTTCCACCTTTATTTGTCCTTGTAGCCTCTCTTATTTTCTCATACATTCCCCTCTCCTCCTTAGGCAGCTTTGACAAGGACTTCTAAGGACCATTTTGCCAAGAGGCCAGTGTCAAGGTGAAGGCTTCTGGAAGGGTCAGCAAGGCTTCCAACTGCTGCATGCATGCTCCATCTCATCACTAGACTAAAGGCTCTGTCTATGGGAGTGTTGGTATGCAGGAATAACTGGCTAAGGACACATTTCAATCCACTTAAGTTGTTTTGAAGCACGGCTGTCTTCAATTGTGATTTTTCCTTAAAACCCTGTTTCCTAAAGCCCCTCCCCTGCTTCATTCCTGGTTCTTCCTATAGAACAGTATAGAACACCACTCCACTGTCTTCATAAATACCTGGTTACTAAGGGAGGCAAGCAGTATCAAGAAGAAAAACTCAGGGAGCTAAGATGCGCCCCATAGCCCGTTTCTCACAGTAAGTAGCATCCAGTGGTGTTGTCCATGGTGCTGAATGTTGTTGTCAATCCTAACTTTGGAAATCTTTGTGGGAAGTGCAGGCAAAGAAAGGGAAGTTGGATTGTTGTAGTAGTCTATCCTTTGTTTGTTTCATTTCCCACTGGAGACAACCTAATGAATTTGGTAATCACATCATGCCACTTAGTCAAGATGACCAAGGCAATCATATTGTTTTACAGGCCAGTGTCTTTCCCTTGTGCTTTTCTAGTGGAGTAGAAGAGAAAGGTGCTTCTAGCCTGGGTAACTACATTTTATTCTGACAGAGAGGACTCTAAGTAATGTAAAGTGTGTATTTACTTAAGAGTAACAGATCATTCTCCAAGTGCTGCACTGTAAATATAAATGAGTGGGGAGAACACTAAAATATGAAGTTAGCAATCAAGAGTAGGACTCACAAGTCATCTTAACCATCAGTCAACCTGAAGGGTAAGGAAACTCAAGGATGCTGCCTTAGTGCTGCATAGGCTATTCACAGAAAGCTTCTTAAATCTACTCTGGGCTATGCTTGAGTGGGTGGACGGTGGGATCCAGATAAATAGAGGAGGTTAGCCTAACCCTAACACTCCTTCCAATCCTGCCCAATGGGCCTTGGTTTTCTTCACCTCCTTTGGGGTTCTCATTATGTCATGGGCTCTACTTTAATAACTTTGGGAGCAAACTCCTTTGTGTCCATAGTGGTGGTGTATCCCGCATAGGCACCTACTTTCAAATTTCCGTGTAATTTTATGGACTCTACAATCAGGGGATCAAAGTAGGAAAAGGACAGATGCAGGGAGCCCATGGCTGTTAATCTAAGGAGCCTGGGTTTGTCTAGGAGAGAACAAGGCAGGATGTATCCAATGCCAAAGCTCTTTAAAGTGTCACATTCAATTATAGATCGTCACCCTAAGTAAGTTACTAAGCCTCTTTGAGCCTCAGTTTTATCATCTGTAAAATGGGTACAATGATACTTACTACATAGTATTTACTGAGTAGTTACAGTATGCCAGACACTATCCCAAGGCTCTTGTGATAATTAGATATAGCTGTTATAGAGTGCCTGGTGCATAGTGGGCACTCAAAAATTGCATCTATTAATATTATTATTGATTTAAAAAATTTACTTTACTTCTGAGGGGACCTGGATTCAGTTGGGCCATGCGTGATGGATTGGTCTTTTTCTGGCCAGGAGTCGATGCTGCCTAATATTAGCTCTTAGCAGGTCCAACAAATGTGTCCCAGTAACCACAATTTTTCCTAGAAATAAGAGTAAATACAAGCAATTCTTCCCATTTCTTGGCTCAGCAAACACCATTTTTGTGTACTAATAACCCTGAATGAGGACCAGAGCAATTCCTAAGATACGTTGACTCCTTAGGTTGAGAGTCAAAGTATCCACACAGGCAAAATCTGCTAAAGGACCGAGTCAGTTATTGTTGGTCAAAATTCAAACAACTATTTTTTCTCTCTCCTGTGGAATCAGGAAAACCAGGGAAGGTATTTCTGGTGGCTTGAACTTGGTCCCTGTGTTCCTACAGCTTTATACCCAAATGGAATGCTCAGCTGCTTTGGGACTAGAAGGATAATAGAAGGATAATGGCTAGAAAAGCCAGCCTTGCTGTGTTTTGGCCACAAGTCCAGTAGCTGATAGTATCAAATTATAGTAATGATTACTCTGGGGATGTTAGCTCCATGGGTGTTGTGATAATGGAACACTGACCTTCCTAACAGAGAACCTCATTTCGTTGTGTTATCAGCGTCCCTAATGGCCTTCACATGGTTAAAAGAAGCCTGGCAATCTGAGATTCCAAAGGAGCCACTGAGCTTGAAGTCTTAGCACCCCTCCTCGTCTTTTTCCCACCCTCTTTGCTGCCTGCCGGCTGAACGGAGCTCCCAAAGCTTTGAACTTGATTTACCAGCCATTCATAGGTTTTCTGATGGTGACAAAAGAAGTACTGTTCTGTTTTCAGCTGTCACCGTGCTTCCTCTTAAGCCTCAGCTACAGAGTTTACTACTAGACACCGATCTGCTGCCCTGCCCAGAGCATGCCACTCTCTTCCACTTGCCAACAAACTAGTATTATCTAGCCTGATAGAAATGAGTGGCCCAATAAGGGAGACTGAAGGGTAAGATGGCTCTGTGTGATGCTGCCTTACTTAGGAAGAAAATGGGCTCTGATGAGCATAAAAAGCCACCTTGAATGGGGTATCGATAATTGTCCAATTTAATGGGATTTTCATTAGAAGGAAGAGTAGCACATTGTAGCTTGAGTGAGCCCTGCCCGTTCTCTGGTTCTGTGGAGATGTTAATCATGCAGCTCCTGGCAAGTCTGTCAGAGCTGAAGCGGATGATGTCACTGATTTTCCAACAAGCCCTTTGTCTGAGTGACTGCAGCACTCAGACAGCTGCAGAACAGAGCACCAGGGAGCTGAATGTGTTAATGGGAAAAAAAGCGCTTCCCCTAGTTCTTTCTTCCAGAGGGATGTTGTCACTGGGAGCTTTGTGTGTTGTTCAGGACAGTGGCTGGTCTTATTGCTGGTGTTTCTCAAAGTCACCATGGAAAGGGCATTATTAGGAACACAACAGATACAAATGCTCACGCCAAGGTGTGGACCAGCAATGTTGGGCTGCTGAGATATTTAAGATTTTGTGTCGTTGGGTCAGAGGTCCCGTGTCTTGATTTGGACTCTGTAGCTGAACAAATTATAAATAATAGGTAAATATATATAATATATAATACAATGTGCATGTAATAAATATATAGCATTTTTGAGCTCTTACTATGTGTGTCAGGCATAGAGAAGGAGCTGTGGTGGTTAACAGCGTGGGAGTGTGGTCTTTAAAATCAAAGCACTTTGGGATTATATTCCGGCTCTCCCAATTATGGGCTGTGTGATTCTAGGCAAGGTACTTACCCTTTCTAAGCCCCTTTTCCTATCTGTCATGGGGCTCCTAACTGTAGGGAGGATTAGATGAGATAATCCATGCAATTAGCTTAGTGTCTAGCCAATTGTAAGCATGTTAACTTAATAAACGTTAACTTTATTACTAATTTATTTATATTATCTCATTTAGGTCTTCCAGTCAACCTGGTGTGATAGCTATTATTATGATCCCTATTTTATAGGTGAGGAAACAGGGCTTCATAGAGGTTAACTTGCCTAACATCTCACAAATAGCAATTGGTTGAGCTGGACTTGGCCTCAAGCTAGCTGACTCCAGAGCTGTTAACCGACAAGCTCTGCTGCCTCAATTACAAAGGGCTGGGGAGCTGGAATTCGTGTGTCTCTCCTTAAGGAGTTCTCCTCCTTACCTACAAATTGAAATTGTCTGGAAAAAATCCGAACAGAACACTGATTGACCCTCAGGGGTGGGGTGAGTGTTTACTGGGAAGATGCACGAGGGGTTTTTCTGTATCTTGATAAGGGTTTGTACTATACAGGTGTCTGCATTTGTCAAAATTCATCAAATGGTACATTTACAATTTATACATTTCACTGTATGTAAATGTTATCTAATAAAAAGGAACCTGAAACAAATATTGAACTCTAATTAATTATATGCTTGCAGAAGTGTTTAAGGGTGACATGTACTGATGTCTACAACCTATTGAAATGTATCAAAAAATAAGATGGGTTGATAGAGGGACAGGTATATGATAAAGCAATATAGCAAATGCTAATTGTAGACTCTAGGTAATACAGACTGTATTGTGTGTTTGAATATCTTCATGATAAACTGTTGGAAAAATAAATTAGAATCACTTGGGGAGCTTTTTAAAAAATACTGTTGCATAGGATCCCCTCAGAGCTTCAGAAGTAAATTAGTCTGGAGTAGGGGGCCCAGGTGTGGGTTTTTTTAAAAACTCCTAAGGTGAATCTAAAGGGCCTTTAAAACAAACACAGTGTACCCGGGACTCTCAAAGCCAATTCACAATGTGTCCCTGGGTCCAAAACTGAAAGTGTCCTGATGATACGTCAGTCAGTGATAGCCCAACCCTCCTTCTCACTTGTATATCTCCACTCCCTACCCTCTACCCCTAGCTTCAAACATTTCCTCTAACTGAAGGCAGCACTAGGAAGAACTGTAATGAACAGTGTCAGCTAAATTATAGGTGGAAGCCACCTGCCTCTCCCACCCGCTCCCATCCACTAGATCATTGCCCCAGGTTCCGCCCCATCTAGGCCTCCACTTAATAGCTGCTGGAGAGGCTGAGTGGTAGACCAGACAGGGTTGAGCACGGGGTGTGGGATCATGGAAAAGAGAGCTCAATGTTGCCTGGATTTAAGCTTTTTTCTTGTAGCCTCTTGTTTGTAAGGAGCTGTCTGGGATTGTTATCAACAAGCATTATTTAGGTTTCTTCTAGAGGACCGGAAGCCCCAGGATCCCAGAGTTTCAGCCTGTGGGCTCTCCTAAGTGCACTTAGCATATATTTTCTGCCAACCCTACTCAGGATTTCTTTCTCCCCCTCTCTCTGCCCCATCCCTCCCTCTCCCTGTCTGTCTCCCTCTCCCTCTCTTCCCCCCTATTCAAGTTTCATGGATCTATAATGGCATATATGTGGGAAGGAACTCATGTTGTAAATGACCCATAAGTTAAAGTGCTATAAAAATAGTTCCTTCTGCAGTCAATGTGCCAGGGGCCACAGGCTGCCGATTCAGCTGAGAAGCAGTGAAGCGGGTCTTTTTATCATTGATGTAACTCATGGATGGGATTGTATCTCCCCTGCATATGGAAGGCATTTCTGCCAGGAGAAGCAGAGCCTCTTTAATTAGACTGACATATGGCCAAATAAGGGTTATGTGAAATTTGTGTCAGACTATAGTGGAATCATTTTGGGAACCAGTGTAGTCACCAGTGTAGTTCAGAGGGAAATGAAATTAGAGCCATATGCTAGATCAAGTCAAAATAGCTACTCCTGGAATCTCCAAAATGTAGGTAGGTGCAGTGTTCTAATATCTAAACCTACTAACTTGGCCTGGCCAGAAACAAAGTTGAGTAGAAAAAATAAATTTGCTTTTAATGGCTCCTTTCTACTTCCAAGCACCACGTATCCTGTTAGCATTCCTGGCAACCTAGATGCTCCCAATGCCTTGGGCCTGCCCTACTCCAGAAATATACTGTGGTCCAGGGTTTTCTAAAAGATGGTAGACGTTCCACCTGTGGAGCATGGTATTTTTATGGCTTTCCTAGATAAGCATTTCAAATTCTAATAGTTTAGATGTATTAGAAAAAAATGGCAACACCAATCCTAGTACTTCATCAGTATTACCGCTAAGGATGAGGCTAATTTCTATAGACAAAAAATAGTCATTTTTAAGAAAAGTATATGTGGAGATGGCAAAAATTATAAAGGTGGTACTCAAATGACTGAAGATTAGTAAAGCCTGCTATCGACCAGTGGTTTTCAGTCTGAGGTGACCACCCTCACCCCCAGCAATGGGATATTTGGCAATGTCTGGAGATGGTTTTGGTTATCACAACTTGGGGGACGGGGTGCTACTGGCATCCAGTAGGTATAGACTAGGGATACTAATAAGCATACTAAAGTCCATAGAGCAGTTCCCCCACCCCTGCTAAGAAAGAATCGTCTGGTCCCAAATGTCAGTAGTGCTAAGGTTGAGAAACTGCTATAGACCAGTGCTTCTCAACAGTGCGTATGAGTCACATAGGAATCTTGTTAAAGTGCAGCTTCTGATTCAGGAAGTCTGAGGTGAGGTCTGAGATTCCTACTTCTGACAAGCCCTTAGGTGATGCCCGTACTGCTGTTCCATGGGCCACACTTGGAGTAACGAGGACCTATAACTTCCCTCTTTATCCCTCTACCACATGCTGCCTATTTAGAGTTCCATTCTCTCAAGCCTCTACTCAGGGTTTGGTTATTCTGAGAGACTACTAAAGAGTAATGGCTGAAAATAGATTAATGTGTTTCTTGCAATTAGCAGGGCCATCGAAGTCTTAAACCAAAGATTAATTGGGGTGATAATTTCAGGAACTAAGCATAGCTAAAAAGAGAGATGCATTTTGCTCTGGGGTACTTTTCTGGAGAATAGACAGAATTTTCAGTAGAAGCCAGGTGCACCAGGGCTGGGTTTGTAGAAGCTGTTTTATTCATTTTCATATGCCTGGGACTCAGCACAGTGCCAAGCTCAAAGTATCAATAGATGCCCAAAATGTGTTTGCTGAACCAACTGACAAGTTATCCATAGCTCTGTAGATAGCTGTTAGAGCAGCAAAGGAAGGTATCTACTGGGGCGGACCACTGTTGTGAACCTCTTCAAGGCCAGAAAAGAATGCCCTTCAGCATCTTTCCATTTGAATGGGTAGCATTAAATTGGATGCACCCTCCTAGGATATACTTCTTACCCCTGGATGGCAGCAGGATCATTTAGAAAGTTTCTTGTTCTCAGTCTCCTTTGTGGTAAGTTAGAAATCTATATAGCACACGGTGAGCGTGGTATGTGGTAGGAGGGTACTTTACCTGTTCCTTTGTCAGAAAGGAAGCTTTGCAGTAAGGACTGAAGACCCAAGACCTAGGAGAAGGAACTGGGCCAAAGAGGGGAATTATCCAGCTGTGCTGGCTTAATCTGTCAGTGTACCTCTTCGCATTACCTTTGACTCTTGGAAATGTGTGCTAATAGATTATGTGATTTGAGGTGTACCAGCCATGGGACCACCACTGCGCCACATGTTCCCTTTCATGGACCTGCCACATGCTTGAAAAGCACCCCTTTGGGGACCACCCCCTTGGATAATGCAGGTTTTCTAAAAGTTCTTATTAAAATATATGGAACTGTATATAGTAGATTGGTTGGTTGCCTAGGGCTGGGGAGATTGGAGGGAATGGGGAGTGACTGCTAATAGTTACAAGGTTTCTTTTTGGAGTGATGAAAGTGTCCTAAAATTGTGGTCATGGTTGCACAACTCTGTGAATATGTTAAACCCATTGAATTGTATACTTTAAATGGGTAATTGTATAGCATGTGAATTATATCTCAATAAAGCTGTTATAAAGATATATAAATACATGGGTTAAATTAGGAGATACAGATTAAGAGATAACTGGGGGAACCCTGGAGAACCGCATGGGAGGGGAGAAGGGATGGTTCCATCAACGGGGAAGGAGACATTGAAACAAGAGATACAGGGTAGGAATTGGGATTCTTCAGTTTTCAGCTCTCCATAAACCTGTTTCTACTCTCTTGAATCCAATTGTTATCAAGTTGTCCAATACTAGATTCACAGCAGCCAGGAAATATTTGAATGCAGTGAACAAAGAGAGCCAGGTCCCCTAAGATAAAATAATCGTGGCATAATTAATAAAGCATAGGGTTTGGCACTGTCCCTGTGGTTCTCGAAGCTCTTTAAATTAGATCAAGCCATTGGGACCATGTTGCTTCCTACAGAGAACTGCAGGACCTGAGGCCTGAGAAAAATGGATTTTTTTGCCCATTGAAATGGAGACTATGGTTTTGGAAGAGGCGATGTCAAAACCACAATTATCTCATATAGCCTTGTGGCCAAAGGCTCCACAACCACAGAGGGAGAACCCCTGTCTCTCCACAGGGGCTTTCCATGAACCCACTGTAATTTTAATAGTTTGGCATGTCACGATTGAAGCATAAATAGCGGGGCCACTTCAATAAATCTGTTTAAGAAAATAGAAATGGCAGGGCCTGGGACCTAGAACCCCTACTTCTAGGGCTGAGCTCATGCTAGTTGAACACACAAGTAGTACGGTTTTAAACGTGGTAAAGAGCTCTCTCCCACCCTCCAACTTGTGGCTTGAAATGCCTTGGAAGGAAAAATAGCGCATTTAGCTATTATCAATGTTTACATCTTGCTATGAATAAAGGGTCTTGGGAGTAGGACATGATCCTTTGTCCATCTCAGGAAGAGAATGGCCCAGCACTGGGGGAAGGGAATGACAATTAGGAGTTTGGGGGCTAACAAAACAAACCGGTCGGGGCTTCCCTGGTGGTGCAGTGGTTGAGAGTCCGCCTGCGATCAATGCAGGGGACACGGGTTCGTGCCCCGGTCCGGGAAGATCCCCCATGCCGCGGAGCGGCTGGGCCCGTGAGCCATGGCCGCTGAGCCTGCGCGTCCGGAGCCTGTGCTCCACAACGGGAGAGGCCCGCGTACCGCAAAAAACCCCAAAAAACTGGTCTTTTTCTCAGTTTTGCCCCAGGCTTCCTCTATCTGTGACCGTGACCAGTAATTTTTGGACTTGGAAATATAAATTAAGAAGGGGCTATTACTGGGACCCAGTATTGTGAATCTGCCTCCAGGGGCCACTGAGTGACTTACTACACAGCACATTGTTTTTTATTTGTCACTCCCTTAGGCCCCATTAGTGCCAGAGAAACCCAGGACAAAGGAAAGACTACTAGAAGACAAAGAAAATAGGCATTCGGTAGAGGTTTTAAATATGTATTTCACAGCAAAGAATTATCTCTATTGGACGCCAGCTGGCCTGTGACTGACCCTGGGTACCATAAAACCCCAAATTTCAAGAAAGCATTGTGAAAACTCCTCCGATTGAACTCATCTTGCTTTTTAGAGGACAGTGGGTTATTGACAAGGCATAATGATATCCTGCCATGTTCCCTTTCCTGCTAAGAAGAGATGTTATCATCTCTCCAGATTTCACACCAGGGTCAGTCTCACTTGGCTCTGTTTTCTTTGTGTCTGCAGATCTCAAATTGTCAGGGAACATCTTGTCAGGAAAAGGCCAGATGGGCAGGCAGGGAAGTGATCCAGCCCCTGAGGAAATAAAGTGCTCAGCCTAGCTCTACTCCCTCAGGGCGCCGGAGTGAGGGGCCTGACAGACAGTGACGCAGGAGGAGGTACCTCCAACTTAGCTCAGAGCTGCAGAAACCTGGGCCACACGAGCATTTTTGCAGTGTAGGGAGCAGGAAATTCTAATTTCCATGTTGCAAGCTAACAGGACGAAATCTGATACCACCCTCCCTATGCTCTGGAAATGAACTCAGTCCTCTCTTTGAATTGGGGTCTCCGAGCCACACAGCCTCACAATGCAATTTTCACTCCCAATACCCTGTAGAAGGCAAAGTGAAATACTGAGAGCATAAGCATGGCTAGTGATACGTGGGCTAATTAAGGGCTCAAACTGAAAGGAGCTCTCACTATTTTTACATTTCGATTCCTGAGGGATGTTTTTCTCTGGCGATTATGTGGCAAATAGATTTTAGACTAAATCATTCCAGAGTCATTTTGGCATCCTCAACACCTAGCAGTGTTTGATATGTGGTGCTCAGAAAACGTGTCTTTAAAGAGTAAGCCTGACTACTGGCATTAACCTCTCCTTATCGATTTGGCATATAAGCATAGGGGACTCTGTCTCTTGACCTCATCAGGCAGATGCCATCCCCTCCATGGCCTCTGAATTGATTATGCCCTGGGAGCCTGGAAAATGTCTACATAAAACAGACAGGAAGAGGGAAGCATTGTTAGCCAAGCAACCGTGCTTCTGATTGTTCTGAGAGCTGATTCTGGGGTGAGATCAAGTTGGCTTCCTCTTCTCAGCCTTGGCCCTTAGCCCGGTGGTTTTGACCCACAGCTGTGTCTCTGGACTGATTACTTTCTACAGTCTTATTGGGTTTCCTGATTACTATCCCTGTTCCATGACCCATGATCTGAACATTAGTCCACAGATGTCAGGGGAAGAGGCTTGGCTTTTACTGTCTAATTGCTTTAGTGGTGATAAGTCAGAGTACAGTTCCGGGTTAAGGAATCCCAAGTCAACTTACCTAGTAAAGGAGCAGTCAGAAAGCAAGGTCAGGTTATCAAGGCCAGGGTTGAGATGCACAGACCAGAATCTGAGAGTAGAATAGAGACAACACACAGGCATTAAGTTTGGAAACATGGGGTAGGTTATGAAGATTCATATCATAACCTTATGCTAATGATGTATTCAATCAGTGGTTCTCAGTCAGGGGTGATTTTGCCAGGGGTCATTTCATCATGTCTGGACATACTTTTGATTGTTGCAACTGCAGGAGTGCTACTGCCATTTAGTGGATAGTGGTCGAGGATGCTGCTAAACATCGTACAATACACAGGACAGCCCCCCATAACAAAGAATTATCCAATTCGAATGTCTGTATTAAAGGCACAAGATACAAATTATAGATCACAACTGTATGAAATATTAAAAAAAGACTGGAAGGATACACGTCATAGTTTTAACAGGGGAGTGTCTGGGTGGCAGAATAATGTATCTTTTTTCTTTTCTCTGGTTTATAAATTTTCTAATACAACTATGTTGCCTTTAAATTTTTAAATTAATTTTTAATTACATAAATAATATGTGAACACATTCTGCTCATAAAATATTACAGTATTACAGATAAGACTGAAGACATCCTTGGCCAACCTAGCTTCTTCCACCTCAGTCCCCTTCCTAGACGTAACAAGTTTTGTGGATATGACTTTTCAGAGTTTTATTACACATTTATACGTATTATGTGCACCTATGGAAATATATCTACTATATCATTGTTTTTTACAGTTTCACAGTATAGTATTCTGTAGTTTATCTGTTGCCCTACTGCTGAACATTTAGTTTGCTTCCAGTCTGGTGCCATTATGACAGGTGCTGCATTGTACGTGTCTCCTTGAACATGCTTGCCAGCGTTTCCAAAAGTGGGTAAGGTTATGAAAATTGCTGGGTTATGAAAAACACACATTTAAAATGTTATCAGCTACTACCAATTGCCTTCCAAAGAGTCCACAAATTTAATTTCCTGAAAACCTCACCAACACTTGATATTTACTTTGTTTTTCACATTTGCCAATCAGATGGTTGATAAATAGTATCTTTCTTTTGTTTTACTTTGCATTTCCCTTGTTACTGCTGAGATTGAGCACCTCTTCATGTATTTGTTGAACCTGTCATATCTTCTCCTCAGTGGTGTTCACATCCCTTGCTCACTTACGTATTATAAGACCTTTCCAATAGTTTTTTTAAAACAGAAGAGAGCAGAATCAGGTTGTATAAAAACACGGAAGTCAGTCTACCCAGTGTCTTGTCTGCCCATCCTACCTAAGACAGATCCTGAGTCCCACCCAGACCAAAATGACCCTTTCTTGCCATCATTGAGAACCCAAGAAAGCAGCTATATTAGGAAACAAATTAGCCAGGCCCATTCTCACCACTGTTCTGTGTTTCCCTGGACTGTGAGTCTGCAGTGCCAGCATGTTGACACTGAATAGCCAGCAGGTACTGCCAGTCAGATTCGCTCTAGTCAAATCCAAATCTGATATGTGATGAAGCATAAAGGACCATGAAAGGCAGCGTGTGAACTGAATGTTATCTGCTGCCCATGCAAATGGCAATTAGGACCATTAAATTTCAGTTAATCTTCATTAAGAACATCTGTTGTCTAGCCCACATGCGAAAACCAAAGATGGGTTGGGTGATCGTGACCACTCCAAATAAGTAGTTGTATCAACTAGCTTCTTGCCCCCCCGCCCAAAGTAGATGTAAGGCTTCTTCAAGACTCTTGGGCATTATTTGAAACCTGAGTGCTTGTAAGCTATGGCCCTTTGTGGTGAAGAAGATGATTGATTAGTCCTAGTGAATTTCAGGATCGCAAGTGGGTTCCAGAGACTCAACCCAAACTGGCCCTTGGCCTTTCTGGTCCCCTCCATCTCTTTTGGTTGCCCCATCCCATACACCCTGCTCCTGTGTCCCCTGGGGCCCTGATCTTTGCCAGAGGCCTGTGAACATAAAACATTTCAAATCACTGCTACCAACATGTTGCTTAACTGCCACCCTTCTGCCTCACACACGCAGGACATCTCCTGCCTTATCATTCTCCCAGTTGGCTTGTATCTGTGATGGAGCAGACCATTCTCACCAGTTCCAAAGAGGTATCAGGAGAAGGGCAAGGCCTTCTGCACCTTTGTCTGAGTTTAGGCGGGTTAAGTTCTTCCTGACCATCAACTACTATGGTGATGGTCTTTTCTAAGTCAGTGGGGGTGGGGGGTGAGGTAGGGAGGTAGATAGGTAGACAAGTAGTCTAAATTATGTTCCTTTGTGTATGCATCATGTATCTCACCTTGGTAGCCTTACCACAGTTGTAATTTTCCATTTGTTTGGGTGACTATTTGGTCAATACCAGTCTGCCCTACCAGCCTGTAAGCAACATGGGTGCCCAAACCGTGTCTGTTTTTGTTTACCAGTATATTTCCAGCACTTAGCATGCCACATAGGTGCTAAATAGAATTTGTTGACTGAAAAACCAGACAGTTGTGGCTCTGATGTTCTTAAAATGAAGAAAAGCCAGGTATTCAGGCGGGAGTACGGGAAGAGGCATTTGTGAGGGGTAGGGCATCTCACCATCTCTCTACTCTTACCACAGGGAGACATCTCACCATGTGAGTCCACCTTTGTATAAGGCTGTCCCTAGCCACAGCTATCCCCTGAACCTGCCAACAGTGCTTTCATCTAGGATGGGGAATGAATCCTACCTTTGATAGTTTACTATTTTCCTGGGATCTCAAAGCCACTGTTCTCTCCTTGGGACCTTGGGGTAAAATTGTGCCAGTAAGTTGTGGAGCTGAGATGGCGGGGGAACTGAGTAGCTTGGAGACTGTATTTCCATTAAAATTGAAACAAGGACATACCAGTACATTTCTTGTATCATAACTGCTCCTGGAATCTGCCAATATATCACTCAGTGCCTTTCAAAGAGAATTGACGTGGAAGGAGAAAAGGATGAAGGGTGATGCAAAGATGCTGGAAATGGAACAGAGTTGGCGTTTTGAACAAACTTTGACTCCAATTGATTCTAGAGAATTATTATGAACTGAAGTAGTGATGCTTTCTCCACCTCTTCTCACCTATCCCATTTTAACTCTTCAAACCCTGCTCTTTTCCCACAATCCTTCTCTTGACCTCTTATCTATTACCCTGAATTCTTGCAAGGCCTTCCTTATATTTCTGCCCATCGACAGCAAAAATAAGATTCTAAGTGAACCCCCAGCCTCTCCCATATGACCCAGGATCCTGATGCAGAAATGAGGAGCAAGCTGAAATCATGAATGCTTTTTACCACATCAGCTCCACAGTTGCTACTAACTGGAATAACTTTTACTCATAAAACCCAGAGATTTCCAGGGAGACCATTGCTAATCCTATAAACTCAAGACGTAGATAAAGCAGTTGGCTTGGGTATCACTAATTTCATTTTCATGCTTATGTTTGCCATCATTCATTGAGGGACAAAAACAAGTCAGCTATGATATGGGTAAACCCTGGATTAGCATTGTGTATTGTAGCCGTAAATTTTACTGTAAATGAAATGTACAGATGATTTGAAGTCAGTTATAGAGGAAACAAGAAGCTACGAGTGAACCTTTGATGGAAAATAACTTGTTTCTTTCCTTAGTTGGGTATTTGGGATTGGTTTATTTTTCACATTTTATAAGGAGATAGTTCCCAATAGGCCTGAAGATTGGACTTATAATAACAGTTTAGGAACTTAGGTGAAATTAATAAAACCAAACTTCAAAATGTATAAAAATGAGAGCAAGAGTTTAAAGTCTAGCTATTTTAAAGATACTGACAATTTCCCCTTTTAGAAGCATGAAACATTTTAGGGCCGAAGAGTAAACATTATGGAATCACCCAGTCTCATCTACCATGGAAGGTAAAAACTCTCTTACCAGTGATCTTTGAAACTCTGAACATCTCTGGATCAAGAAACTCATTGCTTTTTATTGTCTTTAAGAAAAAAAAAAAACACAGAATATGTTAGTCCATTATTTTTAGGTGATTCGAGCAATCCAAAAGCCTACAGAGAATATGTGAAAGTCCTGTTCTCCCCTCTTCCACTCCTCCCTTCTCCCTTCAGAGGTGACCGTTGTTAACTGTTCCTTCTAGCCCCTTTTTTATACATTTATATCCATGGTTCTCAGTCAGAGCGATGTTGCCCCCCAGGGGACATTTGGCAGTGTCTGGAGGCATTTTTGGTCGTCGTGGCTGGAGGTAAGATGCTTCTGGCACCTAGTTGGTTGAAGCCAGGGGTGCTGCTCGACATCCCACAATGCACAGGACAGCTCCTCACAAAACAAGAATGATCTGGCCCCAGATGTCAATAGTGTCAAGATTGAGAAACCCTGGTATATACATTAAAGATGGAGGTGGAGATTATAAATATACCTTTTCATCATAAAGAAATAGGATCACAGTCTCCATTTTTCTGTGTTCTGCTTTTGTACCATTTCGAACTCTTCCATGCGAGTACATATACGTATATTTCCACTGCATTCCTTTTAACAGTTGCATAGTATTCTCTAGTACAGATATATTGTAGTTTATTAAACAGTCCCCTGTTGGTGGATATTTAGGTTGGTTCCAATTTTTGCAATTACATACAATACTGCAATAAGCATCTTTGTACATATATCATCTATTAGATAGATGCTTAGAAGGAGAATTACCTAATCAAAGATTATGTGTATTTTCTGTTTTGATAATTCTGACAAATTTCCCTCCCAAAAGGCTTTATAAATGTATATTCCTATCCACAGTGTTTAAGAGTGCTGTTTTCTCATACCTTCAGCAACACTTTTATTAATCTTTTAGATTTTTACCAGTCTTATGGGTAAAAAATTATATGTAATTACTGCTGTAATTTGCATTGCTCTGGTACTATCAAGATTGAGTGAACATGACTTTTGGTCATTTAAAATTAATTAACTACTTAATGGAATAATTACCTGCTGATTTACTTTGCCTATTTTTCTATTGGATTTGTTCTTTTTAAAATTTTTATATGATGTATTTTGGAAGGTAATCCTTTGCTGACTACATTGCCAATATTTTCCATCTTATAGCTTGTATTTTAGATTTATTTACTGTCTTTTTTGTAGAAAATTAAAATATTTTAATTTTGGCATAATCAAATTTATTATTCTTGGGCTTCCCTGGTGGTGCAGTGGTTGAGAGTCCGCCTGCCGATGCAGGGGACACGGGTTCGTGTCCCGGTCCGGGAGGATCCTGCCTGCCGCAGAGCGGCTGGGCCCGTGAGCCATGGCTGCTGGGCCTGCGCGTCTGGAGCCTGTGCTCCGCAGTGGGAGAGGCCACAGCAGTGAGAGGCCCGCGTACCGCAAAACAAACAAACAAGCAAATTTATTATTCTTTTATCTTATGGCTGCTGTGCTTTGGGTCTTGCTGAAGAAGGCCTTCCTTACCCAAAGATGATAAAAAAACATTCTTCTATATTTTCTTCAAACATTCTTGGTTTTTTTTTCTTCTATGTTCATCTCTTTTTTATGTGTTTTTGGTGTGAGCTGGGGGGAGGGGTCTACCTTTTTTCCAAATAGATAGGCAAGGTCTCAATGAAATTTATGAACTAATTGCTTCTTTCTTTATTGATAAGAAATTTCATCTTAACTATCAATTCATCTATAATCTCTGTTATATGGACTTATTTCTCTCGGTTCCTGGCCTAATATTACTCTGTTTAAAATACTCTAGTCTATTTTGATGTCTGATGTTGTAAGTCCCCACTTCTCAGGATTTTTCCTTCCAAATATCATTCGCTATTCTTGTACATTAGAATCAGATTGTGAGTTTTCATAAATGTTCAATTGAGACTTTTATTGGGATTGCTTTGAATTTTATATCTATGTTTAGTGAGATTTGACATTTTTATAGTATTTTTAAAATGAAAATATCTTTATTCTCTTCAATAAAGACTTGTATAGTTTTCACCAAGTAGGTCCAATGCATTTCTTGCAGATTTATTCCTAGATATCCTGGAATGCTTTTACTATAACTTTTATTTTGTAATTGGCTATTTCTGGAGTACAGGAAAACTATTATTTTTGTATGTTGATCTTGTATGTGGCCACCCTGCTGAACTATCTTTCTGGAGCAAATCTTTTTTAGTTAATTTTCTGGAATTTTCTGAGTAGACAATCATACAGTATGAAAATAGTGATAATTTTTTCTTTTATTTTGCAAAATTTATACCTCATTTTCTACCCTATTGTATTCTCATTACTTTGTAAGCCTACATGTTTAAAAGTTGCTTCTTATAAGTCAAAATCTCTTCTGAGTTTTTTTGTCCAGTAGTTTCAGTTCAGTTTTTTAGAGCCAAACAGAGTAAGATAAACCCTTCTTCTACAGGATAACCCTTCAAATATTTGAATATGTTTATCATGCGCCCCACATCTTCAGGTTTCCAAGATAAGCAACTCTGTCATCTTCAATATATATACCTTTCCCACCCAGAGTCATCTTTTTGTAAATGCACTCCATTTTGTAAATGTCCCTCTCAAAACGTGATGTCCAGAGTGGAAGAGAGTTCAGATGTTGTCTGACCATTGCAGAACATACAGAAACTATAGATTACAATGTTAGAGCTAAATGGTTTTAAAATATTTTGTTTGCAGTGGAATCCTTTTATTAATGAACTCTTAGGCAGAACCCTAATCCTTAAAACAGTTAAGAGTGAAGTTTCTCTTGTTGAAATGAAAGGAGGGTGAGAGGTTATAGAACCTTTATCATTTCAACTTCCTTTTTGTTCCCCAAGGTAGCCAGCCCAAGGAGAATCCTGAGGATCTGAAGAACATAGTTTGAAAACCATGCATTTAGTCCAACTCCTTCAAATACGATGTGGCCCAGAGATGAGAAATGACTTACTGAGATCACACAGTTACTTAGCAAAACTGACAGAACTAAACTTGGGTCTCAATTTCCATTCCAGAGATCTTTACACTGTCATACTATTCCTTACTATTAACCCCACCCCACCTTAATGACTCATATTAATCTTAGGATCACTACCAAGCATAAAGTGGATAGCTAGTGGGAAGCAGCCGCGTAGCACAGGGAGATCAGCTCGGTGCTTTGTGACCGCCTGGAGGGGTGGGATAGGGAGGGTGGGAGGGAGGGAGACACAAGAGGGAAGAGATATGGGGCATATGTGTATGTATAACTGATTCACTTTGTTATAAAGCAGAAACTGACACACCATTGTAAAGCAATTATACTCCAATAAAGATATTAAAAAAAATATTAGGGTCAACTAAAATCCCAGGGCCACTGTTAATATCCATTTTGTTCCATCTGATACAGTTGAATTTTGGAAATCTGTATTTACTAGATTTTATATTTATTAAATGTATTAAATGTACTCTCTCCTAGAACTCAAAGGAGCATTAGAAATCTTTTGTCTTGGCCCATTAGTCCTTCCTTTAAAAAACTTTCTAAATCTTGATTCTGTCATCCAACACCAATCTTGATTCTGTCATCCAACATCCAACATCAATTGATGTCATCCAACATCAATCAATCAATCCAACATCAACATCCAACATCAATCAGTTTCTTTTGGCAGGACCATTCAAGTAAGACTCCAACTCGTACTGACATTCAACCCCTAGTTCTTCAATTTGCCAACAAATGTATAACCAAGACCTAATTTCAAAAACTTCAGACTTACATTTTTTTTATGGTTCTTCTCCTCCCTTACCTGGAGAATTCCTACTCATCTATTGAGACCCATTTCAATTGTCACCTCCTCTGTGATGTGTTACTGGGTCCACATTCCTCATTCTTGAAGCAGTGTTGACAGGTCCCATTTCTATACAATAGAATTGTAATAACTGACATACTTCCTCTGTTATTTTATGAATTCCTTTAGGGTCTTATGTGTTCTTTGCATCCCCAGGACCTGAGCCTAGGATGGCAGGTGGACTATGGTGGCTACCTACGGAGGAAGACTGTGAGGTCGGGTAGGAACTCAGTGGCAAGAGCGTTGTGAGGAGCTAATGACTTCTGCCATGAGCTCAGGAGACAAGTATTTTGCCAACCCTGGCCCAGGGCATAGTCAGTACTCAAAATATGTTTTTAAATGTATTTTTGCACCCGTACCCTGAGATGTCTAGTAACTTTATCAAAAGGAAAATAGGCTGGGCATGGCTTGTGTCAACCCTTGTTTGTGTCTACTGATCATAATTTCTCTTGAGTGTTCACAAACAATATTCTAATAACCCTTTTTAGATATTTTTTCCTGGGTATCAGCATCGAGTTAATTATTGGTTTATATTTTCTGAGATATACTTCTTCCCCTTTTCAAAAAAGTAGGACAACATTTCCTTGTCTTTAGCCTTTTGGCGCCTCTTCCATTTTCCAAGAACTTTCCAGGTGGTGGTGACTCATTTGGAGAAAATGGCCCCTTTCACTCGGACCTTTCAACAGCATTGTTTGTAATGGTCAGGGGCCATGACTAGGAGAGCTGTTTCTTGGAAAAAGTCTATTTGAATTGGGCAAATCAGAGGCTGAAGTCAGGATGGCCAATAAATGTGTTATTGACAGAGGCCTGGCCTAGACAGACAGCCAAGTCTAGGGAGGCAGTTTTCTCTGAACCATGGCCCAGCAAGCATTTTAGATGGCTCTTCCTGTCTCTCTTCCCTTCCCCTTCTCTTGGCTACATGTTCTTCTCTTGCTCTAGTTTGTCTCCTCTGAGCTGAATTTGGATGGCTAAAGTGTAACCTCAGCACAAAAATGACCAGAAGAATGCACATCTGCCCTTGAGTTCCGGATGAGGACCTAGGTCAGTGACTGTTAGTGACAGAGATAATAAACAAAACAATTTCAAGAAATTGCAGATATTAGATTAATAATAGATACACTTCAGCTGTCTATATGTGAAAAAGAGAGGATATCAGCTGTGTAGACACACACAAAATACAGTAAAATGATGATTCATTAGGATACTAAAAGCAACCGATTTTTTTGTGAATTTACCATGTGCCCAGTCCTGTGCTAGACACTGGGAGGATGCAAAGACATGATCCTGAAGATGTAGCAATAATTTTTAAAAATCTTCTACCTTAATAAGAGAATGACGTATAGCCAATATCTGGTGTTTGGTCTTATTATTTTTTTAAAGCCTTTTCTTTAACAAGATTGGAACCAAAGTATGATTGAATTTTTTAAAAGGCTAACCTTCAATAACTGAAAAATGAAATTCATCTAAACTCTCTGTTCCAACTATGTGTTAATTAAATGACCCTTGATCTACTGTACATGCAAAGAAAATGACGTTGCTATGACTGCAGCCCACCCAGTACTGTGGGTTGCTTTGTAGAAGCTGCGGCAAGCCTGGTTTTTACTGGCACTGGGAAATCTCGTCATGCAGGTTCAGTCTAGCTCAGGTTCTTGTCCCTTCAGTGTGGATCTCACCACTTATTTGGTAAGAGGTACAGTGAGAAGTGGGCCTTCAGCCCTCCAAGGGGTTGTGTCCTGTTGCTATAAACCATCAAAAGCCTGACTGCTGATCCCAGCAGCTCATGCAAGGGACAAATGTAAACACGAGCTGCTTTGCTCTCAGTGGAAAGGTTTGATTTGAGCTCCTTCCAGGCGATCACACTGGCTGCCATTTTATACAGTCTATTTCTGTCTTCCTGTACACATCCCTCAATTTGCATTCCTGCTTAAACTTGCCACTAGTCCTGGCTCTCTGTGTGGTGGAATGGATTTGAAGAGGAGGAAAGAAAGGCTTTTTGTGAGGAGGGGGAGAATACAGGACTTTCACTAGCTCTTCCTCCTGGATGTCTTCAGAGAAGCATTTTGTCTCCTGGCCTCCTTGAGGGTTGTCATAGAAGCTCTCATTTAGTACAGACATCAGCCTTACTTCTTTGTGTATTTGACTTTGAACCAATTTGGCTCATTAAAACAATGATGATTGGCGTAACGGGAAGATGAATGGCAAGAAGAAGGTGGAAACAGAACTTTAGAGACGGTTTACATGAAGAGAGTGATTTGAAGGGGCCATCAAAAGCCCTCAAATATCTTTCGCCAGATCTTAAGGAACACGAGACATCCACCATTAGAGCTTTATTCCTTAGGGTTCAGTTATGGTCCTCTCTAGGCAGTACCTCCAACCCTGGGCGGGATGCAGATTAAGCTCTGAACACTCTAGCATGATTTAGCTTATCAGAAATTTGCATTCAACTGATCGTTTCCCAGCAACCAGTTGGCCTTCCTTGCCAGTACATTTGACTTGGATGATTTCCCCCGTTCTTAAGGGAAACTAATTTAATTGTGTAAGTTCGCAATCTTACAGGCTCAAAAAGCAATTGGTATGAGTCAAAACTTGGAATGGCTAAGCAGTTTAGATGATTGTATAAACAAGGTCCAAAAGTCAATTTTTCAGACCATTAAATGTAGGTCAGATGCAAGAAGAGAATTAAATCGTTACAGAAGGGACTCAACCAAGAAATGTCCACCAGACTAGCAGCTCCTTGAGGATGGGAGCTGCGTCTTATTCTTTCTGTATCCCTGACAGTTACCATGGTGGCTTTCCATGAGAGTTACCATTCTCATGAGCATTCAGTGAATGCTATTCAATAAGTAAACAAATTCAGAACAATTTCTTGACTAAAAGATCGATTCTGGAGTGCATTACCAAGTAATGTTGGAGAGTCCTTTATTGCAGGGATTTTATGAAAGAAGATAGGCACTACTATGCCCAGGATGTGGAAGTAAAGTGTTCTGTAGCGGCAGAGAAAGACGGTGGATTTTCCTTCTAGGCCTTGGGTGCTATGAAATGGTGAAGAGAGTTTGTATTGGGTTCTCTCTCTCTCTCTCTCTCCCTCTGTGTGTGTGTCTGTGTGTGTCTGTCTTTCTTTGCCAAAACCTGATTTACTTTACCAGCTTTTCTATTTTTTTTATTGAAGTATAGTTGAAAAGACTCAGACCTACTAGAGAATGGGCTTGAGGACACGGGGAGGGGGAAGGGTAAGCTGGGACAAAGTGAGAGAGTGGCATGGACATATATACACTACCAAATATAAAATAGATAGCTAGTGGGAAGCAGCCGCATAGCACAGGGAGATCAGCTCGGTGCTTTGTGACCACCTAGAGGGGTGGGATAGGGAGGGTGGGAGGGAGGGAGACGCAAGAGGGAAGAGATATGGGGACATATGTATATGTATAACTGATTCACTTTGTTATAAAGCAGAAACTAACACACCATTGTAAAGCAATTATACTCCAATAAAGATGTTAAAAAAGGGGAAAAAAATAAATAAACTTTACCAGCTTTTCTTGGCCCACCTCATTTCCCCTTAGGTCATACAGCTTTTGCAAAGTAATTATAATAATTTGCATTCATACAGCACTAATACTTTTCAACGCATTTTCATAGGCACTATCTCTTTTTGTTCTAAATTGGAAAAAAAAACCCTACTATGAAGCAGTCAGAGTAGTATTAGTTCCATTTTTCAGATGAGGAACCTGAGGTATAGAGTATTTGAGTGACTCGCTCATGATCATATAGCAATGTGTGACTGAACCAGAACTAGAAGTCAGTCCCAAGTCTCAAAATTCAGGAATGGACGTTTGTTAGGAAAACAGCAGATAGTCCTACTGCCTTCATGGTTATAATCCTCATACTTTTTATATTGTTTCAAATTCCTTCTTTATACTCCATTCTAGGCCTATGAGGCTGACACTTGAGAAATGGCCAAGTCAGACATTATCTCAACTGTGGAGTATCAATTTATCCTCAGCTTTTTTTTCCTTCAAATATGAAGTGTGCGCTTAACTAGATTTATAACAACGTTGGGCAGGACATCTTTCTGTCTCTGCTTAAGCCAGCTGACACAGAAGTCTTCTGAAATGTATTGCCCCAGAATGCATCTTCTCTTCCTCAGCTTTCTTTGACAGTCACAGCAGGAGGACCTCTTGTATTGGCTGATAGTTTATTGAGTCCTTTCCTTCCTGGGGCTGGCAACCTTCTCACACAGATTCAAGAGGCAGCAGATCTAGTGTAATTACCAGTCCAAACCCTATTTGGTGTCCCAGAATGGAATGAGTAAGGCAGTGTTGTACTGAAACCATGGATGAAGCTGGACCTCAGAGCCTGGGATGGATGCCAGGACTGGAAGAGCCAAGGACTTTGCAAAAACCAGAGGTCTAGGCAGGCTGTGAGTCATTAACTAAAAAAGCAGTTAGGAATTAGGAAATAAGCTTCTTACTGGGGTTAAAGCAAGGCCAAGGGTCAAAAACTGAATAGCAATGGACAACAGTAACAACAACAATACTGCTTTAGAAAATGAGATAAAAGTCTGCTTTCGCCCAGAAGCCTGCTAAAATGGAGCTGACTCTAGGGAGTGGCCAGCCTGAGATCCATAGGTGGGAGTAAGAAAGCCATCTTTACAGGTCGGGAGCGGAGAGTCGTGGTCACAGCAAAGGTGCTATCTTGACAGTCGAGAGATGTCCTGGAGCACGGTTTCTCAACCCTGGTACCATTGACATTTTGGTCCAGAGTTAGTTCTTCGTTGTGTGGCGCTGTTCTGCGCATTGCAGGACATTTAGCGGCATCTCTGGCCTCTACCCACTAGATGTCAGTAGCATCCATCCAAGTTGTCACAACCAAAAATGCTTCCAGGTAATGTTCAGTGTCCCTTGGGGAGTTAGGGAGAGGTAAAATGGACCCGGGGTTGAGAACCACTGCTCTAGAAGCTATGGATTGTGAAAGCTTATTGGTCGCAAGCCTTCTAGGGTCCACAGACTTCTGAATTATTTTCGGAGCAGGAAATCTAAGGTAGCAGATGTAAGCATCTGTTGGGAAGGTAATCCCATCCTTCCCAAGTGTTCTCTCACATCTAGTGCCTGGCTCACCTCTCCCATTAGGCACTACTGCAGTTCCTAAGAATAGTGAACCCTTGGAATTTTCTGGAAATCCTACTTAATTGCAAACTGAAAGGCAGATCTCCTCATGGTTTTCATTCTCGGGACAAATGTGAAAATACTTTTTACTTTTTGCAATTGAGTTCTAAAAGACATGTTAAGTTTCTGTTTTCTTTTTATCTTGAACTTTAATTTCTTCATTTCCGTTCCTTTCCTACTTTCATTCAACCATATCCTTCACAATGCAAGTATATAGCTGATGAGGTGGGATACCCAGAGGCCAGGAACTGGCAGGAACTGGGCCTAAGAACCTCTGCTCTGGGAAATACTTGCAAAAGGTATTGTACCCACTTATCTGTCTTCCACCTCAGCCTTTTTTCTTACCACCTTTCTTAAAAACATGAGGAAGAATTCTGTGCACTCTTTTTCCTCACTGTTGCTCTTGCGGTGGCTTTGCATGTCTGTCAGAAGTAGGAGTCCTCTGAAGGCCTGTCAGAACAGTTTTGTGGACTGAAACATGCTATAGAAGAAGCAACAGGATATAGTGGAAATGGCCTTAGACCAGGAGTCCGAACCCAAGTTCTAGTCTCTTTCCCTCTTTATAGACATTTGATCTTGCAAATCACCTTACCTTGGCTAAACCTCAATTTCCTCATGTGTAAAATAGAACTACCTGTTTGTCTCCATGGTAACTATATGGTTCAAAAGATACAGTGGGGTGAAAGCAGCATGAAACAGGTAAAAGCTTTTACAAATGCAAAATGATATTAATATTATTGCTTAATTGTAGTCACGCCTCTTCAATTATTCTTACCCAAGTGTCACGATATCCACTGGATAGATGTCAAAGTCAAGGCTATAACAACAGTTCCTTCCTCTCGCCTGCAGTGACAGACCTACTCTCTAGGCCTTCCTCTCCAGATCTACTATCTACTTTCTACCCTATTCCACCCTGCTCTGTGCCCTTGGAGGCTGACCCATACCAACAGGCTACCTTGTCTTCAGGATTCCAGTTGTGTTTGGCCAAAGGGAAGCACTGGCAGGGAGGAGAGGAGTGAGGTTAGGCTATTTATTCCCTGGTACCCTGCCTGCAAGGATGCTGGACATCCCTTCACTGAAGGTCACAGCTCCTATCAGGAAGCTCTCTTCGTATAATTTTCATGTTCTCTCCTCCCTCTGGTTTCTGGTATCTGCTACCTCTCCTCTCTCTTTCAGGCGTAAGGGTGGTAATGGACCCCATTATTACTAGTCCTGGGATACTTAAGCATTTCCTATGGTTTCTTTATACACTGCCCATACTTTTGTAATCAGTTGCCTTTGTTAAACTTTATTCAATTTATCTACTCTGAGTATGTCATGTGTTTTTTACTAGCACCCTGACTGATATACTCACCAAATCTCTTCCTTTTCTTCTCTGCTGACGTTTCTATTGTAGTAAAATATATACTTGTAAAGGAGGGGACATTATGTAACGAAATGCAGGAGGTTTATGGCCATTAGTATTCTGTCCAATCATGTTGAGAATTAGCTTCTGAGTCACCACCTCTGAACATCTATAATCAAGCTGTATGTTCCTTATCAATTGGACAGTCCATTTTCTTTGTCCTATCCGCAGCCAACCATTGAGGAACGTTTAGAGGCCATGACTCTCGTGCCTACTGTCTCTCACGAAGTTCGTATCCTTGCTAAATTCCAGCAGCCTGGGAGGCAACTGTCTGATGCACACTCCAGTCTCTGGTTTGCTGTAAATCAGTTTGCACCCCTTTGCTTCCTTTGGACTAAGTTTGCAGAGAATGAGCTTACATCCTTTTGCTTCCCTTGGACTGGAGTCTCAGGAAGCCTGGGAAGGGGGGTACAGTTAAGCCTCTGGGATTCCATGACAGCTGCCAGCATTCTGGCCTTGGTGTCTCTGTTTATTAACCGTGTCCAACCTGGAATGTTTTATAGACTGTCAGAGCTAGAAGATACCTCAGAAATCAACTAGTTCAGAGGTTCTAAACTTAAGATCTATAGATGGGCTTTAGGGAAATCCTTAAACTCCCTATATTATATGCAAAATTAGCTATCTGTGTGCACATATGCATTTTTCTGGGAAGAAAATCCATAGCTTTCATCAAATTCTCAAAAGGGCTTGTAACAGAAAAGAGACCTAGACGTCAAATGGCTCTAGAACAGCATCCTCACCTTACAGCAGAGGAAACTGAGGCCCAGAGAGAAAGCAACTTATCCAAGATTTCACAGTAAGTCAAAGGCAGGGTTTAACCTAGAACCAAGGTAGAGGTGAACTCCCCCCATTTTTTAGAAACAAACCTTTCCTTCCTCTACTGAATTCCAAAGCCATACTCCCACTATACTTTGTGCACAGTAGATACCAGATAACGGTTAAATGCAATTGATAACTGCATTGGGCCCTATAAGCATACTTGCTTCTTTAACTGACCCTACCAAACAGAATCGAGCTGCGTGGGGCTCAGGGCCAACCATAGAGCTTAGTGGTGCCAAGGGATCAGGCAGGGTTTTTCCACCCCAGTTCTCTCTGATGAATGGAGTTCTGTCTCGTCCCTGTTTCTCTGAGCCAACTTGTCCCCAGGGCTCTGTGGAGGGGCAGGTGTCGGTCCTGGGCATGGACTCAGCAGTCCAACTCCAGCGCCTCTGCAGCTGTTCTCATCCCTGTGAGGCCCCCAGTGGGAGCTAACACAGAGACTCTCGGAAAATGGCAAAGAAAAGCTAAGGAAGAAACACCCTGGAGTACTGAGGGGTTGCCAGGCTTCTAGGGGAGCTGGCACAGCCTTGCTCAGGTTATTAAATCACACTAGCTCCTGGTAAAATAGGGTGAAAAGTCTTATTCCTTCCCATCTTCCCTTCTATGGCCCTCTTTCCCGGGTCACAGGTATTTTCATACTACCCAGAGTCCCCTACTGTATTTCCTTACCTCGGTCTCCCCATGTAGGAAATGAGTACCTTTGCTGTATAGCTTAGGCACCCGGTGTGGCAGAATAAAAGCAGTCTGGAATTCCAGTATCGGCTCTGTAACTAACTAGCAATGTGATCTTTTACAAGTCACTTAATCTTAATGATCTTTCATGCTTCATTAATAAAACATGGGGCTAATGAACAAATGACGTAATGGAGGTGAGATCACTTGACAAATGCAACACAACAAAAGCTATGTGGGGTTATTATGTTCTTTCACCACTCAAAGAAAAATTATTTTAAAAGTTGAAAAGAATAACCTTGAGGGACAATAGCCCAGCTGAGATCTGGCTGCCTAGATTTCAGTCTAACTGGGTTTTCTGGGGGAAATTCTAGAATGAAGTGGGAAGAAAAGTCACCACTGGCTTTGAGTCTAAGACCAGTGGAAGGAATCAGTTGAAAGAAATGTGATTTATTCCTGGAGTTTCACATGATACTTTATTTCCTAGAAACCTATGAGAAGAGCTTCTAAGGACTAGTCACTCTTCACCAGGAAAAGAAGAAGAGAGATCCAATCAGATCTAGTGCTGGAGATCAGAGGGCGTCAGCCTCAACATGACTTGCTATAGGAATAAACTAGCTTGCAGAGGGGCAGAGAATTTCCAGAGGGTGGCGCAAGATAGTGGGAAGAGGATATCCATCCCTCCTTGCACGATCGGCCCCTCAACACTGTTTCCTAAGGTACCATGAGGCAAATCACGGTCAGTGCCTTCAAGAAGTGCATGCCTTGATGGCTGAAAGAGAGAGAAAGGACAAAACCCGTAGGGTAACTTAGGTGCTTAAAGAAATGGTCTTTAGTTGGGGAGGGGGTGGACGTGTGTTTCAATGCATACAGTTAGGAAACAAACAGATCTAGAATTTAGTAAACAAGTCAACCTTTATCTCTTTTGACTTTCTGTAATATGTGGTACAGTAGACAATGATCACTAGTGGTCTGGAATAATCTTATTATACTGTAATATCCTTAATTATGAGACGGTTTTAATTATTATGGTTCTTAGACTCTTCCTACTCTTGTTATTACTGGTGATGATAAGATTTTTTAAATATTTGACTTTTTAGACTTAGACTTAGTGGAGATACAATGGTGAACAGAACAGAGGAGGGTTCTACTCTCTTGGATCTTATATGGTGGTGGTGGTGGTTCTAGCTTAGATTGGGAGATAAGGAAGACCTCACTGAATAGGTGAAATTGGACTTCTGCTTCTGCAATATGGGAGACTAAGTTTTCTAAAACGTCTTCCTGCTACAATACAACTATATCCTGGATAAATTATAGCAAAATTTTTCTTTACATTTCCCTTTTTTAAACAGCTTTATTGATATATTGATATAATCCACATAATATAAGTTCATCCATTTAGAGTATAATTCAATGGTTTTGGGTATATTACATTATTAATGTTTTTAATTAGGGTAAAATATATATTACAAAAAATTTGTCATTTTAACCGTTTCATGTGTGCAATTCAGTGGCATTAATTACCTTCGCAATGTTGTTCAACCATCACTACTACCCAGTTCAAGAATTTTTTCATCGTCCTACATAGAAGCTCTGTAATCTTTAAGCAGTAACTCCCAATCCCCTTTCTCCTAGACTCTGGTAACCTCTAGTCTACTTTGTGTCTCAGTGATGTTGTCTATTCTAGATATATCACATAAGTAGAATCCTACAATATTTGTCCTTTTGTGTCTAGTTGATTTCATTTAGCATAATGTTTTCAAGGTCCAAGTTGCATGTATCAGAACTGCATTCTTTTGTTTGTTTGTTTGTTTGTTTGTTTTTTTGCGGTACGCGGGCCTCTCACTGCTGTGGCCTCTCCCATTGCGGAGCACAGGCTCCGGATGCGCAGGCCCAGCGGCCATGGCTCACGGGCCCAGCCGCTCCGCCGCATGTGGGATCCTCCCGGACCGGGGCATGAACCCGTGTCTCCTGCATTGGCAGGTGGACTCTCAACCACTGCGCCACCAGGGAAGCCCAGAACTGCATTCTTTTTGTGGTTGAATTGTATGAATACATTACTACAATGTGACTCGTATGTATATACCACATTCTGTTTATACACTCATCTGTTGGTGGATACTTGGATTGTTTCTGCCTTTTGGCTATTGCAAATAATGCCGTAATGGACATTGCACGCAGGTATCTATTTGAGTCACTACTTTCAGTTTTTTGGTATATATACCTAGAAGTAGAATCGCTGGGTCTTTAGGTGTGATATTGTGATTTATAATAAGAAATATATATTTGGTCTTTGTCCCTATTTCTGGCAAAAGAACTCCAGAAACCCTTGGAATTTTCTAAGTGATGTGAGCTACAAAGGTGTTTCTATTATGTCAATGACGTAACTTTTGGAAAGCGCCTGAGGATGGGGGCTGGTTGCCAGGAGAATCAACCATGTGATTAAAGGGTTAGAATTTTCAGCCCCACACCCAGACCTCTTGGGAGGGGAGGGGGCTGGAGATTGAATGGATCGCCAATGGCCAATGATTTAATTAATCATGCCTATATAATGAAACTTCCATGAAAACCCAAAGGAGAGGGTTTGGAGAGCTTCCAGGTTGGTGAACACGTGGAGAGCAAGGGAGATTGACTCAGAGAAAGCATGGACACTCCGTGCCCTTTCCCCATACCTTGCCCCAAGCATCTCTTCCATCTAGCTGTTCCTGATTTATATCCTTTTATAATAAACCAGTAATCTAGTGAGTAAATGGTTTTCTTGAGTTCTGGGAGCCACTCTAGCAAATTAATCAAACTTAAAAGAAGAGGTCTTGGGGGCCTCTGATTTATAACCCAACAGTCAGAAGTACAGGTGAGAACCTGGACTTGTTACCGGCATCTGAAATGGAGGAGCTGGGGGCAGTCTTGTGGGACTGAGCCCTTAACCTGTGGGATCTGACACTATGTCTGGGTAGATAGTGTCAGACTTGAATTGTAGGGCATCCAGCTGGGCATCCAGAATTATCTGTTGGTTTGGGGAGCCTCACCGTGAACACACACACACACACACACACACACACACACACACACTGGAATTGACGACTGGTGTCAATGAAGTGGGATTAGCCCTGGCTCACAGAAACTTGTGGTTTGGAAGAGAAAGGATGAAAGGACAGAGAATGATGAACCTTTGATTCCTGTGTGGCCACATGGTCACCCACAGTACGAAGCAGCAGCTATGCTGCCATCACTTCCTAAAGGTAAAAGTTACCAGTGGAATTTAGTGATGGCTCCAACTCCTGGGGAGTTAATTCACTGGATGCGTAAGGAAATGTAAACTGATAAGAGCGAGACAAAATAGTCACTCCCTTGGGTATTGTGATCTATAATAGATAAACTAAAAGAGAATAGTGTGTCAGATTTTGATGCTAGACCAAAAGCAGATTTCAGTGACTCAGAACTTCAGCTGCCTCCCCCCAGCCCCCGCCGAGGTAAAAACTGTTCAGGGACAACACAAAGTACATTTAAGACCTCTGGTTGCCAAGAAGTTAGCATGGGGAGAGGGCAAAACCAAGAAACTCCTGAAACCAGGGAGTGTGGTATATGAATGTCAAGCAGAACACCCCAAAGGAAGCAGCTGACGCTTGTATGCAAGCCATGTAGTACTGGCTTTGTGATGACCGGAATAGTCACCTGCTGAATATGCCTGTTATCCAGGGCACTTTCACATGGGCACCCCTTATCATCTCAATACTGTAAAACATAAAAAAACAGTTCTGGAAGCGTTATGGAATTTGCTGCCTCAGCCTCCCTTCAGGGGGTCTTACAGATTCTAATAAAAACATTAGGTTAATTAACAAGGGAATAAGGAGGGGCTGAGGGGAGAGTCACGGGACTCTTGCCAGCAAGGTGGAAATGTTGAAATGGTTATGAGAAATAAGGTGAATAAAGCAAATATCAATAGGACCGAAACGAAGAGTAAACGGAGATGGAAGAGTTGTCCCAGCAAGGTGGAAATCTTTAGATGGTTATTAAGAAGTGGGGTTAGACATTGATGGGGTCAAAGTGTCCTCCTGCTGGTTCCCCCACATTAGAGGATCCCAAACAAGTCTGCTCTGTTTACTCCAATTGGAAGAAATGTAACCTCTGATCTATAGCCAGTTGGTCAGAAGTACAGGTAACAACAACCTAGGCTTGTGACTGATCTAAAGGGTGGGGGGCAGTCTTGTAGGACTGAACCCTTAACCCGTGGAATCTGATGCTATCTCCAGATAGATAGTGTCAGAACTGAGTCGAATTGTAGGCCACCCTGCTGGTATCCAAGCTTCGCTTATTAGAGGTGTGGAGAAACCACTTCACACATACACACACCCTCGCATGTTAAAATTGGGTCCAGGGACCCAGTTATATGCAATTTTGTGTTTAGTGTTTTGAGGAACCTGCAACAAACATTTCTCAATGTTTTTCTAAGCTTCCGGAAAAGAAAGGCAGGAGAGAGAAGAGGGACCAGAAGTTGAAACTAGAGCAGCAGGCAGTATGTAAAGGCCTGAGCTTCCCTGAGGGCAAAACCCATAATCGGAGCCCTGTGCTTTGGATATTATCAGAAGTGCAGGACATGCAAGTGCCAACTAAAGAATGTCACTCATCATCTGGCCCTACAAGGATTGAGTCATTAGCCACTTCAGTTGCTGACCTTCAACCCACCCTGAAAGGAGTTCATGACAGAGATCAAGAATGAGGTACTCAGTGCTCTGGGAAAACTGGCAGAACAGGCCTTCAGATAGATATTTTCAGGAGAAGATTTTTTTTTTATGAAACTGGATTCTTGCATCTTTCTATACTTAGAAAAGCACTAAAACCATTAACTAAGGTATCTATCTGTTCCTCGTGACTAGCAGCAACCTTCTACCGAGATGTGTGCTTAGTTGCACGTACCTCCTTCACCAAAATCACATATGTACATATGTGTATAACCCGCCCCCCCCTTACTTCTTGAAAACAATTTCTCAGAGCTGTCTGAGAGGCTGTCTCCTGGGCTATAGTCCTCAGTAAGATACTGAATAAACTTGACTCAAGCTTTTTATGTTGTGCAGGGTTTGGGGTCTTTTTTTTCAGTTGACACAAGGTCCTTGAAAAGTGAGGGACCTGAAGCTGCAACCTCCACATTAAGCCAGAACCCTTAAAAGGGGATATACCAAAAACCTACCTGTAAACTTGTTTGTCTCTGTCATGACTCCAGGTAGGAAACAAAATAAACAAGAGTACTACTGTTACTGCTGCTGTGACTGGTGCTACTGCAAGTATCCTCTTGAGAATCTGCATCCCAAAGCTTGTTCTGACACAGGTCTGGAATTCAGATTCATACTACTCGTGTCACAAGGGGAACCAGAGCTGGAAAAAGGTGCTACCCCCACATCGTTAGTGTCCCCTGGCACCTGGCAGAAACAAATTCATGTCTTTTTCAGAGAAAAGCATCCCCAGCCTAGACCCCTGAGGATTCCCAAAGATTTAATGTAATCAAATGTGAGCTCATCATTTTAAAAATGATCAAACACAAAAGGAAACAAGTCACCATGAGGGAGAGTTAGCGAGAACAACAGGTTTGGATTCTCAAGGACATAAGATATTACAACGATCAGATAAGGACCTAAAATAACTTAGTATGGATTATTTAAATAAACCAAACGTGTAACCAAAATGGGATGAGAAAAAGAGACTATCAGCTGTGACTAGGCAAATTTGGGGAAAACAATGAAATAGAATTTCTAAAAGTCAAAATGATTATCATTGAAATTCGAAGCTCTTTGAGTGGGTCAAACGGCAAATTAAATACATCTGAAGAAAGAAAGAGCAAAGTGGTAGATTTGAAGATGTTTTCCAGAATGTAGCCCTAAGAGATAAGAAGATGGAAAATATGAAGGTGAGACTGAGATATGGAAGATAGAGTGGGAAGGTCAAACATGTTCCTAATTTTCAAATGACCCCAGAGAAATGGTGTAACGAGAAATGGTGATCAAATAGACTGGTAAATATATATGTAGATAAACTCAAGTAATATTAACTATATAAAATAATTAAAATAATAATGACTAATTTGTGGGGTTAAATAAAAGATCTGAAATTCTAAGCAACAATGGCATGTAAATTGAGGGTTGCTCAGACTTAAATACAGTATGCGGTACTTTATTTTATTTTTGTTGCTGTTGTTGTTTGGGGGTTTTTGTTTTTGGCCATGCCGTGCAGCTTACGGGATCTTAGTTTCCTGACCAGGAATTGAACCTGGGCCCCCAGCAGTGGAGGCACGGAGTTCTAACCACTGGGCCACCAGGGACGTCCCCCAGTATGTGGTGAAGATTTGATGGGGAAGACGCAGCTAGGCCTGTGACTCTGGGAAGAGTGCTTTCTATGTAGAGGGAGCTGCAAGAGTGAGGCTCTGAAGCACGAAAGGTCTTGATGTGTTTGAGAAGCAGAAAGAAGGCCAGTGTGACTGGAGCTAGCTAGCATATGTGGCATAAGAGATTGGATAATATACAGCCAAGATAGAAAGTGGATTTCATTCTGCCTCTGGTTAACAGGCTTTGGAGGGTTTTTAGCGGAAGGGTGCTACGCCTGCTTGAAATTATAAAGTACAATACTACTATGACTACAGTATGCAGAAGAGTGTGAGTGTATGTGTAGGGGTGGACTTGGACTAGGAGGGTGACAATGGACAAGATAAAATGTGAGTTCTAGTAAAAAAAAAAATGACTCCCAGATTTCTGGTTTGGGCAGCTGGCGGAATTGTGGTACCAGTGACTGAGATGAGGAAAGTTGGAGGGAAGTGGGATTTGGAGAGGGAGCAGTAAGAGTTTGGTTTGGGGCATATTAAATCCGGGATGCCTGTCAGATGACCAAATGGAGCTGTCAAGCAGGTAGGTGAATACAGGAGTCTAGAGATAGGAAACATTGTCTCCGCTCACCACGCCAACCCTGCGCCAGCCTGTGACCGGAGCCCATCCAGGGCACGCAGGCAGGAAATGTTCCAGAATGAGAGTAGCAGTAACTTTTAGAAAAAGCCTCATCCGTAATGTTTACTGAATCTTTCATGAACTCATTTTGCAAAGCTTGCCAGCCACACTAAGGGCGGGGCGCACTGTTGGCAAGACGGGGAAATCAGTGTGGTTTGCCTTCCTTGCCACAAGGTTCCCTCTTCTGCGCCCCTGGGGCCACTCCTCTCCCCATAGACACTCTCTGCCCTTCCCTTCACCCTGAATTCCACCAGTAGACAGCTGTATGTTTTGTCTGTGCAGAAGGCTGGCAGAATGGGTCCGGGCAGTTGTGCTATAGAGAGTTAGAATCTCTGTGACTATAGTCAACAAGATGCAGTTCTTCTTCCAGGGCTATTAAGAAAAAGGCACGTTCCTGCTTCCTTTCCTTTATTTATGCAGTTACCTGGAATCCCTTTTACTCCTGTCTCCATCAACCTATATCCCACACGCCCTTCAAGAGGCACACTTTGTGTCATCTTCTCTGTGCAGCCTTCCCCAGTTCTCATGAGTAGAATTCTTCTCTTTGTCGCCTGTGCTCTTCTTGCTTTTTATGCCTCTGTAATGGTGCTAAAAACAGTATGCCTTGCATTCCAATTATTTGTGAGGTTCTGACTCCTTATTATGCTGTCAACTCGGAAGACAGGGGCCTTTTTCTGTACATTTCTGTATCTCTCACATAGTTCTTTTGCCATAGCAAGTGTTTGATGAATGAATATTAGTGGAATTGAACTTTCAATGAAAGTATTTTGCACGTTGGAAGTGAGTCTCATAGATATACAAGCAAGACCTTACTTAAATTTCTTTCTGAACAGTTAGACAGTGAAATATAGAATCTACCAGCAGCAGACACGTATGAGAACTCACTGCCAGCATCTGTAATATGTGGGTGGAGAATCTAATCAAGCTTAAATCAAATCACAGAGTGAATTTGCCATTTGCAGCTAATGGACTGCCACACACAGTGATCTGTTGTCTCTCTTTCCCCATTTGTACTTCGACATTTAAGCCACTGGATGGTCCATATAATCTATTGCTCGCACTAATGCATAACCGAGCTAGCTTCCCTTCCCCCAGCTCATGCTGTTTTTTTTTTTAAAGGAAGAACATTGAGTAAACGGTTCAGTGTTCACGTGAGTTGATTGACTTTATTTTGTGGGGGCATTTGATTAATTACAAAGATGGGTGTCATGCTTTTGTGTTCTCTCCTCTGACTTAAATACCCAAGTGTGTTTCAAACAAAAGCTGATGTCAGCAAGACCCTTGATCTCCGAGGATGCTGTAAGTGGTATCATAATGATTATTATTTTTACCACTTTCGTTGCCACCTCATGACAGAAATTTTACCACAAAAAAATGGTTTGCAAAATTATGTATTTGCAACGTAACCTAAGGTGGATTTTGTATCGTGTTAACTGAGTGGAATTTTAAAAAGCAGATGTGAGTGTGAATTTCATTTGGAAATTATGTCTTACACTCCATTCTTCTCTTTCTTTTCCTTCTTCCTCTTTCTTCCTTTCCTCCTCCTTCCCCTCGTCCTTGTCTTCCTTCTCTACTGCATACTCAGTTACCAGTTACGGTAATGAATAGGAGTTTTCTCATCCATAGATTTAAAATGTGATCCATAAAGATGTTATCTTTTTTGAGTCCAATAAAATGTTCTAATGTGTATCAGGCATTGACGAGGACAAAAGGTGACTCTCCTGCCTAAGCTGTAAACAAGCCTTTGAAATCAGGGATTAGGAAGGTACGTTCTCTCAGGCAATTGAATTGTTTTGTCCCGAATTGAATCAGGACGCCTGAGTGCTAGTCTCAACTGTGCCATGATCCATCCGTGTATCCTTCAGCCACTTTGACATTCTGTGTTTTGGGTTCCTCCTATTTAAGATGGAGGGCTTTCTATTTTCCCAGCTCTGTAACAAAGCAGGGGAGGGCTGCCGTGTCTCAGTATCCAAGGCATTTGGGAAACCTGGGTATCCACATGCACAATATGAATTCGTCTACATTTGGGAACCAGTAACATGTGGGGTGGGGTCACACAAGAAACCTGATGCTGAACAGCTGGATTGCAAAATGAATGTGTTTGAAGCCAGCCACACCACTGTGAATTTGTCAGAAGCATAGGGGCTTTGCCTTTCTTAGAAGCTCCCCAGAGAAGGGGTTATCCAAAGGCTTTTCCCAAAGCCTGGGCGGGGGCAGAGAGGCTTGGAGTTGGAGGAGGGTGGGTCATTGTAACAGCAACCCCCAGAGCAATCTGTGACGGCTTTGTTGTCCTACAGTAGGATAGCGTGGCATGTCACTGCCATGGCTGCTTTCGAGCTTTTGTTTTTTCTTCTTGGGAAGTGATTTCCACAAATACCTCCAAAATTAATGGGCTGGTACCTTTGGGGGAAGGGTTGCTGTTTGAAGTATTTACTAAATTCCTTCTATGACCAGTAGTTGGTTGAGGTTTTCTATTTCTTTTTGAGCTAATTTCTTTATTGATGTTTTCCTTTAAAAATGATCCATTTCATCTGTTTTCAAACTAATTGTCATAGTTATGCAAAATGATAACTTCTGAATTCACAGTCATTGCTCCTTTCTTGTTCCTAAATTTATATATTTGTGTTACCTTTCAAAACCTTCGAATGCTAGGTCCTATTGTCTGCCGCTATTGATTTCTTCTTTCTTGTTTCTACTTTTCTGCCTTTGTATAGCCTAGCCTTACAAAGCCTCCTTATTTTCTTTACATTCAGTTGAGGCAAAAACAACCCTGGCTAAATTCTCACTATGCGATTAAGTGCTCTACCAGGAACCACAGGAAGATATATAGGGAGCGATAAACTTGGTCTTTACATTCAGGAGAGCTGTGATTTAATGGGAAGGACTAGGTGAGTATTCATGAAAATACAGGCAGGTTTTGAAACAGAGTGCTAAATGCTAGAGACCACTAGTGGAGGGATGCCCAAGGGAGGGGCTTCCCTCACTCATGACTAAAACTAAATGAAGCCAGTCAGAGTCAGGGGCAACCTCAAACACAGAGCATGGCAGAGACCTTCAGGGTCAAGAGGTGGCAAGGGATAAACAGTTCAGTGGCACACAATGTATCATAGTTAGGGGCTCCAAATTGTATTGGTCCAAGATGTCAGTGGGCGTCTGCAGAAGGGTTCAAAGCCATGTATGTAGCCTCTGTCGTTGGATCCACTACCAGGGCAATATGCAGGCTGCTTATTGAACTAACATGCCAGTTAGGGACTGGGTCACTTGGAGGTGGTACTAAATAGCTCGCAAGGCACCTGCAGATACTCCTAGCGCTCACGACATGATACTGAAATGTTCTGTTTCAGTGTATCTCATTCCATCAGATTATGAGCTCCATGAAGTCATGGCCTGAGTCTTACTCATCTTTGTCTCCCGAGTGCCTGAACCATATGTAAGTGCTTTGTATTACCGAGTGGCTAAAAGCACAGGCTTTGGCGTCACATCGATCTGCACTTATTTGGCTTCATCGCTTTCCACCTGAGTAATTTACTTACTGTCTCCGGACCTCAGTTTTCTCATCTGTAAAATAGTGATGACAGTAATGCCAACCTCTAGGAATTGTTGCGAGAGTAAAATGGGATGACAGATTTGGAAGTACTTAGCAGAGTGCCTGTTCAGAGTAAGCATTCAATTAGTGGTAGCTCTGTTTGTTATTACGTGATTGTGGAATGAATGGGTGAGGATGAGTGGGCTGAAGAAGGATGGTGGCCTATTTGATGAGGTCAGGACCCAGGGATGGGAAGAGGCTTAATAGGGGTGAACCCAGCAGCCCTCCAAGTCTCCCTCTCTTCCCTTGGCATCCTTTGGGTGATTGGGAGGCTGAGACAATGCGGATAATGTTTAAGCATCTCTTGCTCTGTGTAAGGCTTGCAATCATCTTGGCTGGGGGAACAGGGATTGAATAGACCCTGGGTGGGTGATGATGTTATTAATACAAACATTTTTCAAATGTAACATATTGATCTCTGCACCCAGTTGTTAGTTTGTGAGCACGGTGCCTTTGGAAAGTCATTACTAGAAGCTTGAATGGGTAGCTTAGAACAATTAGAAGCTTTGAACACTTTCAAGCTGAGGATTGGGATAAGAATGTTTTGACTCTGGGCTTCCCTGGTGGCGCAGTGGTTGAGAGTCCGCCTGCCGATGCAGGGGACACGGGTTCGTGCCCCGGTCCGGGAGGATCCCACATGCCGCGGAGCAGCTGGGCCCGTGAGCCATGGCTGCTGAGCCTGCACGTCCGAAGCCTGTGCTCCGTTGAAAAAAAAAAAAAAGAATGTTTTGACTCTATGGTTTCTCCTGGGCTTTCCCTGGTGTGCTGGACTAATTATCAAATGTAATTAGGAAAGCTGAGAGGTGGGGAGACTGCAGGAGCAGCATACTTTCCCAGGGACCCTCATTTCTTTGTGCAGAAAAGGAGTTGGGGAGGACTGTCTCTCTGTTGTGGACAAGCCGTGATGCATAGGGCACTAGAGGGCGGGAAGGGTCCTGGGAACACGACTTTTCCAGCAGACCCTCAAGCCTACAGGGACCCATTGCCCTTGAATAAATTTTAAGTGGTTAGGACGGTTTTCCCCTCCTTCTTTTCAGAGAGGAATGGTATTCTGGGCTACTACCAGGTGCTCATTTCACTTTTAGCAAAAAGTCCAATTTTTGTGGGTCGAAAGCGGTTAAAAACTGGTGTCCTTCTTTCAAAACTCGTGAAGACAGAGAGAGGGACTTCCACGTCTCGGTCAGCCAGAGTCTGTCCATCTCAGGTTGCAGAAGGTCTTTCTCATCTTCCTTGGCCTACACCCCTGCCCCCAGACTTGGGCTAGCAGCACTCTTGTCTTTGAGGCTCTGAGGAAAGGTGACATTTGTAGGGTCCTCTGCTTGCTGACTTTAATTCAGAGGGGAACATTCCATTTGGACATGGTCTTGAAGTTACTCTTGGTGAAATGGAAACAAGATACCACACATGCAACATGGAAAGAAAATGGCACTCAGTATATCTTTACTCACGAGGGGCTGTGGTGCAGACTGTGAGCCTGGTATTTTGAGAAAAAGGAGATCCCTGGGGGCTAAAATGTGAAACTTTTTTCCCGTGCCAACATGGCATGAAGTTCATTGTCACAAGACCATCAAATATCAAGTCAATGTTTCCGCTTTCTCTGTAGGTAACCTGTCTCCATGATTTCTTTGGTGATGACGACGTGTTTATTGCCTGCGGTCCTGAAAAATTTCGTTATGCTCAGGATGACTTTTCTCTGGATGAAAATGGTAAGGACAACCACTGAATTTTATTGTTCCATTGTTCTCGTTCCTTCTATCCCTTAGGATTTCCATGGGCTTATATGGCCTGGAAAACATCCATGCATGGTCCCTTTCTCTTGTATAGTTGGATACATGAGTCTCTAAGTGAAAGTTGATTGCATATCTCGGATGTTTGGCCTCCAGACTCAATAAAACTCACTACCTGCCCCAACAGTGACCATATTTCTTGAACCATATATTATGTCACATGGCTGACAGGCTCAATCAGACCACGGAAAGGAACATTTGGATTCAGAACTTGAATATTGTATGCATATGTTTTTTTTTTCTAGTCAACATCCTCCAGCTATTTGGCCCATGTTGATGGTTCCATTTTAGAAATATTTTCCACTGTGTTGTTAGTGTCAAACATTTTCCCTCTTCCCACCTTCTGGCTTGTTGCCCCATTCCCCCTGATTTGTGGCTCAAGATTCCAGAAGATTGTTAATTTCAGGAAGGAGGTGAACATCTGCCCATCTCCCTTTGCTTGAGTCCAAGCTCCACGTGTAAGTTCACGGTGAATTAGCTCACACAGCCACAGGACTAGGGTATGATCCCGATGGAAAGACACATTCAAAACATATTTCCCAATACTGAGGAATAAAGTGTGGGAAAAAACAAATCAAGTTGTACTCATATAGAGTTTACAAACAACTCAAGTGACAGGGACCCTGAAAGGGGTGGCATTTCTGCTGTGTTCACTTTGAGAAGAGGCAGATGACCAGAAAATAGCTAAACAGATCTCGAGCTGTGTCCAGTTTCTTGTATCTTCTACATCTTCAGCTCTGGACAGTAATCACTAAAGTTTATCCATCAAAACAAGAAGTAGAACAAACAAAAATGAGCTTTCTGCTTAACTCCGTTTCCTGAAAAACTTAATTTACCAGAAAAGACCTAATCTTTCTGAGTAACTGATATTTTCAATGTATCTTTAAGTAGAAGGTGACAAGGAGGTGTCCAATGGAGAGACAACCCTGCGCCTAGCTGTTTGGTTCCACTTTGAGCATGATCACGTGAGGTTGGGCAACGTATAGTGGAAGGAGCTCTAGACTGGGACTCGGGAGACTTGACTGCTCATCCTTATTCTGCTGTTTTCTTCCTTTGTGACCCTAAGCAAGAGGCTTAAGCTCTTTGTATTCTCATCAACAAAATGAGTATAATAGTCCTCCTAATATATTAGTACAATCAGCGCCCCCAAATTACCATTGTAGGGATGCTGAGTGACCTGCATAGAAAGGGTGCTCTGAACGTGTCAAATTGGGGTTGGGGAAGTAGCAGGAACATCTGGCAGACTCTCCTACACACCCAGGAGCTTTCTGTAAGTTCTGAGTGGCATAGTCACTGCTGGTCCGTTTATTCATTAAACCAGCATAGCAGATTATGATAACGTGCATTGAAAATCGAAAAGAACTGTAAATGCAAGATGGTGGTGGTGGTGGTAGTGCTTATTTATAAAATGGCATGACGTCCTTAATATGCCTATTACAATACATGGCATGCGATGAATAATAAATAATAGCTCCCTCCCCCTCCTTTAAATTACTCATGAACGTTTCATCTGCGTGGCTGCAACCTCTGAGCTGTCAGTCTCTTCTCCAAGGAAATTAATTGATTATGTCAACAGGTGCTATTCTGAGACATGACTGGGTTATCCAAAAGTGATTGAGTTGACTATTGAATTACCTGCCCGAACTGCTTTTCTACTCCTTCCCTTGTTTCCATGATTCAGGAATGTAAACACCTGGCTTAGCCCAGGTGACTTTTGAAAGTTTCTCCCATGCCTCCCTCTCCAGAGCCATCGTTCCTTCAAACAGTGAGAACCACCTTGTAGTCCTGAGCCCTAAGGTGCTTTGGTATGTGGTGCTTATTGCAGTTTCCAGAGGTTGGTGAGATGCTGAGTCTTGGTTCTCCCCGGCTCTACTAAGCCGTCTGTGTCCTTTTCCACCAGAATGCCGAGTCATGAAGGGAAACCCATCAGCCACAGCTGGCCCAAAGGCATCCCCAACACCTCAGAAGAGTTCAGCTAAGAGCCCTGGCCCCATGCGCCGGAGCAAGTCTCCAGCTGACTCAGGTAACGACCAAGACGGTGAGTGCTCTTCTCCTAACTGTGCACGCTGACTTCATTTACAGAGGCCAGTACCCTCTGCATGCAGAGGAATGAGTTCCTCATGAACACCATTTGTGTCTCCATGAGACCAATTCTATCCGTTCAGAGACTAACCCGTTCAACTTGTTTGGAGTCATGGAGACACAGCTACAACACCGATTCTACACAAATGGATGCAGACCAGAAATCTGACCCACTTGCCATGCCTGCTGTAGTGCTGTTTGTCATGGTTGTGTTCATTGCCATCATTCTCAACGTCATCCAGCCAGTGCATAGTCCATGAAATAATCAAGTCAAACGTAAATTTGAGATAGAAAATCAGAATCAAAACCAAAATGTAGAGAAAAAGCCACCTCCCTCAAAGTGTCCGCATGGTGGATGCCCTTGAGCTTCAAATTTGACTTGGAATTTTTTTAGAAGTCAAAACCAAAAGGGAAACAAAATAAATTGTATCATTCTCACAGGAGTAAAGGACCTATAGGCCAGGCTCTGAAAGGAAATAAAGACATTTGTCATAGAGGATTTTATTTAGTGGATAGTGAGCAATCTAAAAAATGTGGTCTAGGGATCACTGCTGACCCATGAAGTATTTATCAGTGTGTGATGAGATTAGGAGCTTGTGGCAAATGTAAATCGTGCCACTGAGCAAACCATTTACTTCACAGCTTGATTTTACTGCTAAAGGCAGCAGCGTGCTGGTTTACATGCTGGTACAAGGTGTCGCACACGTAGCTTGAGTGGCACTGATCTAAAAGGCAAAAGGGCAGAGAAGGCCAAGTTTAGAAGCTTGGTAGACTCATGCACGGACAGTTTGAGTCCTTCATGGTAAAGAAATGATATGCTCCAGAAGATTTACTCATTTGTCCTCCCAAAGCTCAGGGTTCACCATGAGAATTCTTCTAGCCTGAGAGCCTTGGGGCAGAGAGCAAAAGCACTCTTTATCACTTCTTCAATTGGAGGCAGCTTGAGCGGCCTATTGGCTTTGAAATGCCCGTGGCCTGGAAAAAAAAGCCCGTCCTGCTGGCCTCACACTACCATGCCTATCACCGGCCATCTCTTTATTCTCGAGCAGAAGGAACTCAACTGTGAGGAGGCAGCTCAGGCTTTTCATACTTCCATGTCTTTGCATACCCTGTTCTCCCGCACCTGGAATGCCATCCCTCAAACCTGCCGCTCTTCTTTGCTTGAAAACTCCTACTCATCCTTCAACACCTCAAATAGAAATAGTTGTTTCATTCTCCACAACATCATAGCACGGTATTCATATCTCTGGGGTAATATTCACCACAACTGTGTTGTAAAGTATGTATTTACTTGTATGTATTTACTTCATCAACTAAATGCTGGTTCCCTCAAGGGCAAGGTGTCATGTTCATTTCTGTATCCTCAGTGCTGAGCACAGTACCTGGGTCCTAGTAGATGCTCAAATAATGCTTGTGAATGAATAGATGCATAAGAGCACCTATTTCACCCAGCATGGTACTAGAGACCCAATAAGTATGTAGGTAATATTTGCGGAAGGAATAAAAAATGCATGTGTTTGGTGATATTTTGATTAAGCGTACAGAACAGCACATGAATCTATCTAAGCAAATTCATATTGCTCAAACTACAAAGACCTAGAGTTTAGCACTTGGATTGAGAATGAAATTGTTTATAAGGTTCTAAGCAGGGCCTTGCCCAAAAAACGGACTTTAAACAGTTGATCAAGATTCCTAAAGTCTGGAAATAACCACTTAGCTGATCATTTTTTCAGAAGTATCACTGGCTATTTCTGGGATTTCTAACCTGTATTACTTATCTCTTGCTATAAAACAAATTACTCTGAAACATAGTAGCTTAAAACAACAAACATTTTTTTATCTCACAGTTTCTGTGGGTCAGGAATTCTGGGGTGGCTTAGCTGGGTGGTTGTGTCCAGCTCAGAATCTCTCATGTAGTTGAGGTCAAGGTATTAGCAGGGGCTGTAGTCATCTGAAGGCTCAACTGGGACTGTAGGATCCACTTCCAAGATGGCCATTGGCAGGATCTTCCCCACAGACAGCAATTCAAGAGGGTGAATAAGGAAGAAGATGTGGTGCCTTTTATGATCTACTCTCCAAAGCTACACACTGTCACTTCTGTTTTAGTCTGTTCATTAGAAGTAGTCACTAAGGCCAGCCCACATTCAAGGGGAGGGGAAGCAGCCTCCACTTCTGGAAGGGAGGAATATCAAAGAATTTGTGGACCTAGTTTTAAACCATCACATAACCCATTAATTAGAAATGCTGGAGTGGCAGCAGTATGAAGTAAATCAATTCTCTTTGCAGATTGTATCCAATTGGATTACCCAGAACACATGAACCCAACCACCTGTAATTAAACACAGTTTAAACATGTGTCAAATAATTGATCTCCAACATACTACATGCAGAATTTCCCTTCTAAAATGTATGCACTTCACTGATTCTAAGATGTTGGAGACAGAGAAGGAATGCATTAGGACTCAATGAATATGTGTCAAATTGAAAGGAGTGATAATAGATCCCAACCTAGGCTTGGGCAGGCAAGATCTATTCTTATTCCTTCAGACCTCCCTTGCTAAAAGAAGGAATGAGGATGTATTCACACACACAAGGTAAACAAAGTAACCAATTTGAGGTAGGAAAATGGGACCTTACTTTGGCAGATATCAGAATTACAAGCAGCCCCAGTTTCCTACCAGTAAAAAATCTAAAGTGGTATCCTCAGTAGAGAGAAATTAAATCTTCATTTCAGATAGTTCATGAACATAAATGAAGTCAAACTCTAGTCTAGCCAACCTTCATGGCAATTTCCGGAACATTTGAGCTTATCTTAGATGATGTATTTAGAACCTCCACAAGATTTCAGCCCCAAAGGGTAAAAGGATTCACGTAACACAACCTTGCCCATGCCATGGGAGTTTAGGGCCAAGTCTAGGACATCCACTCAGTGAACATCGCACAGGGGCAAAGCTGATCTCAGGCAAACAGGACTTTAGGTAAGGTTCGGATTTGACATACCCATTTTCCCTTTTCCACCCCCTCCTCACTCAGGACCATCTCAAGCTGGGAGGTGTAGGGAGATAGGATATGGAAGAGGAGGGAGAGACATCTCTCTAGGAAAACCCAATTATACCACTTCCCAGCTTTGTGACTTGGGACAAGTTTCTTACCTTGTCTAAGACTTGGTTTCCATTTTGGATAAGACAGATTTTGCATGTCTAGACAAAAATCATTTTCCATTGTTATCAGGGATTTCCAGGGTTGTAAAATAGCTTCCACAGAATCAGAATCAGGTAACAAGAAGGGTGAGCTATGGACAATGCATAATTTTGCATTAGCTTAAATTTCTCCTTACAGACATAAAGAAAGAATTGTTTCATAAAGTATCAAGGTTTTCTGAGCTGTTAGCAAGAGACATATACAGATGAATATACATTTAACCAAAGAATAATGGCACTGTGTGGGGCTGAAATTCTTTGTTCTTTTGTAGTACACGGTAGTACCGCCCTGTTTCCATTCTGTGTCAGTCCGTCTTAGATCTGAGACTTGTGGATGGATCCACATTTCTTCATTCAACCTGAGTGACTAAAGGTTGTGGAAGATAGCCCATTTCCAGGGAATTTTAACTACCTTCCTTTGATGGCAAACGAAAGCCAAAAATCTTCCTCTTTAGCCGGGATTCAAACCAAATGAAACATTGGCTCAGTTCAGGTTCAGTTAAAGGAATATTTTGATGTTCTAGTTCATTAGAAAATATATAGGTTTGTTTCTGGTTTGAACACGTTTGCTAGCTTTTCAAATATATATATATTATATATATAATATATGTATATATAAAATATATATATTTGGTCCAATTCATGGTTCAGTTAATATCTGGGTTCAGTTTGACTTGAGGTTTAGGAAATTGATGCTATTTGGTCTGTAATTTGCGTCATAATTTGATTCTTTGTTCCTTATTCCTTAAGTTGTCTCTTTCCCATTCTGCCCATGAATAAATCAAAGTCCTTCTACTTTATTCCCTTCACGTTCAGTCCCTACTCCTGTCAGTACTGAGTTTGCCCCCAAAGGGAATGTCTGTTGCTAAGCCCTAAACTTGAGTTAAGGAAGGATTTGATTGTCTATACGATATTGCTATAAGGAGCTCTCATTCTCACTGGGCAGAGCTGACAGACTCTGAGAATCCAAGTCCCATTAGCCAGGTTTGTCTTTAAAGTAGGGCAAGGGATTGTGTGGTAAGCAGATGAAACCGGAGCCCAGAAGGCTCCTGTGGAATGTTTGAAGGAAGTTTGTGCAGTGCTCCCTTTTGATTAACCTAGGACTTGCCATTTGATGGGCAAAGGTAAGCCTGGCTTCAGAACTAAAGGAAGACATTTCTGTGTCTCTCGACTTCCATTTTAGCCATTAATGTGTTAATTTTTCTCTTTATGCAGCTACCTCCCAATTGAATTGAATTGAATTGAATTAAAAGGACAAAGTCAGCTAGTTGCTGGGAAGGAATCTTTTCTTTTTCTTTCTGTTGTTTTTTTTTTCTTAAAGGAGCCTCCAAGGAAGCTAATTCCCACTTGAGAGGATTGTAATGTGATCATTAGTTTGCTATTCTTCAATAGTATATCATTGTTGCAGCAACCCGATGTTCTCCACCCTCCTTCCCCCAACCTATGTGCACCTATTCCTGAAAGTCAAATCTTCCCTGTTCCCAAACGCCCAAGAATGAACGTCTTCTCTACCAAAATACATAGCTTTTGAAAGGGGAGGTCAAGGGCCACAAAACAGCCAGGTGAGGGTGCCCATGGGAGAATAGTATCCGGGAGTCCTCTTCTGAACCAAAGACGCTGCTTTGGGTTGCCTAAGATGGAGGGACCTGGATGTTCTGACTTTCCTGAATGTGACTGTCTGGATGTACCAGCTCGGTCTAATAAAAATATAATGCGAGCCACAAATGCAAGCCTTGTATGTAATTTTAAATTTTCTAGTAGCCACAGTTAAGCTCAAAGAAACAGGTGAAATTAGCTTTGAAAATGTATTTTATTTTACTGAATATATCTGAAATCTTATCACTTCATCATGTAACCAATGTACGAAATTGTTGAGATATTTTACATTTGTTGAAATGGGACTGTATCTTACACTTACAGCACATCTCAATTCTGACTAGCCACACTTCAAATGCTCACTAGCCACATATGACTAGTAGACAGCACAATACCCTTCTTCTGCATCTGAGAGAAGTTCCAGGTAATGATCTTTTACATGAAGTAAATGCTCTGCACTTTGCAAAATATTTCCAAACCTGTCATCTCAGTCGTCACTCATAATAGCACCATGGCTTAAATTGGGAAAGGAAAATTATCCAGTTTTTTTTTAGATTGGAGAACTAAGATATAAAGAGGTTCAGTAAATCGTTCAGTCTTCCCGATATCTATTTAGTCCTCAAGAACGAGAGCCCAGCTCTCCTGACTCCCAGGTAGGCGGTCCTTGCATTGTCCTTAAATCAGGGTGTGGAAGCTCCAGAGTGGTGAATAAACAGTCTCTGTTGCATGGTCCTTGCTTCTCTGCTTCCTTCCACCTTCCCCCACCTCCAGGCAAGGGATGTGAAGAGACTGGGAGAGGGGGGTGGTATCTGTGTCATTCTCTTTGTGCAGCATAGAGCAAGCCATGAGTAATTAAGCACCTTTGTTTCCAGTGCCCAGTCCTAGACACTCCATCAGCTCCCCTACAGTCAGTCCAAGGGGAAGTGGTGCCCTTGGCGAAGCTATGGGAAGAAAAAAACTTGCCTTGCCTCCTCCCCCACTCTGATTCTTTCTAAAACCACAGCTTACGTCTAGTTTAAGTGGAAGAACTGTCCTATATATAAGGCATTTTCCATTGCCATTGGAGGCATTTTCCATTGCCATTGGAGAGCCGTTTAGTAAATGGTTGGAGCAAGCAGTCAAATGCCACGCCCCCCCCCACCCCCCACCCCCCACCCCAGTCCCCGAGCACTCCACACAGCATGGGATGCGGTCGTGCTAACCCATCTCCCTGCAGTAGCAGTCCTAGCAACCTGCTGCAGCCGGGGACTTGTGTGTTTTTTGGCTGCGTTGGGTCTTCATTGCTGCGCGTGGGCTTTTCTCTAGATGTGGCGAGCAGGGGCTACTCTTCGTTGTAGAGCGTGGGCTTCTCATTGTGGTGGCTTCTCTAGGGCACACGGGCTTCAGTAGTTGTGGCATGCGGGCTTCAGTAGTTGTGGCTCGCAGGCTCTAGAGCGCAGACTCAGTAGTTGTGGCGCGTGGGCTTAGTTGCTCCTCGGCATGTGGGATCTTCCCGGACCAGGGCTCGAACCCGTGTCCCCTGCATTGGCAGGCGGATTCTCAACCACTGTGCCACCAGGGAAGTCCAGGGACTTGTGTTTAAATACAACTGATTCCCCAAAGTTTTGGTGGAGTAACTAGTAATGCTAGGTGCTATGAGGAAAAGAAATGATAAGATGAAGTACCTGTCACTAAGAAGCTCATGATTTATTTGGGGAACCAGTATGCATATAAAATTTAACAAAAATTTTTATTTACAAATACTTACATAGTTCATATGTGCCAAGCAACCATTCTAATCACTTTACGTGTATTAACTAGTTTATTCCTTACAACAACTTTACGAGGTAGGTGCTATTATCCCCATTTGCAAATGAAGAAACTAGGGCATATGAACAATGTGACCTGTCCAAGATCACAGAGCTAGTAAGTGGTAGAGCTGGGACTTGAATCCAGGCAATCTGGCTCCACAGTCCACAATGTAACCATTGCACTGTGATGCTAAATAAGACTTAATGATAATGGTTTGTTTAAATGCCAAGTGCATGAGAGATACAGGCAGTAAGCGCTATTGGAAGTACTGGAGTTTGTGGGAAAGAGAGTTCATTGGAGGCTAGGGTGCTAAGGGAAGGCTTCCTGGAAGAACTGGGGCTTGAAAGAGAATTAGACTTCAATTGATAAGGAAATAGATATTTCTGGCAGCAGAGAAAGCATGAACAAAAGAGCAGAGGTGGTGATGGATATAGCATATCGGGGTACAGAGAGGCGACCATTAACTCTACGTCTCCAGCCCCAACCTTCCTTCCGGATGTCAGTGCCGTGAATGCTTACCAGACAATTCCGCTTATACGTGCCAAATGCAACGTGTCTAAAAGTCAAAAACATCTCCTCTCCCCAGCTCCCTGACAGTAGAATCAATTCTATTCTATTCCCCAGGCGCAACACCTTGGCGTTATCTTTGATTCTTCCCACTCTTTAATCCTTCATGTCTACCATATGCTGTTCCTGTTGTTGAACATTTGAAACATCTTCACCTTTCCCACACAGAAGTCCCTTCCTTTCCCTCATCACCTGATGCCTGCATTACTCAACACACTCCTACACAGTATCTCTGCTTCGAATCTCTGTCCACTTACACATCTGCTGTGGTACCACCACATTTTTCATCCTAAAACATGGCCATTGTGTAACTTTCCTGCTCCAGTACCTTCAGTGCTTCCACGTTGAGTTCAGTGATCACTCCTGCCCCCATGGTAAGGCTGAGCGAGTAAAAAGAGAGAAGAGCCGACAGCTGAAGACTGTTCTGGGGAGCACAGCAATAACATGCAAAAACCAGAATTATGGGCTTCACTCGGGAAAACTTCAGTCCTCTAATGCCTGACCTGCTAGCGAAAGAATTAGTGTTCAGCTGGCATAGGTTGGTAAATCACCCCCTGTGGAAGGGGATTTCCTAACTTGGTGCTTCAATTCCTTCCATTTCTAATAATGGCAGTAGTAATAGCAATAGGAGATGTCATTACTGAGCCCTCCCTATCTGCTAAGGCACCCGGCTAAGCATTTTATATGTAGTCTCTCATGGACTCCTCAGAACAACAACAATTGACATATGCATTCTTCTAATTCAAATGTTACAGTTGAGGAAACAGGCTCACAGAGGGTAGGTTACACCCAAGGTCACACATCTAGGAAATGGCTAAGCCAGGATTTAAAACCCTGACTGATTCCAAAGCATATGTTCTTTCCACAAATAAGAGCAGTGTAGTTTCTTCTAGTTCCTGCCCAATAAAATTGGGAGTGAGTGTTGACAACAGGCATGCTCCACCAGAAACATGTTCCCAGCAGAACCACCTTCGACTGGAAATAAATGTTGTCAGCATTGTCAAGCCTGAGAAAATAATCTTGGCACATCCAGCAGCCTTCTTACAGACGTCCTCTTCTTGAGGGAAACTGATCTGTGCCAAAATATTACACAACTGGGTACACATATCTGTTCTTTTCTTTGTTTGTTTTTTAAAATCTTTATTGGAGTATAATTCCTTTACAATGGTGTGTTAGTTGCTGCTGTATAACAAAGTGAATCAGCTATATGTATACATATATCCCCATATCCCCTCCCTCTTGTGTCCCCCTCCCACCCTCCCTATCCCACCCGTCTAGGTGGTCACAGAGCACTGAGCTGATCTCCCTGTGCTACGCGGCCACTTCCCACTAGCTATCTATTTTACATTTGGTAGTGTATATATGTCCATTGCCACTCTCTCACTTCGTCCCAGCGTACCCTTCCCCCTCCCCGTGTCCTCAAGTCCATTCTCTATGCCTGCATCTGCGTTCCTGTCCTGCCCCTAGGTTCTTTTTTTTATATAAATTTATTTATTGATTTATTTCTATTTTTGGCTGCGTTGGGTCTTCGTTGCTGCATGTGGGCTTCTCTCTAGTTGCGGCGAGCGGGGGCCACTCCTCGCCACGGTGCGCAGGCCTCCCATTGTGGTGGCTTCTCCCGCTGCAGAGCACGGGCTCCAGGCACGCGGGCCTCAGCAGTTGTGCCTAGATGGCTCCAGAGCGCAGGCTCAGTAGTTGGGGCTCACAGGCTTAGTTGCTCCGCGGCATGTGGGATCTTCCTGGACCAGGGCTCGAACCCGTGTCCCGTGCATTGGCAGGCGGATTCTCAACCACTGCGCCACCAGGGAAACCCTGCCCCTAGGTTCTTCAGAACCATTTTTTTTTCTGTAGGTTCCATATATATGTGTTAGCATACGGTATTTGTTTTTCTCTTTCTGACTTACTTCACTCTGTATGACAGACTCTAGGTCCATCCACCTCACTACAAATAACTCAATTTTGTTTCCTTTTATGGTTGAGTAATATTCCATTGTATATATGTGCCCCATCTTCTTTATCCATTCATCCGATGATGGACACTTAGGTTGCTGCCATGTCCTGGCTATTGTAAATAGAGCTGCAGTGAACATTGTGGTACATGACTCTTTTTGAATTATGCTTTTCTCAGGGTATATGCCCAGTAGTGGGATTGCTGGGTCGTATGGTAGCTCTATTTGTAGTTTTTTAAGGAACCTCCACACTGTTCTCCATAGTGGCTGTATCAGTTTACATTCCCACCAGCAGTGCAAGAGGGTTCCCTCTCCTCCACACCCTCTCCAGCATCACCTATTTGTTTCGCAACAGGGAAAACTCTTACTTCTCTCCCCTATTTGAAAGATTCACCACTGCATGCTGTTTAAGACTCTGTAGGGAATAGATTTAAAGTTCAAATTCCAACTTCTGAACTTAGGGTATCTCACAACTTATGATTGAATTTGGTCTGAGAACTGGCCCTATGATCAAATCAGTGAAGAACTGTTTCAGGGCCCCTTAGTTCTTGCTTCCCTACTGGATGGTTCTGGGGAGAGGGACAAAGGATTTCCACTGAGCAGAAGCAATTAGCCAAACCAATCCACACACCCCGCCCAAGGGCTCTTTGCAATGAATGTGTGAAAACCACAGGCCCTGTCTCTTGGCCTTGTTCTAAAGTAAGTTGAAACCACTTTGGTTCTACTTGGATGGCCTTCCAGGAAACCTCCCTGTATAAGTAGGGAGGAACCAGGGTGTCTTTGGACTGGAATGAAGGAACACTTAGAGCATCTCAAAATGAGAAAGAAATGAGGAAGTGGCTGCTGAATCGTATATTGAGATCTCCCTCTGCAAGGCATTAGGGAATTAGAAAAGACAAGACAGAGAACCAGTCACTAAAAGGTCATGGTGGTATGTGATATGCTAACTTTGAGGGAATTTTGAAATGAATCTGTGAGCAAACCCTCAAGTCCACCATCCATTGAGAAGAAGCAGTTTATACCCTTTAAGCAAGTCCTACACTCTCTGAGCCTCTATATCCTTGTGATTAAAAGGAGACTATTAATTCCTGGCTACCATCTCTTGGGGTTATCAGGAGAATCATGTGAATTCATATATTGCAAAATGCTTTGGAAATAATTGTAGAAATACATCTGCAATTATTAAGGTGGCTCTGAAATTATTGTCATGGCTTTTTTTTTGTAGACTGAGTTATTTATTTTCAGTGAGCAATATTTCAAAATAGACATCAAACCAAAACCAGTAGACTTGATTTTGAGTTGAGCTCAAGTGTTGGCATTAGAATGGGAGGGAAAAGCCAGAGCCAACTGAATGAGTGTTAAATCAGTTTGCTCTCCAGTCAAAGGCTGGGTGAAAACATATGTCAAACCGGCCCTTTTCTTCCTGCGCCATGCAAACTTGAACCCAGAAAGTATGGTGGCTCGTCTAACTCATTGCCCAGACAATTCTTTAATCACTGTACCTGGGGCTACTTACATCCACTTTACACACAGTTGCATCCTGATTTCCAGGGATCAGTCCAGCCTCCAGACAAGGGAATCCATAGTCTAAGAGCTCAGCATCAACTTGCCAGGCTGGTGACCATACTCTGCCCTTGGCCGCCCATGCAAGAGACTGAACTTTCTCCTTGTTCTTTGGGAACTGACTCCCTCCGCCTTGTCCCTCACTCCTGGGAACCCGTATTCCCCTACACATTTAAATCCCTGCAAATCTAGTTAATTCATCCTAGTTACCTTACCCGCCATCTTTTGTTTGGGCTTGTCCTGTTCCATTCTGATAGAGCCAAGGATTTAAAAACAAGCGCCGGGGAATGGGCAGGTGTAATCATTCAGGGAAGGTAGTAAGCCAAGACTGTGCCAGGCCAAGCTTGGCAATTGTGCTGCACACCTGAGGGGAGCGACAGGGCACAGATACCATCTTCCCAGAGGCATGTGGCGTGAGGGTAGTTACATGTCTGCCTGGCTGCTCTGTCCGCTATTGTTTCATGACATTTTCTATGAAACCCAGTTGGTAGGGTGAATGGAAGATAGCTCTTGCTAATCACTTTCTAATCTAAACTAGGTCAAGTAGGATAAAAGTCTAGAAGATGAGCATAAGCTCTGGTGTCTGCTTCTACCTGCTCCTATTTCTTTCTTTCTTTCTGTGTCACAAACCTTCTCCTTCCTTCCTACCCGCCATCAGAAAGTTGTCATAAGTAGGAGTCCCAGAAGCAAATCATGTAAAAAAGGAAGAGCAATGTAGCAAAAACTGAAAACAAACCAAAACACACATAGACTTTGGAATCAGAGAGACATGTGTTCAAATCCTGACTTTGCTACCCCTAACTGGAGCGAGCCTCTATTTCCCAAACAGAAATTAGAATACGACTAGGTGAGGCTCTGTGTGTGTGTGTGTGTGTGTGTGTGTGTGTGTGTGTGTGTGTGTGAGAGAGAGAGAGAGAGAATGGAAAGAGAGAAAAGAGTGCCTAGCTTATCACAGACACACAATAAGCATTATTATCCTGGTTTTTATTGATAAGACTGATAAGACAGCCTAGGAGATTGAGAAGTTCCTGATGTACCTTGCTGTAGAGGGGAAAAAGTGAACTGCACAATGAGAAGAAAGAAATAAAAGGATTTGGACTATGAATAAATAAAGGGTGACAGCAGTGAGGCAGTGCTGTGGTCCTGAGGAGGGAAATGAGAGAGACGAGTAAAAGAGGGCAAAGACTCCCCCAATACAATCTCAAATTGCAGCTGAGAACTGGAACATCAGAGACAGGAACTAAAGATGTTTGGTAAAGCACAGTAAAGGAAAATGAGGGCTATCAAACCGGTGTTATTTCCAGTCACTCTCAAAATGAACTGTGACAGCTTTCCATGTGGATTTGCCAATCCAAGGCTATGCACAGTTCGTCAAACCCTATTTTCATCTTTCCCTGCTACTTCTTTTACGTGACATTTATACGAATTGGCTTCAGAATTCAAATCAAATGGCGCCCTCCCAGATTTTTTTTCCCACAGAACCCATAGAAGAAATGCATATGAGAATATATTTTTATGTAGTCTGCTCCTTCAGCTTGTAAGGAATTGACATTTGCCTGTACGTGTCTATATTTTCTCATTTCTCTATGTCCATCTTTGGGTTTGATTCCATCAGGGAAGTCTGGGAAAGTGTCTACGTTTTTTTCAACAATTAAATTAATTGTAGTTAAATTGTGAAAAACTGATTTTCCAAACGCTTATTGAATGTTGATGACAAAATTAAATCCTTTATTTATAAGCAACTTAAGATTGATCTGGGGATGGATTGATTGGGGGAGTGGCAGTGAAACATATATAAACATATACAGACATACAGAGAATAGAGAGAGGTATACATGGAATATGTGTTTATGTATTCCCCGTAAAGTTTGCGGATGAGAGAGTTGCAGAGAATATTGATAAAAGAACTAGAAATTGCAAAAGAAACCTGTATGTGCAGATCTATGGCCAATAAGTGGAAACTGACTCCCATACAGATAAGCTTTGGTTAATAATTTTCCACATTTTGCCAAGACCAGTGGGCTCATTCTCAGATAAGAAGCTAGATAAGAGGGTAGGTGAAAAAGACAGCTTTCACACTGGAAGTATAGTAGCCATCCTTTTGTAGCGTGGCTGACAAATGCTGGGTAACTAGAATCTATTGTTCCCGAAAGGTACAGTGACCATGTGGACCAACATGACAGCACTTACCTGGGGATGCCTACATCTGTTAGACTTCCTGGCTGGGGTCAGGGGTCTTTTGGAAGACGTTCATTATGTCAGCTGACACTGATCCCAAAGATTGCTCTCCATCTTGAATACTAGAGGCCAGGTCCTGTTTGGAGACCCCCAGGCACTCCTTCCTTTTCCTGCAGAGTAAATGACTCCTTTGCCTCACTGTGGCTTCACAGACTCTTGCCTTTTCCAAAGTGCCTCTTTTATTCACCAGAAAGCCTAGTGCCCTGGCAGAGCCTAGCTCCCCCAGTCTGTGTGCTGTTTGGCACAGGTCATGTTCCTCCTTGCGTGGATTGCATGGTACGTGCACATCACGCTCGCTCCAAACTTGCCTGGCCTCTAGGCCTCTGTCTTCTCCCGATCCCTTCTCTCCCTCCCCAGTGCTTTAATTTAAGCCGTCACCGCCTCTCACCTGGACTAATGCATTGTCTTCTAACCAGTCTCTTTGCTTCTACCTTTAACCATCCCACACACACACACCACCTCACCAGTCTTCCCCCTGCATCTGGAGTCATAGTTTTTAAGTGCAAATTTGATGGTATCGCTCCCAGATTTCTTTCACACATCAAACCCAGACTTCACAAAAGGCCCCCAGGGTCTGGTGTTTATCCTCAACTCCAGTCTCATCTCTCAGAATTCACTGCTGGCATCCTACGCTTGAGCCATTTGGAGCTATTTGCACTCCTGTAAACATGCTGTATTCTTTCACACCACCATGTCTTTGCCCCTGCTGGCGTAATTCTGCAGTCTGGAATACCCTTTCTATCCTCTCTGCCTAACCAGATCCAAGTCATTGTCTCAATGGCTTTATTGAGATATAGCTGACATCACAAACAGTTCACTCCTTTAAAATGTACAATTCACTGGATTTTAGTTTAGCCATAGAGTTGTGCAACAGTCACCACTATTTAATGCCAGAACATTTTCATCCCCTCAAAGAAACTCTGTACCTATTAACAGACCTCTCCATCCTGCCCTGCCTAATTCCTCCTTGCCCCCTGCTGGCCAGCCCCTGGCAACCGTTGATCTACTTCCTGTCTCTATGGATTTGTCTATTCCAGAGGCACCGCTCAAGACTTTTTTCAGGTGTTGACTCCTAGTCCCCTGATTTCAAAGCCTCTCCACTGGGCTCCAATAATACCCCTTGTATGGCTCGTCATAGCACTTATTCCCACTGTATTCTTACCGGCCACCCCACTGGCAGTGACTTACTCATCTCTGAAACCTCAACGTCTAATACTTGGCTTCGCTTAGAGAAAGTACTCTGTAGCTACTGGCCAACTGAATGAATGACTTCCAGGAAGCCCTGACAGGGAGAAAGGCCCCTCAGTGAGTGGGTTAGAGATGAGTGAATACACAGGCAAGGCCAGACGGTGGATTCCTAGTGCCCATATTTCAGCTCACTTGCACTTGGATAAACTCACCAACCACCACACTGATGTCTCTTTCATCTCTACAGTTGATACGCAGGTTCCAGAACCTAGGGAAACATTACCATAAGTGGTGCAGAGAAAGTATATCCTCAGGAAATACTCATGATACACCAGTTTAAGCTTTACCTGTGGGACTAACAGCAACACCCTCAGGCCATCTTCCTGCTTAACTTTTTCAATGTCCTTCCACCCCCCTCCTGTCGTCCCTTCCTTCTTTCTCTTCTCCTCCCCCCACCCCACCAACACCCTTGGGATATTTGCCCTTATTTTTTTTGCGGTACGCGGGCCTCTCACTGTTGTGGCCTCTCCCGTTGTGGAGCACAGGCTCCGGATGCGCAGGCTCAGCGGCCACGGCTCACTGGCCCAGCCGCTCCGCGGCATGTGGGATCTTCCTGGACCGGGGCACAAACCCGTGTCCCCTGCATCGGCAGGCGGACTCTCAACCACTGCGCCACCAGGGAAGCCCTGCCCTTATTTTTAAAGCACATTTCAGAATATCTGATGAACAATGTAGGTCCTTAGATTTTAAAAGAGATTAACTTTAGATGAGATGTCTGAACATGAATCCCCTTTGAAAGCTGCTAATTGTTCTATTTCAGTGCACCACATTTCTTTACACGATTGGATCTTTAAAAAATCTAGTCAGCAAGGGAATTATGAGACAATTTTGCAAACACAGTGGAATATGGAAATGTTAAATACTAAACCATCTCATTTTCAGCATTTTACTGACTAGAGACAAATGCGGGTGCACCCTGACTCTGGCTACCGTCATCCTTTTTCTGTCTCTAAGCCTTTCTCCCGATTTCAAACTTCCTCCTTCTTCTTGTCCCCAAGAATCTTTGTCTCCTGTCTCATCTCCTCCATTCCTGATCTTCTCTCCCTCTTTCTCGATTCTCTCCTCCGCCCATTTTGCTGTAGGTACCTCCCTTTATGTTTCGCACTCTGTTTCTCCTCCACTTTCTTTTTCATTCTTCTTCCTAATTAGCTCCCTCTCTCTTTTTTTCCCCTTCTGTTCTTTGCACCCGGAATGAAGTAGGGAAGAGAGAGTGGGAGGAAAGATGAGCAGGAAAAGAGAGAGGGGAGAGAGAGAGACAATGGGGCTGTCCTGCAGCTGCCACATCATTTGTCACCCAAGGGGATGTGCCCTGGTCCAAATTACCCATATTTCTTCCCCTTTAAGGTAAGGCAGCATAATCTCTTTGTGCCTCAATTTTGTCTAACATATAAAATTGAAACAAAGTAATATGTTCCCAGACTACCTCCCAGAGATGTTGCTAGGGTCAAACTTGGGAATGAATATGAAAAAGATTTGAAAAGAACCAGACCCCTGTAATTGGAAGCACACGGGGGAATGGGTGGGTGGATTACCGCCTTGCACTGTATGGGGATCTAATTAACTGAGCATTGCAGTTCTTGCCTTTCTGAGGAATGTGTTTCTTTTCACCTTTGTTCTACTCAGTCACATCACTTGGTTGTCTGTATAGCTCGTTTGAATGTTCTTAGTGTCTTCGGAGGGGAAGGATAACGTGTTCCTTTGTATGCTGTTGATTTTTATCCCCTTCCTTTTCTCTTGCCTTGGGCTAGCAAACGGAACCTCCAGCAGCCAGCTCTCTACCCCCAAGTCTAAGCAGTCTCCCATCTCTACGCCCACCAGTCCTGGCAGCCTCCGGAAGCACAAGGTATTATGTCTCTTATACCTTACTAAACCCCTTTGCACTTGGACTTTTTGGAATGGCTGGTGAGGGTTTTCTCTTCCGTCTACCTCAGCAGCACATCCAGGCCAGAATTTCCCTTTGTCTGGTCCATTAGCTTGAAGTGCTGGGAATCCCAGCAGGGGCTAAGCTTCCAGTCACTTTTATTTATTCTTCTGACCCCCAGTTTATTTAGTTCTGGTTATATTTAACCAAAACGAAGAGGTATGAAGGGCCCAAATAACCATTCTGAGCTAATAGTGTCACCAAATGATGGCTCAGGGGCTGAGTTGGGCACTTGTCCCTGCAGTTCAGGGGCACAGCAAAGAGGGCATTGAGGGCAACTTATGGCCCCAGGCTCCAATAAATGACATAAAGAAAGTTAGCCCTAAGCTACTCCCTTTAGAGTCACAGGACATCAAAGTATGAACAGACCCTAGTTTCATTGTATATTCTTCATTACCAGGCAGATTCTGGTACAGTGTAGGAAGAGAGGGCATATATACATTGCATTGGCCCTGGGCACCCTTTACACCTCTAAGTCATCCCCAATAAATATACCGTTAAAATAATAGAGGTGTAGAAATTCTCTACCCCCGCTTTCCAAATTGATTCCCACCCAGAAATCTCTCCTGTATCAAAAATCTGGAGTGGCCATTGCCTTCAACCTCATCTCTGAGGCCATGTGAATGTGGTTTCTGCTCTGATTACCACACCCTAGAGCAGCTTCCTCTAGGATTCTCTTGTCTTCTCCCAGCTCACAAGACTTGGCGAGAGATGGAGAAAGGCAAAAAGCCACCAATGTGGCCAACTCCATCACAGAACCATAGAGGGTAAGAGCTACAAGAGATCTGAGATGGAGATAAATTCGTTTCATTTGATTCTCTGAATAATCTTGTGAGATTGATGTTTTCCAGACAAGAAAATTGAAACCCAGAATGAAGTTACTTACTGGGGTGACATAGCTAGGTAGCAGCAGACGTAAGACTGGCACCCAGGTTGCTGCCAGTGGTTTGCTGGAGCCAGTTCACACTAGCTCCTGAGAGCTGATTGTGTGCATCGCTTCCCAACTCTGTGTTCGGTGACATCGTGTTGGTACCTAGAGCTCAGCCATGATGGGAATATTTATTTACACCATAGAATTCAGCAAATACTACAAATCCAGGTTGTTGTTTTCTCCCACAGGAAGTCGGTTGTTACACATTTAACAGCACAGCGCTGCCTGACACCTATTTTCATTTCCTTTTCTCTACATCAGGATTTTTAATTTCCTGGTTAACTTGAACATTACCTGCTCCATCATTCCTAATGCCCATTCCATTCCTTTAATGACTTCTTTACCTTCTGGTACTGACCCTGACCAGAACCTTCGAATTGTTCTGTTGAGCTATTTGGTTTCCCCAAAGGAAGATCTGCTGAACTGTCTGTGTAACCAACGGTACCCAGAGATTGTGAGATGGATGAAAATTGCTTTTGCAGTCAGCTTTCAGTGATTCTTCTGAGCAGCAAACCTTGTTAGCGTGGACATTCCAAGACGAGGAGTAGCCTACTTCATTTGTTCTACTGTCCACACAGAACCTCCTGGGGATGCTCCACTGTTTCTTACTGTGTCTTTGCTCTATGCATTTCTGCCCATACTTTCCTTCTGGGAAGTGTGACCTACCCCAGCACCTTCCACCAGTACTTTCTCCAAAGGGCTGAGGGCAGCCTGGGCATTTATTTGGTCTGCACACTTGAGTCCTTCTGCTTTGTAATTGACATGTTCAGTTCATTTAGGCTGAGGCCCCACCATCCATAAGCCCATTGAGGTGAGTGCATTGTTAAACCGTTTCATCTGGTTGGGTTTGCAGGCTGTGTGTGTGTGTGTGTGTGTGTGTGTGTGTGTGTGTGTGTGTGTGTTTTGTTTTGTTCTTGTTTTGGACTCAGTTCTAAAAACGAATTTCACCATTGAAGAACCAGAACAAGCTACAGGTGGCAGCCTTGTCAGAGCCTATTTTCTTTGTATCATTGAGTTTTCAGTGTATCATTTTATTTTTCAAATTACCCATTTTTAATGGCAGTTAAGCAAACAAACATTAAATAATAAATTATATAATTTTCTAGAGCAAACTTTAAAAAACATTTGGATTTTGGTATAATTTTCACTAAGTTTTTACTTTTTTTTTTTTTTTTTTTTTTTGCGGTACATGGGCCTCTCACTGCTGTGGCCTCCCCCGCCGCGGAGCACAGGCTCCGGACGCGCAGGCCCAGCGGCCACGGCTCACGGGCCCAGCCGCTCCGCGGCATGTGGGATCCTCCCGGACCAGGGCACGAACCCGCGTCCCCTGCATCAGCAGGCGGACTCCCAACCACTGCGCCACCAGGGAAGTCCCCTACTTTTTACTTCGATGTTTCAAATTTACAGTTGTAAGATTGTAGTACAAAGAACTTCTGTATACTCTTTATAAAGGTTCACCAGTTGTTTATTTTTTTCCCCTTTACTTCATTTTTTGTGTTCTCTCTCTCCACACACACACACACACACACACACACACTTTATGAAATTTTTTAACCATTCGAAATTGTTTAAGACATCATGCCCTTTAACCTCTAAATACTTCAGTAGGTATTTCCTAAGAATAAGGACATTTTCTTTCATAGCCATAGTACAATTATAAAATCAGGAAGTTTGCACTGATTCAGTACTGTTATATACTCGGCCGTCCATATTCAAATTTTATCAATTGCCCCAAGAGCGTTATTTTTTTCTGGTCCAGGATCCAATCTAGGATCACACATTGCCTTCAGTGGTCATGTCTCTTTAGTCTTCTTTGATCTAGAAAAGTTCTTGAGTCTTTTAAAAAAATCTTCAAGACAGTATATTGTAGAAATGAAGAGCACAGGCTAGTTGTTTGGTAAAATGTCCTTCAGTTTAGGTTTGTCTGATGTTCCCTTGTGGTTAACAGATTGTGCATTTGGGACAAGAAATGTCATAGAAGTGACGTTGCATCTCACTCAGTGCATCCTATCAGGAGGCAGTAGCCTCATGCTTATACCACCAATGATGGAGGATGAACTGCTTTTTCTGAATAAGCTAAAAAGTGTGTTGTGACCTTGGCTCAGTCCCCCTGGGGCTCCGGCTCAGCTTCTTGCTCCTCCTTTCACAAAGTTACTTGAGCCTTAGCACCATCGAGGTCCTTGGGCAGTGGGCCTAAGCAGATATCACCTGAACTTCCATCCAAGTGGACCTGAAAGGTATGAGTCATGGTGGAGACAGGAAGCAGGTGGCGGAGGCCATGACTTTCCTCCTGCACAATTGGAAACAAACGTGAAGTCCCAGCATCCCTTTGGTAAATTTTGACGGTTGTGACAGGGCCCTAAGCTGTAATCAGCCTCTTGGCTTCTCCTCTTAAGCAACTCATGGAGAATCCTTTTTAATGCAGCTGCAATGAGGTTAGCCAAAGTCCGCATACTCAAGTGCTGCAATATGGACACGAAGTAAATCCTTGTATAGTTAATGAGAACAACATTTTGCATTTTTAAACTGCTTTATCTTTCTGCATAGCCGTTTTCTCATTTACCCTAGCGATAACCCTGTGAAAGAGATAGGGCAGGTTAGCATTTCCATTTTACAGATGAGAAAAAGGAGGTGATGAGGTTAAAGACAACCCCAGTATGATTCAACAATTCAGAGAAGGCACCATATTAAAGATGTTCAAAATGCCTAGAAACACAGGGCCGCTTTTTCATTTATTAAATTTTTTTTTTCCAGATTAGTGATTGCCCTCATGGCTTTAAATTTGGAGGCATTTCACTTGCCAAGCTGCCTGGAGATTGAAGGAAAATATATTTGACATATTATTTGAAAGCAAAACTAACATTATTTAAATATACATTTCCCTCTGTGTTTCCAGACTTTTTTTTTTTCTGTCATCCTGTAACTGCTTAGAGAGATAGTTTGATGAATAAAGCAGGGTCCTGAAACTTACATCACAGACACCACTCTAAGTGGATTTTGGTAGTGTAATCAAGAGCGAAAAAAGAACTGCAGGAGCACACAAAGGAGGGTAGGAAAGACGTCGGACTGTGGGAGGGTGGGAGACACGAAAGCTTTATAGACTAGGTGACATTTAAGTGGGACCTTGAAGCCTGGGTAGGCTTTTGATGGCTGGTGAAGAGAGCGGGCATTCCAGCTTTTAAAAAAATCAGCGAGAACAAAGCCACACCATCAGAAAAGCACAGGGCACATTTGGGAAAAAGTAAACCCAAACTAGAAGCCAGGTTTCTCAAAACTTCTCTCTGACTTCCTTTGGACTATAAGCTTCTTGGACCAGAGACCAAGTTTTTGTTTTCTCTAACGCAATAGTATCGCCAGCACAGCTGTATTTGTTACAAACATTTTGTTCTGTAGGGCTCCAGGGGACCAAGCAAATGAATTTCAGGTGCAAATTATTTGTATTGTTAAGCAATATGTGTGTTTCTGTATTTATACATATCAATCAACAAAAACAGAATGTTGAGATAATTCCTTTTCCTGAACATTGTTCTACCCATACAAGAAGATATATTTTGAATACTAAATAAATTGATGGAGGACAGAAGTACGGAAGTTCATACCTAGGCCTAGTCCTCTGGATTTTCTCCATAGCCTGTGCCTCACCCCACCCATTCCAAGTCACAGCAGCTGCAAGTGGAGTCGCCTCCCAATGCTACTCCCAGGCCTGTCCCCTCTTCCTCTGAGATAACAGTCTGGAACAGTCTTTCTCGGATAATTATTTCCACTAACCAACCAGCTACACTGAAGGATCTGTTACATGAATGACTCAGAACAGGGGTGAATGCTGAAGCCCAGTGGTTCAGTGCGGTGGGACCCAAAGTGGCTTCCATAATGAAAAGGCCCTTGTGTGCTGCCTGAAAAATGCCCAGGGAGTTCACTAACTTGGTAGTGCCTGCCTCCTTTCCCTTGCTTTGGTATAACTAGAGAAAAACAAAATGTAATGATCCAAGTTACATTTTATAGAATTTTAGGGCTAGAAGGAAACTTAAAGATGTTATAGTCTATATCTTCCTCAATTTTCAGATACGGAAGCAAAGACCCTGAAAGGGGAAGTTAGGCTTAGGACCTAGGTCTCCTGGCTCTTAATCCTGTGCTGTTTCTATTACAGTGGACTTGCATTATGTGTAAGTTTAACTTATGGAATTCATCACTGGTCACAATATAGTCATAGAGCAAAATTGCTACAAAACCGCCTCTTACGTTTCTACACATCATTATTTACTGAATATTACTGTATACACTATGCACCAATACATGCATATTGCAATATAGGGTTACCTGCTCAGGAATCATATAAACAGTATTCAGAACCTATCTATGAAACAGAAACAGAATCAGGGACATAGAGAACAGACTGGTGGTTGCCAAGGGGGAGGGGGGTGGAAGAGGGTAGGAGTGGGAGTCTGGGATTAGCAGATGCAAACTGGTGTATATAGAAGGGATAAACAACAAGCTCCTACTGTCTAGCACAGGGAACTATATTCAATATCCTGTGATAAACCATCATGGAAAAGAATATGAAAAAGAATATATATGTATAACTGAGTCACTTTGCTGTATAGCAGAAATTAACACAACATTGTAAATCAACTCTACTTCAATAAAAAAATTTTAAAAGTATTCAATTGTCAATGTAAAAGATTTTCAAAAGTACTATTTTTTAAAATAACATTGAGATAAAATTCACCTTTTCTAAAGCACGTAGTTTAGTGGTTTTTAGAATAATGATAAAGCTGTGCAAGAATATATTCATCACCTTTGAAAGAAATCCTATGCCCATCAGTAGTCACAGCCTCTTCCCCCTCCACCCACCCCCCTGGCAACCACTAATTTACTCTCTGTTTCTGTGAGTTAGCATATTCTGAACAATTCATATAAATTTTCCTCCGAACACTGCTTTAGCTGCATCCCATAACTTTTGGTATATTGTTATTTCATTTTCCTTTATCTCAAAGTATTTTCTAATTTCCTTTGTGATTTCTTCTTTGACCCATTGATTATTTAGCAATGTGCTGTTTAATTTCCACATATTTGTGAATTTCCCAAATATCTTTCTGTTATTACTTCCTAATTTAATTCCACTGTAGTTGAAGAACATACTTTGTATGATTTAAATCCTTTCAGATTTATTGAGACTTGTTTTATGGCCTAACATATGATCTGTCATGTAGAACATTACATGGGACCTTGAGAAGAATGTGTATTCTGCTGTTGTTGGATGGAGTAGATTAGACGTGTAATTATTTGTAGTGCCTGTCATTCAAGTCTTCTCTTTCCTTGTTGGTCTTCTGCCTAGTTATTCTATCCATTACTGAAGGTGGGGTATTGAAGTTTTCGACCATTATAGTTGAATTGTTTATTCCTCACTTCAATTCAGTCATTTCGTGCTTCATGTATTTTGGTGCTCTGTTGTTAAGGCACAGATATGTTTTAATTGTTGTATTTTATCATTATGAAATGTCCTTCTTTGTCTCTAGTAACAAGTTTTGTCTTAAATCTATTTTTTCTGATATTAGTATAGCCACTCCAGTTCTCTTTTGGTTACTAACTGCATGGTAAATCTTTTTCATCATTTTACTTTCAACCTATTTATGGTTTTGAATGTAAATTATGTCTCAAACAACATAGAGCTGAATGTTTTTAAATCCATTCTGCCAATCTCTGCCTTTTCCTTTGAGTGCTTAATCTACTTACGTTTAATGTAATTATTGGTAAATTAGGAATTACATCTGCCATTTGCTATTTTCTATATGTCTTATGTCTTCTTTTTGTCCCTTCACTCCTGTATTTCTGCCCTTTTTATCTTAGATATTTTTCCAGTATACCACTTTAATTCCCTTGTTGTATTTTTTACTAATTTTATTTCGAGTTATTTTCTTAGTGGTTGCCCTGGGGATTACAATTAACATTTCAACATAATCTACTTTGGATTAATAGCAACTTAATTTCAACTTTATATAAAATTTTTGCTATTGTATTGATATATCTCTGTTCCTCCCCCCCTTTGTGCTCCTATTCACATACAAATTACATCTTCATGCATAATAAGTCCATCAACACATCTTGATAATTACTAGTCCATGCAGTTGTCTTTTGAATTGGATAATAGAAGAAAAGAGTTAGAAAAATTAATTTATAATTTCTTTTGTATTGACCTATGTATTTACCTTTACCAGTGTTCTTTATTTCTTATGTGGATTGCTGTCTACTGTCATTTCATTTCTCCCTGAAGGATTCTCTTTAGTATTTCTTATAGGACGTGTCTGCTAGCTCTTTCTTTGTTCATCTGGGAATGTGTTGATTTCTCCTTCATTCTTGAAGGATAATTTTCCTAGATTTCCTTAAATGCTTTGATCCAATAAGTCTCCCAGCCTTTGCTGAAGGGGTGTGTGTGTGTGTGTGTGTGTGTGTGTGTGTGTGTGTGTGTGTGTGTGTGTGTGTGTGTGTGTGTGTGTGTGTGTGTGTGTGTGTGTGTGTGTGTGTGTGTGTGTGTGTGTGTGTGTGTGTGTGTTGGAGCCTGATTTCAATGCTCCGTCAGGCAGCTTGCCTCAGGCTTCACTTGCTGTTTGCACAGGGCCTCAAGGCCAACCAGAGGTGAGAGATTAGGAACTTCTCAGGTCTTTTCTGAGAATATACCCAGTCCTGAACATGTGCCTGGCCTTAGAGATTCCTGGGAATATTTTCAGAACTTTTCAAAGGCCCCTATGGACATGAATTCTCCAGCTTTTCCTTTTAAGGTTTTGAACAGCTTCATTTGCCCCAACTGTTTCCCCCGCGTTAGGCAGCTGTGATTTTAAACAATTGCAGCTGATTAATGCTCCCTGAAAAGGCTGTTCACAGTGAGTGTGCTCTGAGTCAGGTCAAATAAAGAAGAGCCCCACAAGTGGGAGCTACCAGACAAGTCAAATAGTGACAGTTCTCTGGGAATAGGGCATTTGGGGGAGCTCCAAGCCTATTCTGCATCCTCCAGTGGCTGCTAGGTTTTTTTCAGAGACTGTAGTTGTGAGGCTGTTGGTTTTCAGAGATACCCTGGAGCTGGGGAGAGGGAGAATAGAAATAGGGCAAGTTAAAGCACCCCAAATTTCGGTATTCTTACTGAGATTAGGCCATTTTTCTTGAATAAACATTTTTTGGATTGTTGCAAGCCTTTGGTTAATTTCCAGAGTTCTGAAAAAGTTGATTTTGACAATTTTTTCCAGTGTTACTTGTATTTATGTAGGAGTAGATTTTCAGAGTCTTTCTCCACTATTCTTGAAGTCTAGAGCTCAAAGATACTTTGACTATGTTCAATTTTCACTTTACTCAATTTATGGAGAACTGAATGCCTTCAGAGATGCAACTCCATTGTATGCCACTTTGCCTCAATTCAATTTTATGTGTGTTTTTTATTGTCCTCCTGTTGTTTCGTCAGTGTTGTACTTCCTACCTGTTTATCAGTTTTCTAAGCAATGTTGTTTGGTAGTTTAGAGCAAGAGTACCAAATCATGTGTATGGCCTGGTCGTTTTGGATGGCCCCCTGAAGTAAAAAATGTTTCTTACATCTTTAAAGCATTGTAGAAGAAACAAAACCCAAACAAACAAACTGTGTGACAGAGACCATATGTGACCAGCAAAGAGAGCCTAAAATATTTACTATCTACCCCCTTACAGAGCAAGTTTTCCAACCCCTGATTTACAGTGTAGGGATTATGGGTTGGTGAGAAATGTATCTATTTGCTATAGTTGCCTTTGTTGTGTTTTTTAATGAATCAGTCTTTCTTTAAGAGTCCTCAGAGCTGGTAGAGACCTTACAGATTGTACATTCTGTATTTTCTTGATGAAGAAACCAATACTCAAAGACTTATTCAATGTCACAGTACTACTTAACCAGGAGTAAGACCTCAAGTTTCTGAATACACTTTACTTCTCTTTCCATTCTAAGCGGCCTAACAGACTTCCTGCCCCTTCTTTCTCAACAAAAAGCATTCTGTGTTAGATAAGTAAGTCCCTCTCCTCCCCATTCTTGTCCCCCTTCCTCATCTTCACTTTTTCCTTTACCTCAAGGAGAAGCTGCATTCTCTAATTTTCTTGGGCTATCTGCTACTGAAGTTCTCTGTTTCCATTACCAAAGAGAGTCTCTTAAATATCCAGAGACTTGACCCTAACATTTCCAGTTTCCTTTAGTATTTTGCTGATAATGTAAATGAAAACAGTGGTTCTCAAACTGTGTTTCATTTGGGGATGGGTGAGATTCTGCCTCCCCCATGTCTGGTTCAACCAAAACAACTACACTTTTATTTATTTCATATATTTGGCTTCCAAGAAAAATTTCATTTGAATAGAGAATTTAAAAGAGAAGCGAGAGAGAGATGGAGAGAGAGATTTGAAAAGCTCTGATTTAGACAATGGGTGAAGTAAGTCCAGGAGTAATCACAAGGATCTCCAAATAGAGCTCTGGGAACGGTGGGAAAAAAACAATGCCATATCATCCCATCTCCCCAAGACACAGACAAGGCTTGGGGCAGTATTGGAGCCATGAATCCTAATTCCTGGTGGGAACTGGAAGCATTAAGAAATAAATTGGACTTAGGTGATGGGGTACATTTTCTGGGTTAGCCACTTGTTCAGGGCCTGGCAGCTCTCTGGGGGCCTGAAATGAACCCATAACTGATATACATCCACAACTGATTTTTGACAAAGGTACAAAAGTCAATCAGTGGAAGAAAGATAGCTTTTTCAATAAATGGTGCTGGAGCAATTAGATGTCCCTAGGCAAAAAAATGACCCCTAACCCAAACCTCATATCTTATGTAAAAATTAACTCAAAAATGGATTATAGATGTAAATGTAAAGCATTTAGAAAGGAAACATAGGAGGAAATCTTCTGATCTTTGGCTAGGCCAAGAGTTCTTAGATTTGACAACAAAAGTGCAACCCATAAAAGAAAAAAATGATAAATTGGATAAATTGGACCTCATCAAAATTAAAAACTTTTGCTCTGTCAAAGACCATGCAAAAGTTATGAAAAGACAAGCCACAGACTGCAAGCTACATATCTAACCAAAGCCATATATAGAATATGAAAATAACTGTTAAAACTCAACAATAAGAAAAATCCAATTAGAAAATGAATAAAAGACATGAAGAAACATTTCTGAGGAATTGTTTCTTCAGTTGAACTCAGGAGGAATTATAGATGTCAACTATGCACGTGAAAAGATGTTTAACGTCATAGTCATCAGAGAAATGCAAATTAAAACCACAATGAAGGGCTTTCCTGATGGCGCAGTGGTTGGGAGTCCGCCTGCCGATGCATGGGATGCGGGTTCGTGCCCTGGTCCAGGAGGATCCCACATGCCGCGGAGCAGCTGGGCCCATGAGCCATGGCCGCTGAGCCTGCGTGTCCGGAGCCTGTGCTCCGCAACGGGAGAGGCCACAGCAGTGAGAGGCCCACGTACTGCAAAAAAAAACCCCAACCACAATGAGGTATCACTACAAATCCACAAGACTGGCTAAAATAAAAAGTAGTGAAAACACCAAATACTGGTGAGGATGTGAATAAACTGGATCACTAATACTTTTCTGGTGAGAATATAAATGGTACAGTCGCTCTGGAAAACATATGGCAGTCCTTACAAAACTAAACATGCAATAATACACAACTTAGAAGTTGTACTCTTGAGCATTTATCCCAGAGAAGTGAAAACTATGTTAACCCAAAAACCTGTACATGGATGTTTATAGCTGTGTTATTTGTAAAAGCCTAAAATTGGAATCATCCCACATGCCCGTCAACCGATGAATGGTTAAACAGACTGTGGTACATCCACACTATGGAATATTGCTTGGCAATATGAAGGAGTGAACTACTGTTAAAGGCAGCAGCTTGCTGAATCTCCAGGGAATTACACTGATGGGAAAGGCCAATCCCCAAAAGTAACGTACTGTGTGATTCCATTTGTATAACATCTGAAATGACAAAATGGTAGAGGTGGAGAACAGAATATTGGTTGCCAAGGCTTAGGGATGAGGTAGGGGTGGATGTAGCTATAAAGGGTAGCACGAGGGAGCCCTTTGGCAAGGCTACGGTTCCGTATCTCGACTGTGATGATGGTCACACAAATATACACATGGTAAAGTCCCATAGGACTACACTACACACACACACGCACACACACACACGAGTGCGTGGAAAACTGCAGATGTTACCACTGGGGGAAACTGAATGAAGGGTACATTGTACAAGGCTACCTCCCTGTACTTCAACTTCCTGTGAATCTATAATTATTTCAAAATAAAAATTATAGAAAATATTAGTTTTTGAAAAAGCATCCGTATAATCTTGCCCATTCCAGAGCCCAAGATGTTAAGAAAAGGAGAGTTAACTTTATCTCTTATCTTCTTACAGGACCTGTACCTGCCTCTGTCCTTGGATGACTCAGACTCACTTGGTGATTCCATGTGAAGGAGGAGAATGTTCAGAGTCCAGAGTACAAGCTTACCGTTACAATAGGGTACTTCTGCTCAAGTGTCCAACAGGGCTATTGGTGCTTTCAAGTTTTTATTTTGTTGTTGTTGTTGTTACTTTTAAAAACACACTGTAATATGTTGGGTTTATTTTCCTGTGATTTGTCATCTGGGCCACTGATCCACAGTTACCAATTATAAGAGATAGATTGATAACCATCCTTTGGGGTAACTTTCCAAGGATGCGAAATGTGCTAGTCCATGACCTTTCTATTGAATACTTAGGCGCCTGCATTATTTTTCCCCGTCTCACTTTGCTCATACATGACAGTCTTCCTTCTGTAGAAAGTTGTTTACATACATGGCACTTAAGATGTGTGTGTGGGGGAAGAAAACTCATTGGCAAATCCAAGAGTGACAAATACAAGTGCCCCTTGTCTCCCCATCTCAAGAATGCTGGAGGATCCTTGGAAGACGGCAAGGCAGCTCCCCAGCCTGGCTCTTCACTCCCGACTGAACCCCCAGTTTGTTGTTTAGCGCCAATTCTGGCTGTCAAGGGGGAGAGAGAAACACCAGCAACTTGTCATTCTGACACCAGATGCTTAGGACCCCGGTGCAGGGCTACCTTAAAGAAACCAGGCAAAATTGGAAAACACTGTAGACATTTCAGTAGTGTTTATACAGCACAGTGAATTCCTTGTCAACATCTCCACTGGGGCAATTTAGAATCAATAAGCAATTAATAAGAGTTGGGGGTGAGCGGCTTCCATATACCTGATTCCTCTAGGAGGCTGTCTAACACAAACCGTACGGTATCCATCTATCTCTGTTCTATTGAATGCCTTGTCAACAGCTAACACTGAAAACACTGTGAGAATTTGTTTTCAGGTCTGACACCTTTCGGTCGCTTTTTATAGCAAGAAACCAATATCCTTTTTATAAAACCTCGTGTCTATATTTCAGGAGCAAACTCTTCAGGCTCCTTTTTTATAAACTGGTGATTTTTCTTTTGTCTAAAAAACACATGCAGAAAATTTACCAAAAAAAAAAAATGCAGAAGAATAACGTAGTTTAGAAATCATGCTGTCACTGCCAAACAGAAACCTCCAGGAAAAAACAAAATGAATAGCAGAGGCCAATTCAATAGAATCAGTCTTTTGATAACTTTTTAACAGTTACGCTTACATTAGTAATTTCAATGTGGACCAGACATTCTGATTATATTTTAAATGAAATGTTATGGCATATTTTAAGCAGCTCTTTTTTATCTATAATCCTGATATTTCATACTGAAGACAGAGAGTCCTTTCACTTGTTTTTAACACTAGAAAGGATTTCTCTTTGCTAAGGACTGATCATTTGAAATAGTTCTCAGTCTTTGAGGTACAGGTTCATAACACTGCTTTTTGTCTGTAATCATAGCCCATAATAGCAAAGGCAACTAAATTAAGTGAAAGCCATGCATGCCAGTTCTGTGTTTGCTTTTAGCAGATATGAAGATGTCCTTATTTCTTTGTAATTGTTCAGATAGTTGGAAAGGCGCAGCATTTGAAGCCAAGCTGCCGTTTGGCTATTGAATGACTTGCATTTGTTCCTCCACTTTAACTAGAATGAGCTTGCTCTGTGTGTGTGTGTGTGTGTGTGTGTGTGTGTGTGTGTGTGTGTGTGCAGCTGCTTCATAATTAGGAGATATTACAGGACACCCCGACATGGATCAGTGACAACTTGGTGGCATTGCTGATGTGCACTGGGTAGGAGGAAACTTGTGATGGAAGGGGTAGATCAGATGCCCCTAGACAAGCTTCAGGTGTCCTTAGCTACATAAAACAGTTTTGGTTCAAGGAAAGCCCAGATGTTGGTAGTATTGATTCCTGGTAAAACTGGTCATTGGAGAACCCAAAATTATGAGAATCTCTTTTTGCCCCTCTCCTTTATTTGTAGGCTGTTAGAAACCATTAAGAAGCCCATTGTACTTACCCCCTGCTTCTTTCTAGAAGTTCAAGGTTTGCTTAGTGCCTGCCAGAGCAATTTGTAGTTAATTGGGAAAAATTGGTACTTGGGGTGGAGGATGTAGAGAGTGGTAGGAGGTCTGTTTCTAAACTGCTGGCCCGATTCCCCAAAGATTTCACCCACAATCTTTCCCCAGATCTCATTTAGTCCAATTCCTTCAATTTAAGATGAAATGCAGGCTGAGGCAGCCAAATGACCTACTGGTAGAGAGCAGGACCAGAGGAGAAACTCAGATTTCCTCATGTCCATGCTACACCTCTGAGTGTTCCCTTGTTCCCCTGCTTGTGGCATAAGTACCATTAGAAAATATTCAGTGGCCGTATTTTCTTTAGAATGATCTTTCAACCTTCTATAATAATCAAAGAATTCCTATTATTGTCTTCTATAATAATAGAATTTCTACCTTTTAAAAAAATAATAGAATTTCTACCTTTAAAAAAATCAATTATAAGGAAATGTTTCTGTACTGCCACTTTAGGGGAGTTTGGTATAGTTCAAAATTCAAGCCTTTAACAATTGCATTTTAAATTGGCCCATTTTCAAGGCAAAAAGAAATCTGGTTCTTACTGAGCACCTTCACCCCTGTCATTGGTTCTCAATTTTATCCAACCCAGTTTTACTACGAAAGTCCCACTGTGTTACCTTCTGCACAGGCAGCAAGGAGCACGTTACTCAGCGAGGATTTGCCGCCACTCCCCCGCCCCAATCTCCCTCCCTCTAGGACACACACACAGACACACACACAATCCATCTGTTGCTTGTTCCTACCTCCTGATCTTTCTTCCTTACAGAAATAGAAATAGGGACAAAGAAAGGGAAAATGTATATATGGGGCTGGGCTGAACAAGTTCATAAGTAGTGTTAACTAGGGGTAAATTGAGAGAAAAGTTCCTTTTCTCTTCACTGTTTTGGAAAGGATAGCCATTAGCATGACTGCTTTGTGTCCTTAAGGACTTTAGTGTTAGCCTAGATTGAATCATAGAGTTTTCTAGCTGGAAGGAACCTTAAGATCATATCATCTACTCCAAATTCCTCGTTTTCAGGCCAGGAACGGAGATGCAGAGGTAAAGTAATTTCCCCAAGGTCACACAGCTGGCTAGGGGCAGAGCTAGAATTAGAACCCACATCTCCTGGCTCTTATTCCAAGGCCTTTTCCCACTGAACTGTATTGCCTTCCACTAGGCTCCTGAGAATTCTTTCTCAGGGTCATGTTGCATCTTGGAGCCATGTGCCGCTGCCCTGATCTCAGTGGGAAATCCACCCAGCAACCTAATACGGCTCTTTCTCCCTATATTCACATGGTTCCCATCCACATGGACTGCAGATGTCCCCAAAGAGAAGGAGGCATTGAGGACCAACAGGAACAGTGGGATTGCTGACCTTGTCTATCCAACACAGGGGATCACTGCCCTACCTTGAGGAGCCCTCAGAACAGCCCCCGGAGCTCCTTCCCTGTTCAGATGGGATGGGGGAAGACTGGTGTCCCCTGTCGGCTCACTTCATCTCATCTTGTACTGGTTGGTCTTTGTAGGCTGAGAGAAATGTTTCTTGTTCCTAGAGCAGGGGAAAGAAGGATGGGAGAGAGGAAGGGAGGGAAGAATAATAGCTTTGTTCATCCTGACTTTCTGAGATGACTTTGAAGTATTTTTTTAAATGAGTGAGGCTATCATTCACTGGCAATGATTTCTTTTAAAATATGGGAGTGAGACAAACTAGAGAAAATAACCTGACCTTACCATGGTTGCCCTCATCCACAATGTCCCCATAGCCATCCTGCCCTGATGGGGACAGTTTCCAGGTATAAGCAAGGGGCTTTGTGACTGAAATGTACCCTGGCTGATGTTAAACATTGACTCCTTGTGTTTGCACTAAAATAGCAAGCTATGTGCTGTACACACCATACTTATCTTCTTGTGTACACTGCTCCTGTGGCCTTCCATGGCAGAAACCAGGGCAACAAGGTCTGAAGACGTAGTTTTCCTCACAGCAAGGTTCTTCCTGGGAACTAGGTATTCGTTAGTTGAGTTCCAAAAGACCTCCTTCTGGGCTTACCCCACTCCTCAGGAAATTCTGTCTCCTTCCTGCTTTTCCTCCTCAATCAGAAGTAACCAAGGAACCTCAAAGGAGATGTGTTGTTATCAGAAGAAGGCAAGAAGAAGGGGTCTGAGCCTCTAGATCCTTCTTTGAATCACCCAACCCAAGTCTTAGACCAGCAATCCAGTGCTTACCTTGGACAAAATTGTGTCTACTTCTTAGTCCCTTCAGTACTCTGGATGGACATGTCCCCATTCCCCCTCAGATTTTTTTCTAAATAGCTTATCCTTTTTTAAAAATGCATCTACCAAGGGCACAAGCATGCCCAATTCTCCAAGATGAGCTCCAGCACACTGATGAGAATGTTCCCCAAGCTCAGCGCACCTCAAAAACATCTATGCCTACAGACTTCCCCAGACTGATGCACTGGGACAGTGGGGTTTGAATGACCTCCTTCACTGTCCAGTTTGCCATGGGAATAAAAAGCATGGATATTTCTTTTAAAAAAAAACATTGGAACTTGTCCTTGGCCACATGGGGCCACTTGGATTTCGAAGACCAGGCCTCACTCATGTATTGTCTTCATTGCATGAAGAGATTTGGCTTTGAGGCCTAGGCTGGCTTCCTAAGTAAACCATCACTGTTTTGAAGCTCATCTGGGACTGGGGAGGGGTTAGAGTCCTATGTTTTAGTACCAGGAAACTAGATAGAATAAAGGCCTAGCCGTTGATATGCCGGAAGTGACCTGAGACCTGTGTAGCCATGGAGCCTTGCAATTGCTGGGCTTCCTAGGTCTCTCTCCTGGTATGAAACTTTGAGGCTGTCACACTTCTGCCTCTGCCCAAGAAGGAGACCCCATCTGTAGCCTCATCCACTGTTCTGCGATTCCATGCAGGGTTTCCTCTTCTTCGTAGTTGTGACCACCTGGAGCAAGAATACTGCCTTGATTCCTCTCGCCTACCTTTTGGCTGGAGGTACATCTCCAACATTTTCTCTGGCTTCTGGTGGCCCAGACCCAGTCCAGTGCTGTTAACCTTCAATGGATTACCCTTAGTCAGCCCTAAGCACTATTATCATGGACCAAGAGAACACAAATCATTTCTTAAAAATGAATTCCCAATTTTATTCTTCCTCTGGCTAGCAGAAGTCACTTCCCTAGTAGATACAAGGCTGGAGGTTCTCGCCATACAGCAGCCAAGATACATCCTTAGGGAGGAAAATGCACAGAGCACTGGCTCCAGCGGGCCACCTACTGTGGACTGAGACTTGACAGCTTCTCCCAGCCCCCTCCACTTTTTCTTTTCAGAGACCAGAAGGCTCCTTCTCCATCAGCCGGTCTTTCAGTATGTCTGGCTAAAGAATTTTGCTCCTCCTGTCTCTTCAGGAGAGGGTGACTTCCTCTTCTGGTCCCCAAGCTTATCTCCATCCTCAAAGATCTAGTGTGGTCTTTATACTTGGCCTCTTGGTGTTTCTTCCTGCTTGTTTTCTGTTACGGATCCAAGCAGGCCTCCCACTGTGGCCTAGGCAGTGCGACACCGGTTATCATATGACAAGACTCTTGAGCCCCTACCCCTTCTAACTGCCTAACTTTTTATTCCTTAGTCTATAGGTTTCAACATCTTCTGGAATCAGAAGCAGTCTTGTCTTACATTGGTCGCCCGGGGCTAGGGGAGTATGGAATTCTCACTGGGAATTAAGGCATCTTCCTGCTCCAGATGAGAACGACAGACTAATTGGGAGAGGACAGATAGCACAACAGAAGTCAGAGCAAACATCTTGTAAACTAAGACAAAGACTTAGAGGCACTGGAACTTTTCATTTATGGGTTAATAACCTGAGGAAATCAATGGCTTTTTGCCACTCTCTACCTTACCTCCCCTGTGTATCTCTTAGTCTTTTCTTTCTCTCTCTACTTCACCATATTTGCTCTCAGTTTTATACTCTGTTTTATCACGCTCTCTTTCCACAGTACAAACATCTCTCCTTTGTCCTCTGCAATTCTTCTCTCTTTTATTCTCTCCCTTTTTAATTTTTTTCCTTCCTCCTCATCTAGGTGTTGGACATATGCCTCTTCTTAGCCCTGTGATTTTGCCTTGGTGACGAGAGGTTATTTCCAGACTCAACGAGCCCTGATCCTACCTGAGTCCCGTTAGAAGTTTGTTGGTGGGAATCAATCCGATCCTGGCCCTTTCTTCAACATTTTCAGTTGTAATTCCCCGAAGCAGATCCTCACAAGCAGTTTCCCTATAACTCACGTATCTTTGGGTTTTTGCCTTCCAGGCATTGTACAGAACACTTTGCGGTTCCTTTTAGTCCACCATTTTGTGGAGCAGTGAAGTGTGCTCAGAGAAATAATCAGCTGAACAGAATCCACCTATGAATTCGTATCAGCTAAATACTATGAATTGATTTTGTTTAATTTGCTCATAACTTTAAAAGCTGCAATACAATATAGTGAGAAACCACAGGTAATTTCTCCTGTCATTTGGTGTTGGGTGGGGGAACAATTTGTTTAAAGTTTTACTGTTACACAATAAGCTCTCTATAATAACCTTATAAACATAAGGCTTACCAAATATTGAATTTTTTTAAGTTAAACTGATAGGCAATTGGGGTTGGTTTAAATGTTAAGGGTATTTAGCAATTCCATAATATAAAAAGAAATAGTCACATAATTGAATTGTATTTTTCCTTCTGTTACTAAATCCACCTAAACATTTACTATTGACGCCAACTGTTCATGATCCTGTGCAGGCAGTCCATGTAAGAGTAATTAATGGAACTAAAGAAGCCATCTTGTAGGTTCTAATTTATTCAACAGGGTGCACAGCCCTTGGGAATGTCACTGCTTAGCGATGCCGTATGGAATGCCCTTTCCAATGCCGTTTCTTTATAAGTTCTCTTGAAGGGATTTGAGCAAGTAAGAGGTTATACCAAAATGTCTCCAACGTACGGTCCTGTAAGACATTGCAGCTTGAAGCCAATGATCCCTTATGACTTGTACACAACTAATGCATGTTTTGATTGAATTTCACATCTCTCATGTGTGGTAAGTTCTTTAAAACGTTTTCGGTCACCTTTTTGTGCCATTAAACTTGTACAGAAAACACTTTTATGGCCATTTTCAAAGGGAGAAAGTTTAAAATGGAAACAGCCCACCCTTTCTGCCCTATAGCTGTAGTTAGAACTCAGTTACTGTAGCAAAACAGCTGTAATTGGTGGTTGTAGTGTTAGAGCCGTTAGCTTGCTAGTGACTAGCTTTGGAGAGTAAATGCATGGTATTGTGCATCACATTTCTTAAATAACTCATTTTAACCTCTGAAAAGAATATATTCTTCCTTGTGGTCCCTCTTCCCTCCCTTGCCTTCTCCCTCCCGCTGCTCCCAGGTGTCTTACGGTTGTAAATAACTGATTTAGGGGCCAATAATTTTTGCCAAGTCAAGTCAGCAAAGAACAAACAAACCAAAAAGAGGGGGGGGAGATATTTCTCAACATTCTCTCAGTAGTTATTGACCATTTCCCAAGGATTGGCATTGTGATCAAAGACCCGGCTCCCCTTTGCATAAAAATCATGGCAACCTGGGAGCCTCTTTGGCCATCTGATGACACTGCAGAATTGAATAGTTCTCAGAATCACATATCATCTAAAGACAGTGAACAAAGATGTCCCTTATCCTTGCAGAATTTTTGAAATATTCAGAGGTCCTCAGAAGGCTCTGCTTGACCAGTGACCAATAACTATTTTTAAAACAGAAAAGGAAAACAGAGAAAGACAGTAGATATTTAGGGATTTTTAGCTGCCCCTTTAGAATAGTTATAGCCAGAAAAGACAAGGACCTGGGTTTATACGCATTGCTGTTGGTTTCCCACGCAATGCCTAGCCCGCTCTTAGGCTGTGATTCAAAAGCAGTGTTCCAAGAAGGCATCCTCCTTTATGGTTTGCTGTTCCCACTTGGACTGGTAGGTTTGGCGAGGCCCGTGTAAGCCAGCTGGAGCAGACCCTTTTCATCTCCTGTGCCTGTTAATATCCCTCTTCCTCCCTCCGCAATTTGATGAGGGCTTTCTTTGGTCAGAGGACTTCAAAGTCTAGAGAAGTTCCCCATGTGTGTAACGTGTTGTGAACTGTGAGTGCTGCGGATTCACAGCGTTCAACACCGGGCAGCCACGGAGCTGCTCTTGCAATCATTTTGGCTCTCAAGCTCTGTTCTTCATTTCATTCTCATTTCTGTGTACATTTGCAAGATGTGTGTAATGTCATTTTCCAAAAATAAAATTTGATTTCAATATTTCTGGCTGACATTCTCTCTCTCTCTCTCTTTTTTTTTTTAAAGCATTGAACCGATGATCATATAACCACAAAATTTCCAAGCTGGCAGAAAAACTTAGACCTTATATTATATTTTATCTGACCCCTTAATTTTATAGATGAGGAAGCTGAGGATCAATGTATGATGGAAACACCGTAACTAACAGCACAGCACATTTGCAACATATATGATCTCAGATCTCCCTTCCAGAGTTGAGCAGGAATCAAATGAACTCTTTATGCTTACCATGCTTTGGCCAAGGTCAGTCTGTGCCAACGGCATAGGTGGTCACTTCTAGTACTGTGATTTCAGTGGCCCAAGAAAGACTCCATGTGGGTTCCTTGAAAATACCTCTACCTGCTGCCTGCAATTCCTTGGACAGTGTAGCTCTTCTCCCTCCGTAGGTTGATGTGCAGCTACTCTCTGGGAGAGGGAACACCTACGTATCATGTCACCTTCAGGCGTAAGTGATAAATTGAATATTTTTCTCAGATAGGGTTTCATTAACAGAACACAAGGTACAGGGCTTGTGAAGAGGTTGATGGATAGGGAGGGAGGAAAGGGCACAGAAAGAGGAGGCGGAGATCCTGGAAAACAGTTTGGCCAACTTCACTGTGCAGGCCAACCCTACAGCTCCCATCTGACCTGTATCTGGAGAAGCAAAGATGCCAGCAGCCTAGGTATTCGCAAGGACTAAGATGATTGCGGATACTTCCTCCATACAGTATTTTATCAACTAGCCCCGTGACCATCACTCTGGTGGAGACAATGAAAGTATATGGGGAGGACTTCTTAGTGTTCCTAATCCAAAGAAAAGTTAGATACAACAACAAGACTGTCCAGGCCAGTGTTCATTCCCAATATCATCAGGCCCTTCTCATCACTGATTTCTCATGATGTCACTTTCTCCCACCTTGGTCTATCCTGGTCTCCACTGCAAGTAAAATCTTTCTAAAGAATCATTTTGATTGTGTCATTCCTCTGACCAGGAACTTATGATCGTTGTCTATTGCGCATCAGATCAAGTCCGGCTCCTTTTCATGGTTTTTATCAAAACATCTCTGGAGAAATGACTATGTTCCAGGTTCCCTGCCAAGGTATCTGCGAGATCGAGGTCTTGGTCTTAGGACTCCAGGAGTTTTAGTCTAGACCTGTTAATAAATGAGCCCAGTGCAAACGAGCGAGTGCTGTGGAAACACCAAGTGTGGTACAATTAATGTCCCAGGAAGATGAAGGTCAGGAAAACATCACGGAACTGGCAGGATTTGAGAACAGATTAAGGGCTCTCCAGGTGGGCAGCGAGCATTCCAAGCAGACGGAATAGCGTGAGAAATGGCCCTCCCTGAGAACCAAAAATTACCTGAGGTGGCAAGGTTATAGGCCCCGTACACAGCGTTCTGGGAGGAATTATAGTTTGGGTGGGTTTAGACCAGTGGTTCCCAAATGCTGGTACAGCACCTAATGGTAATCTGTAATAAAACGTTCACCAGATTATGGTGGAAAGAGAAAACTAAGGAAATATCGTGTGGTTTTTCATAGAAAGAAATGTACTCCATTTAAAGGACTATCTTTTGTTTTGCGATCTTAGCCTTTTAACATTTTTCTTATTAAAATACTCTTTCTTTTATGAAATGTTGGTCATGGTAGAAGACACGTGTGTGTTTGTCTTTTAATGTCCTAACAAGGCAAATGAAAAAGTGAGTAAACCTAGGAGAGGCTCAGATCAAGTCGATATTTCTTTTCTTCTTAGAATTGGATGATCTGTGAACTCTAGAAGTTTGGCAACCACTGGTTTAGACTAAAAGAATGGAGAAATGGAGAAACCAGTATGAGCTAAGTTGAAAGAAAAAAGGTGTTTGGTATTTGAAGGAAGTTCTTCCTAGGAGTACTACTCTCTCTCTCTCTCTTTTATGGTTTCCTTCTTTCAACAGTGGCTACTGAAAGCCTCCCACACTCCAGACCCTATGCGAAGGCCATGGGGATATAGAGATAACGCAGGGTTTCTACCTTCAAGGTGCTCACAGAGCATCAGTACCACCCAGGCACTCGCCAGAAATGCAAATCCTCAGGTCCTACACCGGATTAGAAACTGGGGGGGTAGGGCCCAGCGATTCCTGTTTTTATAAGCTCTCTGGAGAATTCTGAGAACCTCTCTAGTTTGAGAACCCCTGCTCTTGTGAATTCCACTTCCTTTTCACCAGGACTCAGTGAGGATCTAAGTAGCCTACAGGAGCTCATGGGCCGTTTGAATTAGAGCAGTTTGCATCTTGCCCAGTAGAACTAGGCTGTTAACTTTGATAAGATCTCTTTATATTCAGTTTTCTGAAGAAAGACGGCCTTTTCAAGCTTGAGAACAAGCTTGCATATGTAAAGACGTATTGAGAATGGATCTTTGCAACTGTTGCAAGAGTCCAGATGGGGACATGAAAAGAACCTGAATTAAGGCCAGAGCAGTGGAGGTAGAGAGGAGGGAGCTACTGATATAGAAGCATCAGGATCTGGTGGCTGGACTGGGTATATGGGATAATGTGAAAAAGGGAAAGCCCCGACTTGTGCACTTCTGTCCTAGTTTCTGCTGTGCCCAGACTTGGTCCTCTGCTCTGGACAGTTCAGCAGCCTCCTTCTTATCCAGCTCCTCCCCTGACTCGGGCTCTGGCTGTGCCGTGCTCATTCACACTTCACTCTTGCTGACAGAGTCTACCCTTCTTTCTCTGCCCAGAAAAATACCCTCTGAATGCCCTTCCACATTTTCTCCACCTGTCTAAATCTCAGACGTAGCCAAAACCTACCAGCAACGGAACTTAAGGCATATTTATAAGAAAAACAAATCCCAACATGGAGAAAAACTGGCGACTTCCTATCCTGGACTTTCCAGGGCCGTCCTGATCTTAGGTAATTTTTTTCTTTTTCCAAATAAAGGTGATTTGTTAAACATATAACTAAATGTGATTTCGTTTTTAGACCTTTCTTAAAGTTTTTATATAAATACACTCAACAAATGGGAAAACATCCCTTGTCAGGACACACATCCTCAATGAGGGTTTGGAAAATGTGACTCTCTTCCGGGAGAGGCTTTTTCCCCAGGTTTCCTTGTCAACTTTTCTGGCCCCGTCTCCTCGATCCCATCGCCAGCGTGAAAGAGACGCTGCCCCGTCTATCTCTAATCCTCCCTTTTCAGTGCTCCAAGAGGGTCTTTCAGGTAGTCTGATTGTATCAAGCCTGCTTCAAGGAGACAGTCTTGAGTAAGTAGGTAATTTCTCTTTGAACCCCGGAGGCTACTGATTTTCTCCAACCAAGAAGACTTGGCTTAAGTTGTTGTAACCCCTCTTCGTTCCCTCCACCCCCCACCTGCACAACCCTAGATGCTTCTAAAAATACCCAGTTTAAAGAAGGGTAAGTCCTAGGGGTCTGCATTATGTACCACTATTTACTATCCTCAGTAGTGAACCAGTTGCACACAGAATTGCAGAATGTCAAAGGTGGAAGGGCCCTCATAAACCATTTGTCCAATGTTGCCCAAACTTCCTCAGGAATGTGAGTTACATGGGATACTTGTCACAAATACAAGTTCTGGGGCCCCATCCCAGTCCCACTTGATTAGGGCTCCAGCACAGTGGCCGGGGAAACTATGTTTAACAAGAGCCTCAGTGATTCTCTCATCTGCGAAGTTCCCGGCGCTTCCCAAACTTTACTGTGGATTGAATCGCCTGAGGATCTTGTTAAAAAGAAGATTCTGATTTACAAGGTTTGGGGTGGGGCACAGATTCTGCATTTCTAACAAGTTACCCACGGATACTCCATGCTCCTGGTGCACGGATCGTACTTTAAGTAGCAAAACATTACATTCAAATTCCTCATCGTTCAGAAGAGGAGGAAACTGAGGCCCAGGGAAGGAAAGGAAGTTACCCATTCAGACACTTGGGTAGAGGCAGAGATGGGCTAGCACTGGGGACTCCTGGGCCAGTGGTCTTTCCACATGGCCAGGCTGCCTATCACCAGCAGTCACTAAAAGCAGCCCAGCTGTAATGGTACTGTTTCCAATCAAAGGCTAATTGGAAAAATGATGCCTCCTGAAAGGGAAGCAGCCCTGGTTTGTCTCAGTAATGAGTGGACACACTAGCAGGGAGGGGACAAAGGATGGGGGAGGGGACAGAATTTATGTCTCATTTTAATTGAAGAAATGAGCCAAGGTCCCCTTACAAGGAGCCAGGAGGGTTAAGGTCACACAATGTCCTCCTACCTCCTCCAGGAAAAAAAAAAACAAAACTAAGCTAAACTAAATTAAACCAACCAACTAACCAAACAAACAAAAAACCATCACCCAAAACCTTGGGTAAGCGCCATGATGGAGGTGCTGCAAGGAGATGGGAGATCCCAGAGGAGGGGCAGTCTGACTGCTGGGGTGGGCTAATGAAGGCTGCTAGATATTGGAGTTAGAATAATAAAGCATTAATGATGAAGAATGAGCTAAGAATTACCCTGCCTAGAGTAAATCTTTATTTTAATGGTCCCCTTCAGGCACGGGCTTCGCTGAGATGAAACTTGAGCCGAGGCTTCAACAAGTTGGAGTTTGTTTGAAGTTGGGGGGCGGGGGCAGGGGCCTTCCAGCCAGAAAGACCTGTTTGCACAAAGGCAAAGGGTCTGATCCACGTCCAGTGTATCTGGGGATCAGAAAGTCCTTCAGTGAGGTGGAGGGGTGTAGAGGGCAGGGGAGTGAGTGGATGAAGACCGCGTTGCAAAGGGAAATCGGGATTCATTCATCTGACAAACATACAACATGCTTCATGCTGGGCACTGTATTGGGCCCTAGGGGGTAAACAGACATGGCCCCTGACTTCACAGAGCTCCAAGTCTAGCTAAGGGAGACAGTAATGATAACACAGTGTGATGGGAGAAAATGCAAAACGGCAGGGGAATCGTATGGGGCACCTAATTCAGCCTGAGGACGAGTTAGGAGAGCCTTCCCAGAGAAAGTGACATCTTAACGGAAACTTGCAGATGAATAAAAGCCAGAGGGAGGAAGAATGTTCCAGGTTAGGGGAAAGAATATGTGAAAGCCCTGAGAAAAGTTAGTTGGAGCAACTGAAAGAAATCCAGTATGGCCAGAACACACGGGGCCTGTAGGCTACGTTAGGCAGTTTGAACTTCCCCTTTGAAGAGCTCCCAGGGAGGTATTTAAAAGTTTTAAGCAGGAGAGAGAGATGACCAGATAAAAGTTGTAGATAGATCATTTCTGCTGCTGCCCTGTGGAGACTGGACTGGAGGGACACAGGAACAGGAGATAAGGAGAGCATTTGCCCGGGGCATTGACGTCCTTGATCCAGGAGAGAACTGATAACAGCTCGGACAAGGGTAATGGCAGTGCCGAGGTACAGGACAGGGAATCTACAGGGCTTGGTAAAGGATGAAATCTGTGGGAAGGTGAGGGAGAAAAGGTTTTATTTCTGGTTAGAGGGAAGTGAGTCAGAGGATAGGAAGAACTCCAGGCCAGGGAGAGCTGAGGGCCCCTGAAAGGTGACACCGAGGGAGGGACATTTGGGGGCCTCCTGCTGGGCAGTGGCAGCCTCTCACGCAGCCTGGGCTCTTTGGGGCACAGGGCTACCAGAGGCCAGGAGCGGATGAGGGACTTCTGTTCCCGCCCCTCAGCGCTGTGCAGCCTCTGTGTGGACCGGGCCCTGGCTGGGTGAGCTTCCTTCTGGATGAAGGGTCTGGGCCCAGAAGGAGAAACTACCAGCGGCCCAGCTCTCCAGAGATGCGCCAGGAACTGAGTCGGCACCACACATGCTTTATCCCGAGCAAGGCTCATCAAATCCCAGCAGGGTCGGGGTGCTATCCTCATGCCTACAGATAGGAAATGGGGGCTCAGAGAGGTGAAGTGACCTGTCAACAGTCACACGGCCAGGAAGTGATGGTTTGATGGTCTTTCCATTAGACCTTGTTTCTCAGAGAAATTTTGATACCTCCATCAAATGGCCTCTACGCTCAGTCCCACCACTATGGCTGCCACAAAAGCAGAGTTTAAACTCGTCTCTGCCTGGGAGGGCAGGAGAGGTTGCAAGTGTATTTGAGGATGCTGTATTACAAGACCCAAGGCTGAAGATGCTGCAGGATGAAAAGGCACATCTCACAGGCATGGAGGAAGCAGCAAGAAAGTTATGGGGTGTTGAAGACAGGTGGTACTTAGAATGGGGCACGTTCTCTCTGGAAGCAGTTTGGAGCTAACGGGGTAAAGGCAAAGCAGTGTACAAAGAGCTTGGGGGGAACATCACCAGGAGGACTGGAATTCAAGAACACAGAGTTCAAAGGACTTGGAGAAATCACCTAATGAGGCCCCCAGGCATCATTCCTGCTGGGTTCTTTCTTCATTTTATCATATTTTCCTTGTTTTTAAAAATGTGGGCTGGAGTATCAAAGGGCACAGTCAGCAAAGTGAAAAGGCAACATATGGCATGGGAGAAAATATTTGCAAATCATATATCTGATATGGGGTTAATATGCGGGATACATAAAGAACTCTTACACTTCAACAACAACCAAATAACCCAATTAAAATATGGGCAAAGGACTTGAATAGACATTTCTCCAAAGAAGATATACAAATGGGCAGGAAGCACATGAAAAGATGCTCAACGTCACTAATTATTAATCAAAACCACAGTGAGATACCCCTTCACACCCATTAGGATGGCTGCTATGAAAAAAAACACCCAGAAAATAACAAGTGTTGGCAAAGATGTGGAGAAATTGGAACCCTTGTGCCTCACTGCTGGGAATGCTGCAGCCACTATGGTAAACCGTATGGCAGTTCCTCAAAAAATTAAAAATAGGATTACCATATGATGCATAACCCCATTTATGAGTATATGTCCACAAGAATTGAAAGCAGGGCCTCAGTGAGATATTTTCATGCCTATGTTCATAGCAGCATTATTCAAAAGAGCCAAAAGGTGGAAGCAACCCAAGTGTCCACAGACAGACAAATGGATAAACAAAATGTGGCATAAACATAGAACGGAATATTATTCAACCTTAAAAAAGAAGAAAATTCTGACATATGCTACAATATGGATGAACCTGGAGGGCGTTATGCTAAGGGAAAGAGGCCAGTGATGAAAAGGCAAATGCTGTGTGCTTCATCTCTATGAAATATCTAAAATAATCATATTCATAGAAACAGAAGGTAGAACGGTGGTTACCAGGGGCTGGGGGCAGGAGAAAAGGGGAGTTGTGTAATGGGTCTAGAATTGCAGTCATGCAAAGATAAAAATTTCTGGATACCTGTTTCAGAACAACGTAAATATACTTAATACTACTGAATCCTATACGGTTGACCCTTGAACAACATGGGTTTGAACTGTCAGGTCTACTTAATACATGGATTCTTTTTTCAATAGATACATATTATAGTATTATGATTCTCAGTTGGTTGAATCTGTGGTGCAGAACTGTGGATATGGAGGGTGGATTTTCAACTGCCCGGAGGGTCAGCACCCCTTAACCCCTGTGTTGTTCAAGGGCCAACTGTACTTAAAAATGATTAAGGTGGTAAATATTATGTTAAGTATATTTTATCACAATTACAGTCTTTAAAAAATATTAAATGTGGGCTGGAATCGATATTTCGGGGAGTTCCTTCTCTCTGTAGAAACCTCAGCTCCACTTTCCCCTGTTTTTCTGAGCCTCTTCCAGAAAACTTTTTCAGACAATGGGAAGAGTGGGAATGATTCTCTGACCAGGCCACTTCCAAATCTCCTCCCTCCCTCCCCAGCCTGCAGAGTCCCTCCTCTTTCGCTTACACCCGATGGATGTTCTTAGCCTGTTTCCAGTGTGTTCGTGGAATGTGCATTCTCAGAGGTACTGGATGAAGGCTGTTGACGAGGAGAAAGGTGTGGACAGCTTGTTCCAGCCCTGTAAGTTACAAGGAGCTCTGGGCTTGTCCAGCAATAGCATAGCTTTGTAGATTTCAGGCAAGCCTATGCTTCCTCTGAAATGTTCTTTCACTGCAGGTACAAAAACACAGTAAACCACGATCCAAAAAAACCCTGTCCACCCGTGAATGGTGCTTTGTAAGCTGGTTAATGTATAACACTTTAGAAAGCTGGGCAGGGAGCATGTTTGCTTTTCCAACAGGAACCACATCAGGGGTGTCAGATGCCAATAATCCCAGGATTCTGTGGTCATAGGCTTTGAATCTGCAGCCAAACTTTGGCATCCAGACGTAGAGGCCAGTGATTTCCAACCTTTTCACCACCAAGGATCCCTTTTATTACTTTTTCCCCTGTGGGCCTCACATTTGGAAAAATTTTTATCTAGCAAAGCTATATTTATTATGGAATAATTCATTTTCCCAATTTTTGACTCACTCGGTGCTTCTGATCCGCGTGAGATAACCACACCAAGCAGTCAAAAGCAAAGAAACGTGATATTGTACTTAGCTCTCTGTGGCTTTGTCTTGGCTGTATGTGCAATTTCTAGGAGACTTTTTAAAAAATATTTCAAAAAATAGCTTAAGAACACCAGTTACTCCCTTTAGAGACCTGCAGATTGAGAACTGCCGGTACAAGGTAGTGGAAGCTCTGACAGGATGGCTATCAGCTGAAGAGGCTCCACATCCCATGAACCACAAGAAGAACAGAATCTGTTCATCAGGAGGCCTCTCTGTTTTATTTCACTAGCTTAAGTGTTCCGTTTTTTTTTTTCCCCATGCAGAGGGAGTGATGAAAGAGATTGTTCCCCAAACAAAAATAACAAATGTTTACCAAGCCGCTACCTAGATGTCTGGTACTGTGACAGGACAAGTCGCAGACAAAGTCTGCCTCCCCCAGATCCTCTGCTCCCCAGTTCTAAGTCACGCTCCCTCTGGATTGAGGATCTTTGGTCAGAGGGCGTCATCTAAGCCAAACGTCCCTTCCCACATGGAATACAAGTGGACACGTCTATGTGCCTGTCTACGCTACTATACTGGAATCCTCTTGAGGTCAACCACTTGGTCCTATTTTTCTCTGTAACTCTACATCTCCACCAACCAGCGCAGTGCAGTGTCCGGCACCGGCAAGTGCTAGTGGAATGAACTACAGTGAATTCTAGGCTGAGTAAATAGTTGAACTCTTGGGAACTAGACTGTGAGCTCCTTAAGGGCAGACACTATCTTATTCATGTCTGTGTTCCCAGTGCCTGGCACACCATATGGCACAGAGCAGTTACTCAGTAAATGCCTGGGTGGATGCACGCATGAATGGATTCCATAATGCAGGAGCTGGTACCCTGCGGCTGGACACCCGGTGATGAAGCATGGACTGGTTATTATAGGCACACAGGTCACGGGCCACAGGTAGAACCGCTTCTCACCATTTATTTTTGTAAGCCATCACCCGGGGCTGCCATGTCTCTGGCTAACCCTTGGCTAACCACTCCCTTCTGCAACACTCAGTATAGCTCTGTCCTCTCCCTCCTACCTCATCACCCTCCCACCTCATCACCCTCCCACCTTGGCATGATTGAATATATACACCAACATGCACCGGGCCGATAAAAGAGCATGGTTCAGAGCCCTGGCACCCCATTTTGGAAAGGGCACTGACCCCTACTATAAAAGAAGCTCAGAAAGGACAGAGAATGAATGCGGCCGAGACATGTCTCTCCCTGTGGTGTCACTGGGTGTAATTTAAGCAGAGGCATTCCTGCAGTTGTTACACCCAGGCAAGTGTGGGGAATGAAACAGTTGTCTGTGACTGATTTAAACTGTGGTTTTTGACAACTGTGGCCTGGATTGAAGTGTCCCATCTGTTAAATTTAGTGTCCAAGGGAGCTGTGAACATGAGCTCTCATAGCAGCAGCTTCAGTTCTGTGGGGTCCTTGACAACTCAGGAAGAGTTTCTATCCCCAAACCAAATTGGACATTTTCTCTGCATCTAAGGGTTGTTTTAATTAATACAGTTATTCCTGGCAGGATACTGGAATGCAGGAACAAGGTGGGAAGAACGTGGAGGGGGCAGGGAGGGGAATGGGGAGAGCCTCTTTTCAAATATTTAAGAAATAACCAGGACTATCCTTATGCAAAGGTCACCCAAATACCCCCTTCTCAAATTCCCACCTCTACCCCCATCCTCACCCCATCCCCATCGCCCTTTTCTCTCAGCCCGAAGTCCCCTGATAACCCCTGCTTCTAGCAAAAGCATTGTAAGCTCCCATTCAAATTAAAACCTGATTAAGACATTACCAACCGTTAACATCTACTGAGCATTTTCCTTTCAGATTTACGCTTGTAACATGATAGAGCCCAGAAGAAAAAAACGATATGGTTTGGATGGAGGAAAGTAAGAGAAAAAGATACTGCATAGAGAAGGCGGTCCTGGGTGAGACTTTGCCAGTGATAGAAGGTGAGAGTTCTGCATGGAGAAGGCAGGATGGCTCTATTGCCATCCAAAGAGAAAGGATGGTGATGGGAATTCCCTGGTGGTCCAGCAGTTAAGACTTCGGCTTTCACTGCTCTGGACCCGAGTTCGATCCCCGGTCTGGGAACTAAGATCCCACAAACCCACACGGTGTTGCCAAAAAAAAAAAAAAAAGAGAGAGAGAGAGAGAAGGGAGGAGGGCAAAGTGTGCAGGCGAGGAGACCCGTGGCACGCCATTTTGCCCTAGGTGGGCCCTTGCTCACTGTCTCCATCCCAGAGGAGCTTGGTACGAAAGAAGTTTCTATTATACCCATTCTCAGTGGAAGCCTTCCCAGCTGCCCCAGTCAACTAATCCATGACTGTCTACGACTATATTTGGCGAGGCAGCCTCCTGTGTCTACAAATACCAGCTTGGGGAACTCACGTAAACTCCTCACTCCTCCAGATTTAGGCTATCCCCAGTGTGATCTCCCATTATTTGCCAACATGAACTCTGAAACCCAGCCCCGCCAATCCACCTCACTGTTCTTTCCTGGAGCTCATCCCCAACACACACCACATTTCCATCTGGCTGACTCCGGGCCTGAAACGCTGCAGATCTCTCTACCCCATTCCCCAAATGCCTACTTTCTCTCAAAACACTATGATCCTTTCGGGCCCAGCTCAAGTCTCATCTACTGCTGAAGAAGTTCCAGACAATTCTAAATTCTGCAAAATGAAAACAAAAATTACAAACGCACAATCTACTGGAGGATGTAGAAAATAAAATAGACAATTATAGTAAAAGTGTGATGAATGAAGCATGTAGGTTCAAATCCTGGTCCTGCTACTTACTAGCTGCATAATTATGGTTGAATCATTCAACTTCTTTGAACCTCAGTCTCCTCATCTAAAATGGGGAAATGAACAGTACTTACCTCATTGGGCTAATGGAGAAATTGAATTAAATAATGCATGTAAGGTACCTGGCACAGGGCTGCTCCCTTCTGTTCCAGGGCCTTAGACATGATCCAAGAGGCATTAAGGGCTGATGGAGGGTTTGTCCCTGTTTCTTTGGGCTGAAGATTCTATAGGGAAAAGCTTTGACAGAGAAGCAGAAATACGCAGCTTAAGCAAAGTGCCCCTGGGGTGGAGGAGAAGAGTGAATGTCTGTAGGAGTGTTGGGAAAGGAAGAGGTCTGACTTCCTGGTGGAGGCCAGACTGCAGGGGCTGTTTGGAAATGAAAAGTGGAAGCACTATCTTGGTTGAAGGCCAAGCTGGACAAAGTACCACTTGGTAGACAGCAATCACTCCTCAGCTTCTGGAAAGGGGAGAGAGAAGGAGAAATGCACCCCACCACCTGCACCCACATTCTGTGAGTCACAAACTACAGAAGGCTTAGGGTCTTCCCTACTGAGGGACAGGCGCTGCCCCTCGCCTCAAGGGAAGCAAGAGCTCATTGCTGGGGGTCCGCATGACAAGAGAGTCCCCAGATCACATTTCCTCTTGGCCGCTTAGGAAGCCCCTGGTGCCCCCTTTCATTCCCACCACACTTGCCTCCTCCCAAGAGCTGATGGGTTCAGTTGTATGAAAAGTCAGCCTTCAGAAGAGTAATTCTAAGTTCAGGACCACAGGAACCTTCACCAAGACTTGGAGTAAGCACCTTAGATGCCTTCAAAAACTGATATCCTCACTATAAGTGTTTGGCTTTTTTAGTGCTCTTGTGTCTTGGCTACTGACCTTCTTCCCATGGTTCTCTAGCTTTAGGAAGTTTCACTCTCCAAGTAGGATTCTGTTAAATAGGAAAAACTATACTATCTTTCTGTCAGAGGGAGCAGCAACGTCACCCACTGTTGACATCTCCAACTTGACGTCTCCCATGGTCCCTGTGCTGGGGCAGAGCCGCCAAGTGGCACCAAGGCATGAAGAAAGCTACCAGGCATAGGCCTTTGTCTGACAGCTCACAGTTGAACTTCACTTAGGGCAAGGGGCTCCAAAGGGATGAGGCACCAGCCTGGAAATCTTCCAGAGGAATCCTTGTATCTGCGTATAATTCCCTCACCAATCTTGGAAGTGTTTGTGCATGCCCTGTTCCTGAGGGTATGTATGCTCTTCTGAAGAGGGTGTCTTACTTAGGATTAGAGCTCTATAGAGGGTGAAAGGGAAGGAATGAAGGAAGAAGTTCACTAAGATTGCCTCCAGACCCCAAACTTGGGCCCAGCTAACCATGGCAGTATGGCACGATGGAAGTAGCCAGGCCTTCCACCCAAAAGCCGGGATTTGAATCTCAGCTCTGCCACAGAAAGACCCATCTTAGTGTTGTGAAAACTAAGCATGATGATATACAGGAAGCACACTGTGCATGACACACGTTCCGTCAAAATCAGCTGAAGCAGAGGTGCTAAGGAAGAATTTGCTTCCTGTGCTTGGAATATCAGCTCATTTGGGGGGCAGTGTGCTCGTGTTCATTCTCTAAACCTGTTACTCCCAATGTTTTCCACTAGTCCAGAACTCCCACCACTCTTATAACCCTCTCCCTTTGCTGCCCGCTTAAAGGAGCCAAGATTTAGCCAGACCTCAAGGTGGGAGAAGACCTCTTGCGCACCACGAGGCAGGTCTCAGGCCTGTACTCTCTGGGCTTTGGTTTTCTCACAGTCCGGTCAGTGTGCTGTGCTCCACTATCTTTTCCCACCCCCATCCCTTAGCTGTTCCTTCCTCCCCTTCATCTTATCAAAGCCATACTTATCCTTCAAGGCCCAATTCAAATTCCTCGTCCCATGAATCCTCCTCCCATGCTCTATCATCGTGAATACATCCCACACATATTCACCCTTAACAAGCCTGGTTGTACGAATGTGACTGTTTCGTTTCCAGGAAGCATGGAGGCGATCTGAGAACTAGGGCCAGTCAAATCTTCTCTCTTTTCCATATCCTTGCATGCCTTCAAGGAGCAAGCATTATGCCAGGCTCTGGGGCTAGAGGTGAACTAGACACAGTCCCTATCCTCAAAGTGGGGTAAACACCTCGGAGAAAGGCTTAAGATGAGTGCTGTGCCATTTGAGGTCGCTGGCCGGGGTCAGGTATTCAAGGTAGAGAAAAGGGCACTTGGAGAGACCTGGGGAAAGGGAAAGTCATGCCATGTTCTGAGGATGATTAGAGCACCGTGTAGTGCAAACTTTGGCCACACAACAGGAAACATGGCTGGAGATGGAGAGTGAGGCCACCTCTGAAGGGCCTGGTTTTTGAAGCTAAAGAATCTCAATCATATCCTGTAAGCAATGGGAGCTGAGGGAGCTTTCTCTATGCTAGCAGTGAACATATTTTATATCAACTCTCTGTCCACTTGTCAGTTTTTCCTCCAGCACTGTTTCTCACCCAGGGCTGGTTTTGCCCTCTACGAGAACTTTGGGCAGGTCTGTGGGCATTTTTAGTTGTCATAACTTGGAAGATGCTACTGGCATCCTGTCAGTAGGGGGCCAGGAATATTGCTGAACATGGTACGACATACTGAACAGCCCCCACAACAAAGAACTGCCCAGTCCCTAATGTCAATTGTACCAAAGATGAGAAATCCTGTCCTACAAGAATGACTATGGTCTCTCTCTTCAAGGTCCAGCAGGTTCTCAGATACTGTGAGTGCTCGAGTGCTTAATAAACATTGAATGAATGATCTGAATGTCCCAGATCCTTTTCTGGGAAAAGTGTATATCTAAATAGCTACTGCTCTATTTAATTACTCTCTTTCCCAACACATTCTCTGTGTGTCTGTCTCCATCTATTCGATTGTAGTTCCATGAGGGCATGGACTCTGGCTGGTTCACTGTTGTCTCCCCAGCAGTTAGGTGAGTGGCTGGCAACTATTAGGTGCTCATACATGTTTGTTGAATCACTGAATGGTAGATCTGATGAGTGGGGCTGGGGATAGAGACCAGAGGAAGCTAGGGTTTGAAGTAATTGAGATTTCTCCTTTCCTGGCAAGAGGCAGAAAGGGGAGACTGACAGTCCTGAAGATCTTCTGTACTGAATTTCCCCAAACCTACTCTGTCCTTTGGACCATGACTTCCAGTTTTCAGAAGTTTAATTATCGTGTGTCTTGGATATTTTTAGGCTTATTCTGTTTGGGGTTCACTCAGCTTCTTTAATTTGTAGGCTTATATCTTTTGACAAATTTGGAAAATTTTTAGCCACTATTTCTTCAAATATTTTTTCAGCCCCACACTCTTTATTCTCTCCTTCTGAGATTCCAATGATACAAACATTAATTCTTCTGCTATTGTCCCACAGATCCCTGAGGCCCTGTTCACATTTTTTTTCAGTCTATTTCCTCTCTGCTTTTCAGATTGGGTAAGTTCTATTCATCTGTCTTCACATTCACTGATTCTATCCTGTTATCTCCACTCTACTATTGAGCCCATCCAGTAAGTATTTTTGTTGTTTCTGTTATTGTATTTTTCAGTTCTATAATTTACCTTTAGTTCTTCTTTACATTTTCTATTTCTTTCCTGGGATTTCCCATGTTTTTCATTTGTTTCAGAAGAATTTGTAATTGCTCGTTGAGGCCAACTAACCCCGCCTCACATTGCCTTGTTCAGTCTTCTCCCTGCAGGATGGGCGTGGAGACTCAGCACAGCTAGACTAGGCTGGTAGCAGGGCATAGAAGATCAGCTCCCCACTCAGCTCCACTGAAACCCCAGGGGAGTGGTGTGCCGTTGTTCCATTGATGTTTAGTTGGAGTAGGGTGGGAAGTGCCCCCCAAAAGGTGTTATATTATTAGATGACCCTTTTCCTAGGCCTTTGACTAGGAGGAATGGGCTTTCCTTAGAACTATTTTTGGTTGGTGCCTGTTGGAAGTTTTGGGTTGGGGTTTCTGCAGAGTCCTATCTGGAATATATGGGGAGGAAATAAGAAAACCCAGGGGACTCAAGGCTGTGTTGTTCCTCAAGTCCTGAGGTCCTTAGGTTGCCTGCCTTCTTCTCACCTTTCAGTCTTCCTATGTTTGTTTGTTGTGGTAGGTCCAGTGTTTTTTAGTTGTAGGAGGGAGGACCTGGGAGGGAAGGAGGGGAGAACGGTATTATTCTATTTTGGCCAAAGCCAGAAGTCTGGGCCATGAATTTTAACCTTATGTCTCATTTTAGGCATTAGAGCAAGTCAGTCACCACCTGCTAGGAGAGGTTTTGCGATGTGTGTGTAATAAACATGTCTTGCATCTCTATACACCGTGAGAGTTTTCCCAGTGCTTTTATCCAGGATTTCATTTGATCTTCATGACAATCCAATGAGGTAGGTACTATTGTTAGTATCTCCATTTTATCAATGAGGAAACGGACACACTCAGAGATCAGTTAATTTGCCCAGGGGTGGCAGAGCTGACATTTGAGCCCAGGCCTCCAGGCCCTAGTTTAGGGCTCCCTTCATCGTACAGGTTACCAGCCTGATCTACCTCTCACCCACCAGCTACCCTTAGGGCACCCAGGGTTTTCCAGCCTGCCTTCCCCCCCTGGACTCCACCCTCCTCCCTCTTTTGCTCTAGATCAGTCAGCAGGGATTTTACAAGTGCCCAGCACTGTGGCTTCACAGTAATAGGTTCCAAAGGGCCACTTAGACCTCAGTCATCCCAGTCAATCCAGACCAGCAGGGAGGGGCTGGCCAGTGGGAGCTCGTCCGTATTCTCTAGACATTGCAGCTGGGGGATTTAGCAGAAATGTTAGCTGGGGCCAGGACTTGTGCAGTCACACAAGGCCCTGTGCTTCGAGAGGTCCCGGGCCTGGCTTAATGCTCTGCCATCACCATCGCGAAATGACTTATAAATTTGAACAAGCGGCCCTGCATTTTCATTTTGCACTGGGCCTCACAAATGATGTAGCCGTTTGGGGCTGAGGCCCAACCTAGTCACCTCTCTGGGAGCAGGGTTCAGTCTCCCAGAAAAGAGCAGAGGAACCTGCAAAGTTATGGCCTTGAATGAAAGGCCCCCAAGCATGAAATCTGTTCCTGTGAATTTCACACCACACTCCCATTCTTTTGTAGTCAGTCAGGCTCAGTGACCTGTGTGAACTTTCTCCCTGAGCCGAGAGAGCCCTGCCACCTCCAAGTCTTGGCTACATTGCTCAGCTCTACCAGACGACTGGTACTCCATCTCTCAAAAATGGTTTCTGATTAGACAGAATATATCTGATGCATATATAAACCTCCCCACTACATATAATCTCTTTTTAAAAAAATCGAGGTAATATTGATTTATAACGTTACATAAGTTTCATGTGTACGACACCGTATTTCTACTTCTGTATACACTACAGTGTGCTCGCCACTCAGAGTTTAGTTTCCATCCGTCACCACGCAGTTGACCCCCTTCACTCCTTTAGCCCTCCCCACACCCCTTTCCCCTGTGGGAACCACTATTCTGTTCTCTGTATCTATATGTTTGTTTTTGCTTGGTTTGGTTTGTTCATTTATTTTACTTTTTAAAATTCCACTTAAGGGTGAAATCATACAGTAATTGTCTTTCTCTGACTTATTTCACTTAGCACAATATATGCTTATTTCACTCAGCATAATATATGCAGATGGCCAACAGGCACATGAAAAGATGTTCAACATCTCTAATTATTAGGAAAATGCAAATCAAAACCACGATGAGATATCACCTCACACCTGTCAGAATGGCTATAATCAAAGAGGAAAAAAATTTTAGAATGCTGGAGAGGATATGGAGAAAAGGGAACCCTCATACACTGTCGGTGGGAATAAATTGGTACAGCTAGTATGGAAAATAGTATGGAGATTCCTGAAAAACTAAAAATAGAACTAGCATATCCGATCCAGTTATTCCACTTCTGGGTATATATCCGAAGAATATGAAGACACAAATTTGAAAAGATATATGCACCCCCTGGTTTATTGCAGCATTATTTACAGTAGCCAAGATATGGAAACAACCAAAGTGCTCATCAACGGGTGAATGGATAAAGAAGATGTGGGACTACTGGGCATATACCCTGAGAAAACCATAGTTCAAAAAGAGTCATGTACCACAATGTTCATTGCAGCTCTATTTACAATAGCCAGGACATGGAAGCAACCTAAGTGTCCATCGACAGATGAATGGATAAACAAGATGTGGCACATATATACAATGGAATATTACTCAGCCATGAAAAGAAATGAAATTGAGTTATGTGTAGTGAGGTGGATGGACCTAGAGTCTGTCATACAGAGTGAAGTAAGTCAGAAAGAGAAAAACAAATACTGTATGCTGACACATATATATGGAATCTAAAAAAAAAAAAGAAAAAAAAAAGTCATGAAGAACCTAGGGGCAGGACGGGAATAAAGACGCAGACCTACTAGAGAATGGACTTGAGGACATGGGGAGGGGGAAGGGTAAGCTGGGATGAAGTGAGAGAGTGGCATGGACATATACACACTACCAAATGTAAAATAGGTAGCTAGTGGGAAGCAGCTGCATGGCACAGGGAGATCAGCTCAGTGCTCTGTGACCACCTAGAGGGGTGGGATAGGGAGGGTGGGAGGGAGGGAGACGCAAGAGGGAAGAGATATGGGAACATATGTTTATGTATAACTGGTTCACTTTGTTATAAAGCAGAAACTAACACACCATTGTAAAGCAATTATACTCCAATAAAGATGTTAAAAAAAAGATGTGGAATACTACTCAGCCATAAAAAAGGTGAATTCTTATCATTTGCAACAACATGGATGGACTTTAACAGTACTATGCTAAGTGAAATAAGTCAGATGGAGAAAGGCAAATACCGTATGATTTCACTCCTTTTGTTTTTAAAATTGAAATGTTTGAGATAGTTGAAGAGTCTCCTGCAGTTTTAACAAATAGTACAGAGAGATTCCGTTTCCCCTCTCCCCAGCTTTTTCTAATGATAACATTTTGCAAAACTCTACTATATCACCACTAGGATATTGATGTTGATACAATTCACAGATCTTATTCAGATTTCCTGTTTCACTTATACCCATCTGTGTGTGCATTTAGTTCTCTACAATTTTATCACACGTGGGTTCATGTATTCTCCACCACAGTCAAAATACTGAACAGTGCCATCACCTCAAGGATCTTTCGTGGTATTACCCTTTGTGACTGCACCCACATCCCTCCTGCAACCCTCTTCCCCACCAGTGGCAAACACTAATCTGTTCTCCAGTTCTAAAATTAGGACATCTGGGCTGGTTGCAGGTTTCGGCTATTATGAATGTCACCTCTGTTTTTGACTGTGTGTTCTTATGAATTCATGGTCACTTTAAATGAGTTACTAAAGCAAGATTTGTCAGGAAAAGTCTTTGAATCTCCTATCAGTCAATGGTTTTATTTTTCAATTTAGAGGCAACACAGGCCAGGAGAAAGCTATAGGGCTTTGGAGTTGGGAGAATTGTTTTTTTTAATAATAACAGGGCTCCATTATTTCCCTCCTGCGTGGCCTGGGGCTGGTTACTTAACACTCCACAGCCATCACCTCCACCATCATCACCCCACCCTCCACTCAGCATCTCCACTATCTTTGTTTACCAGGAAAAGCGAAACCTCTGTGCAGAGTTGCTTTTGTGAAGATTAAATGAGATAGCACATGAAAGCTCCCAGTATTTTGGGGCTTTCCAGAGTCCCTTCTTTCTTGACACCAGCTGAGGAGGGGGAATGAATCGAAAATAGTGAAAAGTTGAAACTGTACATTTTAATAGTGCAGTTTGAATACTCCTAAGTATTTGCAACAAGGGGAAAATAGGACAAGAATGAGTGTACAACTGGGACTTATAATTAGCTTAACTTCTAAAGAGCTCTAGGAGGGAACTGGGAAGACTTCTTTAAACTAAGTCAAACAGGACCCTGTCCCGTCCCTCACGCCCTCTCCCAACACTGGGGAGGCTTAATTAGTTTAGCAGCTCTTTTCTTTCAAGATCTGCCTATAACAAGCTATAGTCTCCCTTAGTCCAATTTTGCAAAAATTCTAGATTAGTAGAGCCCAGATGAATGACGTTTTATTGGGATTGAAAAAGAGTCCTTTACCCCATGTTGGAAAACTTTCATAATTCTGTTTGGTTTTAACCCCCTCCCAATCTTTCCTTCACTCTCTGGCTCAATGACGGCTCAAGGCTGCCTCCACCCTTTTTGTTCTAATTCTATGAGCTTTTCCCCGGCACTCAAAGGGCTGTTGATGGATACGTAGTTTTGCCAAAGAGATATTGGGTTGGCCAAAAAGTTCGTTCGTGTTTTACTGGACCATCTCATGGAAAACCCTGAACAAAATTTTTGGCCAGCCCAATACTATCATTCCCCTCAGACTGCCCCCGCTTCTCAAGTTTTGAAATCCCAGAAGACAGTTCTGCTTGATTTTCTAAGCACTTTCTGTGAGTGCGTGATGGGTCCATCTCAGGGAGCCTTGCTAAGTTGCTACTGACTTGCATTCCGAGTGTCTCTGGAATCCATCGCCAAGTATTCACTGCACATCTACCTGGGGCCTTGCCCTGTGCTCCACACTGTGGGGAGTGCAAAAGCCAGAGCTGTTGTCCTCAAGGGGTTTGCAGTTTGAGGAAACCCAAGTACACACATGAAACAGTTGGAGAATGATTACGAAGAACCCTGTGGGATAGGACACGGACTCAAAGTGAGATGATTGGTCAGAGAGGTTGGAGATCAGTGAGGGAGGAAGAAGGCTTCATGGAGAAAGTAAGGTTGGAGGCTCAAAGGATAAGCCAGACTTGGATAGATGGAGGAGTGAGAAAGGACAGTCCCAGTAGGGGGACATCTTGAGTAAAAACATGGGGGCAGGGGGAGGCTTGAACCATGCTTCCTGACCTGAGTTCTGGGTTGCCTCAGTTCCTGACTTCTTGTCTTGCCTTCTGCTTATGGCCTCGCCCACCCTCACCTGGTACCCAGTGCTCAGTTCTCTGGGGCAGACACTCAGCTACAATGTATGCTTAAGTTTTGAATGCCAGCTGCATCCAAAGAATCATCCCCACCCAACCTTCCCAACCCTGAGTTCCCTACCCCAGCGCCCATCAGTGGTGGTGATGTTCCTGAAAACGTCCAGCCGTGAGATTTGGAACACAAAGGCCAGCTAGACCAGCACCAAGGAGTAGTGGGGAAATCAATCACAGGAAATGGCTAAAATGACATCCCATGGTGGAGGAAGGGCCTTGGTAACCAAACAGAGGGGTACAGATGTGATATAGTCAAAGATTAGGAACCACCGTAACCATTTATTTCTATTACTAGGGACAGAGGTTTCCTTTGACTAATATTAAGAAACTAGAGCCCTTTAGTTGACAGGGAAAATGAGCTGTTTCCCCTAATTAAAGGAAATTCTGCCGACAGCCCAGTGAAGACTATTTTTGTGTTAACCAGGCCAACAGGGAAGACATCCAATTTACCCCCTCCCAAAGTCTTGGTTGAACTCCACCCCACACTGGCCCAAGGCTATTTGGTTTGGAAGCTGACAGTCCAACCTCTTCCGTGGCTTCTGTTCACACTCTCACTGGCCTTGGGGGATTGTAAAGTCAAAAGAAGCAGGGACTGCAGTCAGCTGGCCAAAACCAAATGCTGCCCCACACCACGGCCGTACCACACTCCACACCGGGTGCAGCTGGATTTTCCCCATAGGGGAAGTCGATTTTACAACCTAGGGGTGGAAAATGCCCGAGATGGGAGAGGAGATCGGGCGAGGAATGCAGCTGGAGGATGCAAAAGGACAGACTCCAAGACCTGGGTGTGTGTTGAGATGGAATTAACCAGAATCTTATAGCATCTTGGACAGAGTAGCCACCAATGTGCTCTACCAATCCTGGGCTACTGAATCAAAACGATTCTTACAACTATCCCCGCAAACTTTTGAAGGAGGTTGAGAGTCCGCCTGCCGATGCAGGGGATGCGGGTTCGTGCCCTGGTCCGGGAAGATCCCACATGCCACGGAGCAGCTGGGCCCGTGAGCCATGGCCGCTGAGCCTGCACGTCCAGAGCCTGTGCTCCGCAACGGGAGAGGCCACAGCAGTGAGAGGCCCGCGCACCGCAAAAAAAAAAAAAAAAAAAAGAATAAGTCAAATGTACCACTTTACCCGGAATGTGAAACAAACAAAAAAAAATAGCACAGACTGAAAACTTCCACAAAATAAATGAATGGCTGGTCTTTAACTCATTGAGGGCTGAGATCATGTTTCTTATTGCTCTCCATTATATCCCCAGGACCTAACATAGTATCTGGCACATAGTAGAAGCTCAGTAAGTGCTTGTTGAATGAATAAATGAATCACAGTAATAATAGCAATGACAGTAATAAATATGTATTGAGCCCCAATTGTACCCCAGGCAGTGCTCTAAGTAATTTACATGTGTTAACTAGCTGATTGGATCCTCACAGCAGCCCTCTATAAAGTAGGCTCATTATTATTCCCATTTTATAGAGCAGGAAAGCAAGGCACAGGAGGATGGTTCCTTGCCCGAGGGTATAGGACGACTAGTAAGCAACAGAGCTTGAATCGTTACTTACTGAGAGAAGGCAGGGGCACCCTGGCTATCTCTTGACCACTTGTGGTCACTCAGTGTTCATAATGATCAACCAAATGTACTATGAGGCAGACGCAAAGTGGCGATTATTTATTATTTCCCCTGCCTGGGATGCTCTCCTCAGTCTCCTGTATCACCCTACCACAAATGCACACATCACTCCTTTCTTCCTATTAGAATCCCACTCATGCTTAAAGATGCAGTTCAAATTTCACCTCTTTTACCAAGCCTGTGCTGACTACTCTTGCTGGAAGAGCTCTCTCCCACTTTGGAACTCCTATGGCACTCGTGGGCCATACCACTCATTTGATACTTGGAAGCTAGATAGCATGCCAGTTAAGAGCCAGAGTTTAAAGTTGGACACGGTTGGATTTAAATTCCAGCTCTGCCAATTTACTAGGTGTGTGACTGTGGACAAGTTACTTAACCTCTCCATCAAAGAGCATGATCTTTGAACTGGAAAGAGAATTAAAGCCCAAGATAGATGAGGAGATAATAAGGGAGTACTTAGTTGCCTTCAATGAGTTCAAGTTTCCAGGCCCGGACAAATTACATCCGAGGCTACTGAGAGAATGTGCAGATGTGATCACAGAGCCAGTCTTAGTAACCTTTGAGAAATTATGGCAAAGGGAATAGGTAAGAGACGCAAAGAGGCAGGCAAACGTTGTTCCAAGTTTGATTGAAGGGGAGGGGGCTGGTGTTGCAGAGTGCAAAATGTCTATCCTGGAAACTGCAGACCAGTGAGCATGGCATTGGTCTTTGGCAAAAGCATAGAATGCACTATTAAGCAGATCATTTTTGAGGCTTTAGAAAGGGAGCGGAAATCACTAGGGGTAAGCATGAGCTCACTAAAAGCAAGTCATGCTTAACTAAGCCCATTTCCTTTTTTGAATGGATATCTAAAAGGGTAGATGAAGGGGATACCATAGTGTAATGTATCTGGATTTCAGTGAGACGTTTGAAAAAGTCTTACGGTATCCTCGTGGAGAAGGTGGAAAAATTGGAGCTGGTTGGTAGCAGAAGTTATATGGATTGCTTCAAGTTTGAACAACCTTATTAAAAATGATTTTTAATAAGGGGAGGGCTCTAAGGTCATGCTGCAGTCTTCTGTCCTGGACTCTCTCTCATTCAATATTTTTATTAGTCGAGTTGATCAAATATGCAGATAAAAGAAACTTGGTGATACAGAGCTGCACTTTCAATGGAGGCGATATCGCCCCCAAGAGGGCAAAATTGCTTCTTGAGGAGTGAAAAAAACCCTTTACACATAGAGCCCAGACCTGTAGAGAGTAAATAAACATATACACAGCATATCAGTATTATTAAAATTTCACAGGCAGAGATTAGAGAAAAATGTCTTAGAAGGCTCCTTAGAGGTGTAAAAATGGAAAAAAAAAAGGTTGAGAAACATTGGTATAAAGAATATGGTATTTTAGATGAGAGACTCAAGATCTAGAAAAATCATAAGAGAGGTAAATTCAAATACAAAAATAAACAAAGTGGGACTTCCCTGGTAGTCCAGTGGTTAAGACTCTGTGGTTCCACTGCAGGGGGCGCAATTTCGATCCCTGGTCGGGGAGCTAAGATCCCTGGTGCGTGGCCAAAACAATAAAATAAAATTTAATTTAATTTAAAAATAAATACGACAAATAAACAAGGTGATGGTTATGGAGGATGCATGTAAGGCCCGGCACCTAGGCTAAAATAAAAGTCAATTGTATAAGCATAGAATCAGGCAAATAATAGTAGTTCGTGCAAGAAACAGAAGAGGGTCTTAATTGAGCTACAAGCTCCACGTTGAGCAGACAACCCGAATGGAAGATCTGGAAACCATGTCCCATGAGGCATGATTTAAATGAACTGAGGATATTTGGCCTGAAGGACAAAAGACGTGGGCTGACATGACAGATATCTGTCATGTGAAAGAGGAATTAGAAATAGTTTATGCAAAGCTAACTTTTTGCTCAACCTAAGGAATACGTTTTTTTTGTTGTTGTTGTTTTTGGTTTTTTTGGCGGTACGCGGGCCTCTCACTGTTGTGGCCTCTCCCGTTGCGGAGCACAGGCTCCGGACGCGCAGGGTCAGCGGCCGTGGCTCACGGGCCCAGCTGCTCCGCGGCATGTGGGATCTTCCCAGACCGGGGCATGAACCCGTGTCCCCTGCGTCGGCAGGCGGACTCTCAACCACTGCGCCACCAGGGACGCCCAGGAATACTTTTTTTTTTTTTTTTTTTTTTAACAATTAGGGGATGTCCAAACGTGGAACAAGCTGCTTTACAGAGGGATGGGCTTTCCAGATTATCGGGATGATATTCCTGCACTGAGCGGGAGGGTAGATATAACCTCTAAAGTTTCTTCTAAATCTCAGATTCAACGATGCCCGACTCATTTGAAAGTTATGGACGTGGAAAAGATGGCTGATGAACCCAGACAAAACACCCTCCCTTGGTTTCAAAGCCAAAAGCCCACAATACGGGGCATACTTGCTTGAGAAATCTGTCACTCAGGAACCAAATCAGGTGCCAATACTGAGAGCCCTCATTCTCCCGGGTTCTGGTGTTTTGTGTTGCCCCCTACCTGTTGCTCAGTTTCCATCTTGGCATAGAGGGCGAGAAGGCACAGAGGGAGTTGTGGTGCAGTGCCAAGGAGGAGGTCGTAGAGATCAGAGTTAAGAGAACTGCTCAGATCTGTTTCATGAAAATATTGGGGCCAGTGAGTAGGGCAAGCACACTTCTTTTCCTTCTAAGTCTCTCTTTCTCTCCCTCTGTCTCTCTCCTCAACTAGCCAGCAGCAGATTTGGCGCAGGGATGGGGCAGAGGGTGGTAATTTCAGGTCAAAGGTTACCACCACATTGGTTGGGAGAGCTGGGGAATGAGACCATGGGAGTCCTCACCGTTTCTGAAAATTGAAACAAAAAAAACAACTTGAGAATCTAGTCCCTGGAACTGTGTCCCAGGGAATGTCTCAGGGAACAGGACCGTGATGGGGGTGCGGCATAGTATTCCCAGGGGTCTGAGTATCTCGCTGAAGCCCCTTGGTCGGCTGTTCAGTGCACACCCAGTTACGTGTTCTGCTTTTCACCTAACATCGTCAGGCAGACTCGTCACAGCCCCATCGCTAGAAATTAGGTTTCTTACAGCTGCCGTGCAATCAAACTCCATTCACTTTCCTCTTACTGCTCCCTTCTCTCTGCCCTTGGCCAGATGTAACCTGTTGCTTCACGAAGCAACCTTTTCTTGCCTGTGCCCCACCGTCTCCTCTTTCACACCCACCCACTCGCTGAAGTCCTCATCACCAGTGTAGATCCGTGTACAGGGCCGAGCCCACAAGAACTCTGCCAGCGCTTCAAGAGTTTTCTCTCCACGTCCTCTCTCGAGTCATGCTCAGGTCTGCCCTATTAACTCTGGGACAGAAAAGTCAGAAATCTCTCAGACCCCTCCCTGAAAAGTCCTATTTCTCCTTGGAACAGAAAGAGCTTTGGAACGTGTTTTCCTGGGTTTTTCAGTTTGCTGGTGGGTGGGTCTGGAGTGGGCATCCCGTCTGCACATCTGGTAGGGGTGCTTTCCAGATTTTCCTCATGACTCTGGATCAGTTTCTGACTGCTAGGCGGGGCAAAGACTCCTGAATTTTCTGCAAGGCACCTCCCCCTGTGAGCAGAGCTTGGTACAGCCCAAATAGTTTTCAGGTTAAGAAAGCCAGAATCTTTGTTCAGCCGCACTGACTGAACAGACTTTGTAGGGGTTACCTGGCTAAGAGCAGCGGCAGCGGCAGCGGCGGCAGCAGCAGCAGCAGCAACAAGGCTCCTTGGATAACTCAGGTGAGGAGAGAGGACATTCGCAAACTCATCCTGCAATTTTATTTGCTGGATAACTTAGAGTCTAAATGAAATGAAGGAACTTGCACTTTATAGGTAAACTCCGCAGCTATCATTTTATGGTTTGTCTGGATAGAATGTGTGTGCGTAATAGCAGTTTGGAAACTTCGAAACTAATGGAATTTTGGATTGCTTATTTGGGGGGGGGGCAAGGGGTAATTGTGGTTGTCTGGCCATGAGACTTTTCTGGTGATATCTGCTAGGGTTTTGTTTTGTTTTGTTTTTTGGTCTCCTGTTACTTAAAATACCTGGTAAGGAAGGACAAACCTGGGAGGCGAGTGTGAGGGGGGGAGAATCCCCATTTTCAGGGCTTTATTCTAGCTTCTGCTGACCCGCAATTGTAGGCAAATTGTTGAAATGCAGGCAGAATCTTGGAGCCACACTGTGTGCAAAAGGTCTTTAAGCCCTGGAAGTGGGGTCCATAAGTGGTACACTGTTGCACAGGAGGGAATGGCAGCAGAGTCTGTCCTGTCTGCAGAGCCGGGATCTTCCTGTCCTGGTGACAGGTTGATCTTGGCTATTTCATGATCAGCCCCTGGCTGGCCTGGTTTTGTTTTTCTCTGATTCTTGCATTGGTGTAAACTTAGATTTGCAGCTGGGGGCTCTATCCGTCCCTACCGCAACTACATTGTTCTGGGGGCTTAGCTGGACTACTTGACCAGAGCAGGCTGGGGTGAGAACGCGGTGGCAAAAGGATTGGAGCATTGCACTTAAAAATTGGTTCTGAGGATTTGGAGCTTGAAATATGGTGACAAGCACATAGGAAAATTAAACAAATTCTGCCATCCTGACAGTCACTTCTGGCTTCAGGATAAAGCATCCTGGTTTGTAATTAATGTTTTTATTGAAATTTGACTAATGCCTCATTTGCTAATATTTGTTGTGAAATTAAGGACATTTTATAGTCTGAAGGAATTTAGGAAAAGATTCTACGGGGGACGGCTAATTAACTTGCATTCCTCTTGCAGTTTGTGTGTATGTGAGTGTGTGTGCACAGACGCGCATGTGCGTTTATGAATACTTTGGATTTGAATAGCATTCTTTATTTATCCTTAGAGTCCTTAGCAGGCGAGGCAGAAGTCTAAACACTTGTGTAGTCAGGAATAGGTTAAAAAGCAGGCTTTCCGTATCCTTGGGAGTTTTCAGTCCCTAAATTAAAAGCAGAAAAAGCCCCTTTGTGACCCCAAAACAGTGTTTCTTTGATTAGCCTTGATTTGAAATCATCTCACCTTCTGACAGCAATTCAAAAACAAAACTCCTAAGTGCATTCTTGTAAGAAGAGGACAATAAGAATTTTCAAAAGCAATGTCTTGAGGTTTTGTGTTGGCATGCTCCCCCAGCTTTTTTTTTTAATTGTGGTAAAACGAGTCAGGAGGTCCAGGTTTTAGTGCTAGCTCTGTCATTAACTGTGCAACCTTGGACAAGTCCCTTCACCTTCCTGTAAAAGCAAGGAATTGGACTAAGTGATCTATCTCTAAGAGTCCGTCCAATGTAACATTCTAGAAAAACTGGAATTAGATTTTCGCAGGGCTATAAAATTAGACCTATAGGATGGGCTTATTCCAGCCAAGAGGGAAAAATAAAAGGGGTAGTGGGGCAAGTCAGCCAAAATGGAGAGGTGGAAGAGAGAGGAGGTACTGAATGGCAGAGGGGCCATTTTATATTGGTCTTTCAAATGTTTGTGTGTGTCTTACTTAAAGTATGTGATCAAATCTCCTCATTTTCCACTAAGGACAGAAAAGGGATTTAACTTGCTTAGAACGAGCGCTTCCTAATACTACTGCCCTATATTGGTCTTATCCTTAATAGTTAAAAAGCATGTTCACATTCCTAATTTTGTTAGCTCTCCCCAGTAACACCCTGAGGTGTATATGGGGCAGCCATTTTATTCCCATTGCTCTTATGGGGAAACTGAGGGACAGAGATGTTATCTACACTAAATGATGGTATTTGGGATTGGATCTCCTGACTATGTGTGCTCTTTTCATGATTTTGAATTGCTTTTCATTTTTTGATAGAGTTCTGCAACAATGGAATTAAAGGAAATTGTGCACTCTTTTTCTTGGAATTTCTTTGAACAGGGTCTTCTCTCTGGGCAGAGTAGATGTGTTCTATATAAGGCTGGATCAGAGGACTTTTGTGGTCCCTTTCGGACCTCAGAATATCTGGCCAACAATTTGAATCTGAAGAACCATACGTTCGTTGGTAGATGCATTCTCTAAGGTGTGGCCATGCTTCTACCTGTGTAGACGTGGAAAGCAACTCTTCTCTGGGTAAAATGTGGATGCTGAATTTTGATTACTTCTCCTTCTCCAAGCCCCGTTTCTCTCCTCACACCACCCCCAGGGGTGAGGATAGAGACCCCCGATTGTGGTGAAAGTGGCTGCTACGTCATGCCGGGGCAGAGTTAAGTCTTCTGTATTCACTTTGCTCTGCAAACTCCCAATTGCTTTGACGTCCGATTTTGTCCCAAGTAGAATACAAGGGGGAAACTGGGGAAAAGGAGAAACCAGCCAGGAACAACACTCTCGGGGGCCCTGTTCTCTCCCTCTCTCCCCCTTAAATGCCGTCCCCTGCCCTCCCACTCACCGCAATGGAAAGCAGGTTGTAAACCACAGACTGGATTTCCTCTTATCAGATCATAATTCTCTTGAGTAAACTGAGGCAGATTTCATTTTTAAGAGCAAAATCTGGTTTCTACTCTAAGGCTGACCCACAGGCAAAGAACAAGTGATTTTCCTCTTAAGACTTTGTCCAGCTTCCCAAACTTTCTAGTCCGGTGAGTAGCAAAAGCCCCCTCTCCTAACTGTGGCCTCGTGTTCCACGTGGCAGGCTCCCTCAACTTTCCCTGGCAACTCCTAACTCACCACACCCTGGAGCCACCCCTCCCACTAGCTTTGGTTCACACGGCCTTCTTCATTCTCTCTGGATGAAGGATCCCCACTCAAACAGTACTTCTTAAGACCATTGTCTCAATACAAAACTGCACACTCTTTTTCACCCAACCACCCATAATACTAGCCCTCAGGACACAAGGTCCCCCTTCTTAAATGTGCACGTTCCCTTTGTTAGCTGGAGGCCTTCTTTGGTTGATACTCAAAACCCCAGCTTTGCTTCTGTTTACTGACTTTCCTATATGTGGTCTTTAACCTAAAGGCTCTCTTGTCTTCACAGCTGGGTACAGTAAGATAGCAAAGAAGGAACATTCCCTTCTCCACTCTCCTATACCCTGACAGGGCAAGTTGTTGATGACAAACTCAAGACAAATTTCTGAGTTTCCAAAAGTTTTCTGAGACTTAACTGATGAATCCTGAGATGTGAAGTGTTTGGATTCTCCCATGCTCATCAAACCATGGAAATAAAGAACCTTTTCAATATCTACCACGGCAATGAATTCTAGGCAGAATGCCTCCAAGTTAGGTATCATGTTTGCTTTGGAGGGTTTTCCTCATTTGAGCTAAAAAAAAAAAATCCCTTCTTTAAGAAGGCAGTGAGCAAAAGAAGCAGTGTGGTGTGATAGAAAGCTGTACACTAAATCGGGTGTTAACACAGACCAGGCTTTGAGTCAGCTCCGCCATTTTCTAGCTGCCCCTTGTCTGAGCTGCCGTTTCTGGAGATACAAAATGAAGGGCACAGATAACATCTACAGAACGTGGCTGCCATGAAGGGAACATGAGCTGAAATGCACCCTTCAAACAATAAATTGCTACACAAACATTCATTTTCTACATAAGACATTCATCCATTCCACAATGGTACCACTATGGTACCACAATGGTACCACTGCTGGGTACCTAGCTCTGTGCCAGGCAGTGCGAGGGCTTACAGTGTGTACCTTGCACTTATGGAGCCCTTTCTGCTTATTCGAAACACCTGTACACTAACCATCTCATTAGGGAGAGCCACAGTGTAAGGAGGGCAAGATAAATAACCCCACTCCCCTGTTGAGAAAATTGAGGCGCAAAGAAACCAAGGTCACAGCAAATGGAATATAGTTTTCTGCTACCCAGTCAGAAATCGGGGGCAATTCTACTCTGCAAGTCCGACGGGGCGTGGGACTGCAATTGTGCTCTAACGAATGCCTGTCAAAGTTGAGGCTATTGCTCGCTATTCCTTATTTTCTGTGTGCCCCCAAAATGCGTGTGCCCTCACCCGAAAAGCTTGAATTATCTGCACCAGCTGTACATTCTGTCTCTGATAAAGTCGACTGGAATCATACCGGTTTTGAAAATCAAACTTGATTTTCTTCTCAATTGATGCTGTTTCTACCTGTAGACAGGCCTCTTTATATAATAGGGATTCCCTTTGCAGGCATTTGACTAGGTAACAAGGTAGACTGGCAGCAGCAGCGGGCCTTCCCAAGAACAGGACATGCTCACTTATCCAAAATGTTCAGGAACTAGGAGGCTCTGGGAAACTAAATATCCTAATTGTCCCAGACGATCCCCCATTTGCAGTCCCCAGCCTCTGGCAATCCACCCAACCTTCCAGGAAAAGCAAGAGACACGGTAGGATTTGTTGTAAGTTTGAGCACATGTAAAAATTGGGGTCCATTTGTAAAAGGCCCCAGAAAGGAGCCTGGGCATACATTCAGATTGGCTCTGATGCTGCTTAATGGAAAACTATTACTGATACTGTCCACGACTTCAAACACAGTGAAATACACGTTAATATTTAAAACCCGTGGACAGACTTAAATCTGATGACTGAAAGCATTTCAGTACTTGCAGTTTCCTGTAGCCTTCCATTTGAAAAACAATTGCCAATAAACAAGGCTATGGAAAAACTGGTTATTTTCAGCTTCTTATTCCTTGGATTCAGAGAAAGGGTAAGTTTGTTTACATATATTGTAGGTTGCAAATAACATCGAATTAAATTTTTTTATGGTTTTCAAATGGGGAGACTTCTTTACCGGTAAGGCATTTCAATGTAATACTAAAGGAACAGGAAGTAAGATAGTAGACAGGTCTGATTAATATTACACTTTTTATAAAATAACAACTGCCTCATTATTAACTGAGTTTTGAGCTGTGTTACCTACACAGATATTCTTTAAAGTGCTAATTAATTAGCCTTTTTTTTCAAATTTCATCCATTTTTTAGCAGACACTCTGACCTTAGCCAGATTTTTTGTTTCAACCCTCATGTAATCATAGAATATAGACACCGTTATCCTTAGAATATATTTTTGATATACTTGGTGCATATAGATTTTACAGCACCCTTCTATTTACCATTGACTGTCATCAGAAGATCATTAAAATCATTACAAATCTATCTTTGTGAATCAAGCAAAGTCACTGAAAACCCTATTATCACCCCAAAGCTGTTTAAAATCAAATTTACCTTTCAAATTATCCTCATAAAAACCAGTTGTCAGGGGCATTTGAGTGTGGGGCACTCTGATAGACATTGCCTGAAGAGCCACTATATTAATTCTCTGTATAGCCGTGTGAGAGTTGTTTCGTTGTGTTTTTTTTTAAGAAAAGAAAGCAACAGTGTATTGACATGGGATAAGAATCCACCTAATTGGTGTAACTGAATTTCGGAGTCTGCCTTTTATAGTGGGCCAATGATTGCACACTAGACTTTGAAGAAGACAGACACATACAATCTTTCTATCTTTCCTTGTCTTCGGAGGCCATCTGCTGAGCTCTGTTTCTTGCATTAGTCTTCCTGGCCAGTAATAAAAACGCAAACCTCTTTAATGATAAAAGGGAAGGAATTGTGTAAAAGGGCTTGTTAGAAGTGAAAGGGGCTGCTTCTCTCCTCAAGCACAAAGTGTGTGGCCCTTCAGGGCACCAAATTATTCTGAATGTAGTAAAGCGATTTTCCCCCTTTCTCTTCAAATTTAGAATTTTTCTGTGCTTGAACTCCTCCCTGCCAGTGGAAGATGGAAGATTGCCCTTTAAATTATAATGACTCACGTTTAACTAGCAATCTTAACGTTTGTTATCTATTTTTCCAATAAGATTGTTAAGGCCCATATTACCCCATTTGGCAGATGAGGAAACTGAGACCCAGAAATGGTTTAGATGCCTTATCCCAACCCCCAGACGAATTTGCTGCAGACCCTGGGCCCTTCTTTCCCTGAAAATGGTGACTTTTCCTTTAAAGCTAAAACTGAGGTGCCCAGCTCTGGGAATAAATCACTGGGATGACAACTGTTTGTCTAATCTCAGGGAATCTTTAAAAGACTTGAGAACTTCTTCCTTCAATAACAACAATTTTCTCATTCTAGACATAGTTTGACATTATGGGTCCTCCTCTGAAGCTCTTCAAAAACCAGAAGTACCAGGAACTGAAGCAGGAATGCATCAGGGATGGTAGACTTTTCTGTGATCCAACCTTTTTGCCTGAGAATGATTCACTTTTCTACAACCGACTGCTTCCTGGGAAGGTGGTGTGGAAACGTCCCCAGGTAACTTCGTTGTTTCAATTTCTGTTTCCCTCTTGATCTCTTTCATCATAAATCTACTTGGTCCACTACTTCACTCACACAGCCCACTGCGTATAGACCCGTTTAGCAGACAACTTTATTTATTTTTTTATAGCATAATATCCTTTTTATATTTTTAGAGCACAGCAAAATTAAGAGGAAGGTATAGAGATTTCCCATGTATTCCCTGTCCCCAGACATACAGAGCCTCTCCCATTATCAAATGCCACCTCTCAGCGTGGTACCTCTGTTACAACTGGTGAATTTACACTGACACATCATAATCACACAAAGTTCAGAATTTACATTAGAGTTCACTCCTAGTGTTGTACATTCTATGGGTTTGGACAAATGTATAATGACATATAACCATAATTATAGTATCCGAATATTTTCACTGCCCTAAGAATTCCCAGCAGACAGCTTTAAAATTGGGAAGTTTTATGGATTTGTGCTTCTGGCTCTAACTTGAGGAATCTTGAATTTTAGTCACATTTTATCAGATTTAGTCATTTAGAAAGAACAAAAAAGAGATATACCATGCTTGTTTTCTTTTGGAAGTTCATTTGAGTAAATACGGTGACTCAGAAAGCAACTATACTCTTGTTTCTTTACTGAGTTACCTATGACAGCAACTTCAAGATAATCTCAGACCACTGAAGAGAAAAACTTATATGGTGAGCATAAATGAAATAAACTCAACAAGATGGAGTTTGAGTTGGGGGAGGGAGACTTCTTTGCTGCTCTTTGGATACCATCGTCTGTATTCTCCCACAATTAGCAAAGTGGGATCCAAGTAAGATCGTATATCTTTCACCGCCTATTCATAGTTACTATGGTTCTCTGTGGAACATCTGTATGTTGTGTCTCTAAAGCAAGTCTCAGAAGCCCTTTACAAGTCCTACATGAGTGGGAGGTCAATGTACAAAATGATAGGATGTTGGAATCTGGAGAATAAACAGTAACCTGGTTATATCTAAAGGGTACGACTAGATAGAAGGATATTCAACCTGGGCTCCTTCCCAAAGTGGGTGACCAGGTATATAAGCCATCAAGGGCTGTTATGAAATGCAAATTCTTGGACTTTCACCATATCCTGAAAACCTTCTGATCCTATTTCACGATGTACCTTTTTTATGCACTATTAACCATCTCAGTCAGCAACTCAAGGTTCGCTTTCTTCAATGAACAATTTCCACAGCTTGAACTCCTGAAGGGAGTTCTTACAAGAGCTACTTCGGTTTATGTAGGTTGCCACCAGGGGGTGCCAAGATACATGGGTCGCGTCAAGGCTCTTGTTTTCTATGTGACTCAGAGGGCATGTCTCCATTTTTGCCCATAAAGTATGATAGTCGCTGAGAATATAAGAGCTGCAGAAGTTCTCTCCATCAGAAGGAAGATTACACTGCTGCTCAGTTTCTGTGCCTCCAGTCGTTGACATCCCTGTAGATCACTGACCTGCAATACAAATCTGGAAAACAAATGCATGGAGAAAATAGAAATATGCTGTTTGGGAGCCACTCTTCTGAATGGATGGTGATAATGAGGGCCGCCACTCTTTGTTGATGGTTGGTTATGAAAGAAAGGAGATCGATAGGGCAGAAGTAGCTGAAAAGAAGGCAGGGAATCGAGGGAGGTTTTCTGGGGGAGGGTGTCTTTTACAAATAGGACATATTTATAGGCTAAGGAGGAAATAGTAAAGGAGAGGTTAAAGACACAGAAGAAAGAAGGAATAATGGATGGGGGTGAGGTCCTGGACGAGGTGGCAGGAGATCTGACGGGCAGTAAAATCGCAAGCCAACGTGAAGCCATTCTCCTGATGTGAACCAAGCCGACAGTGCTTCCTGTATTGGCCCGCCTTTAGACACATCCTCCCTCCCCCATCTTGGCTCCGTCCTTTGTCTTTGCCTTCATCTTCCAAATTCTGTGGATTGAGTCCTAGATGAATTAGCAGGGAAGGAAAAAAACTTAGTAACCACTGCAATAATCCATCTTGCCTCTGAGGCAAGCGATACCCCTTCCAAGGTGAGGGAGTGTCAGAAAGAGAGAGTGAATGGGGTAGAACGAGGCAGAGGCATTTAGAGCATGCCTACGATGGGCCCAGATACTGTGTCTGGAGTTTTCTATACATTTTTTCATTTCATCCTAATTTGCTATAGCTTAGTAAGGTAGGTATCTTTAAAAACCACTTTGATGTAATTCTTTTATCCTGGTGTGAAAAATAAAGGTAGATACTATGTTCATTTTATTGATGAGGAAACTGTGTCTCAGAGGGAAGGTAAGAATTTTCCCAGGGTCAGACTACTAACAAGCTGGGATTTGAATCCAGGTTTGACTCCAAAGCCTGTATTAGTTTTTACTCTACCATGCTGCCATGTCAGGGAGATAGATTTGCTCGTGTCTCTTTTGGTAAAATAGGTAGCTTCCCTCCAGTAAGTTCTCACATTCCCCCTCACTGTGTTGATGCTGTACACCCATTAATTGATCCAGACTCTCCCTTTTGCGAGCATACTCTGAGCTTAGTCTTAATTAGGCCCAAAGAGAGAGTCAGTTGAGAAGCATTCATCGAGCGCTTACTCTATGCCAGCCTCTGTGCAAGATACAGACGAGGCCTGGGGTGAGGGATTCCCATTCCAGCTGACGAGATGGATATTGAGCTGTCGAAGAGTTAAATAAGAAATTACTGCTCCACAGAGGAAATGCTATTTTCAGGCATATAGCCAGTAAATCATAGAGGGTTTTGAAGAAAAGGAGATCATGGTGGATTGGAGCAGTTGGGGCGGGGGACTCTTGTGGGGAGTAGGGGGAAAAACAACGTTCCGGACCACCATCTGAGTCTCTTCTAAAAGCCGGAGATTCCTCTCCAGCCAGAGTGGAGGCCAAGCCTAGGGGCAAGAACCACGTCAAAGTTCTCTGGCCTCCCATCAGTAAAGCCAAGAGACGGCCTCTCTAAATTGGCTCAGGAAGACCAGATGGGTCGTTGGACTCACCTGCCTCATTGGCAAGGTTGAGATCCTCATCTTCAGGGAAGCTTACAGACATCTTGTCCCTTGGCATGCCACCTCGCCTCATACTCAAACAGGGTTCGTTTCTGAAGTCTCTAAAATGGAAGAAGCACGATTAACCAGATATTTTCTGTCTCTTTCCCTCCTGGGTTGCAAAGCCTCCGTGTCTGTAAACACCACTGCTAATCAAACCAACCAACTGCGGTCCAGCGCCACCATCCTAGGGCAGGATCGAGCTCCCCTCTTCCCACTTGCCACTTCCCTGCTGCACCCTAAGGAGCTGCTTTAGATGGGCAGGGATTGTGAGGGTGTTTTGCAATTGTTTGGTGCCCCTTCATCTGCCCATACCTTTCAGAGGAAGATCCTTCTCCTTAACACCTCCATTGGTCCAATGACCCCAGCTACCGGCCTAGCTTCCTGGGTACACAGCTATATTGCCTGATACCTGTCCTCCTGAGCTTTCCTGTCCTCCTGGACCTTCAACATATAAAGTCTTAGCAGATTCTAAGAGCTGAGTTCCCCTGAGTTACAGTGTGATCCTAAGACGGCAGGTAGGATTTTTAGGCTGAAATCTAGCCACCAAATTCCCACAGAAAATCTCTTCTCCAGTGACTCTCCCCTCCTACCCGCCTCTGGCTTTTTTCCTGACTGAGTCGTACCCAGCTACAATCGTGTCTTCGAGTCAGACACAGCTATTCTCCTGCTAAAATGGAGCAAGGCCTTTTGGGGATTGCACGGCCAGCTGTGGAGGAAGCCAGGGCACCTGCACAAGATCTGGCAGCTCTCCTGGTCAAGTTCTGAGTTCAGCCTCCACTACCATGGCCCTTGCCCAGGTCTTTTCACTACCTTGGGTGAGAAGAGGCCGATGAGGTTCTGGATTAAAGCAAAGGTGGGAGGAATGGGAGGGATCGGTTGAGAGGGGACATTAGAAGCAGAGAGAGATTGCATATGAGGGACCCCGTTAAAGGAGAAAATATTTCTCTCTTTGTGCGAATAGAAATTTCCAACACCCAGCTGAATGGGACACCTCTGTAGAGTAGTTTTGGCCTAGACTGTTCATGAATTTCTTTTTCTTCCCAGAGATCATGTGCCTCCACGTGAATGGTCCTAAGTGTTTTTCTCTGTTGACACAATCGAAAAGAGTTGAATAGGCCAATACTCTTGCCATCTGTCCTATTTATTTTAGATTCTGAATTTAAAAAACGCTAGCAGCTTTATCGAAGTACAATTTATACACCATAAAATTCAGCTGCTTTAAGTATACAAAGCAATGATTTTTTAAAATAAATTTACCGAGTTGTGCAAACATCCCCACAATCCAGTTTTAGACCAGTTGCATCATCCCAATACAACCCCTTGTACACATTTGCAGGGAGTAAACCCCTCCTCCCCCCAGTCGCAGGCAACCAGTAATGTACTTTCGGTTTCTGTCTAGATTCGCTTATTCTGGACATTTCACTTAAAATGGAATCATAAAAGTAACTGGCTTCTTTAGGTTAGCATGATTTTCAAGGACCATCCATGTGGCAGCATGTATGTTTCTTTTTATCGCTGAACTGTATTCCATTGCACGGATATACACATTTTTCCCAATAAAGCAGTTTGGGATTTACACCTGGAGTCCCCTTGCAGAAGTCTGAAGGTTTAAAGAAGAAGATAATTCTGTAGTGACTTGCTTGTCCAGTTTGGAAGTGGAAGTTGGGCTTAAGATATTATTCTATGGTTCCATATTGAGTTTTCCTTGGAGGGGTTAGGAAGGAAGAGAATGTTTTACCAATGACAAGATCGTCATGCAGAAGCAAAACTCCCCAGCAAGTAAAGTTGACTCCTTGTGCAGGTGGTTCAACATCGGTCCCTGAGCCGAGGTCCACCTATAAATGCCGTGTCTGGAGATGGTACGATTTTCTAAGGATAAGATAATGGTTGCTTGGACTAGCTGTTAAAGCCCTCAGGCCCTGGATGGCAGCCCTGGGCCTTCTGGGACGACTTAGAGCCTTGGACTTAGTCCTAATGTACCTACTGCAGGGCTGGCCTCACTTGTAAGTGTCCACACTGTCCTCATCCCCATGGGACTGCTAGACTGCCCATAGCACTTTTGAAATGCCTCCACTCTTCCGGCTGCTGGTTTTCTAGGCAGCCTTTCATTTTACTGTGGTTCTTGAGGTTTACCCTGGACCTCAATGTTTATTGTCAGCAAATTTCACCTGTGTAAAAAAAAAAAATTGCTAAATACGTGATGTGGTAGGTGCGAAGAGAGCCACATAGAGTGACATGCGTGGGGCTCCAAGACTTATAACTGTATGCCTCCCTCCCCCCACCCAGAGGTCTCTGGGAAAGGAGATGAGGTAAGGACAATAGGAGGATCTCTCAATGCTCAGCTAAGAGAACATACTTCCTAGAGATGCTGCTTTGCTTGTATCAGCAGAAGGCTTTGGCTCAGGAATAGGGGTCTGCAGAGACCATTCCTGGATTTACTCTTGGTGCTTGACTTCCTAGTTGTGTGTTTTCCCCCAAGAAATTATTTTGCCTTGACAAACAGCCCAGTTTAAGGATCACGTCGACTAGGCCAACACAGCTGGGAACCATTAGAGGTTCAGCAATCTTCCCTACCTCTCAAGCCACCCAAATATGTGACTATGTGAGCTGTGACTTCTCCTCCAACTCCACTCCCTACCATTTCAGCAGAGCTTGGGCTGAAGTGTCCCATCTGCACTCTGCATCCCAGCTTTGACTTACAGGAAAATGTCTCCAGCCTTGCTTCCTCACCCCTGCAGGAATTATAGCCAGTTGTCTAAATCTAGGGGAAAATTCAATAAATATCCATTTCATTGTTTTCAAATTTGTCACCAAAAAGTCCATTTGGCTGTTAGATTTGCATTGGCTCATTACCCGTTACCCTTTCTACCTCCTTAGCTATTTCTAGTCTTTCACTTCCTTAAAGAGGTAAAAAAAAAAATGTGGCTTAATAAAAATGTTCTCCCGTGCTTCACATCACGGTGCTGACATACATAAGAGTTTGATTCATATTTAGTGGATGAAACTGAGGAGATTAAAGCACATTGGTGATATCTAGCCTAGAACCAAAAGCTAAGACATGAGTTAAGCCAGTCTTCCAGAATGATGGAGAGCTTTTAGGTGAGCATTAAGCAAAGAGACATAAAACACTGGGATGGATGACTGAGACAATGAGTTGCATCTCCACCCCTGAAGAGCTTCACGGTATTATCCTTTGCATGGTGACCATTGATCAACTTAAAGGCAAAAGGATGAACCAGCTGATGTCTAGAGGTTCCTTCTCTAACTGAAGAACCTAAAACTTTAGTCCTAGGTCTACTAACTAGCTAAATGACAGGAGAGGCAAGTTACTGCCCTTCTCTGTGCCTGTTTCCTCATTTGTGAAATAAACAGGTTGACAAAATAGTCTCTAAATTCCTTCCAGGTTTGACAGTCTATGGACTGTTAACTCATTTTTAAAAACACATTGTTAAATAGCCATCTATCATGTATGAAGAGTGGTGAAGTAAAACTGGGGCATGGGCCAGTTTATGAGAGGAAATGGAAAATAAGGTGTTTTTTTGCCCAAATGTATATTCTCCCATGATTACACACAGCTTTACACACACACACACACACACACACACACACACTATATATATATATAAAATCACATTCACGTTAGTCGACAGGAGAATAATTATCCAGTTCCTCAATTTGAGTTCTGTTTCCATGTCTTTTTGCTTATTTACATGATCCTTTAGGTCTTAAATAGAAGTTGACATGCCAAAAGTGTTTGCTGAGCCTAGATCCCTGCTGTGAATTAAAGCCTTGTGGAAAATCAAGACACTTATGTAACTCCAACCACTAATAACTCTACATAAAACCAGCAAATAATTTGCCTCAATAATCTAAAAACACACTTTTCCACATATCAATGTTCACTTTATTGTTTTTTCATGCTTGGAAACTATTAGATGCATCATCTAAGTCCCAGAAATCACTGTATAACTTTACATCTTGCTACAAATAAAATGGTAACGCCTGACTCAGAAAGGAAAAACTGTATTTCGTCTCATCTTAGAAAGGGCAAAGAAACAATCAGAAGAGAAAGGATATCAGGACTGAATCCACCCAACACACCTGCTTTATGTTCAATAAATGAAAAAACAGGCAGCTCCCAACGCATGAAAAAATTTAGTAAGATAGAAGTCTTCTACTAAGACAAAAAAGTAATGAGACACCAGACATGCATCTAAAAAAAAAAAAAAAAAAAGACCAGAAAACCAAAGCTGACGGCAACCCACCTAACTCTCCTTTTGGCGAAGGAATGACCAATTAATCTTCAGTTTGGAATTGTCCTTGCCCAGAATGCCTATTCCTTTCCAGAGTTATTTTGGCTTTTAAAGAATATATGGAATGTTTCATTCTGTAGACCAGACCCTTCATCAAGGAGAATTATGTCCATTAAAAAAAAGAGGTTTGAGAACCAGAAAAATATAGCTGTCTCTATTTAATAATTTTTTAAAGGATATATGTCTAGATTTTCTTTCCATTTGAGACTAGGATTTATTTCTGCTGGGTAAGCAAAATGTCAAGGTACTGGCCAACGGCCTCCTCCACGAAGCTGTCTCCATCTACCCAAGACTTCATTGGTATTTCCTGCCTTTGAACTCTGCAAGGGCTGATACTCTGAGTCACGCAAACGTGTCTTCAATTATGTGGTGTCATGTATGTGACTATACCTCTGTCCATGACTGTCTCTCTACTCCTTACGCCTCCATCCCTCTCCCTTGTCCAACTGCTAACTCTAGTCATTCTTAAGCCTTCAGCGTGAACATTACCACCACTATTCAAATTATTTTGTCTACCACCAGGGAAATTTTGGGGATCCTTCCTTTAGGCACTGATTATACTTTGAAAATTCCTCCATTACATTGTGCTGGAATTGTATTATTTGGGCCTCATTTTCCTACTTGCAGTGGGAATGGCACAGCTAATGATATGTTGGGGAAAGACACACACATACGCCTCAAACAAATACTTGCTCCACTCTGTCCAGGTTCTGAACATCCCCTGTGGGAAAAGAGTATCTGTTGAAGTGCTCCTAGACGCGGTCTATTACCACCTGCTGTTAGTGCTGCTGCCATCTGTATTCATCCAAAGATGTGGGGAAATCTTGTTGCGTGGACACCGCTGTTGCCTTTGCTTTATGTTAGGAAAGGGCTTCATGTATAAGGTCTCCTAACTCATTTTTCTGGAGAGGGAGAAGCATTAATGTCCACCTCTATCAGGTCTTGTCTTTTAAGTGCAATCACCCATCTGAGCACAGGCGCTTCAGAAAATCTCATCCTGACAAATAGGTTCAGAATGTAATGTGCTAATCCCTCGTTCTCTCTTTACAAACTCACTGCTGCAGTGAAAACTCTCTAAACCTCAATGATAGCTATGTCTGAGGGCTCCCACCAGCACGTCTCATCCTGTCTCAGTCGCATCCTCTCCTTCCATTTCTCCTGCCGCCTTCCCACGTGACCCTTTTTCCTGTGTCCTGATGAGCTACTGCTTTGTGTTTGTTTCCACAACCCCCCAACCTTTCCTTTCTCCTACCTGTGGAAGTCCTGGTAATCTTTCCACCTTACCTCATCTGTGAAGTCTGTCCTGCCTAGCTGGGCTCACACTGACCCATGGGGAACACTTCCCAGGCTCTTAGAACCAACTGTTGTATCCACAGGACATCTGCGATGACCCCCGTCTGATTGTGGGCAATATCAGTAACCACCAGCTGACCCAAGGGAGACTGGGGCACAAGCCAATGGTCTCTGCGTTTTCCTGTCTGGCTGTTCAGGAGTCTCACTGGACAAAGGTACCGACCTCCCTCGGTTTCCACCTTCTTGTCTTCTTTAGTAACTTTAGGAAAAGTCAGCTCGTAACTGTCTCAGATTGTTTAATCCCTGAAGTCAGAAGTATTCATGATTGAAGGTGATTTCCCTCAATTTTATTATGAGAATTTTCACAAATACAGAAAGTTGAAAGAATTTTACAGTCAACACCCATTTACTCACCTAGATTCTACCATTAACATTTTACCCTATTTGCTTTGTCGCACATATTAGGTGATCTTTTGTCACTTGCAGTACTTTGACTCAGTAGCTCTGCATACTTGCATTCTCAGTACCTACTGGGGTAAAAAGCCACTGGGGGCCAGGAAGTCACTGACAGATGTGAACAAAAGAAAAGGTGAGAAAGGTGGAACTAGATGCTTGAAAAGGTTCTAATAAATTATAAGAGTACAAAAATCCCTTTGGCATTTAGGCAGAGTTCAAGGCAATGAAGTGTTGACCTGGGAAAAATTAGAGCATTTTCTTCAGAAAATAACAATTTTCGAAGATGAATGTGTAATTGTATTTAAAAAGGAGACTTTCCCAAATATAATTTTATTCAAGGTGTGAATAAAATCTATAGTCTATAGAATCTGCACGAACTCTCTAGGATGGACCTTTGAAAACTGAAACCACAGGGGACCTTGTGTTTTGATTGATTTTGCTTTTTAAAATGCCTTTGTTTATGTGGTTAAGTATGCAACCACGAATATGTTTGTGTAGACAGTTTCTCATGATCGAGTTTGTAGATTAACTGTGGTAAATAATTTAACCCATAACTTGCTGCCCCCAGTCACCCTGTGTGTATTCAGGGCAAGCATGGTAATACTATCCTCAGCAAAACTGAACTCGGGGAGCAAAAATTGCAGAAAAAAATGCCCTACCAGGGACTTCCTACCTAGACCCAAACCAAATGTATTTGGTGTGCTTCCTGTCGCCACATGGGATTTGTCAGAAGTCAATTGTAATCTCAATATTTGGATATGGTCTGGTGAATAACAGTTGATTGAATGTTCTTATACTTCCAGACAATTCCCAACCATAAGGAACAGGAATGGGACCCTCGAAAACTAGATAAATATGCTGGGATATTTCGCTTCCGTTTCTGGCATTTTGGAGAATGGACCGAGGTGGTGATTGATGACTTGCTGCCCACCATCAATGGAGATCTCGTTTTCTCCTTCTCCACCTCCATGAATGAGTTTTGGAATGCTCTGTTGGAAAAAGCTTATGCCAAGTAAGGAGGGGTGTTGGCCAGTCAGCGGTCAGGCTACACAAGGAAAGGAAGGTCACATTCATCCTTGGGAACTCATGCTCTCCCAGCTTAGCCTTGGGCTTTAAATTGGGTAGGATATCAATCAGATCCAAGGCATTGCTTTGCACCTGGGAATGGCCCTCCCTAATTCTAGATGAGAAAGAAATCAGCTGTCCCAGTTTCCATTAAGCCCTTACTGCTCCCAGGTGCCCTCTTCCTGCTGCTGATCTACAGATCACATGGCATTATGGCCGCAGATTTTCTCCGTGTCTAATATTTACCTGTAGAAAGAAGTTTCTGCATGGACCGTCCTAGATAACATAGCCTAAACCTAGAAATGTGACTATATTCTCAAAATATCTCTCATTTTGTACCTAGAGGAAAGCTAGCCAGTAAAGGCTGGCTGGGCAAGGACTGTTTTAACTTGGGGGGACAAGATGTCCTTGACCTGGAAAAATACTTTTGCAAAGATAACTTTGCATATTTGCCCCCAGGCTGCTTGGGTGTTATGAAGCCCTCGATGGTCTGACCACTACTGATATCATCGTGGACTTCACTGGCACATTGGCTGAAACTGTTGACATGCAGAAGGGAAGATACACTGAGCTCGTTGAGGAGAAGTACAAGCTGTTTGGAGAACTGTACAAAACATTTACCAAAGGAGGTCTGATCTGTTGCTCCATTGAGGTTTGTACTCACCCAAACCACTCTTCGCTCACTTCCGGCAGAGGAGACCGTGACATTTAGTGGAGAACATCACCCTTACCCTGGAGATCCAGGACAAGTCATTATGAAACTCGGAAAGCTAACGATAGGCACTGAGCCCTGGCGCAGAGGCTAAGGAGATTTAACCTATTTTCCTTTTGTACCAGTCATCCCACTGGAGGCCGATGTAGCATCCGAGCTGATGGAAATAGTCTCTGCTAAATGATTCCTCCTGCCTCTGCTCCTGGGTGTGGCAGTTATAGCTGTTTGCTCAAAGAATTAACCAACCCCAACCCCAACAAATTTCAATGCTCTTCACATCAATGTACTACCGTGGGTCATTTGAATTGTTTGAGTTGTTATATTAAATTCTTTATTTCCTTTCCTTGGCTTGCTTTGTGTCAAGTTAGGCGGCAGGATCAAATTTCTATCTGCATAAGAGAACTAGTTTCAACCATACTCGGGTAAACCAGTCAAAGAAGAGGGAGAGCCAAGCCTTGGATCTCCCAATTCTTGTGCCCTTATGTATCTTTCTTTGCTCTCAGTTTCCCAGTCAGGAGGAACAAGAAGTCGAAACTGATTGGGGTCTACTGAAGGGCCATACGTACACCATGACTGATATTCGCAAGATTCGTCTTGGAGAAAGACTCGTGGAGGTCTTCAGTACGGAGAAGCTGTACATGATTCGTCTGAGGAACCCCTTGGGAAGACAAGAATGGAGTGGGCCCTGGAGTGAGATGTGAGCGGCTTTCCACTTTGATTGCTGCATCCCCAAAGCCCTATACGTTCTCCCAATCCCATCCCTCCAGACCGCTAGTGGGCTGTCAATACTTAGTGACATGGGGCCTGTGACTTAGCTGGTGGTGAGACAAAACTGTCCCAGTCCTCATGTATTCTGTTCCTTTGGCATCCTGCTTACTGTAGGAAGTCAATGGCAAACATAATGGCTTATCCCTTTGTTCATTTGCCTTTAGTTCTGAAGAGTGGCAGCAACTGACTGCAGCAGATCGCAAGAACCTGGGGCTTGTTATGTCTGATGATGGAGAGTTTTGGTGAGTAGGGTTTTTCTGTGCTAAAGGGAATTGGGGCTTCCACATGGAACTGCAGGGGTAGGTATTAAGTATCATCTTCATTTCTTTCCTTCCATTCAGGATGAGCCTGGAGGACTTTTGCCGCAACTTCCATGAACTGAATGTCTGCCGCAATGTGAACAACCCTATTTTTGGCCGCAAGGAGCTGGAATCGGTGGTGGGATGCTGGACTGTGGATGATGACCCGCTGATGAACCGTTCAGGAGGCTGCTATAACAACCGTGATACCTTCCTGCAGAATCCCCAGGTTTAAATCAAATTCTTTTTCTTTGCCTTCAAGTTATCAAGGCAATAGGAAGCCAGGTCTCACCTTGGAGTATTTCTTTGACATCAGTTCTCCCATTTGCAGCTATTGTGTAATATTCATCAACCAAGATGCATAGGGATTGGCTCAGATGCCTGTAAAGCAGACTGTGTCTCTGTAGAGACGTGACTTGGTGACATTATCAAATCCAAGCCATCTCCTCTGGCTGCCTCTCTCCTGACCATATTGCTGGGTATGCTTTGACACTCCCTGCTTCCTTGTGATGGTCCCACATTAGAGAGAAAGGACCTGCTCCCTGACGTTTTCTCAATTCTTTTCATTTCTTTACTGCCTAATTGCTCTCTTGGGTACGCATGTACTATATGTGTCCTCTTTCTCATGCAGGTGATTCTTCTGAACCCCATCATTAGGCCTCCCTTTTCTCATCTAGAATACCAGGTCATTCTTCTCAGGATTTGAATCGCTACCCTGTCAACGACCCCGTTCCATCCATCTCCCATTACAATGCTATTCCAGATGACACATTAGAGGTCAAGCCCAGGCACACCCCAAAGCAAAAAATCCGAACATCCAAAGCCTGAACCTATAATAACCTTGATGGTTTTATCTGCAAATGTGCTGATGAGCTAACCACAGGAGACAAGACTTCTGACTGTATTGCAGCCTTACACGAGTGTGTCTTTTCTTTCCATGAGCTTCATTGGCCAGCCACTTTGAAGGATACTAAAGCTGGTGGGCTGATTTACTTAACTCATAGTTTTCTCCATTCCTTCCACCTTAATTGCCCCTAAAGAAAAGAAAGCTCCTATTGCCACCCCCCTTCATTTACAGCCCTAGAAATGCTTTAACTATCAGGAACATATACCAAACTGGGGAAATGGGCTGTTTGGCTTCACTGTTTAAGTGTCTGTGCAGGATGAACTGATGGGGGCCTCGTGAGCTCATGTTTCTGCATCTGTTTCCTGTTTCTTGGTGGGAGGTTTGGGGGAGAGCGAGAGAAATCTGATGTCTTTTAGTCTTACTTCCCAATGGCACCATGATTCCGCAGATGATGTTTGGGAAGTCTCTAGAAAAGGAGTGCGGCATCCTTAAAATGGTGATAGCAAAGCATCAATTCACCAAGGAAATGGATCCGGCCCCTTCCACAAGTCACACATCTGGGCTGGCAATAGGAGGCTAGCCTAGGGGAATGCTGCAGTGTCAGGTGAAGTCAAGCAAGGATGCTTTCTGTCTTTGTTGATTCTCAAATTTTCCTGTGTACAGCTTTTAAAAACAAGGGGACAGTTTATAAGATTTAAAAAAATTTTATGTATTTATTTATTTTCGGCTGCGTTGGGTCTTCGTTGCTGTGTGCGGGCTTTCTCTAGTTGCGGCGAGCTGGGGCTACTCTTCTTTGTGGTGCGCGGGCTTCTCATTGCGGTGGCATCTCTTGTTGCGGAGCATGGGCTCTAGGCATGCGGGCTTCAGTAGTTGTGGCTTGCGGGCTCTAGAGCGCAGGCTCAGTAGTTGTGGCACACGGGCCCAGCTGCTCCATGGCATGTGGGATCTTCCCAGACCAGGGCTCGAACCCGTGTCCCCTGCATTGGCAGGCGGATTCTTAACCACTGTGCCACCAGGGAAGCCCACAAGGGGACAATTTTAAAAAACCCAAGATCCTCCCAAGAACTTATTAAAACAAAGCATACCCCCTTTGGCATCAAAGGCCTAGGTATGAAGTTGGCTCTCTCAACACATGCTGAATGCCATAGGGAGAAGCAAACATTAGGATCTGCATTTAGCAAGTCAATGGCGAAGCCCAGAACATGACCCAAGTCTCTGCTTCGCAAGGTAGAGTTTTCTTCCCTGAAATTTGAGCTGGCTCGTCTGAAACAGAAGTGCTAACTAAGCTCCTTGCTGGCCTCTTTCCCTTAGTACATCTTCACTGTGCCCGAGGATGGGCACAAGGTCATCATGTCTCTGCAGCAAAAAGACCTGCGCAGTTACCGCCGCATGGGAAGACCCGACAATTACATCATCGGCTTTGAGCTCTTCAAGGTAAGAATGGGCCTTTGGAGCAGAGAGAATGATGGCAAACAGTGTCAAAATTAGGACGGCTTGGGGTTAGGGGAATCAAGAAAGGTCGAGGGATAAAGAAAGTAGAAGAGCTAGGCTCTTCAAACGCAAAAACTATGATCTGAGCGCAATAGAGCATCTCCTTCTCTTGCATTTCCAGGTGGAGATGAATCGCAAATTCCGCCTCCACCACCTGTACATCCAGGAGCGTGCGGGGACCTCCACTTACATTGACACGCGCACCGTGTTTCTGAGCAAGTACCTGAAGAAGGGCAACTACGTGCTTGTCCCAACTATGTTCCAGCATGGCCGCACCAGCGAGTTTCTCTTGAGAATCTTCTCTGAAGTGCCCGTCCAGCTCAGGTGCCCTTTCCTTGGCCAGCCCTGCCAACTCCCATTCTGTGCTTTGCCTCCAGTCCTAACCCTCTTGGCCCTCTCCCCCTAGGTGGACACTCAAAGGGACAACTTATGCAAGTCAGATTTAACTGCAGTGATGGCAGGAGAAAGATTTCTCAAAGTGGTGTGGGTTGTGAGAAGTTCCCTGCGGAGGTCAGAGCTTCAGCGCTTTGAGCTGCCATTTAAGGAGAACAGGCCTATAGCCTAAGCTTTTCCACTTATATTTTATCTTCTGTTCTCTGGCTGACTCTTCTCTTAAACAGCTGGCACTCCTCACTGCTCCTCTATTACGTTCTGAGTGCTGGGTCACCAAAGCTACCTTTTCACCCCAGCCCTGCCTACTCTGATCTTTATCTGCTGGGCCTTAAAGCAAGGGGAAAGGAAAACATACTCATAAAATATAAGCCATGTCGGAGGAGGAATGGGCTAGGTCACTTGGCATTTCGTGTTTTTCAACAACAGGGTCTGCTTTGGCGAGCCTATCTCCTCATCAAAGGGCATTCGTCATGGATGACGTGTCTTCTTTTTGATGTTCCAGGGAGCTGACTCTGGACATGCCCAAGATGTCCTGCTGGAATCTGGCTCGTGGCTACCCCAAGGTTGTCACCCAGATCACAGTGCACAGTGCCGAGGGCCTGGAGAAGAAGTATGCCAATGAAAGTAAGAACTGCAGGGGTGTCTGGGAAAGCAAAATCAGTTTCATTTATTGCATATATGGTTAGAAAAGATGGTCACACATGATTCTCTCCAGTGGCGTTTTCCGTGTAGAAAAGTCAGAATGGCTGTCAACCGTGATAGGAAAATGGGATATATATAAACAACAAGGGCCTACTCTATAGCACAGGGAACTATATTCAATATCCTGTGATAAACCATAATGGAAAAGAATATTTTAAAAAGAATGTATATGTGTATAACTGAATCACTTTGCTGTACAGCAGAAATTAACACCATGTTGTAAATCAGCTGTACTTCAATTTAAAAAAAGAGAAAATGGGATATAAAAGTCTTGGGGCAAGGGCCTATCTAATATTCATTTCTATATCCCTATATAAAGTATAGAAAAGAAAAGGGAAATAGGAACCAAAGTCCTAGGTCATTCTAGTACCCAGGTGTGATGCTAAAAGTCCCAGAATAGACTTAGTGAAATAGTGTCTTGACTATCTAGAAAGAGGACTTTTAATCACTGTGTTAAAAATAAATGTTACTTTGTTCCAGCTGTAAACCCATATTTGGTCATCAAGTGTGGAAAGGAGGAAGTCCGTTCTCCTGTCCAAAAGAATACTGTTCATGCCATTTTTGACACCCAGGCCATTTTCTACAGAAGGACCACTGACATTCCTATTATAGTGCAGGTAAGGATGTGAACAGGGACCCTCACGTGGCTCATATTCAGTACCAGATACTGGATGATCCCAAGTGCCTCACAGATGTCTAGGATACGGAGCAAGGCTTATCCTGTTTTGTTTGTTTGTTTTGGTTTTTTTTTTTTTGCGGTACGTGGGCCTCTCACTGCTGTGGCCTCTCCCGCTGCGGAGCACAGGCTCCGGACGCGCAGGCTCAGCGGCCATAGCTCACGGGCCCAGCCGCTCCGCGGCATGTGGGATCTTCCCGGACCGGGGCACAAACCCGCGTCCCCTGCATCGGCAGGCGGACTCCCAACCACTGCGCCACCAGGGAAGCCCTATCCTGGTTTTTTGTCTGTTTGTTTTGTACTGGAAGACACCTCCCACCAGGCACAATCACTGGCTTCCTCATGAATCTCCATCCTAAATCTCCTCTCCTCTGTTCTTTCATTGTGGGCAGAAGCCCGCATGCTGGCAGATACACATGTTGACACAGGTACTGTAAATCCCATGTGGGGAAGTATATGCCAATTCACACGACCCTCGCCCTGCGGCTCAGAATGGAGCACTGTGGTTTGGCCGTTTTTCTGACTTAATGCTTCTGACCAGCTGCCTTTCGGCGGCCATCTCATAGATCAAGGTTGATTCTGAACTCTGACTGGTGGCTTTTCGTCTCTCCTCTTTGAGGTACTTTCCCCTTAGCCAGAGAGGTATCAGGAAATACAGTCCCTTGGTTTTTACACAGACCTTTCAAAGCCCGGCATTAGGTTCTAGATGCCACTCGGCAAAGTCCAATGTTACGGAAGGTTGCTCATCTTCACTTTCTTGACTTGTCTCTCCAGGTCTGGAACAGACGAAAGTTCTGTGATCAGTTCTTGGGGCAGGTCACTCTGGATGCTGACCCCAGTGACTGCCGTGATCTGAAGTCCCTGTACCTGCGTAAGAAGGGTGGCCCAACTGCCAAAGTTAAACAAGGCCACATCAGCTTCAAGGTTATTTCCAGTGATGATCTCACTGAGCTCTAAGTCTCCAGCTCCAGGGAATCCTGACAGAGCTTTCCCATCCTTTTATTTTCTGTCAGATGCTAGATCTTATCTAGGATTCATAATCTTTTGAAAGAAAGAAATTCACAGTAATTAACTTTGCCTTTCTTCTGATAAGTTCCCCATACCTCCCCATCCGAGTAGCGTAAGTAGCTACGTAACCTATATACCTCCAGCAGCTGGACAGGGGGAGGTGACAGTCCTATCTGGAGATCAGACAGATGTTGGCCAAGGAAAGATCTCTGGGGCTTCCGGGGGTGAGATTCATGCAGGACAACGACAACAGCCTGGATACCCTACCGATGTCTTAGCTGTTTTCAGGTGCCCAAAATGTCTCCCCTGTAGGGCATGTTGAGGAAGGCGGAGGGGTGATCAAGGCCAAGCAGGTCTAGCCTGACATCCCAGCTCCTGACTGAACACTACAGGTGTCCCAGCAGCCTTTTACCCAGCAGCCACAGCCTGTTTATACATCCCCAGCCCTTACCGCCGGCACCGCCATCACCACCACCACCAACCACCACCTCTGGAAAGCGTAGTCCTGCCCTGACCCAAGTCACCCCCCACAGTAGGTTTTACCTTCATGTTGAGGAAGCTTCCTAGGTGCTTAATCAAGAGCTGGAGTTCCGTGAGGCTCAGACAGTGGGAAGGGCCCAAGCTCCAGCTCCATGGAAGCCAGCTGTGTGCCACAAGAGGGAAAAGTGGAAGAAGCTGCAGTGGGAGACAAAGCCTCCGTCCCCCACGCATCCACACACACCTACACTCACACACGCGCACGTGGGCGCGCACGAACTACCGTTCAGGCAGTCAGCGGGCAAGAGGAAGGATGAATGAGGACCACGCAGGATAAAAGGACGAGAGACTCCATCCAGGCAGAGTCTCGCCAGTTTGGGGCCCCTGACTGCAAATGTGAAACCTCCTGCTGCTGCTAGGTTTACAAACAAGCCCGTTGTCCTGTGCCTCCTAATATCATTGGTACTGAAGACCCCACCTGGGGGGCTTGAGACCCCTCAGGCTTTTCTCCCAGTTGGGAGCGTTCACTCCCTGGGGGTGTTTGTTTGCCCTCTTGTTTTTTCAGTCCTTCTATAGAATTTTCTCTAGAGTCAGTCATTCTGAAATGTTCTTCCCTCCATCTCCTCTGTCAACATTCTACCCCTCCTTCAAGGCCCAGCATAAATGCCACCTCCTCCATGAAGCCTTTCCCCATCCCCCAAGCTCCACCTCCTAGAATATTTCAACGCTTCTGCAATGATGAATAAAATGACATAGTTGTAGTATACTTAGTCTAGTCCAGCACGCGATCATTTAAAAAATTTTGTAGTTTTCTTAGCTCGCTCCATTTCCTACCATGTTTTTCAGTCTAACTTCTGCAGTGCCTTCACCACACTGCCTTACATAATCCAAACCACAATAAAGTTCACGTTTAATAAATTGACCAGTCTTGACTTGATTTGGTGGCACAGGAGAGATGGCAAGAGTGGCTGTCTGCTGAGACTCCTTTGCGAGCGGTTAGAGGTGGGGGTGGGAGGAGGGGTACTTCCTGCAACCGGAGCCCAGGCTTAAGTCTGATGGATGCAGAGCCCTTGGCTGTATTCATCCGGGGGGGGGGAGGGGCTGGTAGAATGGAGAGGGGGTCCTTTTCTAGTCCATATTTAGGGGTATTTGTGTGATATCAGGGGTTACATGATTTTGAAACCCCTCTGAGATTGGACTCAAGGCCAAAGCTACAGTGGCCAGATCGTTCAAGGGCAGGCCTTCCAACAGGAGACGATATCATCCTCCCTCCCACCATATCCCTGAGAGCAGAACGGATGTGAAGACTTCATTCACTTGCTTCCACACTTAATTTGTCATCTGCCCATTTTAGGGTTAGACTAGGAGGGAAACTCCTCTCCTTTTTCCTTGAGCTCTTCCTCCTGACAGGACAGGATGCCCAGACAGGGGAGGCATCTCCAAGCTCAGCAGAACTGACCTCAAGCACAGTCCTCATTCCCTGTCCCTGCAATACTAAGCCAGAACACACTAGAGATGACATCTTAAAGACAGGCATTTAGGTGTGGTAGAACTTTTTCAGAAATGAAGTCTCTGATGCAGATAATGTAATAGTTCTATATGGTCACCAGATGGCACTATGATATTATGATTAAGCTCAAACGCTCTGCCACTTTTTAAGGATGAGAAATTTTCTCCCCAGATAAGAATAAAGACACAGACGTAGAGAATGGACTTGAGGGCACGGGGAAGGGGAAGGGTAATCTGGGACAAAGTGAGAGAGTGGCATGGACATATATACACTACTGAATGTAAAACCGATAGCTAGTGGGAAGCGGCCGCATAGCACAGGGAGATCAGCTCGGTGCTTTGTGACCACCTAGAGGGGTGGGATAGGGAGGGTGGGAGCGAGGCTCAAGAGGGAGGGGATATGGGGATATATGTTATGTATAGCTGATTCACTTTGTTATACAGCAGAAACTAACACACCATTGTGAAGCAATTATGCTCCAATAAAGATGTAAAAAAAAAGTAGAAAAGAAAAAGAACTAACACGTTTTTGATTGTCTGCTATGTGTCAGACTCCATGCTCAATGCTTTATATATGTAATCTCATTTTAATTCGCATAACCATATGAAGTGTTGTTATTATCTCTATTTTTGAAAAATAAGGAAATGAAGGAACAGAGAGGATAAATAATATTTATCACACTTATAACAGAGAGGATAAATAACATTTATCACACATATCAGAGAGGATAAATAACAAATAAGTAACAACTCAAGGTTGTTAGTCAGTAATCATATAATGATTATTAATCAGATAATAATGTCTATTCGACTCCTAAACCTTGAACTTTTCCATAAAAATATGCTGTCCCCCAGAAAGTGGTAACATCTTCGCTACATCTGTACCAGCTGTGTATCCATAATATTGTACCAAGAACTGTACAAATACCAAACGTTTCTCTCAGAATCTTTACCTCTCTAACTTACATACGCATGCGTATATGTACGTATGCACACATATAAAGTGTCAGTAGACTTCGTCTTCCCAAAAGGAATCCAGTGCACTAATACGTATCAATATGTATTATCTGATAACAGCATAAATGACTCTCAAAATAATTATGCTGGCTGAAAGAAGGCAGAAAAAAAAGGGTGCATCCTGCCTGGTTCTGTTCACATAAAACCTCGAAAATGTGAACTACTCTGTAGTGACATAAAACTTCTCATTGGTTGCCTGGGGAGGTGGGGAGGGGAGAGAGGAAAGAAATACAAAGTGACCAGAGGAACATTTGGGGAGTAATGATTAGGTTCATAATTTTGGAACTATTGTGTATCTTAGTTGTCTCGTTGGTTACACGACTGTATGCATTTCTCAAAACTCAACTGAATTTTACTATAAATAAATTTTTAAGAAGTGGAGCCTTATAACCACTTTACCATCCCCTTCTAATCTTTTACATTCTCATAGGTATTATATCTGAATAGATTAAAAATTCCTCCAGACAATGTTATAATTTTTTCTTTCAACAGTCCTACATATTTTAAAGAACTTAAGGGGAGGAAAATAGTATTTTATACTTACTATTTCTGTTTTGTGTCTTTATTTCTGAAGTTCCAAGATTCTCTTTGGTATCATTTATATTCACCCTGAAGAACTCCCATTAGCATTTCTTTTAGATCTGTTGATGAATTCTCTTAGTTTTTCTTCATCTGAGAATATCTTTATTTTGCTTTCATTCCTGAAGAATATTTTTGCTGGATATAGAATTCAGGTTTGGCAGTTCTTCCCTTTAAGCGATTTAAAGACATTATTCCTTTCTCTTCTGCCCTCTGTGGTTTCTGCTGAGAAATCCACAGTATTCAAATTCTTGTTTTATATATATTATGTTTCATTTTGCTCTATCTTCTTGCAAAATTTTTCTTTATCTTTAGTGTTCAGCAGTACTATTAACTGTCTAGGAGTGATTTTCTTTATGTTTATACAGTTTGGAGTTCACTGAGTTCTTGAATGTGTAAATATATGTCTTTGATCAAATTTGGGGAAGTTTTCAGTAATTATTTATTCAAAAATTACTTACTGCACCAATTTCTTTTTCTGTTCCCTCTGGACCTTTAGTGACATGACTATTAGACATTTTTATATTGCCCCAGAGATCTTGGAAGCTTTGTTCATAATTTAACTTTAATTAAAAAAATGTACATGGGGTGAATGATTTGATAGAAATAAGCACAGAGAACTGTTAGACACCAAGGAGGTACACCCAATCCCTGGGGTCAGGGAAAGCCTTCTGGAAGAGGTGATGTCTAAGCCGAAACCTGATGGATGAATACAATTGGCTAAATGAAGGAGGGAGGGACCAACAGTGACAGGCAATGAGAATGACGTGTGCAAGTGCAGGGACTTGCAAGGGAGCATGGAATGTTTGGAGAAAAACAATTCGTTGCGGTTGAAACATATGGTGCCAATGTGGGAGTGATGAAAGATGACGTTCAAGCAGTAAACGGAACGAATCATGAGAGGTCTTATATTTCAGGATAGGCATTTTTGACTTAACCAATCCTGAGGACAACTGGGAAACAGAAAAAATTTTTTTTAATGTGAATGGAGTTTCTTTTCTGAATTTTCTCGTGTTTTTATATTGGACATGTATCATTTTTTATCATAACAGCTTTAGTAAAAATATAATTCACATATCATACAACTCACCAATTTAAAGTGTACAATTCAATGGTTTTTGGTTTATTTATAGAGTTGAGCAACCGTTACCACAATCAATTTTAGAACAATTACATCACTTCCAAAAAAGAAACCCTGTACTCCCCACTTCCTCCTAATCCCCTTCTCCTCCGCTTTAGGAAACCACTAATCTACCTTCTGTGTCTATGGATTTGCCTATCCTGGACATTTCATGTAAATAGGGTTATACAAAGTGTCGCTTTTTGTGTTTGGCTTCTTCTTTTTTTTTTTTTTTTTTTTTGCGTTACGCGGGCCTCTCACTGTTGTGGCCTCTCCCGTTGCGGAGCACAGGCTCCGGACACGCAGGCTCAGCGGCCATGGCTCACGGGCCCAGCCGCTCCGCGCCATGTGGGATCTTCTCGGACCGGGGCACGAACCCATGTCCCCTGCATCGGCAGGCAGACTCTCAACCACTGCACCACCAGGGAAGCCCCTGGCTTCTTTTATTTAGCACAATATTTTCAAGGTTCATCTGTACTGTAGCATGGATCAGTACTTCATTTCTTTTTATCTCCAGATAATATTCCATCGTATGGACATACCACATTTTATTTATTCATTCACCAGGTGATGGAAATTTGGGTTGCTTCCCCTTTTTGGCTATTGTGAATAATGCTGCTGTGAACATTTGTGTACATGTCTTTGTGGGGACATATATTTTCAATTCTCTTGGGTATGTAGCTACGAGTGGAATTGCTGGATCACACAGTAACTGTATGCTTAACTGTTTGAGTAACTGACAGATTGTGTTCTAAAGCAGCTGCACCATTTTGCATTCCCACCAGCAGTGTATAAAGTTTCCAATTTCTCTACATCCTTGCCAATACTTGCTATTATCCGTCTTCTTAATTATTTCCATCCTAGTGGGTGTGAAGTTGATATCTCATTGTGGTTTTGATTGCATTTCTCTAATAGCTAAGAATGTTGAGCATCTTTTTTTTTTTTTCGGTACGTGGGCCTCTCACTGCTGTGGCCTCTCCCGCTGTGGAGCACAGGCTCCAGACGCGCAGGCCCAGCGGCCATGGCTCATGGGCCCAGCCGCTCTGCAGCATGTGGGATCCTCCCAGACTGGGGCACGAACCCTCATCCCCTGCATCGGCAGGCTGACTCTCAACCACTGCGCCACCAGGGAAGCCTGTTGAGCATCTTTTTATGTGCTTATTGGCTATTTGTACATATTTTTTTGAAAAATGTCTATTCAAATCCTTTGTCCATTTTTAATTGGGTTGTCTTTTTATTATTGAGTTATAGTTTCTCTTTATATATTCTGGATCTAATCCATTTAATAGATATGTGATTTGCAAATAGTTCCTCCCATTCTGTGGGTTGTCTTTTCTATTTCTTGATGGTGTTCTTTGAAGCAAAAAAGTTTTTAATTTTGGTGATGTCCAATGTATCTATTTTTGTATCTTTTGTTGTTTATGGTTTTGGTGTGATATCTAAGGAACCACTGTCTAATCGAATGTCACAAGATTTATGCCTATGTCCTCGTCTAAGAGTTTTGTAGTGTCAGCTCTTTCATGTACATTTTTGACCCATTTTGAGTTAATTTTTGTATGTTGATGTATGGCAAGGGTCCAAATTCATCCTTTTGCGTATGGGTATCCAGTTGTCTTAGCACCATTTCTTGAAAAGACTATTCTTTCCACCATTGTATAGTTTTGGCACTCTTACTGAAAACCAGTTGACCACAAATGTATGGGTTTATTTCTGAGCTCTCAATTCTATTCCATTGATCTATAAGTCTGTCTTTATGCCAATACTAGACTGTCTTGACTACTGTAGTTCTGTAGTAAGTTTTGAAATCAGGAATGGGAGACCTCCAATTTTGTACTTCCATTTCAAAATTGTCTTGGCTATTCTGGCTCTCTTGCACTTCCATATAAATTTTAGGGTAAGCTTGTAATTTCTGCAAAGAGCCAGCTGGTATTTTGTCAAGGATTGCTTTGAACGTGTAGATCAAATTGGGTAATATTGCCATCTAACAATGTTAAATAGCATTTAATTGAACAACATCAAAATGAACATGGGACATGCATTACTTTTTAGATTAAAGTAAAACTAATATTATTTGTCTACAAAATGGTGCACTAACCTCATTTAAGGTCCCCTCTCAGCAAGTGCCCCATCTCCCTCTTGTGGCGTTTCTTTTTTTTTACTTTTTTTTTTTTTTTGCGGTACGCGGGCCTCTCACTGTTGTGGCCCCTCCCGTTGCGGAGCACAGGCTCCGGACGCGCAGGCTCAGCGGCCATGGCCCACGGGCCCAGCCACTCCGTGGCACATGGGATCCTCCCGGACCGGGGCACGAACCCGCGTCCCCTGCATCGGCAGGCGGACTCTCAACCACTGCGCCACCAGGGAAGCCCCGTGTTGTTTCTAACTGGTTCTTTAGAAACAGAAACAAAGACCTTGCTATTAGAAGTGGGGCATATCAAAAAGAGGCAGTTCTGACCCTGAGAATTCTTGGCTTTGCAGACTCCCTGTTGTATAGTCCCATGCTGTGCAAGGGTAGAGGAAAACTATCATTTATCAAGAGCATATTGTCTGCCAAGTCCAGTGCCCTGCATTTCCCCACAACATGGTCTCATTCGATCTTTACCATGACACTTTACATGGGTATAACAATTCCAGTTTTACAGATGATGAAGTGAAAGCCTTGGGAGGTTAAGAAATTGGATCAAACTCATAGGGCTATTAGGTGGCAGAGGTGGGATTTGAAACAAAGTTGTTCTAACTCCAGAGCCTCTGATAGTCCCAGTGCTCCCATGCCCTGAGACCACTGAGAGTATGAAAACATCTGTCCAAACCCCTTTTAAACCTGCTTCCCAGACCTAGCAGAGGGGTCTCACCTCCTTTCTCTGGACCTTCTTAAGCTGTTGAGTTGCTCCCACATTCTCCTTACAGATGTCAAGGGTCACAAGGGAAGTCTGTAGTCTGTGCCAGGGTTCTTATCCCAGCTAACCTGGACTCTGTCTGGCACAGTACAACTCTCCAGAAGAGCTCTGCCCAGAGATGGGCATTGCCTTTTGTCCCAGGGCTGGACTTATAGACAAACCAACAACACTCATACTTTTGGATTTTAGGGTAAACCTCTCACCTGGTAAAACCTTTGGGATAAAGGTCTCAGTGACAATTGTGTAAAGAACCCATTTTACTCCATAATGGAAAATTTCTGTGTGTCTATCTCTAGACCACTATAAGGCCATTTCCAAGGATTCTGAATATATTGAACCCATCCAGGTTATTGGCCAAGGACCATACCTTCTTTCTTAAAAAATTTTTTTATTTATTTTTTAATTGAAGTATAGCTGATTTACAATGTTGTGTTAATTTCTGCTGTATAGCGAAGTGATTCAGTTATACATATACACATTCTATTTTTAATATTCTTTTCCATTATGGTTTATTACAGGATATTGACTATAGTTCCCTGTGCTATACAGTAGGACCTTGTTGTTTATCCATTCTATATATAATAACTTACATCTGATAACCCTAACCTCCTACTCTATCCCTCCCCCCACCCCCACCCCCTTGGCAACCACAAGTCTGTTCTCCCTGAAGGACTATACCTTCTTGAGCATCAAGGAGAGAGGAGAATCAGCTTACTTTCCTGGATGGAGGCTGGCTTGCAGCAATTGGAAGGGCAAATCCAAACACTACAAAATAGAGAACACGGTGTGATTTCTTCTGAATGTTGCCCAGTACAAAGCTGCCCTCCCCTCTTTATCAGTCTGTGCATTCTCAGCCTCAGAACTAATTATATCATTGGCCTCATATGCTTCTCCTATGGGATCATCATACAGGGAGAGTTTGCAATCACGAACTACAGTCAATGTTCTTCAGCATTTTTTTCCACTCCCTACTGGCATAGGGATCATTAATTTTGATTTATTGATGTGACTTTGTTATGTGGTTCCCATATCTCTCCATGGATCTATAAGCAGGGGTCATGGCTTCTGTTTAGAAAGTATTAGACAAGCTTTTGAACTTGATATGAGGATCCACATGAAGGGCATATAATGGAGAGCAAGGGGTCCATGCTGATGGTGCCAGAGAGTCTATGCAAAGGATTTAAGAAGGGTCATGACATGGTCAGGTTTGCTTTTCTGAACAAACACTAGCACAGTGTGAATCAGAAGAGTGCCAAGAATGGAAACTAGGAGACTGGTTCCTTCAGGCCTTCCTTATTTATTTTGCTGCAATATTCCCCAAATACTGGGGATAAAGAGTAAGGGGTAGTTTAAAAGATATTTAATCGGAGGAATCATAAGAACGTGGTAACTGAGGAGACAGTAGGGGTAAATAAAAATGAAGAGAAGCTCAAGGATTATGCCTAGATTTCTGACTTGGGTAGTTATGGGAGACAGAACACAGGGAGAGGCTCTGATATGGTGACTACGAGCTAATGCATTCAGTTTGCAACAGTTTGAGTATCGAGTGACTTTGGGACACATTAATGGAGATTTCAAGTAGGTAGATGTATTTACAATTAGGATCTGAAGTGTAGAGGAGACATATGGGCTGGAGATATTAATTTGGGAGTTATGATATAGGTGGGGATAGGAGACTTGGGTGTGAATAAAATAAACCATGAAAGAATCCTGGGAAAACACCTACCTGTGAAGGATGGTTGGAAGTAGGACTCTGAAAAGGGAACTGGAGAAGTGGAAAACAGAGAAGTAAGAGAATGATCGGGAAAGAGTGGTCACAGTACCAAGACAAGATAGGGTTTCGAGAAGAAAGGAACAGCCAACATTCACTGAGTCAACTAAGGTTTACAGAATGACTGCTGTGTGCCTGGGGATGCCTCAGGGAATTAAAAAAAAGATATTTGCCCTGGTGGAGCTTACATTCAACTGAGAAGAGTCAGACAACAGATAGAAGAAATAGATGAAATGGTAGAGCATGAAAGAAGTTGATAGATATTATGAGGAAAAGGACCAGGGGAAGCATATCAGGAATCCTGGGTGGGGGGGTGGAAGCAGTTGAAATGGGGTAATCAGGTAGACCTCGTTGAAAAAGAAATATTTGAGCAAAGACCTAAAGGAAGTGAGACATGAGATGTGTGGCTACCTGAGGGAAGTGTTTTCCAATAAGAAGGAACAGTCATCACAGAGGCTCTGAGGCAAACACATGGCTGAAATGTTTGGGAACTAGCAAGGAACCAGTGTTCCTGGAGCAGAACGTGTGAAGGGGAGAATAGAAGGGGATGAAAAGTGGGGGGGGGTACACACAGTGGAGGGCCTTGTAAGTCATTATAAGGACTTTGTCTTTACTTTGAGAGGAATATGAAACCATTGGCGAGTTCTGATTTATGTTGAATGTCCCGTTGAGACTATAGTTAGGCAAGCATAGAAGCAAGGAGACCAGTTAAGAGGCCACTGTAACAGTCCAAGCAAGAGATGAAGATGCCTTGGATCAGGTTGGTTGTGGTAAAGGTGGTCGGATTTTATATACATATATTCACAAATACACACACACACACACACACACACACACTCTCACACTCAAAATCATATACAGATGGTACCTGACTTATGATGTTTCCACTTACAATTTTTCGACTTCACGATGGTGCAAAAGCAATATGCATTCAGTAGAAATCATACTTTGAATTTTGAATTTTGATCTCTTCCCAGGCTAGTCTCTTGTGATGCTGGGTAGTGGCAGTGAGCTGCAGCTCCCAGTCAGCCATGCGATCGTGAAGGTAAACTATTGATACACTGACAACCATTCTTTACCCGGACAACCATTCTGTTTTTCACTTTTTTTTTTTTTTTGGTGGAGCACGGGCTCCGGACGCGCAGGCTCAGCGGCCATGGCTCACGGGCCCAGCCGCTCCGTGGCATGTGGGATCGTCCCGGACCGGGGCACGAACCCGTGTCCCCTGCATCAGCAGGCGGACGCTCAACCACTGCGCCACCAGAGAAGCCCCCTGTTTTTCACTTTTAGTGCAGTATTCAATCAATTACATGAGACCTGGAACACTTTATTATCAAATAGACTTTGTGTTAGGTGGTTTTGCCCAACTGTAGGCTCATGTAAATGTTCTGAGCACGTTTAAGGTAGGTTAGGCTAAGCTATGATATTTGGTAGGTTAGGTGTATTAAATGCTCTTTCAGCTTACAGCTTAAAATGCTTTCAACTTACAATGGTTTATGGGGATGTAACCCCATTATAAGTCGAGGAAGATCTGTTGTTTCTTTTTAGTCAGTTTCATTGAAGTATAACTTAAATACAATGAGATTGCCCAATTTTAACTGCATGGTTCAGTTATGGGTCAGCAATGCATTATATGGATGCTGTAATGCCTCCGGCTAAAAATAAATCGAAATAGCTGGATTTTCCCCAAGAGTATTGTCTTATGGCTTTAAGAGTATTACGGAATGGATTTGGCAATATAGGAAGGGAAAAGATTTGGTAACTATTAAAGAACTGGTTATTTCAGCTAAAGATGGATAAGGACTGGAAATACAAATGTGAGGCACACAGCTGGATGCCATCCCCAGACGCAAGCCACCAGTGTTAGCAAAGATTTCTTGCTTTTGGATGGAGATGGGGAAAAAATGGGGTGCATGCTCACACCGTCTACACACTTCACCAACCAGGGCCCTCCCAGTCTGGTCCTACGTAGGACTAGAAGGTCTCTAACAATGGCTACTGCACTATGGAAGAAACACTTCTCCGCATTTGGACTGCCGGCTGAAATTCACTCAGGGCAGTGGCTACTCTTTTTTTTTTTTTTTTTTTTTAACTAATAGGGGAAAGTTTGGTGGGGAAACAGGTATTTATATAATCTCAAATTGTGTCCCCACAAAATATTTATTAATTACTTTTTTTAAACATCTTTATCGGAGTATAATTGCTTTACAATGGTGTGTTAGTTTCTGCTGTACGACAAAGTGAATCAGCTATATGTACACATATATCCCCATATCCCCTCCCTCTTGCGTCTCCCTCCCACCCTCCCTATCCCACCCCTCTAGGTGGTCACAAAGCACCGAGCTGATCTCCCTGTGCTATGCGGCTGCTTCCCACTAGCTATCTATTTTACATTTGGTAGTGTATATATGTCCATGCCACTCTCTCACTTCGTCCCAGCTTACCCTTCCCCCTCCCTGTGTCCTCAAGTCCATTCTCTACATCTGCGTCTTTATTCCTGTCCTGCCCCTAGGTTCAGATAAAGAAGATAGGGCAGTGGTTACTCTTGAAGGTGCTCCAATTGGCCAGGATATTTTAAAAGGATAATAATAATAATAACTACCATTTGTTGAGTACCTACTTTGTGACCAAATGAGCATTGTGATATGTCAACTTCTTCATTCTTCACAGCCCCATCATGTGTATTTATCCTATTTTTATAATTGCTACTAACACTTAGATAAGAAAAGTGAAATGCAATTGTAGCCCTGAAATCTAAATTCATAATCCCATGTCAACCTCAGGGAGATCCATAATTTACAAGATTCGAGTGAATTGACAGCACCTGGTCCAGTCTATTTGCGGCAAGAGCAAAAGACATGGTGGGGGCCAGGATGGAGCATTCTTGGTACTGGGGTGCTACCCTACTAGGAGTGATGATGTTACTCTCATTATTTTATTTTTGGTGGGAAACCCACTACCCAGAGACTTCTATGGGGGAGGAAGTGGAAGGTATGGAAATTTAGGAAGCTGATATAATATAGATCTAGACTAAAGTAGAAACTACTAGAAACACGCAGATTACCACCCCCCAAGGCATTTTGCAGCAACCTTGAATGGAAGAAGCACCAGAGCAATGTTGAAGTATGATGACAGGAGCTGCAGGAAGGGATGCTGAGTGATGTTGAAGAATCGGGGGCCTCCCTGGTGAGCCCCAAATGGTTGCCCTATCCATAGACAGGGAGAAAAATGGGGTGAACCTATCACAGTGGGTCACAGTGTGTACTCCAGCCAATAGGTAATTAAGGGAAAGCCACTGGGCCACTGTCCACATGCCGGCCGGAAAAGTAAGTGCCCCTCCAGGCAGGGTTCATTCCTTTACTTCTTAAACACTTCGAGTCTGAGGAGCAAAACTTGTACTCGGTCTGGACGGGCCACGTCAGGTGTAGCCAGGCACCCATGACAATGACGAAGAACAACATGGTTGGGAATTATTCATTATAGTGTGTGTGTGTGTGTGTGTGTGATTGGGAATTATTCTTTATAGAGTGTGTGTGTGTGTGATTGGGAATTATTCTTTATAGTGTGTGGTGTGTGTGTGTGTGTGTGTGAGATTGGGAATTATTCATTATAGTGTGTGTGTGTGTGTGTGTGAGATTGGGAATTATTCATTATAGTGTGTGTGTGTGTGTGTGTGTGATTGGGAATTATTCTTTATAGTGTGTGTGTGTGTGTGATTGGGAATTATTCTTTATAGTGTGTGGTGTGTGTGTGTGTGTGTGTGTGTGTGTGTGGTGGGGAGCCTCTGATTGTGAGGCCAAGATGGTGAAAGAAAAGATGGTGGAAAACCTGAAGGCCTGAGAAAGTGAGGCCAACTAAAGTGGGCACGTGGCACCTTATGGCTCATTAAGCCTGTGGCCATGTGTTGAGCCTCAGCTTTCCCATCTGAGGAACAGTGATTCCTAGAAGGTCATAGAGAGTGCAAAGGCCCAGCACAGCCAACAATGCCTCCTTTATAGTACAGATGTTAGTGCAGATGACATCAAGGTTTTGACTTCTTTAATAGCCTATAAAATGCTATGATCCATACACAGTTTGAAGGAGGGCTTAAGGTAGGTGTTAATAACCTTCAAAATGATACAATGAGTTAGAAAAGATCATAGGAGTGTACCGTGGAGCTAAACGAAGAGTTTCACTGATTCTGGAATTGATGTTTTTGATCCTCTTACGAGCATCATCTTATGAAAGGGAAATGTTTTAGATTCCAGATGTTTATCCTGGTACCATAGGCTACTCTGATATTAATACACACGCCTGTGTTATCAATAAACACATCACTCTAAGAGTTACATCAGAGTTACATCATCCATGTAACTGTCACGGGAGAGGTATCTTTGATGGAATTTTAAAAATTCATGAATGTAGCTTCTTACATGAACCTCTTGAGATAGATTGTCTCCCAGTGTGGCAGGTAAAACCTTTATTGTTCGGGATTTGGTAACGGGGGTCTGCACACTGTGTGGTAGCCGCATCGTTTTGATGCTAGACGTGTTGGTGAGATTGATGATAACGTATGGAATCTAGACAGTATTTATCCAAAGGATTTAGAAGGCTATATTGCAAACTGGGACAATATTGTCTTTTCCACAGTCAAGTCTTATGCTAGGAATACCCCGAAAGCAGATTAGGACATACGCACTTGTGCTTCAGGTGAAAAACACCTTCCCAAACACAATACACCCAAAATTAGAAGAACAATCATTGCTGAAGGTAGCAATGGACCGATATGACCAGAGATTAAGATCGTCTTGAAGGGGACTACTTTGGTAATCCCTTCTCTCTACTTGAATAGCTAGAGGAATAACTGTATCTCATTCAAGTGAGATTCAAATTTTTTAGGAATTATGTCACACAGCCATTTAAATATGAAGGAGATTTTAACCACCTAAAGTCTGTGGGAAACATAGCAGGGCTTCTCATTTGTGCCTACAGCAGGGTTTCAGGACACATCAAGGGTTTATTCTGTCCTATAACACTGTTGGAACATAACATTCCCATCCTGTATTTTAAAGCACAGCAATTCAGTTTTACTTGTTGTAGAATTAAAAGTTTCTCATTATGAATTTTGTTCTCGTGGGACACCGTAGGCTGAGGAGCCGGTCAACCCATGCTCACAGAAAAGAACTCACAGGCAATTAGATTTGAGTTCCCTGCTTCCCCAGGGAGGCCTCGGAAGTGCCTGAAGAGAAAGTGGGAATTCTCACTACCTCAGATGGGCAGGACTAGGGACAGGTGGAATTAAGTTAGGGAGGAACTTCTTGATACCAGGGTAATTAGCAGCTGGTGGCGGAAATGGATTGGGACATGATATCCAGCCAGCAACCTATCTCCTTGCCATGACCTCTGAAATGTCACGGGGGAGGTATCACGCAGCTTGTTGCTTTTCTTGTTGGAAACTTTGAGATAATTGCAGATCCACGTGGAGCTGTAAGAACTAAAACAGAGAGATTCCTATGCACGCTTTACCCATTTTCCCCCAATGGTAACAGAGTCTGTTGCTTCATACTTTGTGGGAATGTATATCCCTAGGAAACAGGACGAGGGTACTCTAGTGAAAACATTAAAGTACACGTAGAATGGAACCAAACTGCCAATTTCCTTTTTATTCCAAGGAGGGCTGCTTGGAAGAAAATGGTGAATTTATAAAGGAATGTCTCCAGCAGATGCTGTGAATTAACTTCCATGGAAAGCGGTGGGCCTGAAAGGGGCCAGGCTATGCACAGGTTGACCTGACGAGCCCCAAGAAGGGAGGGGGGAAACGAAGGCCAGACTTGTTCCCTGGTTCAGTGAGGCGACAGAAATGGAAAAAGAACCACCCAAAGGGGTCCGAAGATGTAGCAGAATCAGCTGATTTCATGGGAAGGGCTTCTGCTGTCAGGTATAGAAAAGAAAACAAGTTATAAAATAGATAACCAATAAGGACCTACTGTATAGCACAGGGAACTATACTCAGTATCTTGTAATGACCTATATTGAAACAGAATGTAAAAAAAAGAATATATGTATATATTATATATATATATATCTGAATCACTTTGCTGTACACCTGAAACTAACACACTGTAAATCAACTATATTTCAATAAAAATTAAAAAAAGAAACCCAGTAAAAAGCAACCTGCTATGAAACTGCAAGTAAGTCGATGAGTCGCCCCAGTGCCCTCCCCAGAGGCTCTTAGCACCAGGGACTGGTGTGGCTATTGAAGATATAGATCAGCAGAGTGGCAAGCACAGTAGCAATGGGAAAGTGGCATGGGTACAGGATTAGCAGAAGGCAGTGACAGCAGTGGTGCTTGACGCAGGTATGTGGAAAGCCACCAGATACCACCCAGGTGTCTGGAGGCCAGGGCTGCGTGGGATGTAGAGAACACCCACGATGTGGGAGGCTCTTCGGGTATTACCCCTCCCCCTTCACTAGGAGGTCAGGGACTTAGATGAGGCTAGAGTTCCAGCAACTGAGCTAGTAGGGCTGAGCTGCAGAGTAAGACATTTATCATTGTTTGGGACACTGTTCCTCTAAGTTGTTGTGAAAACGGGAAATGCCTTTGAAATTTTCTCTTCTGATGGAAGATACTGCTAACCTGCTAACACGTAAAAAGTATTTCTACTTTAATAGGGATAGAAAAATGGAGGAAATCTGTCAATCCAAGTTGGAAGGCCATGAGGCTAATAGTGGGAGAGGCAACATAGGAATTCATGCGCATGGGCAGTAGAGAGCTTGGCTAAAGGCCAACGACTGGGATTCTCGCTTAGTTGCCCATTCACATGTACAGAAATGTCGCTTTTGCTTTCAACATGGAGAGAGTCAGTGAGAGAAATAAAGCTTGCGTGTAAATCCAGTGAACTGAAAACAACCAAATAGCATTTGGTAAGATATATAAAACGTTCGAAGGAAATATAGTACCACTGGGTGTCCACTTACACAAAGGTATCAAATTATATACACAAGCTCCAGAAGGAACACTAGCCCCACTGTACAAGTACTACCAGGGTAACAAACCTCCAGGTTGCTAAACCCCTGGTGTTTTTAGCTTGTCGGGGGGACTCAGTTTCTGACAAACCTGACTCCAATATGTTCATTTAGCTGCTTTCAATGAACTTTACTGTCATTTAGTCACACTTGGAGGTTGTTTTTAAAAGAAAAGTTATCTTTCTCAGAAAAGTCCACAGGGCCTGACCTACAGCAGGAGCTCAATAAATCCTTTTTGAATGAAAGAGTGAATGAATGAATGAATGTTCTCAGTAACATGGTTTTGGAACTTCTCCTGTGAACTGTGGCCCTTGATTTCTACATGTAAGATAAAAACTAAACATTATGGAGATGGCTTTACTTGTTCCGAATTTTCCAAGCAGAAAGATGAGCAAAAACAAATTATTTATTACATACGGTTTCTTTCGGCAGTTTCCCTTCATCTACCTTTTGCCCTGCATTGAGTTTACACATTTGTCTCTCTGAGCTATTCTATGTAGAAACCAGATGGAGACTCTGGACCTGAGTTATTTAGTGGTAGGATCTGCAGGACATTTCCCATATTGCTCACAAGGCTGGACGTTTCCCTGTCTTGATACCTGCGGGAGAATGCTACCCTCCAACCCGTAAAGCAGGTAAATGCCAATGCCAAGGGGGTGGGTGGAAAGGTGACAGAAGAGAGGAGCACCAGCTCAGTGATGTTTGTCATTTTTATTTGCAATACTTTAGGTCCAAGTTTCAAACTGCAATATTTTTACACTCAAGACACAGTCATGCACAATCCATATTTCAATTTTCTATTGCTTCAACCACAATTTAAAATAACAATATTGGAAACAAAAGTCCTTAAAAAGATCGGATGCTGAGGTCAGAAGGATGGAACCGTACCATCAGCAGGTTTACAAAAGAAATAACTTACTTAAAAATCAAACAAACAGAAAGACCATAAATACCTTTAATCCAAAGTTACATAAGAAGTTCACTACACATGGGTTTACAGATAACACATTTTAACAAAAGCACAGCCAAATGAGAAACAATTCTGATAAACAATGAAAATGCAGATCCTCCTTAACTTGTTTCGTCTGGATATTATGAGTATAATCCCAGTAGCCATCACTACCCTGTGATCTGTCTCTTCCTTGCTGATGTACTGAGATTTAAAACTCAACCCACTAATGGTTACAGAATTCTGTGAAAGGTCTTATCATCACTAATGAATATAGTATATGCGGGTCCGTAAAACACACCACACACAAGCACACACACCGAACTTGAATTTCACACTCAGGGCTGGTTGGCACTGCTGTGGTCAGGGCATTGGGACTGTCCACTACCAGTTTATCCTCTTTCCAGTAGCATGCTCATTCAACTGGCCAATCCCTGTGGGAGTTGTCACCAGAAATGCTATCTTTGGTTCCCAACAAGTGGATTGGCCAACACTCCTTAATGCTAATAGCATGTAATCACTTTTGCCTTTTTCTCTCTGCAACCTGCAAATGCTTAGGCCCACTCAGTAGTCCCAGCCATTAAAATGCATGGGTTCTGACATCTTGTGCCATTTATGAAGTAAACTCTATAAAGCCCAACACCACTTCGTAGGAAAGAAGAGGCCCAAGTACAGTTCTATTCTAGCAAGTGTGACAGTGTATTTCTGTTCTAGTAGCAAATACTGGCCACAGCTTAATGAAAACCAAACTTTACATACAGAGTGTATGGAAGATGAAAACTGGGAATATGCAACAGAAAAGGAACATTAGAACAAAAACAAAACAACTGTGAAGGAATTGGAAGGCTGCCACAAGTTTTATCAACATTCCCTAGTATTATTCGCTTCATTTGTTCGAGGGTTTTCTTCTTCTTTTTTTTGGCATCATCTTACATAGTTCTATTGTTTAACTGCAACATAAGAGACCCAGGCTGAAGCATGTGGTATTTGCTATCACTTTAGCAGCATGAATTAGCAAGGCAATCTACAGTACCACAGAATGTTGTAGCTTTTGGAAAGCCTTGGAGATCTAGTCCAATACCCTTATTTTATAGATAAGGAAACAGCCATAACATGGTTAAGTGACTTGCCCAAGGTCACACAGGAAAGTTAGGAATAGAGCCTTTATTAGAATCCAGGTATCCTTACTTCTAGGCTAGTACTTCTTCCACTACATCTGACTGATTCTCTCTAATTGCTGTTGATTTCCTCGTAGGTCCTAAATCAGGTGAACACGGTACCTGCCTTCTACTGGTATTATGGGATAGCATTCACCTGATGGCAGCTTCCAAAGGAGACTCTGAGGGCACTAACCGGCTTCTGTAAGTTTATATTGCAAGTGTGACTGTATTATGTGGCAGTAAATGCTCCTCGCTATTATTGTCTACTTGAACACAGAAGTGTGCACATGGAAGTGATTATCTCAGTTCCCGCATTTGCAGAGTCAGTTAGATATTGTTTAATATTAAACAGACATCCCCGATGAATGAGGAGTCGGGTTATATTCATTTGGTTCCTAAAGGAGTGTGGGATCAGAAAAGGAGTGGAAAAAAATTAAAGCTGGCCAACAGAAAGATTCTATCAGAAACACATTTTTGATGAAAAAATGCTTTCTGAGGAAAAATAGTCCCATTATTTCCAAGGTCCCATTTATTTCCTTCCCAATCCACATGCAAATACATGTTCAGAATTGTGTGTTAAGTTCACTCAAAATCCCGGGTCTGTTAGACTGTCAATTTACAAATGCTGAATTTCAGTTCTCTTTCTCAGAGACTGGGAGTAGCTTGCATCACTGGCCATGCCTTTGTTTAACCGAATATTAACTGCAAGTAGCTAAGAAAAGGACCATGAGGTTAAATGGGGCAGGGCAGGGCAGGGTTAAGACTCTCATAAGTAGATTATATGTTGAGAATGGCCAAAGAAAAGCCTGTGGGTTCTCTAGGTATAAGGTCTGCACTTGGTGAAACTAACACCTGAGGCCACTACCGCATTATAAAAGTCCTCACCTATAATTTCTTTGGTGAGTTAGAAGGAAATTCCTCTCTTTGGGTAGATAGTCTCCCCTTTTCTGTTTAAAAATGACAGTAGTTACTGCATACAACCTATAATCAGGCCGGACAGAAAGTACATAGAGGCTGCCATCTCAGGCCAAAGCTAAAAGGAGTATGACTGAACGCCAACAGGCAAGGGCAGTTCTAAATATTTGTCTTAATGTTTTCAGTCAGCTTTTAAGCGCAAGTCATAACTTCTACTGAAATCAATGGGACTTGCCTACTGTTCATTAAAAGAAAATCCTACCTGAATGATAGTGTATCCTGTTGGAAAAGGAAATGGTGGGAGCTGGGGATTTTATCCTTCTGTCCTTCCAAGATTCAAGCTGAAAATCTGCTAAAGTGATCCAGAAAGGCGATACTTGAAACAGATGACTTGAAACAGATGTTATCAAGGGGGCTGATCAAAGGTCACCCCTCCAATCTAAAGTAACCAAAACAGAAACCTCAAGACCATACTAAAGTGGAGGGGGGCACCCAGTCTGAAAGCAGAAGGACGCGTTTGGAGTACTAATAGTGACAGCTCCCTAGCTTTAACTTGTAGATAATAGTCCCCTAAGAAAGCACGTGCCGTACCCAAGCGTGTGCCAACCTCAGCACCCAGGCAAGTATAAAGCCTACGGAATAACTGTAACTAGCAAATATCTGTGCCCTGCATGCTCTGGGCTCTGGCCAGAAGGCGTCTGCTTCTGGCGTCTTTTCTATGTTTCTATAGTTCCCTTTCTGATGTTTATTATAAAGCAACATTAGAACGATATCAAAGAAAATTTTAAAAAGAAAAAAAAGTTCCACATAATCCCGCCACCCTAACACAACTGATTTCAATTGTCTGTGTTCCCAGCCTTTGCCCATATGCACACTTATTTTTACATGGTTGTTCTCCCTGTTTATGTTATTTAAAGGTGATTTTATCGATTCTCTCTGAGAACTGGCAGCCTCATTAGAAATAAACAACCCACTGAGCAAAGGAATATAATTATTTACACGATCTTTGAGCTGAGAAATATCCTTTATAGACAAACATCTCAAACTATCAAAACAGTTATACAGATGACATGAAGCAATTTCATATTTCTTTTTCTTTTTGCAATGGAATGTGCTTCACAGGGGAGGGAAAGATGTGGGGATCAGGTGGTTAAACTCAAACATTGGGGTGCAATTCACAAGCCTGAAAGAAATCTGAATAACACAATTAAAGAATAAATACTTGAGTTAAATCTTCTTACATGACTTGGCCATCCAGTAGCCAAAATGGAACACAGACACACAAATATTTACAATGACACACAGACGAGATCAGCAAGAACGAAGTCATTACCCAACATGGTGACTGATTTGAGGGGATTATGACAACGTACCGGATCCTTGCTACAACATTAATGTTCTTTTCTTTCTTAAATAAATAATCTCTACTGTGCTTCTCACCCTTCCCTGACTTTCCCACTGCCCTATCCCTATCTCAGGACATTTTGGAATCGACATTCGACGATGTGCCCTTATTATCTCAGGGCACACGAGCGACTTCAAAGATCTGGATAGACTCACCTGTGTCAAGATGAGCTAAAAACAAAAATGCAGGGAGAGGGAATAAACTATTAACCACCTGGAGTCCTTCAGCATCATTTTGGCAGGAGAAGCAGCTTCTTCCTAATACTTATTAGAAATATACATAACTCTCCAACGCGGGGAAGGGTCTTTAGAAGCTGTTCTCATTTTAAAATTTACATAGATATAAGTTTGTAAGGGTAAAGCCTACTGGGATTATATTACCATAAAATCTTGGTATAACGGGCTGTGGTGAAGTAGTACCAGGCTTCTTGTTGTTGATATGCTGAATTGAAAGCATAAAAGAGCAGCCATTTCTCCGCCTACAGTAACCTGAAGGGTCACTGGTCCAGGTCTCCCCCCACCAAAAAAAGGCCTTCATGACATGTAAGGGATGCTAACAGATAACTAGGGCTTCCCAACCAGGTATGGGGCTCTCTCCCCTGGCAGGGTATAGTTATCAATATACTGAATTCTATTTGCATCCCAGGTATTATTTCACTGAATTCCCTGGCACTATGAATGAAAAATTAAAAAAATACTTAATTTTAAATGAAATCAAAATTAAGGCTTCTCTCTCTCTCTCTCTCATTAAAACAGTGTGGCATTAAAATTTTCAGGCCCAGCCACGTTTTTGTGAAGTATAACATAGTATGCTTCAAATTAATATTACCATTTGATCTTTTCATGTTTGTTGTTTTATCCCACTGTGGACATTTTCGGGGCCGGGGGGTCAAGCCCCTCCCAAATTTCATAGTCAAAGAAGACAATAGGAAATCCACCAGTGGTGTCATCTCCTAAACATAAACACGTGCACTATATGGTTAGCAGAAACTCTCTAAAGAAAGTGCTTTCATTTTAAGGAATGGATAGATGATTATATTGACGGATGTGCCTAGGCAGAGAAGGAGAGAGGCCCACGGCATTGATCTCTTTCCCTCTCTTGCTGGATGTGGATAGGTTCTATTCAGATTCTTGACATACTACAAATCAAGAAGCCTTCTACTGCACAAACTGCTAGCTTTTCAAAGGCTTAGAGAAACAACTATGCAGAATTTATAAAATTGACAATACACTCGAAAGAGAAGCATATCCTTTTCTACGCAGACACCCTCCAGATATTTTTCTACGCTCAGAAGATTCAGGAAGTGGCAACTGTTGAATTTCTAATAAATTGATACACGGTGAAATACTAGTCAAATTTTCATATTTTCCCCAAGCCACAAAAGGAATTCAGTTGGACTGATATTTCTTGGGGTATATGATTGCAAGCCCAAATGCTTTTCACTGGAGAACTTCAAGATCTTTACAGACATGTTTTTAAAATTCAAAAGCCCAAAGGGCTAAGTATGAACACACCATATCCAGAAACAGAAATTGGTGAACATAGGGAAAATGGCAACAAGTACTTAGAGCCTAATGTTGACTGGGATGTAGTTTTCACTGACCTCCCATTTCTTACAGAGTTGACTGCTTACAATATTTCTGTCCTCCAGATCTTTAAAAACAATTTTAACGTTATAAATTGTCAAGATAAATCATTTTTACCAGCAGCAAATGTTGGTTAATGGGTCCGTTTCCTCCTGTTGTGCCTATTTTACAGTTACCTACATTCCACAAGGACAAGACAGGATTGGATTAGGTATTGTTATCTTTGTTTACTGTCCAACAAGGATTTCAGTATTGCATGCTTATATTATCTCCCTTTGGGCTCTTGGAGAAAGTCCCGTCTTTGTTTAAGTATGGTTTCTCCTATCAGGATTTCCTAGGTTTCAGACCTGGACTCACCCAACTGGAGTGCCATAGTTTTGGTGTGTCTTTTTTCAGGTATCATGAAGATGAACGAGCTGGTTTATACAAATGATAAATCAACTACCTCTTAAGCATCATCATGAAAATGTGATAAGATTTCACCATTTGAACTTTTAGACATAGAGTTTTTAAAAGCCCTTCCTGAACACACATATTCCTCTCTGCTCTTGGAAAATGTCGTAAAAGAAACCTTTTCCAATACAAATGCAGAAAAACAGGTACACAAACCGAGCCACCACTATAGAAGAAGAAAAAAAAATTTCAACTCTATTAGGGCATGGACTTCCACATGTTCACACAGTACTTGCTCTGGGTTATTTTTTTTTGTTTGTTTTTGTTTTTTTTTTTTGTTTTTGTTTTTTACTTTCTTTTTTTTTAAAAAAACGTTTTGACATCTTTTTTTTTCTGGACATCTAATGACAATGCAAGTGAAAAACATCACATTGGGTAAGGAGTTTTGAAGGAGGTTCGAATGCAAGAGGGACTACTCTCTAACTTAAAAACAAACACAACACTATGAAGAGGGAGTGTGCATCTTTGAGAAATCTTTTTTCTTCAAAGTGAATGCACAAAATGAGGGGATTCACTACTGGCTCTTTCGCTTCACGGTAGAAGTGACCACTTGATGGCCACTTCGACATTGCTGCCCTGTTTGGGCTGCGATTCAGGCTTACAAATAAATTACATAATCTGAGGGAGTAGGAAAAAGGCTTATAAGAAGTTTCTATTCATTTGAAAGTTAAAGAATCCCCACCCCATTCAACTGTCTTTTCTTCCATCTTTCCTGCAGTGGAGTTTTATTTCAGTCTTACTCATGAAGGAGATGGTGTGGGGTAAGGCTTGCAGTCCTAGCGGCTGCTGTTCTTAATCGCTTCCTTTGCAGCGATAATCAGAGGAGTCAGGCTGGAGAGAGGCTTGGCTAATTTTAAAAATGGATGCTGCAAAAGGAAAAAAAAAAAAAAAGAAATTACTAGAATTCTTTCCTCCAACAAGTATATTACTTTACACTTTCAAGGAGTCTTTTTTTTTCATTAAGATGTATTTTGTGGATCCAATTAAACATCATTTAAAAAATAGTGCCAGCTTTTGTCCTTCAGATGTTTTTGGTCTTCGGTGTCATGAAATCTTCTAGAAGCTGACTGGCAGAGCTAGAAATTCAGAGTAGCGGTCTTGTAAAATCTCGCTGTGTTTGCAAGTCTAACTTTCTGATTTTCTTAAATCGATGAATTTATCTGGAGCAGCCGTCATCCTTAAAAAAGTGTATTCTGTTGACCACTCAAGACCTTGACCCTGAAATCAATGGCCCGCTAACTGCTAAACCCAATAGTGTGTCTCCACCATTTCTTTTTTGGCCCCTCTGCAGTGCTTCAAACAAGTGAATATCCCTTTCTTCTTTGAGATGTTCTCTTTGGGGGCCTGTGACATTCTACTGTCTCGATTCTCTTCCACACACATGCTCACTGACTACTCCCTCCCTTTCTATCTTCCTCCCTGATTTCACTTCCTCTTCCCACCTCCCAGAACTTGACTCTCATCATCTTCTTTTTCTAATTTAATTCCTTGGAGAGCTCATTCCTTTTCATGGTTCCAACCTCTCATCAAGCTTTATGGACATGACTCCCAAATGTCCACTGTGTCACCTGATGTCTTTCCCGAATTCTGGTCCTATTTCTCCAATTGCCTGCTGGTTATTTCCTTTTGAATGTCCTTCTGCCACCTTGAACTCAACATTTAAAAATGTATGTTCAAATCTACCAAACGGTACTCTTGTGTGATGTAAGTTACAGGGGCTTTGGAGTCAGAGCACCTAGGTTCAATCCTCTCCTTTGCTTATCACAATGGTTAAATGAGGTAAGTGACAGTTCCTCGTAAGCTACATTGAAGCCAATCAGTGTTAGCCACTGTAGTATTATCCTCTATCACTTCTGCTTTTGCTGAACTCTACCACTGGTTTGATATTCTGAGGTAGCTCACTTTTGTGTTCCTCTCCCTTATGTTCTACATGCAATCAGTTACCAAGTGCTTCCTTTTCAATGCCTTTTACAATTATCTCTTGCTTTCCCTAGGCCTAATCAACTTAATCCTAAATTATAACAATAACCCCCCTATCTTCCTGCCTCCATTTTTTCTATTGCTAATTCTTCTTGCATACCACAAGATTCATCTTCCTGAACAAACCTTTCATCAGGTGTGTCCCTCAGATATCTTCAGTGTTTCCCCACTGCCTACAGCCCCTACCCTTTAGCCTGGTGTTCAAGGCTCTCTACGTCCTGTCTCCTGCGGCTTTCCTTACTGGAACTCTTTACTTCAGCTACACCGTCTAGTTTCTGTTCCCTTGAACCCTGCCTACATGCCTTTGGTCATGCGATAATCCTTCCATCTGAAATTCCTTCCCCCTTTCCCCTCAAACTATCTAAAACTGATCTGTCTTTCAAGGCCCAGCCGAACTCTTTCCTTTTTGCAGACATTTTCTGAATGCCATAGCCCATAGAAGTACGTCTCTAATCAACCGTGACATTTACTGTTTAAACGGCCTCGGGTTGACTGAGTCGCTAAACAATCCTGCATTTTTTTCATGTTCCTAAGGAGACTGTGAACTTCTGAAGAGTAGGAATCATGCCTTTAACAGATTTGTATCACCCACTGCACTTAAGCCCTGCAAATAGGGAGTTGCTCCATAAAAATCCACTTACTTCTGTCTTCTCTCAAGCCTTCCAGTGGTGTGAATGCCATGTATCTCTCTCCTTTCTAACCTCTAAAATGGGCTAGAGTCAGAGAATGGAGTTATATGGACTTAAGGTGATATACAGATTACAGCCTATATGTGTAAAACGAGAAGATGCAACAAACAAAGTCTTCAGTTTTCTCAAAATATCATTTTGCATCAGAAATCTGACTGCTTCAGATAAAAGTATTGTTGGGGAAGGAATTAACTAGATAATTGATTCAATTACCTACATAACTGTATAGCTACCTTCAGAGAACCTGTATCTTCACTCATCCTTGGAAGAAGACATGATAGGAGTGTGTACCAGGATGTGTATGTCGGATGGTGGGAGGGGTGAAAAGATGTGGAAAAGAAGCATTCAAAAGTTCCAGTTTTTCATCTATAATTTGAGGCTGTATTAATGGGAGGATTAATAAAGGGCTATTTCAGATCTGACATTTTCGGGCCCCATGACAGCCTGTGAAACGCTCACAGGTAGCAGAGAAGACAAGGGGTAGCTTCCCCAATTCCTCCAAATTGGTGTATCCCAGATATGATTTGGGTTGGGATGGGATATTTTCGCGTGGGTGTGGCTGTCTCTGGAGGGAGTTCAGAAGCAACAGGAACTGTTTGTTGTTTGGCCTAAAACAGACTGACTCTATGGTTAATAACACTCTGCATGACCAAGAGTTATGCCTTTTGTTTAACTGGATTATGTGTTCAAAGTCAGGGAGAACAAGCAATCACTTTTCTTGGCAATTACAGATCTTTATCTTGTTCCCCAAGGAACAGTCAGTCCCCAGCAGTGAAGCTATATGTGTAATCCTGGGCATGCATTGCTTTATCAATATAAATGCATTTTTTCCCTCTAAATTGGTTTGTGTGGAAGAAAGTCAGACAATTCAGGGCTCAAATCCACGTTCTGCCACTCAATAGCTGTGTGAGTTCTAATTTCTACAACTGCAACGGGGATAATAACACCTATCCTAGAGAGTTGTAAGAATTAAGTGAGATAACGTTTGTAAAGAATTTGGTATAAGGTAGGTACTAATTACCATCATGTATACTAATCCCTGAGAGCCATGAAAAGGACAAATGGTTACAGAGGCACTCACCACTGGATGGTACTCACCCAGGCAAGCAGGTGCCTGCCATTTGGCATCACAAGCAAAGGGGCTTTGACCAGTAAAGCATTAGAGTAGCAGATGCCATGGAAATAATTGCATAGTTATGTAGACAATTACCTCCGGCCAAGAGCACCTGCGTACAACATCCAGGGGCACAAGCAAAGTTTAGAACAAAACAGCAACACCAGAGGTTCACATTGTTATTTCCCTTGCAAAATAAGACTCCAGGAAGAATAAAAGAGAGTTACAGATTGAACTCCCAAGTTCTCAGAAGAAAGGCAACGTGCCAATCAATCATGTAACAGATGCATGCCTATACTTATGTGCCTGTGGTCTCAAATCAAATGGTTAGAGCCTAACTCGAGCTAGACCTCTTTTGATAGCGCTCTCTTACTGTCACACATTGACATGGAAAAGCTCAATATAATGACTCTCTCTTTGTAACTGTCCTGTTTCACTGTCACCTGTAAGAGCTCCTTGGCAGATCCTCGCCTATCCACATCCATCTCAAGACAGCGATTTAAAAAGTCACGGAATACAGCAGACAGTCTCTCAGGATTCTGGAGCTCTGGGGTTCCATTAGTGGCTATCAGATATAATGCCTATGGAAAAAAAAAACATTAGAAAAATCTATTCAGCGTATACATGTTAGGATCACGAGCTGGCATACAAGACACAAATCCAGTTTCTTCTGGTTTATATCCTGGGTCTTAAAAATTCCATTTTAGAGAATGACACTGACATATACTGCAAAGTTTCTGTAACATTTAGAGATGGTTACTCTTGGCAGTAACGGACGTGACAGTGAGGTGCCCCACCCCCAAAAGCTTGGAAATAAGGTTATAAGGCTGTCCTATGAGACTTAAGCCAGAAAAAAATCAATATATAATGAACGTGTGATTAACCACCTAGGAAATGAAACCAAGGAATCTGTGACTAAATAGTTGAGGAAACACACACACATCCAATCATATCGACCTAAGTATAACCTCCGGAAGGCACAGTTGCCAAGGTGATTGTAATTTACTGACTGTTTATCTTGATTGGAGAATATTTGTGAGCCGACCAGGGATGAACAGACTACATTATGCAATCAGAGAAGTACAGAGAATCAGAAGATGGCAGTGCCTGGATGAGAAGTAACCCTTGGGGCCCGAGGACTCAGGTACTTTTATCCTGCGGCAGATGTGTCCCTATAGATTTTAATTAGGTTCCCCATGAAAGTCTACCTATAATAAGAGAAAATATAAGAAAAGTTGACATTAATAATCCTGTATCCTACTGTAAAATAATAAGTTGCTAATATATCTCTGAGATCTTTGCTGTGGAAGGCCACCACTGAGAGAGATCAACTCATGGTGTGCTGACAGAATCAAGGGCCCTGGCCTTCCAGGCTGAGAGCTGGACCCAGAACCGTGGTTAATTCACAAAAGTAAACCCGTATTTCAAAGGCTCCGCAGCCATAAAAAGCTGGCCATTCCTCATGCCTCCTCTAAGCAAACTATTCTAGAGCACTGAGTATGTATCAGGTATTAAACACTGGAGATCCAAAGATGAATAACAGAGTGCCCTACTTTCAAAGATGACACAATTTAGTGAAACAGAGAGACTTATAGATAGCTACCATATAGTGAGACAAGAGCTAATAGAGAAACACAGAAAGTGCTAAGTCAATGTAAGGATGAAACAATTTACACCAGAGGTCAGAGAAAGCTTCACAGAGGAGCTTGGCATTTGAACAGGGTCTTGATGGCTAAATAGGAGTTTTCCTGCAGGTATTACCACCAGGGTTATGTTTGCCTATGTGACCAGACTCCTAACTATCATGAAGACATGCCCCCTCTTGAACCTGCTTGAACTTCGCAGCAAATTATCAGCCCCCTTTTCCACTGTGGCTCCTAATATTATTATCAAAAATATTTCTATCAGGGCTTCCCTGGTGGCACAGTGGTTGAGAGTCTGCCTGCTGATGCAGGGGACACGGGTTCGTGCCCCGGTCCGGGAAGATCCCACATGCCGCGGAGCGGCTGGGCCGGTGAGCCATGGCCGCTGAGTCTGCGCATCCGGAGCCTGTGCTCTGCAACGGGAGAGGCCACAACAGTGAGAGGCCCACGTACCGCAAAAAAAAAAAAAAAAAAAAAATTCAAATAAATAAATAAATAAATAAATATTTCTATCAAACTCCTTTCTCAGGCCAGTTTTCATCAGCTGGTGAGGACATCTCTCCTCCTTTCCAGAAACCTCCAGAGATGTACTTTAGAAAGGGTTAGAAAGGACCGTTTAATCCAGTGGCTGTCAACTTATAGCAGGCACCAGAATCACCTAGAGGGCTTGTTAAAACACAGATTTCCTGGGTCACCCCCCAGGGTTTCTGATTCAGTAAATCTGCAGAGGGGCCTGAGAATTTGCATTCTAACAAGTTCCCAGGTGATACTGAAGCTGCTGGTTTCAGGACCACACTTTGAGAACTGGTTTACTCCACCCAATTAAGCAATGGGCTTAATGATTGATGCTTGACGCACCTGTCCTCACAAACCATCTTTGTTCCTGCATTAAAAGAAAATTGGTTACTGCAAATTACATTTGCTAACTCCTCCTAAAACTCTCTTATTTCAGCTGGCCACAATTCTGCCAAACTCTGCGTCCTTTGCTGGCTTTTTTCTGCCCTGTAGCCAAACCCAGTCCTAAACAAACATATCTCTTTTTTCCCTTTCCACTCTCCCTAAGTCTGTGCACATGCCATACTGTTTCATTTTCTCTCTTTTTCTTTTCACCATTCTTAGCTCAATACATTCTACTCCATATAATCTCGCCCCTCACAAGTACATACACATCTCTACCCAAGTCCTTCTCACCGCTCTTCAATTCACGTACTAAGAAAAAGGTTGACAGGAAACACCCCAACATGTTAACAGTGGTTCTCTCTGGGTGGTAGGATTATTAGTGACAATTTTTTAAAACATATTTTTCAATTTTCCAAATTTTCTACAATCAACGCGACTGCTTTTATTATTCTTAAAAACCCTCCAAAATTCTTTACAAAATAAAATCTAAAGAGCTGTACCATCCAATTTACACAACAATCTTCATCTATTTCTCTTTGTCCTCCTAGGATTAAACCTGCTTTTCATCAAGTACTACCCCTTAAGGGAAACAAAAACCCAGACGATTTCTTTTCCAACTATTGTTTTCGTTTTAATTGCAACAGTATTATTTCCAACTAATTTCTATTGCAAAGATCCACACTTTTAGTTATATTATGGCTAAACTGGCCTTTGTGGACTGGCCTGGGAACGTACTCACTATGCATAATGCCGTTTCTATGGGAAAATGCACTCTGAGTTCCAAATAGTTAACTTAAAAATGAACTTGTGTGTAAGCTGGGTCCTATCTTTGCAAAAAAGAAAATTGCTACTGACTGCCCTGCTAATGAGAGACAAAAACAGTTGTAGGCAACACAACAATCACAGCAAAAAGCATTTTCCTAGCAAAGTCAAGTCTTAGCTGAAGAAAGATCACAGAAAATCAGTCTAGGCACGAGTTTATCACATTGTGGTTTTATCTGAGTTAGTGAAAACTCAAAGAAAATGGGCTGGCTGAGAAATTAGACTAGACTTATTTCACTTAGCATAATACCCAGCAAATCAGAAAAAGACAGATACCATACGATATCACTTACATGTGGAATCTCAAAAATAAAACAAATGAATGTATATAACAAAACAGAAACAGACTCACAGACACAGAGAACATACTAGTGGCTACCAGTAGGGAGAGGGAAGGGGAAGGGGCAAGATAGGGGTAGGGAGTTAAGAGGTACAAACTACTATGTATAAAGTAAATAAGCAACAAGGCTATATTGTACAGCACGGGGACTATAGCCAACCCTTTATAATAACTATAAATGGAGTACAAACGTTAAAAACTGTGAATCACTATGTTGTACAACTGAAACTTATATAATATCATACATCAACTATACCTCAATAAAAAAAGAAATTAGACTAGAGATTTCCTTTACAGTTGGTTGCTCCTTGAGTAAGAAACCCAGATTCATACCTGACTTCTCCTCCTTCCTCAACTGGAAACCTTCCCCTCCCCCAGCCTTCACTCTAGTCAGTCTAGTAGCTTCTGTTCATGCAACCTTTAGAAATGTCATTCATACCTATGCACTTTCCTCTACTCCCACTGTCTCTGCTAAAGGTTGGGCTTCCCTCAGACTGTTACGATAGCCTCCCAATAGGTTTTTTCTTACTCAAGCCTTTTTATTCTTCAGTCCATCTTCCTTAACAACCTATCTCATCTTTAATCTCATCGTGGCATCCATTTTTCTGCTCTAACACAATTTCTGGTGGCTCCCTATGGTCCACAGATGTGGTTTTCAAACTGGACTCTCCAAAATTCCCCTCAAGAGCAGCTAAGTGGGAAAAGAGGTGGGAGAGGGAGATGGATGTAGGGATTCTAGGACCCTGCACCCACCCATATGTGTTTCCATCAGAGAAATACTTCTTTTTTCTTTATTTATGCATGCTTCCAGCAAGGTTTAATTTGAACCAAGGGATCACTATAGTTGTTTGAAAACACAGGACGTAGTAAAGATTCCTTTGCATGGCATACGTAGTAAAGATTCCTTTGCATGGCATAGAAGGTCCTCCATGATTTGGTCCCGCCTCCCTTTCTAGTCCTCATCTGTTCTCTTCTCACCCTAGAGCCCTGCTTCCCCCAACTCCCCATACGTACACACATTGGCCAAAGCTCACATACTATTCATGCCAATTAGTTCATCGTTCCCATAGTAAGAAATGCTCTTTTATATCTGCCTGAAATGCTGCTCCCTTAACTGCCTAGTAAACTTCTACTTGCCTTAAAATTTCTATTTCAAATGGCATCTCCTTTTTAAAGTCTTCTCCATTGCTCCCAGATGGATATGGTGAATAACCATCTCGATTTTCTGGGGACTGTCCTGGGTTTTACTACTGAAGGTCCTATGTCCCTGAGTGCCAAGCAAACTGGGATGGTGGTCACCGTGCAGACAGAGTTAGTCCTTCCCTCCCTTAAGCTACTACAGCCCTTTGTTTATATGTCTGTTTTCACATTGTAGGGTGAATACTTGTTACTTGTTCACTGGTCTGTCTTCCTAGACTGTAAAGGTAGGAATTGTATCACAATCATCTCTGGATTTTATGGCAACTGGCTCAGTGAGCAATGTAGGTAAGGGGATGACATCAAAGAGAGGGAAAGCTGGAGAAAGAGGTCCACAACATGGTGAACTGCTGTGGGCAAACCCACAGAGGAAGCGGAGACAATACGTCCTCTCTGGAACTTGAAACATAGCAACTTAGTCTCCTCTGACTGATCGTGAACAGAGAAGGAGCTCTTGATTTTTCTTCAGCCTTATCATTAAACGAGGTCTGTTTAATTCTTAAGGTGAGGCAACATAGGCCCTGTGACCTTATTTATAATGTTAGACAGACAACCTTTGGCCAGAAAATGGTGTCTTTCTTCTTTGTGATACACACATTACCTAGAAGTTTCTGGTGTTCCGGAATTTTTAATAACTCTATATCACTTGGCAATAACACACAAACTTGGCAGTTTTCTGCGGCCCCTGATGTGCAACTAAATTTACCTTAGTACTCAGAGAAAACGACTTTACCCAGTTGGAGGAATAATTCAATTTACCTTATTGTCAATTTCCTCGGTTAAAAAAGATCAAAGTGGTCATCTTCGAAGTTACCACATTTCTCCAAAGAAGTCCCAAAACAATCCATATGTACCCAATAAGTTTTCATTAAGGCGGTTTTGCAACTGGACTAACCATTTAATTAAAAAACTTCAGTTTGTGACTTCAGTTCATTTTAACAGTTTATAAAGTTTAGGTTAAGACATTAGAAGACAAACCAGGAGACTTAAACGGAAATGTGTTAGTAACCCTGAGAGGTCCCAGCACTGTTATAAAGACTCCCTTTACAAGGAGGAGAGGGTGTGGTGTGAACATTTCTTTCTAAGTTGAATATTTGGGACTCAAAACACATTTTCCCATGGAAATCGTGTTATACATGGTGAACAGGCTCTCAGCCTGGCCCGTAAAAATCTATTTAACAAACAATGTTGGGGCTTCCCTGGTGGCGCAGTGGTTAAGCATCCACCTGCCAATGCAGGGTACACGGGTTTGAGCCCTGGTCTGGGAAGATCCCACATGCCGCAGATAAGGCCGTGCACCACGGCTACTGAGTCTGCGCTCTAGAGCCCGCAAGCCACAACTACTGAGCCCACATGCCACAACTACTGAAGCCCACGCGCCTAGAGCCCGTGCTCCGCAACAAGAGAAGCCACGGCAGTGAGAAGGCCGCGCACCACAACGAAGAGTAGCCCCCGCTCACTGCAACTAGAGAAAGGCTGCGTGCAGCCAAAAATAAAAATAAATAAAATAAATAAATTAAAAAACAACCAATGTAACTATAAGACAAAGGGCTATTCATCTATATCTTAATATCTGTATAAATACGGTTTTCATGGGAAATATTATTAGCTAGCATTTATTGAATGATTACTATTAGCTCACTTGATTCATACAACGACCCCCTGAGTTATACTTGATTATGATCCCCAATTGACAAATGAAGAAACTGAGGGAGGTAGGGTTAATATAATAATTTGCCCAACATCACACAACTAGCAAGGAGGGAGTCAATATCTGAATCCAAGGACTGTGAGCCCAGAGTCCACACTCCTGACCACTGCACGGCATCACCTCACAGTGTTCCCAGCCTCTGAGGTAGTAATTCTCGTAAGCAGAGGCAGACAAGGTCTCTTCAAGAGATGAGGCACACTGAGCGTGCACAACTCTACCTCCACCTCTACCAGAGGAAATGGACCCCCTGGATGTCAACTGTTTTCCCACTTACTTCGAAATGGGGAACAAAAGGCAGGTGCCCAGTTAGGCTTCATATTGTATTCACCAGTGTCTGTATATATGTTGGGAGTTCATAAGCAGTGTGTCCTCTGGTTGTTGCCTGTAACCTACTGCTGTCCTGGTTCCTTTCTTACTTTGGAATTTTCAACTACCTTTGAGTGTTTTACGGGAGAGATTTGGCAATGAGTGACTTGACACCTTAAGACTTAGTTTACTCATGACCTGGGATTTCAGAGGTTAAAGGCCAGAGTGTATTACTGCCTCTGATGTGTTTATGGATTTCATGAAAAGCCTGACATTTCTTTCTAAGAAGAGAGTAAATGGGGCCAAATCTACAAAAAAGGAAATTGCTATATTATAGCTACGATTGTGTCCCTATTTTGACTTATTCAACCCAACGGTTCAGTGTGATAACTGAATAAGCACTGTGGTCTAACTTAGTTCCCTACTTGTCTTGCATAGTAGCTCTCATCTGTCACCAAATTCTTCACAGGGGTAGGGAGCTCCGCTGCTGTTGCTGAGCCTATTACGGATCTATTCCCTTATAGCTTGATGGTAAAGGTAATTAGGTACCTCTGACTGATTAGGTCTTGGCTTAGCTTTAGACTGCTCCTTTCAAGTGTAAGAAACTGGCCACTGTGCTTCCCTGGTGGTGCAGTGGTTAAGAATCCGCCTGCCAATGCAGGGGACATGGGTTCGAGCCCTGGCCCGGGAAGATCCCACATGCCGTGGAGCAACTAAGCCCGTGTGCCACAATTACTGAGCCTGTGCTCTAGAGCCCACGAGCCACAACTACTGAGCCCACGTGCCACAACTACTGAGCCTGTGCTCTAGAGCCCGTGAGACACAACTACTGAAGCCCGCGAGCCACAACTACTGAGCCCACGTGCTACAACTACTGAAGCTCATGCGCCTAGAGCCCGTGTTCTGCAACAAGAGAAGCCACAACAATGAGAAGCCCGTGCACCGCAACGAAGAGCAGCCCCTGCTGGCTGCAACTAGAGAAAGCCCGCGCACAGCAAAGCAGACCCAACACGGCCAAAAAATAAATAAATTTATTTTTTAAAAAACAAAAAAAAACTGGCCACTGCCAGAAAATAAAGACCAGATGAGTCTGATAATGTACATGCTCATTCTAATCTCTCGGGATTAATAGTGCTTGTCAGGAAACGTGGAGCAGGCTACGTGTGCTCAGGAAGCCACCCTGGGCAGCCTAAGCAACACCCAAGGTTGAGAACCACAGCGGGTTTGGAAGTGGGGGAGGGGTGGGCAGAGAGATGGAAAAGCAGGAAAGCAAAATGGAGCAGGAGGTAGAGGGGAAAAAAAGCTGTAAGAAGCAGAGGGAGCAGGAAAATACAGGACAAGGACTGGGGCCAAAGTACCATGGGGAGAGAAGGTGGTCAGTGGAGTGAAGAGGAAGAGAAATGAAGATAAAGGCTCAACAAATCAGGAAGGTCAAGGGGACCCGATCCTAGCATCCATTCTGCTACTGCCCCATTTCTCCGGTCCTTCTCACATAAAACTTCTCAAAACATCATCTATATTTGGTATGTTGACCTCCTCACCTCCCATTTTCTCTTCAACCCACACCTAGTTTCTAGTTCCAAGATACCGTTTACCGTAATACGTTTGTTCCTATCCCACTTCAGAATATTGGAGCAGGAAGGGGCTAAGTCCCTGATTCTCTGGAGCTTTTCCAAATTACCATATTAGGATCAAAGTCCAGCTGGACTGTGATATGATCTGTGAAACATACATTACTGCTCACATCCATTGGTTTCAACTTCTGTTTTATATGCAGTTCATCAGCTGAACAGCTCTGTATACCGTAACATGCTATTCTTCCCGATATACCACAGAGTGTGGATCATGGGTCCCCGTGACAGCTTTATCACTCTTTTGCTCTTCCCTGGCTTCTCCCCAAGATTCCTGTCAGAGTGGGCTTGCCCAGTCCCACATGCAGCGTGCTCTGCATCATGATCAAGTGTCTTTCTTGGTAGGGAAAGGGGGATTTTTCCACTCTATGGAATACAGACTTAGTCACGAGATGATGACAGAGATGTATCCGAGCAGCTTTCCGAAGGTCACAACTCTGGAAGCACTCCTACAGACGACGCGTACTCAAACCCTGGCCCTTCTGGCACTCAGGGAAGGCTGTAGCCTACCTACAGCCTAAGAATACAGAATCAGAGTAAGAGACCCAGGAGTTTCCCCTTTTATTTAATTAAATTTCATGTGGAAGCTCGATACAGAAAACAAGTTAAAGAGGAACTATTCTGGTGGACTCAAGAGACACATGACTTCCCCCCTGGGCCCCAAGGATCTCCATGGAATTCTAGGAGCCCATGGAATTCGTAGAGTCCATTGGTAACCAATAATCTTGTCGAATTCCACTTGTTTGAAATGATAAGGAAATGGAGGCCCAGCAAGAAGTAATCTATACAAGGTCAGGGGGCTCCTGACTGGCAGACCTGGGAATAGAATTCACTCTTTGACTCACATGATGCGTACCGTTGGCTGAGGCACTAGATAGTTCCTTGTCTGGTCCCGTCACATTCACTGGCCACACAGAGATGAAAAGTGCTGATGGATTTTGCCATCTAAGTAGTGGGGCAATGCTTTAAAAAAGAAGGAAGGGGACTTCCCTGGTGGCGCAGTGGTTAAGAATCCGCCTGTCAATGCAGAGGACACGGGTTCAAGTCCTGGTCCAGGAAGATCCCGCATGCCATGGAGCAACTAAGCCCGTGTGCCACAACTACTGAGCCTGTGCTCTAGAGCCGGCGAGCCACAACTACTGAGCCCGTGTGCTGCAACTACTGAAGCCCACAGGTCTAGAGTCCGTGCTCTGCAACAAGAGAAGCCACCGCAGTGAGAAGCCCACACACCGCAATGAAGAGTAGCCTGTGGAACATGTCATTTAAAATATATTGTAAAGACTCAGTTTTAATAAAAAGTTTAATATGGAAAAAAAGAGTAGCCCCCGCTTGCTGCAACTAGAGAAAGCTTGCACTCAGCAATGAAGACCCGATGCAGCCAAAAAATAAATAATGAAAGAAATCTATAAAAAAAGAAAAAACAAAAAAGAAGGAAGGAGGAAGGAGGAAAGCAAAGAAAAGAAAAGAAAAAGAAAGGAAGGAAGGAAGAAAGAGGGAGGAAGAGAGGTTGAGAGGGACGAAGGAAGGAAGGGAGGAAGGGAGGTGGGGAAGGAGGGAGAGAGGAAGAAAGTTACAGCAAAAAGGTCAGCCTGTTTTTGGTGATACTGTTAGGATGTTGGCTCTTGCAGCTACAGAGCTAAGACTGCCTTAATCAAGTTAACTTTCTCTGCTGAGAGGCTTATACAAGACACCTCAGAGTATCCTTTTATCAGAATGCAAAGGGTCTTCTAAAGTGATGTTGCAACCAGGTTGAAAAAGGCATATTTCAAAATGATGACAAAGGTCAGAAATTATCTTAATTATCGAGCTAACCCTAATTTTCTTGGTGAAGTCATTTTTCACTGGCAAAAACACAGATTTAAAAAGCCATAGGATAAACATGTGAGTGGGCATTTGAGGGGCCAAATGTCCATCATCACACTGTGTGATCTGTCCATTTAGAATGAACTTTGATTTCAACGGATTTAACTACTTAGTTATAGGTCTGGTACCTATTAGGGCAACGGGCATATGCACCCTTGGCTTATTCCCAAGCCGTGCTTTAAGGACACTGAGGAGTGATAAGATAATAAACAGTAGGATAAGGGAATATCAGTCATGGCCAACAGCAGGTCCCTGGTCACCACATTTGTCATCTTTCTTTGCCTCCTCTTTGCCTGGTCAGAGTCTCAGATTTTCGTTTGCTGTGGAATCAATTTCTCCTTTGGCTGTCTTCTGGGTCATAACTCACCAGTTTGAACTGTCTGCTTCTGAAGTACAATCTAAATGAGACTTGCAGCTTTCCTATGGCTAGGTCCCATTTTCCTATGCTAAATTCCTGACAACCGATGATTCTTAAGAGCTGTCTATCTTTTGACAGGCAATATTTTTTTCTGATTAAAAAGAAACCCTGTTACTGTTCTATAATTATTTTAGTTGCAGTTATCCCAACTCACCCCTCCTTTCAGGCATAGGTTTGCCCTCAAAGTAGAAGTGTCAACAAACCATCAATAAACCTTGCTGCTCCATAGTGGCTTACGGAAAAAGAAGGGAATGCTCCCAGCTCTTCCTGAAATACATTCAAAACAATATTGACTGAGTGCTAGCAAAGTATGCTTGCTTCTCTGGCGCTCAGGAAGTTTATGTCTGACTTTAATTCCAAATGAGCACCCGCCATCAAACCCAGACATTCCGATCCACAACACAGGTTCCAGCACTTTGGCCCTTAGCTGCTGCTTTTTAGTTGCTAGAGATGCTCTTCTTCTGCTTAACTCTCTTCTCTAGACATACAAGCTAACCAGAATTTCCCAGGTTCTATAATAAAAAAGAAGAAACTAACGTGTGTAGTGCTTCAAGCGTGGGGATAGGGGGAGTAGGGAGCCTCTTGTAGACAACAGGTCTGAATTTACACTTCTGCCCTCCCTTCTCTCTGGCCATACAGTTTAGGCACTCCTAATCACGAGTAGCCAGACTGAAGGCTTTCTTATCACCAATATGTGTTATGTACACAACAGCTAGCACATTGTCATGATGGACTCCGTTTGCAGGAGAAGCGAAATTGAAAAAGAAAATGGGCATATTATAGAGGTATATACCGAACTAATGTCATTTCTTTTTTGACAGCGTTGCTGGAATGGTAAATCAAAGAATGCCAGGGTGTGTCAGGATTTCAACAAAGTGACCCATGATACTTTTTTTAGATGGAAAGGAGAAATGTAGGCAGAATGATAGCATGCTCTTTTCTGGTTGAGCAAGCATGCTCAAAGAGGGCTGATGAAGAACTGTTTTTCAATATAGACGGGGTTCTACAAAGGGCTTGCCACAGAGCTTTGTATCTGCTCTAGGCCTCGGTGTGGGAACTTGACGTCGTTTGTTCTTGAAGCTCCACAGATGATTCCAACGTGTAACCAAGGAGGAGAACCGCTAGTACAGGATAGGCGGTTCACATACTATCCTCAATACTATTTTAAGCCTTCAGATAATCTCTTCCTGATACCGATAACTGTCTTCCAAAGATCCCGTGTTTGATACGGTTTCACAGATGCTTAAAGCAAGGGTAGAAAGAGAACACTCAAAGTTCATCTCAACTAGGATAAAGGTCTGGAAAATTACACAGAAAAAGGGCTTCATCCACAGGGTCCAGGAGGGACCTCAACTGGATGTCACTGAGACGTTTCACAAACACCAGAATCCCTCAAAAGCCATTGACAAGAACAGCCCCATTATGTGGAATGCAAAGTTAAAAAGAGGCACTCTCTCAGTGCTGAGGAATAAAAACAACAACAAACCAAAGATTTGTTTTATGGAAATGATTGTGCCTCCTTATTTAGAATCAGGTCATTATAATCACAGGTTTATAAAAAGATAACTTCAAATTAACACAAAAGTTGGGGAGATGAGCAGTGTACCAACGTTTGATTTGCATATCCACAGGGAAAGTTCGATTTTAACTCCAGTCACTTTGGCAAACAAAAAGAACAAGGCACTTTATTATTGGAGGCGTCACTAAAAATGTCCGTGGGTCACAGAACGAGGCATCCAAGGCCAATTAACGTTGAGTGCAAAGACTTCAGGCAGTGAGGAACTTGTCTCTTCTCTGTCTCTGGAAGGGTATCAACCTCATAACATCGGCACAGTTAATAACTCTCTGACCTTTAAAAGGCATTTTATGAGCAAATTAGGTCAATTAGTACAGAGCAATTTACATTAAAAAAAATCCCAACCGCTTTATAACTGGGGGGAGGGGGGAGTCGCTAATTCCTTGCATCAGTGGTATGTTAACAGGCAATATTTCTAGAGGGTTTGCTCAGTTCCAATGGACGCAACAAAGACACAAAAAAAGCCACAGTGAAATGCAAACAGCCTTCGAATGTACAGCCCCAGATTTTACCTTTAACCTCTGCTGCTCAGTGTTACCTGTTCATGGTCATTTATACTAAACTGTGGAGGACTCTCCACTGCTCGAAGGGATGTGAGCATAGTCAGTGTGGAAGGGAAGTTCTTGGGGGAAGTGGGGAATCCGATCTCCCTTCATGAATGGGTAAAAAGTATTCGAAGGATCCTTTCTCACTTTTCTATTGATATATAAATCCCCTCCCCCATTCTCCTTACAATGAGCTACATACTGTGCTAGGTGTTTACATGCATTATTTCATTTAATTTTCACACTAACTCTGCAGGAGAGATATTGTCCCCATTTTACACACAGGAAACAGGCTTATAAAGGTTTTGAATGACTTGCTGAAGGTCACAGAGATGGCAGGTTGTGGAGCCGAGACCCACCCAGTTTTGCCTGACTCTGTGGGCCAAATGCTTTTCATATCAACATGCTAGCCTTCACTCTACCACTCTGTCTCCCTTCCACTTCCTTCCTTTTTTTCCTCCTCAAAGCCCAAAGAGGTGGATGAGTGGTGGTCTTGGAAGGATTTTAAAGAAAGAAGGGCTAAGCCAGTTCTCTTTTATACCTCTCCCAAAGTTCTGCGATTTTCAATTTCCCCACACATGGCCTGGTCACCAGGATCCAAGAAAACACAGGCTTCCAACAGGGTCATGGTATATCTTTTTCTGTCCAATCTCTCCAGGGTTTCAGTGACTACATTTTTCAAATTCCAAATCAGGGCATATAGCCGGGAACACTGGCTTTTATTTAAGAGAACGTGAGGACAACATATCTAAAATCAAAACTTAAAAGGTCCTTGTGGCGCCTGGCAGACAGATAGAGGGCCGGCACCATACGGACTTGGTGACTGAGTCATTGGAGGTGGATCACACGTGGAGAGGAAATCTTTGTCAGTGGAATTCAACCGGGTGGTCTTTCTGACGAATCTTTGTGTTACAGCCTTAATGTAGGCTTCCTGAACCTGGTGGCTTGTTAATCTACAAATACTTATTTAGGTACAAGGCTGTGGATCCTAAGAGACAAGCTGTTAATTATTAGCTCTAATCCTAGGCTAGAAGATGCCCATAAAGATTAAAACTTGTTTCCTTTTTTCTAACGGTCAACAGCCTAGCTGAAGAGCGATCAACTGTAATTGGGGAACGAAGAAGGTAATAAATGCATTACTGAGACCACTTGCTTTACAGAGCCATTGATTTAATCCTTAAATTTTGCAGGTTGTAAATTACTCATTAGAAGGCAGAAAGCAAAATAGCCATAATCCGTTTAGTGCCTCCAAACTCCAAAGACTTAGAGGAGGAAATCCATGGAAACAAGAGACCTGATGTGTTCTTTCACTGCTACTTCTTAATGGGCAAAGGTGGTTAAACAATAAGGACAAGCCCATGTAATTACCCTGATGCGCTGGTCCATAGGTCAGGGGTGGGCTTGATTCAATTCACGGAGGGCTGACCCACAAATGGTGGGAAAATGCCCCTTCTTTTTCCACTCAGCCGCATCGTACCTCCAGATTGTTTCATGAGACCAGAGCAATAGCCCATAGCATTCATTAGGGCATTCACTCCTATCTGTTATTTTCTAATCAGTGCCGGGACTAGGACAAGAGGCCAAGTACCAGAGAGAAATTAGAAGGGGGCGAAGAGGAGGCTGTCCCCGTCTCCATACATGGGGAATGCAGCTCCCAATTACAAAACGTTCAACTGCAAAATAACTAGATAATTAGTCTGTAGGTTTCTTTACATGTACAGAAAGCCACATATATTTGGCTTGAATATGAATCTTATAAGCTTAACGTGTAAACACTTAACCATTTACTAATGGTTTTTGTATATACTAAGGGTAAAATTCAATTTTGGACGCTTAGTGGTAATGAAGCAAACAGTATGCAGGATGCCTTCGGCACTGGCGCTCTGCACGGGTTTTGAGATCAGAATTTGAATCAGTGCATATTTCCTTTTCTCAATAGTGTGATGCCCTTTATATATTGGGTATATAACATAGCTTCTGGCTCACCTTTAGGCTTTATTCAACAAAACAGCTACTGGCTCCCTTCTGTACTGAGCAACCTCTGATTCTGCAGTAGCAAACTGAGTTACCCAACACAAACGATTTCCATTCATTTTCTACTTGACAGTCTAATAAAGTTTGTGATGTCACCAGGCTGTGTCTATCTTGTGTTCCATTCACTACCCACCACGCTGCTGTTGCTCAATAAATCATTACTGATAATGAAACAAAATCTAATTTAAAACATTATAGCTGGTCTGGAAATGTGTTTATTTACTTTGTTAAAGTAATTATAAAGTAAGTGTTTCCTAGATAGATCATTTAACCATGGCGTGTGATAAAAATACTGTTTTCTTCCCACATCTTGCTTTAAAAAAAAAAAGCTACATTTTTTTTAACAGCAGAAAGCTATACTAAAGAATTTTAAAGACCCCTGGCATTAGAAATAGCGATATCGAAGCATTTGAAATAACTGTTGAGACATCTTAAGAGAAACAGGAAATAACTCCTAGTAATTTTGAAAATTATAACTTGAAGCTTCTAGGTCACTCGTCCCATGAAAGACCCCATTCTGGCCACTTTTAGTGGAGACAAGAAATGACATTTGGCTTTTTCCCTTTCCTGGGGATGAAGTACTTGAGTTTTCTTTCGACTTACCCTGAGTGGATTTTCATTAAGGTAAGGGGGTTCACCTTCTACCATTTCAATCGCCATAATCCCCAGAGACCAGATATCAACTTTGGGACCATAAGCTTTTCGAGTCACCACCTCAGGTGCCATCCAATAGGGAGTTCCCACCATAGTGCTTCGTTTACTCTGCTCAGGGGTGATCTGGGCACAGAACCCAAAATCAGCTGCAGAGAAGAAAAGTCAGTTAAAATCAGCTCAAATTATTTTTCTTTTACAAGAGGTCACTTTCAGATATGGCCATACTTTCCTTTAGTTAGACTTTGAGCTGCTACAACTGCCTGGCTCATATCCTTCTGTTACCTGACCTCTCAGCTGGTCCAGATTTCAAACGGGTCTGAAATAACCGACTGATGTGATGTCATTTTTACTAGACCTCAATCTGGTTCCCTCCCCACACTGCTCCCTCTAACTTACGGAATCTTTTCGTTTTCTAATTAGGTATTTGTCATCCAGCAGATGGAAGCCATTAGAAATTCTGAACTATCGAACCCCCTAAATCTGGTCACGATCTACAGGAACACAACATTAGAAAAATTCTTTACCTCAAACTGGGCTCTAAATGCCTTCAAACCCGTCACTTTTAATAGCCCTTTTCTTCTCAAGATAGACAGTAAAAGAGCAGAAATCCCCTGACACTCTCTCAAATGCATCTGAACCGTAATACCTACTCAATTTAACAGAGCCATCCATCCCAAGGAGAATATTGTCACTCTTTATGTCTCTGTGGATCACTTGGTTTGAGTGCAAGAAATCCAAAGCTTGGAGGCACTATTGAATCAGGAAAAAAAAGTTCTAATTATATCACAACAATTTGTTTAGATGTGCTTCATTTCTAGATAAATTTCGGGCAAGGGCATAATTTTATGTTGTTGGGTGAAATAAATTACTAAAGGTTTTCAATGCCATTTTGACATCATGTTACCATTTACATCAGTGATGCAACTTAGCGTTATACATGTGAGAGCTCCCGACTCAGACTTGGACATGAAGAGTGATGGTGTGATAAGTAGCACTAAATCATTAATACAGCCACAGGAACCAATGACTATAATCATACTTTGACTTACTTATCTGGAGGATGTGGATTCAGCTCGGTCGTTTACAGATACAGTAAGCATCTGCATCTGTGGTGTGATTTCATGTAGTAGGTCTGGAGTGGAACCCTGGAATCTGCATTTAAAACAAGTGCCCCAAGCTATTTCTGATGGACCGACCGTCAGGTTTGGGAACCACTTCTAGGCTCTGAAGTAACTATAGGTACTTGTTTGGAAATGGCTTTGCATTGTAATACTAAAAGATGGAAACCACAGGCTAAAGGTTGAAGAATCCCCTGAATATTTTAAGTTTGATTAATTGCATGAATAGGAAATATATGTGTTTGGTGGATATGTGTGCATACTGGGAAGGGGGAAATTTAAGTGAACAATTTAAAATAAAAAAACAACAAAAGACCAGCTGGAAGTATTTGGTTTTGTTTTACTATCATTGATTTTCAAGTTTCAGTGGGTCAGAGTTCCTCCCTGTGTCTATAGAAAACCTCAACGAATGGGGTAGAGGGTAACACCCAAGATGAGACTCCAATGAGGAGTGTTTTTTTTTAATATTGAAAAAATGAATATAATAAAATATCCTTCGTTTAGCTTGAAACTAGGGATATGCCACTGTTATTGGAAAAGAGGCAGACACTCAGACTCACTGGAGGGCTCCACGGGAGGTGAAGATTGTACTGTGAAAGCAACTACTTTCTGGACTGAGGGAGGACCTTGTTTAAACTGTCTTCTAGAAAAGGATTGGATTATAATGTGGTCTATGTTATACATGGATTACATTGCACGTGCAAGGCAAAATAACTGTCATGTAAAAATTCCCCCCAGTCAGAAAGAAGTTCCATGCCAACGTTACTGTTTTCCATATTCACCCAGACTCCAGCATGCAGGCTTAGATATGGTACCTCGTGAATGGCATAATAGAACTCAAAAAGATCCACAGCAAAGCAGCTAAAATAAACAAAGGGGCTGGGGAGGGAGGGTTAGGATTTAAATTGGAGTTAGGATCTTCAATTGTTTTTTAGTACAAAAGATGTACTATTGCTACTTTGACGTTACAAACATTCTGAATAATCAAAGATAAAAAACTGTCAATCTTGGTGTTCTCATCAACCAGAGAAATGTTCTATTTTCTTACCTCTCTGCAGACGGCTGCTATCTGTCCTTCATCCATACAGGTCTCTGTGACCACATCAGTCAAAGAGCCACCAGCCAAGTACTCCATGACTACCCATAGTTCATCACCCACTAAGTAGCTACAACGAGAGAAGAAAAAGACGTTGACTCAGGCCTAAGGAAGTGGAGACCCTTCTATATTTCCATTAAGAAGGGAACGTGCAGTTAGTCTCTGCTTTCGGGCACATTACATAACAAGAGGAAAATATCAATAATGCGTATGAGACACTTCCTTAACATTAGAAGAGAATATGCATGGAAATCAAAGGATCATCAGATAAAAGTGCACCATGGAAGGAAGGAAAAGAGCAAGGAGGCCTCTGGTGACTGACTACTGTCAATCCTTCCATTGTAAAAAGCTAGTTTCAATGAACAGGATCAGTGAATAGCCCTTTTGGATAACTCAAGCCACAGTGTTGATTTCTTGGACTGAACTGACCCATGGCATACAGTTTTACAGGATAATTTATTCAGATCTCAGCATTATTTTTGATTCTACTCAATTAATTACAGAAATCTTTTCAGGTAGTGGCTGAATCAAAGAGAATCAAAGAGACTCATGTTGGCAATGGATTTACTGGGCTGAGGTCTCTGTTCTGATAGAAGTCAGTTATGACATGCCCGTTATCTTTAAGTAGTTATTGAGGGACACAGCCCAAGTGATCAAATATGGAGAGGCAGGTCACCAGAGCAATGTGGGCAAATTCAAACCCCTGGGATCATCTGAAGGCACTTTAGCAGTATGATCAGGTCTCTCTCTTCCCCTGCTCAGCAAGAGAGAGAAATTACAGTGAATGGAATGACCCTGACAATTCTACCCTGCCCCCAGCTTAACGTCAGTATGAAGCAAGCCTTTCTGTTCAGTGGTGCTCAAACTGCAGTGCCCGTAAGATTCACCTGGGAAGTTTGTTCAAAAGGAAATTTCTCATTAAAATTCTCATTTCATAAAAATGAAATATCTCATTAGTGATGGAGAACAGCCTAGCAATCTGCATTTTTTAGAAATGCGGTTTTTACAAAATTACAAAAGTAGAGTGAAGTCACTCTGCTGCAGATGGTCCCTAAATGACACTTTATGAAACCCTGATTTCGACTATAAAACCTGACCCTCCTTCGTTTTGCCCCCCTTTTGCCTCCTTCTGTACCACTCACTGGTCTACTTGGCACAAAACACAGAACGCAAGATCTTAAACTCACTGAGGTTGTAGACCTGGTCTTGTTTCCTTTGTATCCCCTCAGAGTACACAGCACAGTGGTGCTAAACAAACACTTATTGAAACTGAATGAGACAGATGTTAAACCACAACTAAAGAGTTAGTGCTGTCTTTAAATGCCTATTAATAACCCACTGCTAATACCACTGATGAAAGAGACATTAATTACCCGGTCTAGGAAAAAGGTTTGAGATTAAAGTCTCAATTCCCTAGACCTCACTGTCAATTCATCACAAAACACCCATGAAAGCAGGGCCATTGTAGTCTGCCTCCTTTACTTAGATAGCCAGAGACTGCACTGACTCCAAACAAACACTTGATGAAACGTTTCAAACACCACAGCTCTCTCCTATATGCAATAGCCTACTTCCTGGCAATAGGGGGTCACAATCCTCAAAAGGAAATTACACAAACTGCTCATGTTTAGAAGCAAGACCATAAAATGTGTCTTCAAATGTTTAATGTGTGGACACAGATAACTGGGTGCAAGTTTAGCAATAGATCTGATACTCAATATTCTGTAGCATTTGAGAACTATTTGTAGAATGGATGCTAAATGAATAGATCCTAAATAAAAATAATTGGCCAAGAAAATGATATCCCATAAAGAAAACAAGTACATGATGAGAGAAAACACTTACCTATCTAAATAATTAACAATATTGGGGTTCTTATTTTCCCTCATGACCAGAATTTCATTAATAATTAATTCCTTTTTGGGTTGCTGTTGAAGGTTCATCTGCTTTATGGCCACCTGAATAATGATTAAAATGCAAGAATGAATTACCATCATCTGATTAAACACGAACAGCCATATTTTTTGGAAACAGTGTCAGGCATACAGATTCTTTATTTTACTAAGCTCTTCCTCGATGCCACAAACCCACGCTCCTTTTCTTTGGTCAATCATGAATTCGTCATTCACTTCAGATACTCTGGACGCCAGTGAAGTAAACATATGTCAACTCAGTGCTACCCGTTTTTTCAGGCACAGATGCCGTCGAAGAGGAATTATGATCAATATGAATAAAGGAAAGTAGAAGTCAGAATTGAATGTTAACACTTACCTCTTGTCCTGTGGCGATGTCTAGCGCTGTATAAACAGTACCTGATGCCCTGTGAAAGTGAAAAGGATCAAATGAACAAGCAATCAAAGTGTTATCAATATATTTGATTTGGAATTACATGTAATCATTTCCAGGAGAGGGAAATCAGAAAACTCAAGATGAAGGATGAAGTACAAAAGGAACAACCACTTTGTATAGTAATTGCTCCCCAAACTATCATGATGTATCTCTTTTGGTGGGCCAGGAGCTCCAGTCAGATTTCCTGTGTGCCACGGAACTAGGCAGTCATAAATTGAGCAAAATGGCCTTGTTCCTTTCAGGAAACTCCTGGAATATTTTGAACACTCCTTGGACGTTGCACAACCAACCCTGCAGTCCTTGATTAAATACCTTAGGAAAGATTATATCATCTTTTGCTTAGGCAACTGTAAATTAATCTTTGTTTTTAACATATGGACAGAGTGGCTTTTTTCATATATTTCTAATTCTTAAGAATATCTTTGTCTAACAAATGAATCACTCCCAGTACAGGTACTTACTGCACTTACCTGCACTGTAGCTATACAAAGCAATAACAATGTGGTTTTATTGTTGAGCCATTTTTTTCTTTTTGTTAAATTTCGCAACAGCTTCTATGCTTAGGTTTCACTCCAGCCCACTATTGTCTTAAAATCTATCATTCCTTAAGTCTTAGTAGTACTCATGCTTCTAGTCTAACTTCAGTTACGGGGTTCCCTTGCTTTGAAAATAGAAATTGTCTAGTAAAGCTGAATTCACAGTAACTTCCTGTGAAACACACATGCATTCTGAACCACCTCCCTACCCCATCCCCATGAAAAAGGAAAAGCCTAGTCAATTGCATTGAAACATTTGTGGCGAATAAAGGAATTAGGATAGAGATCAGTTCTATGATTCAGCAGGCATTGTAATGCTGCTACAGTTAAGATCTAAACTTTCTGGTAATTGCTGTTTCTCCTTTGCTTTCTATTTATCTCCCTTGCTGTTTTGTTTTCTGAGTCCAGGAGGTCTTTCCTTATGTCACCCATTTCCTTGTTATTCTTCTCCCTTCTCCCTGGATTGGCCAAACTACTTCTCACAGGCCTAGGAAGTTTACATTACCTGCTCCTAGGGAATAAAATGGGTGGCGTAGTAGAAGGAATATTTGATGGCTAACGGAGATCTGAGTTCTAATGTTTGCCCTAATATCAACAAGCTATATGATCTTGAGGTAGTCACTTCCCCTTTCTGGGTTTCAGTCCCCTCACTTGGAATATAGTGATCACAGTAACAGTAAACGTTGTGTTGAGCGTGTTGTGCGTGTCAGGTACTACACTAAGAACTTAATCTTATGCAATCCTTACCATGTTTCTGTAAGGCAAATGCTTTTACCCCCATGTTACACATGAGGAACCTGAGGCTCAAAGAGGTTAAGTAATCTGCCCAAGGTTATATAGTTTAAATCCAAGTCCAGCTGACTCTCTGACCTATAAAATACAGGAAAGGGGCTACTTCATTTGCAAGGTTCTTTTATTCCACGGTCTAGAATCTAAGAACTCTACTGTCCTCCTCACTCGGTGTGGGTATTTAAATATCTATTGGAATGAGAGTGAAAAATCATACTTAATTAACAGATGCTACCTAAATTTGGTAATTTCAGACATTCCTTAGGATTGAGGCTTATATTAAACAAATCAGTCTCAATTTTATGTTTGAGATTCTGGGTTCAGAGCACATATTTGGTGCTCAAGAAGTATTTGTTCAATGAACAAACTAATAAAAGTCTTTGCAAGCAAACATGTAATTGAAATAAAACCGTTCCTTTCTGTGAAGGAAACATTTCTTCTACTTAAATCTACAGATAAGCTATCAGACATTCCTGATTTCAGAGGCCAGTTTGTGATTTGTCCTTCTGAATTTAGAATTGCCTGGGTTCAGAGGAATAGATCACCTCAACCTGGTGTGTATTTCAGCTGCATAAGCCCTGAGCAACTACTTAAATCTATTTGCAGAATGATTCAAAAATGCCTTTAGTTGGTTTATTCCTATATCTGTAGCCAACTTGTACAATTCCTTCAGAGGCAAAAAAAATTGATGGCATCTGCAAAATGAGCACCTATCTCATTGGGCTACAGAGAATCGAAGGGCACAATCTATATAAGCATTTAGCCTTGTGCCCAGATCAGAGCTGATACTTAATAGGGTAACTGCTATTTAAAAAATTTTTTAATTTTATGTTGAAGTACAGTTGACTTACAATGTTCTGTGAGTTTCAGGCGTATAGCAAAGTGATTCAGTTATACATATAAATGTATCTATGCTTTTTCAGATTCTTTTCCCATATAGGTTATTCCAGAATATTGAGTAGAGTTCCCTGTGCTCTACAGTAGGTCCTTGTTGATGATCTATTTTATATACAGTAGTGTGTATATGTCAATCCCAAACTCCTAAAGGTGGGGGGGAGATGGCAATATTATCATTTGTCGCTGCCACTGCTGTTATTGGTTTCACAGTAAAGGATGACATTTACTGAGTCGTTAGCTGGCCCTTCCCAATCTCCCAGCCAAAATATCCTTGCTAGTGTCTGCCCCTATTTTCAAAAAGGACAAAGGCCAAAGCTGACCTATTTGAACACTTTTTGGAGCTCCTCCGTCCTTTTTCCCCCCGTTAGAAAAGTGGTTTTGCCTTTTTCTTTAAGTATGGAATGTCTTTATCAAATGAAGCCGCACGCAGAAACCCTCGATATAAAATGGGAGCTGTTCAAGTTAAAGCTAGGGAGGGAAGCTCTAAATTCCTGCCCAAGTGGCCTTCCCCTTATTCAACCCCTGTGCCCCCCACCCCAAGTCCATTTCCACTGGCCTAGGAGCTAAAATTGCGATTGACTTAGAGTACAAGGGGGATTAGTCTTTAGCATCTCCAGAGCTTTACCTTTCAAATCCTTGGTTTTTTACTCCCCACCTCCCTCAGCATTTCATTGTCTTAAAATTGTTAGAGTACTAACCCTGGAATCCCAATAGCCAGGGTCTTATGGCATTCTGTGGTATAGAATTGCCACAAATCCCCACTCCACAGGAGTTTAAAGACCCTGAAACTCTAGAACATAGGTTATTAACTCAAAAACGAGCTTTTCTCCTCACTTCCCCTTCCTCCACCTTATTGCATATATGCCCTTGTTGGGTGGGAACCATTTCCCCCTTCCCCCCAACTCTTGTTCCCAGTCTTATAATGGTGATATCCTCCCCTAGCCCACTTCGCACCGCCTATCCCCACACCAAACATGTTGTTAGGCATTTGGAATTCACTGCTCTGACCAATAAGTTATTGATTGGCCCAACTTCCAGCCTACGTAGAATCCTCAACACAAATGCACAAACTCAGGTACGAATCCACAGAGTAGAACTTAGTGTCAGCACTCCTAGCACTTCTCTGCACCCCAGTTCTGATGCCTGTCCATAGTTCAGCAATTTAAGATTCAACTGGTATAAATGTGAATCTCTCTCATTCTCTTATTCACCTACTAAAGCACTTTTTGGCCGCTGAGGGCTTAAGGAAGTAGGCTTCATCCCCATCTACTCAAACCTCCCTGGGTTCAAATCCTCCACCCAATTCCTAGTTGTGTGATCCTGGGTAAATAATTTAACCTCTCTGTGGCTCAGGATTAAAGGAGGATTAAATGTGTACAGTGTTTAAAACCAGTTCTGGCATATAGTAATTGCCTAACAAATAATAACAATAATAATACTTATCATTATTATTAGGTTAATTGCTACCTAATATATTCATTAAGTTCCCAAATTGCAATCTGTGGATCACTATAAATCTTTTTAAGTATCTGGCAGTTTCCAAGATATCTTGGTGTTTCAAATTCATAACAGAAATTTGATATTTACCTGAGATGAAGCTAATTAAAATATCACATATATTTCCTTTTAGCTAGAATTATATCAACTTGTGATTACAATATATATCTCATGCTGCTCAAATTCTTTAAGTAGCAGTTATATGGTTTTTGTTTTTTTGCTTAATAAAGTATGGGAAGTAAACTATAATAAAATACAGTTTAATAGTTATTATTATTCACAATGTGGAGTTCACAAAGACAAATAATTGAAGGAATCCTTGGTGGGGAAGTTGGGAAGTACTCTCCTTATAATAGGTGATGCACAGTAGTGTGTACTCCCAAAGAAACAGTCTTTGAGCCAACAAGATGCCACAGTAATTCCCAAAAGACAAGTTTTGCTACAGCTGGGGTATGTTGAAGTATCTCAATGGGTATCTTTATAAAATCTGTCAGTCACTTTAATAGAAAAAAGTCAGTATCATGCAGCACTTTAGGCAGTAAGGATGGCAGAAATCAAACAAAGATGGCAGTTAAAACGAATTCTCTGGTGTATTGGGGATGGTGTGCTAAAATGGTCAAGACTGTCAATTTGATTTTTATGCCATTTAATTACATTGACCCCTTTTATCCTTCACCGCGGGCTGCTCATTGCGGTGGCTTCTCTCATTGCAGAGCACGGGCTCTAGGCGCTCGGGCTTCAGCAGTTGTGGCACGTGGGCTCAGTAGTTGTGGTGCACGGGCCTAGTTGCTCTGCGGCATGTGGGATCTTCCTGGACCAGGGCTCGAACCCGTGTCCCCTGCATTGGCAGGTGGATGCTTAACCACTGCGCCACCAGGGAAGTCCTTCATTGTAGTTTTACTGAAGCCAAATTACTATAGGGAGAACATTTGTTTATGATGGGGATTTTGTTTATTCCAAACCTCAGTCCTTCAGATGGTATAAAGAAATCATGCCTTATCAGGACTCAAGAGAATATAGAGATCATCCAGTTTAATCTCCTCACTACAGATGGAAAATCTGAAGCACAGAGAGCTGGGGGGTACGCCCAAGAGGACACAGCTAGTAAGTAACAAAAACCTCCTAACTTTGAGCAAGAGATCTTTTGGTGAACCTAGGAATTCAAGTATGCAATTCAATTCAACCGTAGTTCAGTGAACTATGATTCAAGAATATTAAACCAACAGATTGCTCAACCGTTGGGCCTCATCAGCAATTACAGCGTGATGTATACTGCTGGCATCACATTACATGCTTTATCAACAGTTTCTCCCCGACCTGGCCAAGCACTTACTATTCAAATGGAAACACTGGCATCTAGCCTGAAGGGTCCAGAAAGAAACAAAACAATTCACTATTTCTCCCTTTTCCTCCCAAGACAAGTCAGTTTAATTATCAGTAATCTTCATCAGGTTTTGATGTTTCCTGCTCAGAGCCAATGTCAAGCCGTGATCATGAGTAGTTGCCAAAGCAGCTACATGGTAGGACTTATAATTTAGATAAATCACTCTGATTTCAGCATAGAAATATTGCTAGATTAGAGGAGGGGAAGAAGGGCAGGCCAGTGGGGCTAGGAAGAAGCTCATGGTCTGGGAGAAAAAGGAAAGGGCAACAGGACTAGAGGGCTCAACGGGGTCCGAGGAGAGCCTCATGGGAATAAGAGTGAGAGAGTCAGAAGGATAGGGCATTATTCAAGTTTAAGGTTTCCTAAGTATAAATCTGGTGCTAATGAGATCACAGTCAGGAATTTAATCCACATTTAGGTTGGTTATTTTTTACATCTACTTTGACTTCTACTGCTGCTGCTGCTAGAAAAGGTTGTATCATTTATTGAGCCTCACTTTCTGCCTTCTCTATGTAAATGCCATGAGCTCACTTAATGCTCACCCTATACAACCCTGTGAGGTCAATTCTATTATCTTCCTTTTACAGATGGGGAAAGTGGAACTGGGAAATGGTAAGTAGCTTGCCCAAGGTTACACAGTTAGAGTCAGCAGCTGAGCTCAAAAATCCATTGGTTTAATGTAAAATAGATAGCTAGTGGGAAGCAGCTGCATAGCACAGGGAGATCAGCTCCGTGCTTTGTGACCACCTAGAGGGGTGGGATAGGGAGGGTGGGAGGGAGATGCAAGAGGGAGGGGAAATGGGGATATATGTATACATATAGCTGATTCACTTTGTTATACAGCAGAAACTAACACACCAGTGTAAAGCAATTATACTCCAATAAAGATGTTAAAAAAATATACTAGTACAATTAGAAAATACAGGAGAACTTTTAAGTAATAAAATTAATAAATTTAAAAAAACCCAATATACTGTAAAAAAAAAAAAAGCATTGGTTCGACTCCACAGCCCATGCTCTTTTTATTTTCGTCTGCAGCTTTCACTGTTTTATTTATTTTTGTATTTTAAAAATTTTTTTAATTAAAAAAGTTTTATAAACATCTTTATTGGAGTATAATTGCTTTACAATGGTATGTTAGTTTCTGCTTTATAACAAAGTGAATCAGTTATACATATACATATGTTCCCATATCTCTTCCCTCTTGCGTCTCCCTCCCTCCCACCCTCCCTATCCCACCCCTCTAGCTGGTCACAAACCACGGAGTTGATCTCCCTGTGTTATGCGGCTGCTTCCCACTAGCTATCTATTTTACGTTTGGTAGTGTATATATGTCCATGCCACTCTCTCGCTTTGTCACAGCTTACCCTTCCCCCTCCCCATATCCTGAAGTCCATTCTCTAGTAGGTCTGTGTCTTTATTCGCATCTTGCCCCTAGGTTCTTCATGACCATTTTTTCCCCCTTAGATTCTATATAAATGTGTTAGCATATGGTATTTGTTTTTCTCTTTCTGACTTACTTCACTCTGTGTGACAGACTCTAGGTCCATCCACCTCACTACAAATAACTCAATTTCCTTTCTTTTTATGGCTGACTAATATTCCATTGTATATATGTGCCACATCTTCTTTATCCACTCATCTGTCGATGGACACTTAGGTTGCTTCCATGTCCTGGCTATTGTAAATAGAGCTGCAATGAACATTTTGGTACATGACTCTTTTTGAATTATGGTTTGCTCAGGGTATATGCCCAGTAGTGGGATTGCTGGGTCGTATGGTAGTTCTATTTGTAGTTTTTTAAGGAACCTCCATACTGTTCTCCATAGTGGCTGTATCAATTTACATTCCCACCAGCAGTGCAAGAGTGTTCCCTTTTCTCCACCCCTTCTCCAGCATTTATTGTTTCTAGATTTTTTGATGGTGGCCATTCTGACCGGTGTGAGATGATATCTCATTGTAGTTTTGATTTGCATTTCTCTAATGATTAATGACGTTGAGCATTCTTTCATGTGTTTGTTGGCAACCTGTATATCTTCTTTGGAGAAATGTCTATTTAGGTCTTCTGCCCATTTTTGGATTGGGTTGTTTGTTTTTTTGATATTGAGCTGCATGAGCTGCTTGTAAATTTTGGAGATTAATCCTTTCTCAGTTGTTTCATTTGCAAATATTTTCTCCCATTCTGAGGGTTGTCTTTTGGTCTTGTTTATGGTTTCTTTTGCTGTGCAAAAGCTTTGCAGTTTCATTAGGTCCCATTTGTTTATTTTTGTTTTTATTTCCATTTCTCTAGGAGGTGGGTCAAAAAGGATCTTGCTGTGATTTATGTCATAGAGTGTTCTGCCTATGTTTTCCTCTAAGAGTTTGATAGTGTCTGGCCTTACATTTAGGTCTTTAATCCATTTTGAGCTTATTTTTGTGTATGGTGTTGGGGAGTGTTCTAATCTCATACTTTTCCATGTAGCTGTCCAGTTTTCCCAGCACCACTTATTGAAGAGGCTGTTTTCTCCACTGTATATTTTTGAGCCCATGCTCTTAACCACCATTTCATGTTCTGTTATAGATCTTTAGCGTTTTTACAGCAATGCTAAGTGCTAAGTGCAACCGTGGTACTTCCCAAAGCCCACGTTTGTATGTACTATGCTAAGCCACCTCCCTAAAATATTTCTCTTGCCTCTAATTTTCTATTCGCTTAGTCCATGTGCCCCCTTGTGAACCATTTAGTTTGTCCCTGAGCACGATAAGTCTGATTCCTTTGGCATAACCATACAAGATGGTTCTTCCGTTTTCTGAATCAATTAAGATTGGTCACGTGGCCAAGAGTGAAGTGGACCCAGAATTAGTGCTTAGGACTGGACTTTATCATTCTGCCGAGTATTTAAGATACAATTACTCCTTGTAGGCCCCTATGTAGAAATTGTCTCACTGTATTAATTCACTTGATATAAAAATATACAGATATATTTTTCAATGCTACCATACATTCACTTGTTTTGTTGAGACATATGTCCTTTAGGGCTCCGGAATGGTGAGGAACAGCGTTAGTACGGCTTGCAATAACTCTGCCAGAAAGGGAAAGATTCAGAGTGTTTTCTATAATTTGCCACTCAATTAAAAACTATCGGGCTTCCCTGGTGGCGCAGTGGTTGATGGTCCGCCTGCCGATGCAGGGGACGCGGGTTCGTGCCCCGGTCCGGGAGGATCCCACATGCCGCGGAGCGGCTGGGCCCGTGAGCCATGGCCGCTGAGCCTGCGCATCCGGAGCCTGTGCTCCGCAACGGGAGAGGCCACAACAGTGAGAGGTCTGTGTAACGCAAAAAACAAAACAAAACAAACAAACAAAAAAACCTATCACTAAATTAAAAACAATAAAATTGCCCAAAAAATCATGTTATCTAAGTCCCTTTCTAAGTACACAGAATGTAGCGAGGGCCAGGGGGTACAGTTTTTAATTACTAGGATTATAAATAGTAACGGAATTTTTTGTTCTTTAGCTAGGGCATGACCTTTCCCAGAGTATTCATGATCATCTAATTTTAAATAGAGCTGTAACACATTATGGGTGTGGTGCCAGGGAGCTCAGTAGATTATAGTCCAGTGATAATGAGGCCACATTTACAGGCCTTAATCCCTGGAAAGGCCAGCTAACTCTCAACTACTCACTCCAACATTAAGTCTAAGCAGCTGTTTCCCTGTGTGTGCCACTGGTTTCAAGAGGGCCTAGACAGGAAAGGGGGGCGGGGGGCTTAATACAAGCTCATTACTATGGCTGGAAAAAACAACTTGAAGTGCAAACTCTGCTAATGGTGGTTGACTGAGTGGCATCATCTTTCTTTACAAGGGACAGCACACAACACAGGGCATTTAAGAGCATTAAGTAGAACAAAGAGCATCTTCCATTGCTCCATAAACATTGTTCTTCACAAATGCTAATGTATTTCCAATCCCCTTCATCACAAAGCCTATTATGAAGCTCAGACCACATCTATTTAGTGCCTCATAGCTGTGTTCTACCTTGTACGGCCCAAAATAGATCTGATGAGGAAGCAAATACTTTTGGGGTGGGTGGTCTCACCCAAAGAATCGCTTCTGTAAGCACTCTAGACACCACTTCTGCTCTTGCCCACAGTTTCTTGAGCAAAGAAAAACAAGTCAGAGCACTTTATTCTCAGCACTTATCCCTGAGTTCTGTGCTGTACACTACTTCGTCAGATTTGCAAAACAAGCTGTTATTCATCAAGTCCTTTAAGAAACAAGTTTCAAAAATATTCATCTTCCATATGGGAACGTCATGTTAGAGTTAAGAAAAAGAGGGCTCCTCACTGAGTAGCAGAGAGAAGTCTGAAAAATACCTAACATGATATATTTACTTTCTCAAGCATTGAAACTAAAATTAATTTAGAGGGATGGGGATTGGGGGCTTCCAAAAAATGTTTGTTTGCCATTACTGATGAGTTGGTCATATCATCATTCTACATAATGATACGATTGGCAAAGACCCAGATGTTAGATAAAAATTCCTTTGGTCGGATACATATCTTTATGCATAGGAGGAAAATGATTTCAAGAAATGCTCCCACTGTCAGCTGCTGACAAATTTAGCTGCTTGGCTGATCTAATCTATACGAAGAGATACTACATGCAACAAAAGATACTTTGGCGTAATACAAACATGGGCTATGTCGACGAATGGATTCTTCAGGATAGCCTTTTGTTTCGACACATAATTTCTTGTTAGAATTCCTTTCTTAAACACTTTCCCCTTTGAAGATCGGTGTGGGGACAATTTTTATTATAGTACTAAAATTCCACATATTTGAACACGGTTGTGTTGGCGAGAGTGTGGACAAACAGGCACCCTCAAACACTGCTGGTGGGAGTGTTCAATGGAACAACCTCTATGGAGGGCAACTCGGAAATGCAAAATGCACATATCCTTTAATGTAACAATTCCACTTTTAGGAATTTATCCTAATGATAAATCCGCATATGTATGAAGTGGCTTGTCAGGATCTTCACTGAAACCTTGTTTATAGCAGCAAAATATTGGAAACAAACTAAATGTCTACCAATGGGGGCCTAATTAAATAAAGTATGGTACATCCAAACAACAAAACACTGTGCCTCTGTTAAAAAGAATGAGGTATGAACATGGAACCATCTCTAAGACATAGGCACATAATAGAAAAGGAGATATATAACGTTTTAACATTTGTGTTAAAAATACATGCATCGTGCACGCGCGCGTGCGCACACACACACACACACACACACAAGGAGAAATGTACCACGTATACCCAAATACAAGGTAAGGGGCTCTCCCCCAATTTTTTCCTCAGGAGAAAAAGGGAATTGCCTTGTATTCAAATCCTTATAAAATCGCTCATGTAATGTAGTAATTCTCCATATCCATTTATTTTTATCCATAAAGTACAGTTTAGGAGAGATACATTAGGTTGAAATAGTCTCAATCAATGCTAGTTTGGGACTCTCATAAAGAGTATCTGTCAGAATTGGAAAGAAATGATGTAAATAAATTATTTCTAAAGGTATGATCTCATAACTGCAGGTGTTAGATATCATAAACAAGCTTTTTAAAGGTCACTTTCAAATTAATGCACTGAAAAGGGCTCCCAGTAGCCAAAGATGGGACAGTTTGACCATCAAAAACAATAATAAATGAGATTAATTGAAACAAATTGAAAACATAAAAATCCCATGAGTTTATAAAGATATTTTTTTAAATAAAAGAGAATGCCTTCTTCTCCCACTTAAAAAAAATCAAAACACCTTTCATTGGACACTTTTGGAAGTAGCGTGGGTACCAACATCTTACACTGAAAACGGGCAATTTAAAAATTAAGCATTTATCTTGATTTCCCTGTATGAACTATATTTCAGGGTAATCAAAGACTCCCTAAAATACAAAAGTATTTTAACTGATAAGTGTAGAAGGAATGACAGAATTAGAAAATTGCCATTCTGTTAACCCCTCATGAAATAATTGATCTGGGCAATAATCATCAATAGATGAAATCATTAGATGAAAGGCTGATGACAACTTTGCAGGGGAGGGGACAATCACCCACTGGATCTTCTGATCAATCTACTCATCACTAAAATATGGGACAATTAGACACTGTACCTCCTGATACAATATAATATGACACTGTACCTCCTGATACAATATAATATGAAACATATAGCACCACCACCTATGAAGAAACCTTGCCAAAAATTGAACCTCAGCCTAATTAAGCTTCTAGATCTAACTGCCATTTATAGGAAATACAGGAAATATGGGAGCAAGATAAATGGCATCAAATGAAACTAATAGACAAATCCAGAAAGTGTATATTCTACAAGATGCTGATGAGTTTCTTCAGTAAGTCAGTGGTAGTGGTAAAAGAAGGCGGATGCTTTAGAGTACAGAGACTTAAGAGACACAACCAAATGTGATATGTGAATCTTTTTTGGATGCTGATTTGAACAAATCAACTATACAAACTGCATTTTTTTAGACAACTGGACAACTCTGATTATCGACTGGGTGTTAGAGGTTAAATTTATATATATATGCGTTATATTTTATTTATTTATTTATTTACTTTTACATCTTTATTGGAGTATAATTGCTTTACAATGGTGTGTTAGTTTCTGCTTTATAACAAAGTGAATCAGTTATACATATACATATGTTCCCATATCTCTTCCCTCTTGCGTTATAACGGCATCGTGATTATATTAAAAACATTGATAAATGTTGAATTTGGGTCATAAGAATATGGGAGGTCCTATACTATTTTCTCTACTCTTGTGTAAGTCTGAACATTTGTAACAGAAACTTTAAAAAGTGATATAGTAGAAAGTTACGTTGTGAAGATTTAAATATACACCTACAGGACAGATTTGGAAAACAATCATCTGAATGTTGTATAAATGGGTAATTGTAACTAGGAATAAAATATCCAGGCACAGAATCATATGTAGGTTAAAAAATATTTTATCTCAAAGATCTTAGAGGGAAGTCAGACGATGTACTTAGCTAACTGCTGGGGGACTCAAAAAGGGGCTCTGGGATTACAAAAACAATACAGATGCAGAGGCAGATTTTGAATTATACCGCTCGTGAAACGTGAGAGTAGAAAAATCTCTCCTAATTTATACAATGTGTGGTTTTAAATATGTAAATAAGGGCGAATTAACAAGTTAAACATCACAAGTAGACATTCACCATTTATTCATATATCTGATAGTTTGTGTATTTAGGTGAGTTAAAACACAGTGCACCACCTAATATTTGAGCATACATGGTATGTGTGAGCACACTTGCACACATGTGTGTGTGTGTGTGTTTGTAGGTCCGCGTATGTGCGCAGAGATTCTATGAAAATATTACATACGAAACTAGAAACAACATCTTTTTGGAAGTTTCCTTTGTGCAGCGTAACTGGGAGGCTGAGGGAAAAGGGTTGGAGGGACACTTACTTTTCACTGTCTACTCCTCTGTACCTTCTGAATGTTATACCATGTCCAAGTATTATCTACTTAAAAGAATTAAACTCAAACAAACAAACAAATAAAACACCCCATAGTATTGCTTGTATCTCTCAATTTGTTCCATAACACAGCCCCAACTGATCTTTCTAGCATTATTTCCTGTTAATTCTCCTGCCAAACTGTACCTTCGACTGTCTACAGAATTGGAATTCTTGATTTAATTCTTCTGGTCTTTTTGATACTCATTCATCCAATACTTGCTGAGTATTTACTCTATGCCAGACATCGTTGCACGCCCTAGGGATATCAAAATGAATGAAACCTACAGTCTGAAGTGAGTTTTCATTTGGTTTTCTTCAACGGAAACTTCCCATAATCCCAATTTGTTAAATCCCACACCTTCTCAAGTCACTATTCAAACGCACCCTCCTTGAAGAGTTCTTCATCATATCTCCTCCATGGCTATAAATGATCTGTCCCCATAGCTCTTTTTTTTTTTTTTTTTTTTGTGCGGTACACGGGGCCTCTCACCGCTGCGGCTTCTCCCGTTGCGGAGCACAGGCTCTGGACGCGCAGGCTCAGCGGCCATGGCTCACGGGCCCAGCCGCTCCGCGGCATGTAGGATCTTCCCGGACTGGGGCACGAACCCGCGTCCCCTGCATTGGCAGGCGGACTCTCAACCACTGCGCCACCAGAGAAGCCACCCCATAGCTCTTTATAATTACATTACATTACTTACTGTATTTTGCTCTCTATAATAATAGTAACTGTGGGTGTGACTTTTACCCCTAAAAATAACTTATCGTTTATGGAGTCCTTCACTATGTGCCATGTACTGTGCAAAGCACTTTAAATACCTTCTCTCATTCCTTTCTCACAACCTTATGAGGTATGTGAATTCTGCTTACAATGACAGAAAACTGGTGCTTAAAGAAACTAAATAACTTGCCCACAGCCTTCTGATTTCAGAATCTGGACTCTGTCTTTCTCTTCAAATTTCCCCCAAATTCTCCCTTTATTCCATCATGGTTTTCAAAGTTTCAAGCAATTTTACATGTCTAGACAAGCTAAGATATAAGCGGTGTAGACATGCCTGTGTGGATCAAAGCTGTAGGACTCAGGACATACACAGAAAAGATGAGTTAGGGCTGGGGTAGCCAGAGAGAGAGATTCATGGGGGAGATGACAGTGAAGATAGTGTGTGGATAAAGTATGGGGGAAAGGTACACGCATTTGGGAGTAGGGCGGACCTGCTTACTTCTCGATACAACTTTCCGTTTCTCCCCGTCAAATGTTCAGAACCTGGTTCTTAACTACTACTCTGCACTACACATAGTAGGCCCTCAACAAAATTTCGCTGAAGGAAACACGTTATTTGTTAAACTGGATCCAAACCATTTCCTCTGAGCTGCTTCCTCAAAAATATTTGTTTTATTATAATGTTGAAGAGAAAACAAATGGAAACCTCAAAGAGAAAAAGAGTCTGTTGTTCAGTGCATTCTCATTTAAGGAAAGACCTTAAAATGAATTCAAATATATTAATGAGAAATATGTCCGCACAGCTGCCAATGTTCGTGAATTCAGCCCTCTGTTACGTAGCTACTGCTTACTCAGGAATTACACAGGTTTGCCAATGATAGCTGTTGACTGAAAATAAATATTTAATTTTGCTGTCTCACCCTACCTCATTTATTAAACAAGTTCTTTTATATAACTATCCTAAAGAGTGAAGATTCTTTAAGTCTCCACCAGATGTATTTCTGACAAACTCATATTGTCAAGTTAATGATATTTTGGGGGGTACCAGTCCCTTTTTCTTTCTTTCTGTTTTTTTTTAAAACTTTACATACATCTGCTCAAAATATTTAGATTTGGTGGCCACGTACAGAACACTTTTCACAGCAAACCTGATGAAATAATGTCATTTTTAGCTTTCCACTCACAGCTATGGCCTCCAATGATTAGACATGCAATTCTGAATTTGATTTATGGAAAATGGAGCCCAATTCTCTGGCCCCAGGCCTGAATGCTGGGATGGCAGAAACCCATGCTGGAAAAATTTTGTTTTCCAAGTAGATGAGGGTGATTAATGGAGAGGTTCCTCTCAAATCCAGCTCCCAAGAGTAAGCTGCTGTGCTCCAGGAAGCTAAAAATGGAATACTGGGGCTGATTATTCCTAGCTCCAAATGATTACGGACATAGGTTTGAATGTCACCATCAATGAAAAGAAAAAAAAACTATAAATTGAGAGTAGAGACTAGTTTATCTAACTTGGTCAATAATTCATGGGAAAATCCATTGAGAGCAATTTAAATAAAAGAAAAATTAATTTAAGTGGGTTCTTTTCTGGTCTAGAAAGAAATAAAACAATATTTTGCTCATCCCTTTAAAAATTAAGAACAGAGAACAAAAATCTACCAAAAATGAAAAAAAAATCGTTAATTAAATAAATGATAGAGTTACAGTAAATAAATAGATTTAAGTTACTAGCTTATATCTTAAAAAGCTACATAATTACATCTTGATTTTATGACCATTTTGGTTGGGTGTGTGTATGAAAATGGGCAGAAGGTGAAGCCAACATGGATGAAAAAGACAGACATGCAGCACACACAAATACCCAAAAGAGAACAAAATCAGATGTGGTGAGGCTGATCTAGTGATTATGAGAAACAGTTAAAGACACACTGCAAAAAACAGAGACAGAAAGAGCAAGATACACATGTATATACTCATGAAAAGACAGAGGACAGAGGAAAAGGAGAGCTAGAAAGACAAACATTTTCATTAGTTCAACAAATATTTATTGAGGCAAAAACAGATCCAGAGAGATGGGGGAAGCAGACAGGCGAAGCTCTGTAAATCCCTGAGCTTGGCCAAATGAACTCTGACTGTTGATCGAAACTGTACAAAATTGTTTTGGGGGGATCCACCAAGTACAACAGCACTATGCTAGACAGTAAAAGCGACAAAAGGATAAATCAAAAAGACTCCCCACCCTCTAAGGGTTTATTTAAAAGTTGAAGGGGGTCTATGAGTGAACTCTCTGCTGGTTTCATCATTCTTGAAAATGATGAACTTGCTGGGAATATAAAAGAGAACTTTCCGCAGCGGCAAGCAGGATTTCTCCTTTGATTTTTCATTGTAGATTATAAAGGCTTTACAAAGGTATGCAGAAATACAGAACTTTCCTCTTGCACCTTCAGAGGTCAGAAGCATAAATAACAACCAGGAGGGGAAATCTCTTTGGTATGCCAAGTTGTTTGGCAGCCTAATCTTTGTTCCTGGAGGAATCAGTCTTGCTTCATTACCTAGTATCTGGGAGATATTTGAAACCATCTCTTACTTTTTTTTTCTTTTCTGAATTTAATGATATTTTTGGCTCAGTTGGGTCTAAGTGAGAATGAGCAATCAAAACAAAATTATAACATTTTCCGCTCCCCAAAAGACAACTCCGAATATAAAAACACTTTATGAATAAATAAATAGCTCCCATTTAAACCTACAACTAGGGCCGTGTTTGTCCATTAGACATATAATGTGAACCATATTTTATATTTGGGGGAAACTCTATTTTCAAAAGCTCAAAAGGTGAAATTAATTTTAATAATATATTTTATTTAACACAATGTATGTAAAATATTTAAGCATGTAACCAATATAACATTTATTAATATGATATTTTGCATTGTTTATTTCATAGTAACTTTTTGAAATCAGGTGCATGTTTTATACTTGTAGCTTACCTCAGTTTGGACTAGCCACATTTCAAGTGCTCAATAACCACATGGCTACCATATTGGACAGCAAAGATCTGGAATGCTACTTCTCTATGGATTGTGTATCATTTCCTATTGTTAGCTCCATCAAAGATCCAACTAGATTAAACTAAAATCTAAAAGGTAACTTTCGCCTTCCAAGTCACCTTAGTACAAAATACTGTGTTCTTTTAACCTGCCTTGTGGTGTTAACCTTTTGGACAAAAAGAAAGTGAGCTGAGGTTTGTACATGGACTTGAGAAGGCACGGCTTCCTGACTTAAGTAAAGCAACCAGTTCACTAGAACTTCTAGTTTACTAGAAGTTAAGGAGGAAAACTCCAGGTGAAATAATGGCTACAGAAGCCAGCCCTACCCTGCACTTGGGTGAATTGAGTAAGCATGTCACCCAAGGTACCCTATTTAGCCTCTTCAAGCATTCATCACTATAGATTGTAAGTTCCTTGAGGGCCCACACTATCATTAGTGAGCTCTGCTTCTCTCGCGTTTAACAGTGCCTGGCATATAGTTGGTGTTCAATAAGCGTGCACTGAACAAATAAATTAATTCAAATAAATACAGTCTCTCATTTGCACTAGACACATTTCAAGTGCTCCATAGCCACAATGTTAGTGGCTATCATATAGGACAGTGCGGATGTAGAACATCTCTATCATCACAGAATGTTCTAGGGGACAGCACTGTCCTAGAGCAATGGGCAGAAATACTATTTGACTTGTTAAGTTTTAGGGGTCCTCTAGAGACCACAAAACCTTTTTTTAGGAGCACGGGAGAATACCAGTGACAGCAAATGACAAAGAAAGAAGCAAGAGCACAAACAGGTATATATTTTGCCCTCCTAGAAAGTTTAAATGCAGCAAAGTTACGGTTTCCACTGCAAGAAGACACTTGGCCATATATTTCTCCCTTAGTTTCTGCCCCCTTCTTAGGGTCTTCTCACCTTGATTCCCACCAGGCACAGTCCCCAAGAGTGTCCCTCTTACCCTCTAGCCAAAATGTCTAATGAATGTTTTCCCTTATTTCCCGAGATAAGTTGGCAATTTCAAAAGAAACTTTAGTAAAAAAGCTGGGGGAAAACGAAATAAAATACAAAAAATCACAAAAACAGTCAAGCTTATATACAGTCTATAATTTTCTGAAGCTAAGAATCCCAGGAAAAGCAGTGAGGTGCTTGAAGAAATCCTACATTCCCTTATCTGAAAACAGACTCCAGTGGCTGAGGGGCTAGCACAATTCTGCAGGCACATTAGCTGTATCCCTTTCTTCCCAGCCCCTTGTTTCAGTCAGGAGACCTCTGGGGTGCCTGACATACAGTTGTTGGTACACCTAAATATCTTGTCTCATTTCCCATTTAAGGACACCCCTTTAGAACGCTTCATTTCTCTTTAAACAAAACATTTCCCTGTTTCAAACCCTGTTGCCTACTCAGGCACTCCTGTTTAGTTTCACGTGAAGGCTTGAGAAACATGTCTAATTACAGCTGGCTTGTAGAACTGGTGACTCCCACCGTTAGCACTGGTGAATGATCTAGCCCCCTGGTTTCCAGGTCTAGTTGATGGTCAGGATTATCTGAGGAACTGTCCCAAAGTTCAGATTCCTGGGCCCCGCTCCAGACTTCTGAATCAAATCTCTGGCAGTGGAGCCTGGGAATCTTTATTCCTACAAGCATACTAAGTGAAAATGATACACTCCATCCCATTTAGGGATTATCGATCTATTTCTTCCTTACTCAGATAGCCAACTCTGCCCACCTCTGGATCACTCAATCAGGACCTTCCTTACCATCACTCTGTCACTTTACAGTCTGAGAATGAAACAGGATCTTAAGCATAACATCCATACAGATGTAGAGGGGGACAGGGATAAAGGGGGTTTTCATACAAGCTTAGAGGTTTCTATAACTCTACTGCTTTTCTAGACGAATCGGTTTGAATCGTGTAACTCTATGGGATGAAAGCATCAGTAAATAATTCACTGTTAAGCTAACAATAGTGCAGATTCCAGCAGGATATGTTCCTAGGTTAATGAACAGTCTGACAGCCAGAAAGGCCGATATTAAGAATGCAAAACATGAATGTAACCTAGAAAATGAGAAGCATAATTTACCAGAAATTCAAGCTGTTATTGCACTTTAATATATGTCTCTGGTGCTCATCTTTTGACAGTTCACATAATAATCACTTACCCTTGACCTATTTTTTCAAATCTTGTGTATTTTTTCTTTGGGTCACCAACACTCACAATGCTTCCTGAGGGGAGGGAGGGGAGAGAGAGAGAGAGAGAGAGAGAGAGAGAGAGATTTAAATTGATTGATTTTCCTCTATTTAATATTAAAATTTAAGATGCCAGAGTCAATGACAAATAAAATATTACAGCAATATTCTTATGTGATTTCTATAATTTATATGGATAATGATATATTTTATTAAAGTAACAAACAGTAATATATTAATTAAACTAGTAGTAATAACCCAGATGCTTATACTCAAAATTGATGATGTTTGGGAAACAAGAAGGACTGATCATAACCCAACATTTATAAAAAGTTCCCATAAAAGGATACTGTAGATTAGGAGATTAAAACATCTAAAGGACTTGCACATAGTATTTAATAAAATCACTATCTTCTCTGAATTGGAGTAAAATCGAGTGCTACAGTACATTCAGTTTTGCTGGAAAAATATCTCTTGAGCAATTAATATGCACCCAGTACTGCACTAAGGGCGATGGGGGATGGGGAATGGCTCTAATAAAGAATAAAGGTTAATCATAAAGTAATGAGACTTACTGTTTTAAAAAAACTTACACCCCTGTACACCTGAAACTAATATAATATTGTAAAACAACTATACCTTAATAAAAATTTGTATGATTATAAAATAAAATCCTAAAAAAACTCCATACATCCCTGAACCTAGGCCCCTATTAGCACTCCAAACATTTTTAACAGCTTTACTGAGATATGATTTCCATACCATAAAGTTCACTCAAAGTGTACAATTCAGTGGCTTTTAGTAAATTTTTAGAGTTGTGCCAATTTACTCAATTTTACCATGATCTCATTTTAGAACATCTTTATCATCCTAAAAAGAAATCTTGTACCTGTTAGCAGTCACTCTTGGTCCCCTCTTTGCTTACCAACCCATCCCTAGGCAACCACTCACCTACTTTCTGTTTCTATAGGTTGTTCCAAACATTGTGGAGTAAGTTTACAAGCCACACAAGAAAACCATTCATTTATCATGTTTGGCTCTGGGAAAAAATATTGGTTTTTGCAATTTCAAAATTTCCAGTCCAGTCAATACTTGCCACCAATCAGAATAAATCTAAAGGAAGTGACATTGACTCTCCAATGCAATGCTCAAATAGGTACAGAAAAATTCCGTGCCACGGCAGCATCGTGGGAATAAGTTCTCAAGTGGACTACTTGGAAGGGAATCATTTATTTGGATCCTTCTGGCCCTCCCTTCTTTCCTTATGGAAGCAAAAATCAGTATCATTACCTTTAAGTTATATCTTACTAACATGGCCCCTATTCAAAGAAGTGTAGAGTCAGTTAGTATAACAAGATTTATACACATGAACTAATTAAGAGAAGGTCTGTGGAGTCTATCTCCTAATTGTCACTCTTATCCATTCCCTCCTCTTCATACCCATGGCCACTGCCATTGTTCAGGTCCTCAACATCTCTTGTTCAAACAATTGTGCTGGTCGTGACCTACCTCTAAACTCTGCCTTCTCTAATTCCTTGTCCACAATGCCTTTGGAATAGGGTAACCATGTAACTCATAAACGAAGACTGTCTTGGATAAACTGAGATGTGAGGTCAGCCTACTTCAGAGTGATTTCACTCCATTATCCATAAATCGTCAAAAGTTCCCCCTTACTACAGGATCAATTTCAAATTTCTTAGTCTGGCATAGAAGGCCCTTTACCATCCAGCAGCATCTAGCTCCTACCTAACCAGTCTAACCTCATATTATTCCTTTCCTCTCCGTCCCTCCGACTTTATATCCTAGCAACACCATCACTATCCAAGGCTTTGGTCTTTAGACATGCTCCCCCTTTCCCTTTCCTATCAAACCCATGAATTCCTATTTATTATTTAAGTGTAATATCAATATTCTTCTCTGATCATTCTAATGAGACTTACATGCTTCTTTTTGAGGGCAGGAAGCTTGTCTTTTCATCCCTGTAACTTCAGTGCCCAGAACAGTGGCTGCCACTGAATTTGCTGACTAAATGAATGTGAACAAGCAAATATGTATTCAAGAGCTAAACTGTGTGCTACAGACGATACTTTGTGCTAATTTAGACATGATCTATTTTCTGGGCTAGTGAACAACTTCATTCAGACCTACCAGTAGATAGTATACCTGGAAAAAAAAATGTTTCATTCATGGGTTGTTCATCCATGGTTGTTAGGTTTGTTGTTGTTTGTTTTTCGTAAGAGAAGTCCATGTTTCAGTTAGGTTAAATAAGAGTCACGATATGTGAGTCGTTGTAATTCTTTTCCTCTTGTATTCCCAATCTCAGTCAATGGTACAACTATCTGTCTACTCAGTAGCCCGAGTCCGAGATCTGGGAGTCACCCTGACTTATCCCTTACCTTCACTCCCCATGTGTGTAGTTGTCCACTGAGTCCTGGGCCTATATCTGTTTACCTCCTAGATACTTTTTGAATCTGTCGTCTCCTCATTACTACTGTTCTAGTTAGGCCCTCACCATTTTTTGTTTGGGCTATTCCGACAGCCTCCTAACTGGATTCAGAATTTCCAGCCTCTGCCCACTCGAGTCCAGGCTCCACACCTATGTCAGGATGCTCTAAGTGCAGACCTGATCACGTGATTCTCTGGTTCAGGGGTCCTGGATGCTTCCTCAACACCTACAGGGTAAAGCTCAATCTCCTTGGCATGGAATGCAAGGTTCTTTGTATCTGGCTCTTGCTTCATTCTCCATCTCATCTTCCCCACTTCCCCACTAGAACCTTATGCTCTCACCATAACAAACGAATTGTAGCTCATGATCAGATCCTGCTTAGCGACTTGGCTCCCTCTCTTAAAACTCCAGTCCTCATATCCACCACCAATTCTACTGATATACTCAAGTGGCACTGAATAAGTTAATGTTCCCAACCATATACTTTTATACTTTCTTTACATGCTATTCTCTGCCCGCAATGTCCTTCTTAAGTTTTCTTCCTGGCAAGTCCTTATTCACGCTTCAACTCAGCTTCAGTTATGCCTCCTCTAGGAAGGCTTCCCTGATGTTTTTGGAATAAAATTAATAATTTCCCTTCTCTGTACTGCCATTGTACCTTCTCTCTCTCTCTCTCTTTCTGCCTCCTCTTTTGCTTTTTTTCTTGTTTTTGCTCTTGCTCTCCTTCTCTGTACTTAATATACCATCCATCTATATCTATGTATTTGACATCCCCTTATAGACTGTGTCGTAAGGACAGGGGCCATGTCTTATTCATCTCTGCATCCTCAGTGCTTCCCCATATAATGCTGTATGTGAAATACGTTGGTTACTCAATAAATGTCTATTGAATTAAACTCAAATAAAATTAGGAATTACATTTAGTAAATGCCCCGCATTTTAAGGCAGGGGTTAGAGAATGTATTTTACTTGAGCTATCTCTATAGAATACCACCAATGTAATTCTGAGTTGCTATTTCATTTTTCAGATTGTCTCACAGATTTCTACATCACTGAGAACTACCTTCCTTCAAGCCAGCTGTGAATGGGTAAGGACCTGGAACTTAAAAAATTTTTAAATGAAATGATTTTAAAGTCACTTGAAACCACAGTTTTATTAAGCAGTTTAAAGTCTTCTAAGAAAGTTATACTATTAAGTTGCTGAGCAAACTCTTTTCCATAGACTGAACAAAAGCAAATAAGCTTCACCCCAAGCCACTTTCTGAATTATGACCAATTCCAATTGGCAGGCTTCAGTTAATGAGGTTTTTATTTTATTTTATTTTTATACAGCAGGTTCTTATTAGTTATCTATTTTATATATATTAGTGTATATATGTCAATCCCAATCTCCCAATTCATCCAACCTCCCACCTCCCACGCCTTGCTTTCCCCCCTTGGTGTCCATACATCTGTTCTCTACATCCGTGTCTCTATTAATGAGGCTTTATGGCAGTAAATTATTCAACTTTTATTTCCATGGTATGCAGGATAAAAACAACAACTGGGAATAAATCCTTTCATGAGGATTACCAAAAGACAACCATTTTGAGGCGCTTCTGCTTCTGAATTTAACTGCTATTCTAATAAAATGGCGTCCTCATGCCCATTACCAGTCACAGGAGAGTGTGTGCTGCCATCTACTGATGCTAAGCAAGTGAACAGCAGGCCTTGTGTACAATTCTGAATTACAAAACAAGCTTTTACAGTGACCTCTTTCATCAGAGCCATTATAATTTGTGTTCATAAATTATACTAAAGAAAGGAGAAAACCTTGGTACACAATAGGGATAAAGAGACAAAATTCAGCAACTCAACATCAAAAGGAAAAAATGATGGCAATACCAGAACAACTTCCAACCAGAGCAATTTCCTAAATGAGAAACAAACCATTCACTTTAAAGTACAAGGATTTAAGAAATCACTAAATACTAGTATTTGAAAATAGGCTTCATGATGTGGTTTCAGTGACAGAAAAGCCCATCAGTGTGTTCTCCTACATATCAAGGAAACTAAGTTGAACTCCAAGCATTAAAAGACTGTCTGTTTGGCATAATGAAGGTTTTGATTTCTGAGAAAAAGCAAAAGAACTCTCTAAACTAATATTAGTTCTATCTGAGGGGGGATTCGGAGAAAAACTTTTGAGTGGGGAATGCTGGGGGAGGGGAGGGACTAGAGGAGGAGGTGATTGCACAATTCTGCTGACAGTCAGCACCTTTTGAAAAATTTCACTAAAATGTAGGGGTTTCTTTATTTTCCAGCAGATTCAGACCAGACCACAATGAACAAGGCAGACCCAGGCTATCTGTCTGTGTAAAACTGAAAGATGATCTGTTCATTTCAGCCATTAATGATCCCATGGTCTGGCTCCCACAATCAGTATCTGTGTGGAAGAAGAATAGCCTGACAACTCTGTGGTCTGGGCTGCCCACGTCATAGTAATCAGATCCCTGAGACTGAAGGTGAGGCCGCCCTCCCCTCCTCCCCACGCTTATGGTGGGGTCCACCCTGGTATGGGCCGTAGGCCATTTTCCTACCTCCCTGTCTCCCTTTTCCCTCTCCGTTGCCTCTTAGTACAGGCTCCTTTACTCCTTCCCCAAGCCCCTCCTCCTCAGTGATTTCTGTACAGGGCCCATACATCTGGGATTATTGCTGGTTTCAAACATTCTGTCCCCCTGAAGATCCTAGGCCCCAATTTTTTTTTTTTTTTTTTTTTTTTTTTTTTTTGCGGTACACGGGCCTCTCACTGCTGTGGCCTCTCCCGTTGCGGAGCACAGGCTCCGGACGCGCAGGCTCAGCGGCCATGGCTCACGGGCCCAGCCGCTCCGCGCCATGTGGGATCTTCCCGGACCAGGGCACGAACCCGTGTCCCCTGCATCGGCAGGCGGACTCTCAACCACTGTGCCACCAGGGAAGCCCCCGAATTTTTTATAGTGAAAAATACGGTTGCTCTCATTGTGGAAAACACAGCATAATAATTCTAAGCAACTATTTATTGTGCTGGGTGGCTTACATACTTTGCCTCGTTTGGTCCTCACAAAATCCCCATTATACCAGTACAATCGTCTCCATTTTTCAGATGAAGACACTAAATTTTAGAAGAGTTCAGTGACTTGTCTAAGGACACACAGCTGGTCTGGGTCTATGACTCACTCAGACTCAGTTATGATTCACTTCAAAGTCTGTCCTATTGTATTATCTTAATAAGGCTTTATATTCATGTAATAAAATAGTAACTACCTTTTATTGAGCACCTATTGTGTACCAAGTACTCTTGCTGGAGGTTTTTACATACATTATTCTCATTGAATTATCATAATGCTATAAGGTTGGTACCATTATTATCCCCATTTTTCTTAATGAGGAAAAAGAGGTCCAGAAAAGTTACAATAACTTGCCTAAAGTGACACAGCTGGGAGCAATGGGCTTGCGATTTGAATCTGGGCCTTTCTGACGCCAATACCTGTCCTCTTAGCCATAGGTTGGGCTACGTAAAATCCATCCTGTAGACAGAGTCCTAAAATGTAGTTACGATTCTCATCCCCATTTGGCCAATAAGAAATGAAGGTTCAGAGGGGTTCAATAACTAGCTTAAGGTTATATAAGCGAGTAAGTGGCAGAGACAGGGCCCAGGGAGGGTGATGGTGAAGCAGAAGCAGGAAAGACTGACTTTGCAGACTTTGCAGTAAAGCTCAGCCTGGATTTGCTTCGTGAAAAACACTCCTCCATTTCTTGGCAGGTGTGCCCTGCCGACATCTGTGAGCACAAGGTAGGGTTGAGAGTTGCAGGTGGCCCACAGGCTGGAGGGAAAAAGATTCTCTCTAGGCCCAAGCATTCTCCAATAGAGAAAACAACTGACTTAATTCTTAATTAAAAATGTAATCAATCAAACATGGCTTTTTCCTCTTCATCATGTTGCTCAGTGTAGGGCAGAATAAACAACAAATTATAAAAACCACAGCTCCAGAACCCTTACAGTTTGCAAGCAAAACAAGATCTTGCCCCCGCCTCAAAATAATGCCTTTTTCTCTGTCAGTGAACTTAAGAAAGCTATACATGTATTTTCATTATAATAAATCTACTGAGACTTGAACCAGTTATCAAATAATCAATTTTACTAAAGCGAGGCTGCTAGATTTTTAAAATCTGATATATTCTCACAGGTCGTGTAAAGTAAAGGAAAAAAACTGAGGCAATTGTCTGAATACTTGAACTGAAATTATCCAGGCAATTCTTTCCTTTATTCCTTCCGTTTTACACAAATAGACAGCTGGCAAATGCAGAAGCAAAGTGGGTAATGGAAATAGTATAAGCTTTGAAGGCAAACAGATATGAATTCCAACTCTGGCTCTGCCACTCATTAGTTTGGTGATCTGGTCACTCCAGCTTTTTGAGGCTTACTTTCACTGATCTATAAAATGAGGCTATGAAAATCTACCACAAGGGATTACTGTGAAAATTAAACTTGATAATGTATGTGAAGTGGTCAGCAGAGAAGGCACTTAATAAATGGGAATTATTGCTGTTGTTATTAAGGAAATAGTTGGTATTAGCACTAGAGGCATGTTTGATCGTGTACAGTAAAGTCGGTTGGCTCAATTGGTCCCTCAATTCCAGTTCTGAGCGCTGACAATGGCAACCCAAACCTTTGCCTTTCCAAATACCTCTGTGTCAGACTGTCTCAACATCAGCACTGTTGACATTTGGGGCTGAATAATTCTTTGTCGCAGAGGGAAAGGAAGGAGGCTACCCTTTGCATTATAGAGTGTTTATAAGCATCCTTAGCCTCCATCCACTAGATGCCAGTGGCATTCCCTGTGCTGTGACAATAAACATGTCTCCAGATACTGCCAAATGTCCCCTGGAGGGCAAAATGGCCCTACGACCACCTCTGCAGAGTCTTCCTGTGGCCTATAGCCTGCACTGCTCTCTTCCTTTCCTGAGTTCTTTTAGACAGTTGCATGAAACAAGATGGTCTCCTATTCTCTCACTGTATCACACTATTAAATCTTATCTTCCAAATAAAATTGTAAGTTTCTTAATATCAGGAAATTGTTTTTCTATGGTTTCCTCCAAAGACTCTGGCATAGAACACGTAAGTAGGAACCCAGTAAAGATGCATTTGTCTGCTCATTTTTTCACCCATTCAATCAACAAGCATCCGTTAAGTGCCTCTCTGTACCAGGCACTTTATTAGAACTGGATGTACGGGAAAAGAAGGCACAATCTCTGTCTTTAAAGAGCTCCCAGTCTAGTGAAGGAGACAGACAAGTACAGTGTGATATTTGCTGCAATAAAGGCAGTGAAAAGAAGGTCCATTGACTCAGACTGAGAGAGACAAGGAGGGCTTTCCTGAGGAGGTGTCTTTTGAGCTGAGGTTTGAAGGATGAGTAGGAGGAGTTAGTCAGATTGGAGGCACGAACTGTAGATAACTAGTGATTTGTCAGATGCTTTTGTAGTATGAGTTTAATGAATGTGCTTCACAGAACTTTGACTCTTTTCAACAGAGGATTTTTTTTTAAATCTCTTTGACTCAGAAAGCTAAGTGGAAGAGGAGTGTTTTGTAAAATGGAGCGAGTGTGTATGTACAAGCCTGGGTACACTAATGACACTGGGTACACTGGGTACACTAATGACACTGCAGGAAGGAGGCTGTGAGCATTTGCTGGCCCTGCCTCCCTGTCCACGTAGCAATGTTCCTAAATTAAGAGAAAAGGCAATTTTATCGTGGCCACCCACTTTGATTGACTGTGTTGGGTTTTGAGGTTGAACTATCCATCATGATCGATCAGGTGGGGGCCCCTGGGGTATGATCATAAGATCTTTTTCGTCAGACTGATCCCCTTTGGGGGTATAATCTTAAAATAAAACATACTACTTAATTCATTTAGTGAAGTTTTCACCTTGATTGATGTTTTTCAAGTGAAAATGCTTGGTTTTTGTGCAATTAGGAGTATGAGGGAGGGGGTGATCTGGAATACACAGTGAGTCTCAAACTTTTCATCTTGTGATGTCAGGGAGCCTGGAGTTCATGCAAGCAGGTTCAAATTTTTAAAGGTTCAATCCCCACTGTAGGTGGAGAAACCCTCTCATGAAGAAACTAACGATGGCAAAACAAAAAACAACTCACTTAGCTTCTCTAGGATCTCCTCATCTGTCATCTTGGATTTTTTCCTTTGCCGATCTGTGTTTCTATACAAAGTACTGGAATTGGCGTTCTCAGCAGAAGGTGGTGTGACCTCTTTATTTGGTGCTGCTGGTGAAGCAATGGATTCAACCACGGAACGAGTGTAGATCTTAAAGACAAAAAATCTGGTTACAGATTAAAGACCAAAATAATGCTACAATTGATGAACCTACATTGACACATCAGGATCACTCAAAGTCCATAGTTTACATATGGTTCACTCTTTTTTTTTTTACACATACACACAATGATTTATTATCATGTACTTTCATAATTATTAGATGTATCCTTTACAATAACGACTTCAGAAGTATCCATTTTTGTAGATCATTAATAAATTCAATGTTCCTTGAATCCAAAATCACTAATTGGGTATGGGTAATACAGATACTAGTGAAAATTCTATAACTAAAGAGTTGTAAGACCTTAGACAATTAAATCACTTTCCTAAAGGTTTTTTTTTTTTTTTTTTTGCAGTACGCGGGCCTCTCACTGCTGTGGCCTCTCCCGTTGCGGAGCACAGGCTCTGGACGTGCAGGCTCAGGGGCCATGGCTCACGGGCCTAGCCGCTCCGCGGCATGTGGGATCTTCCCGGACCGAGGCACGAACCCGTGTCCCCTGCATCGGCAGGCGGACTCTCAACCACTGCGCCACCAGGGAAGCCCCTTCCTAAAGTTTTAGGGTCTGACTATGCCTGATATCTCTCTTCTAATTCTCAAAATTTATGTTTGGCCTTCCCCTCTGAGTCTTTCTTTTCAGAAATGCCTTTTCTGTCTCCCATTATCCTTTATATGGGATGGCAGCCTCCAGGGCCATCAATTTCTGTAGAGATGCTTACCAAACTGTATTTACCTACAAAAGTCAAGTAGGAGGAACTAGAGGAACATACTATAATGAAGGTAGAGTTGGGCTGTTGTATTTTTGGCCACACAGAGACCAATAGGATTATGATATTCAAGTACCCTATTTTTCATCACTTTCAATCCATCAATCACATGGTTCACTCTTAATGCACATTCTATGGGCTTGGATGAATGTATAATGACATGCATCCATCATTATGGTATCACACAGAGTATTTTCTCTGCTCTAAAAATCTTCTGTGCTCCACCTATTCATTCCTCCCTCCACCCCGCCCCTCAACCTTTAATGAGTTTTTAAAGACAAGTGATTTCTATCAAAAAAGATCTTTAAGTTGCTTCAAGTATACTGCCCTTGAAAACGCTCAGGAGCTAGTCTTTTGAGGCCCCCAGACATGCTGTGCTAATTGTGGTCTTGGTGCCTCTGCGTATGCAATTCTTCCTACCAGATTCCCATGGCTTTTGTTCTCTTTCTTAACTTCTGCAGCAGTTTTAAAATTTAGCACTTATTTGTATATTGCTTGGTATTATTCTCTAATTGTCATGTGCTAATCTGCATCCTCAAACAGCAACCCCAGTGAAATTTTTATCTTATACTCTAGTTCCGGGAACATAGATGCTCAACAGATACTAGGTGATTAACTAGATTCTGACTCTAGGACTATGCCAAAGGACGTCTGTTGAATCATTTGGAAACACGGTCACTTGGGACTTACTGATTTTGTGTGCTCTGGTCTTGGTGCGATGACTGGTGGCGGCTCATTGTCGTCTTCTTCTTCTTCCTCTTCTTCATCTTCTTCTTCAGACACAGGGGGAGCCAAAGGAGGCTCTGATGCTGTTTTTGTACTCTTACGGTAAAAACAAAGTTTAAAGACCAGATCTTAACTCCTCATTGTTTCTCTTCAGAAGTGAGAAAAGGGAGATAAAATATCTAAGCACGTAGGGACAGGAAGGAACTTCATCTTTTACAAATGCACAGAACCATCTACAATTTGGTGGCCAGAACCTGCCCGCATTCAGAGATAAATTCAGGTCAGGATTTAAGCACCATGAAATTTTAAAACTTCCTTTTATTTTCCACTGAGCTCAAAAACAGTGAGCTATTCATTGAACATTTTCAAGTTCAGTGTTCTTGAAATCAATGAATATATTTTAAAAATCAAATTAATTGCTATTAACGCCTTGAATTGGTACCGGGCAGATTGTCAGTGTGTTGATTGACAGTTTGTCAACCAGCAAATGGCTATTTTGTGCCTAAAGATCAGAGCATGCGTATGGCATAAATACAGCTCTGCAAATATTCACGAAGTACAAGCGAGCCCATAAATGTTTCTTTCCTGTTCAGCCTCCTGGAAAGAAGCACTCCGAGAATAACAGACATGAAGATTTAAGGAATCCTCATCTACATAAATAATTGTCAATCTCAACCAACAGGTAAATGATGATTTGCAATGAGAAAAATTTCAATAACACCAAAAATAATGACAGCAACCACAGTATCTAGGGTTGGTTCTTGATCATTCACATTAATGCAGGGGTAGAATGGTACCAAAGGTGGATTTTGAAATAACTATGGCCATGGTACTCAAAGTGTGGTCCCCAGATCAGCATCATTAGCATTATCAAGGAATTTGTTAGAAATGCAAATTCTTGGACCCTATCCAGACCTATGAATCAAATTCTGGGGGTGGGACCCAGCAATCTGTGCGATAACAAGCCTTCCAGATGATCCTGATGCTTGCTTAAGTTTAAAAATCACTGAACTATGATATAGGTCTTTGTTGCTCAGTATGATGGCTATTCAACACTTAAAATGTGGCTAGTCTGAGTTGAGATGTAAGGTGTAAGTGAAAAATACATACCAGGTACTGAATACATAATAAGAAAAAAATATAAAATATTTCCTTATTGCTTTTTATATGGAGTGTATGTTGAAATAAAAATATTTTAATATGTTGGGTTAAATAAAATATATTATTAAAATTAATTTCACCTATTTCTTTTTACTTTTAAAAATGAAAGTCAGAAAATTTAAAATTACACATATGGCTTTTATTACATTTCTGTTGGACAGCACTATTATAGATGGTTTTTGAGTTTTTGTTGTGTGTGTGTGCATGTGTGTGTGTACTTGTTTATGCCTTTGAGTACACTGGCTCAGGCTAAGCCTAAAAAGAATTTTCTTTCTTTCTTTCTCTTTCTTTCTTTCTTTCTTTCTTTCTTTCTTTCTTTCTTTCTTTCTTTCTTTCTTTCTTTCCTTTTTTCTTTCTTTCTTTCTTTCACATCTTTATTGGTGTATAATTGTTTTACAATGGTGTGTTAGCTTCTGCTTTATAACAAAGTGAATCAGGTATGCATGTACATATAGCCCCATATCTCTTCCCTCTTGTATCTCCCTCCCTCCCACCCTCCCTATCCCACCCCTCTAGGTGGACACAAAGCACTGAGCTGATCTCCCTGTGCTATGCGGCTGCTTCCCACTAGCTATCTATTTCACATTTGTTAGTGTATATATGTCCATGCCACTCTCTCATTTTGTCCCAGCTTACCCTTCTCCCTCCCTGTGTCCTCAAGTCCATTCTCTACATCTGCATCTTTATTCCTGTCCTGCCCCTAGGTTCTTCAGAACCATTTTTTTTCTTAGATTCCTTATATGTGTGTTAGCATATGGTCTTTGTTTTTCTCTCTCTGACTTATTTCACTCTGTATGACAGACTCTAGGTCCATCCACCTCACTACAAACAACTCAATTTCATTTCTTTTTATGGCTGAGTAATATTCCATTGTATATATGTGCCACATCTTCTTTATCCATTCATCTGTTGATGGACACTTAGGTTGCTTCCAGGTCCTGGCTATTGTAAATAGAGATGCAATGAACATTTTGGTACATGACTCTTTTTGAATTATGTTTTTCTCAGGGTATATGCCCAGTAGTGGGATTGCTGGGCCATATGATAGATCTATTTGTAGTTTCTTAAGGAACCTCCATACTGTTCTCCACAGTGGCTGTATCAATTTACATTCCCACCAACAGTGCAAGAGGGTTCCCTTTTCTCCACACCCTCTCCAGCATTTATTGTTTGTAGATTTTTTGATGATGGCCATTCTGACTGGTGTGAGGTGATACTCATTTCAGTTTTGATTTGCGCTTCTCTAATGATTAGTGATGTTGAGCATTCTTTTATGTGTTTGTTGGCAATCTGTACATCTTCTTTGGAGACTAGAAAGAATTTTCATTCCTCGAGGACAAAGTTCCTGAGGCCGATGCAGACAGCCTACTAATAGACTGTTACATCAAAGGACCTCAGTCTGTGATTTAAATCCACTGTGGATTTTCTATAATCATGTATAAACCTACGGTGGTGTAATAGGTATAACCATATATCTTTTTGGAGCCAGCAAGATTTATATACTGTGACAAGACAACTTAGAATTTATAAATTTGAAAGAATATTTGATTGCCTGATATATACGCTGAGTGGTTTATAGATTGAAGTTTATATGCTTACTTGATATTGTTTTTCTATTTTTTTTAATTTTTAGTTTATATTGGAGTATAGTTGACTAACAATGTCGTGTTAGTTTCAAGTGTACAGCATATTTATTCTTAATTTAGCCAAAACAGCTGGGCTATTACATTGGGTTGTGGCTGCGTGGATAGCAACATATATTAATGACGTTATATTTCTAGATAAAAAATCAGTTTCTTTTTGTGAAAGACTAATTCTTCAGGGCACCTCAGGGCACAGGGAGAAGTTGTCTTTGGATTAATGGTATTTGCTTTGATATTATTTTGTTCCAGAAACTTCTACTCCATCTTATGCCAGCTGGGATCCAGAATGCAACTAATTACTGTTCCTTGGTAGACGGGCAGAACCTGCATATAAATTGACTCGTTTCTATATGGCAAACGATGCTATTTTATTCATCAGGCAATAAGAACCATGCCTAGGAATAATAAGCTTTACGTGTGCCTAAGAAAATATTTGAACTCAGAAATAAATCATCGGCTCCAAAATGCCACAAGAAAATGATAAAATTTGTCAGTTAATGTCTAATTAAATGTCTGTTAAGTATAATATATGTCAACTTAATTAATTAGTTCTTTAAATTTAGTATTTATAGAAATTTCATTATATTAAAAAACAAATTATAGGTTAGGCTGTTCTATTTAGCAACAATTCTTGAGTATTCACTATGATTTCTAAGAAGTTACACCTAACCATAAATTAAGTGCTACTTATGATCAAATAATCTCAAAATTAACATTTTAAAAATTACTTTTAAAATTTTATAGCAAAAATAAAAAGTGGGGTATAGAGGCCCTTTAATATACTTGATATATTTGATACAATGCATCACATGTCCTCCATAAGTGAGAGTGTATATACAGCCTATGAGGATCTAAAAGTGGCCCAACCCTTAAACTGGTACAAAGACCAACCAGTGCCTACTGGCCAAGAGGTAGCCTTGCACATTTCAGTTCTCGCTAATTTACTAGAGAAGATCCACCTGCAAAATTTCACGGACTGATTCTTAACATTCATTACTATCCTCACTATCCTAATTTCATATGGGGGACATTCCAGTCTCTAAGGATGGACTAAGGGACTATTCGAAAACCTAAAGATTTTCATCCTTTGAGGGTTTACAGGGCAGGAAGAAGATACATGTCTGTTTATCTGGGACCAAACACTATGCTGCCATGTTGGTTGGCTGGAAAGAATGTGTGACCTTCAGTGGACATTATGTTTTGGATGTTGGTTGGGCCAGGGAGCATTAACCACCCAGCATTACACATAGATACCAGGCCTTGGTACTAAGAATTGAAATGAACATAATTTCTTGCTCCTGTGTATTTTTTCCACAGATTTTCCATCCCTGTGTAAATAACACTGGGGCTGGGCATACTTTCTTTTCCCTGTGTTAAACAATATCAAGATGGAGCATATTTTCCTGTTCTTATGTTACACAATACTGAGAACAAGCAAAAATAGCTTAGCTTCTCACTTTAAGAAATACTTGTTCTTGGAAGATAAGACTGAACCAACTGAAGTAATTTACTTATTAAGAATAACAACAGCTTGCTCACCAAAACTCTATTCAAGACCCTCACTTTGCTGTATTCCCCAATCCAAAGTTACTTTATCAGAAACACTGCACGATCCTAACTCTTTTCTTGTCTTGCGAGACCTGCTTCAAAATCACATAGCCGTGCTCCAAAACCCTATAGATATTCTCCCTTGACATCCCGTTTCTAAGACACTGGCAGTGCTCTTTCTTGCTCCTGTAAGTGTAATAAACTTAGCTTTCCTTGATTAACAGCTTTTTTTGATGGCCTTTGGGGGAGTCAAAGTTATAATGTTGCTACACTCTTCCTTCCGGGCTGAGGATTACTATGTCTAGTATGTCTAAACTTGTAAAAATAGAGACAGATGGATATCAAGTAAGGAATTTTTTGTCTTTTTGAAATTAAGTATTTTTGACAGTCATTATGTCACACATTCAGTCGAGCTAGGCAGGTTATTCTTAACCTGATTGGGTCTTGGACTCATTTCCAATTCTAAAGGGTTTGGCCTATCTCCCCAGAAAAATACAGGTAGACACATATTTTTACATATAATTTCAAGAGTTCAAATGTCTTCTGAAGCCCATTCATGGACTCCAAGTTGTAAATCCTGCTCTAGAGAATACACCAGCTAGTGGAACTACCTTAGGAAACTCTCCTTTCTTTGAGCTTAATTGTTAAAGGTCGAAGAAAGAATAAGTAAGGACTTTGGAGACTTCAGATAATGCTAAGTGTGGCCTGAGAGCCCCTCTTGGTCGCTTGTTTACAATACAGATTTCAGGGCTCCATTCTACTCTGGGAATGGAGCCCTAGAATCTGCATTTTAACAGGCTATCCAGCCAATTCTAATGCATACTGAAATTTTTAAAAAGCACTAATGTAGATGAACAAAATAAGCCAGTACTGTAAAAAAAAAAAAGTGTCATCTGTCACACGCACACCCAGTTTCTCTAGGCACAAATCACGGCATATTCATATTATTGCTGTTACCTTCCACTCAAAATACTAGCTCAGGATTCTCAATGCATTACTTCACTCTCAATAGTACAATAAATATACACGAATTTCAAAGTAGCCTCAAATTGAAGAGTAGATCCCTGAACAGTATTTAGCGTTTAATAACACTAACACCAAAGAAGCTATCATGAGTGGGCAGTGAAGCAGATTCGTATGACTATGAGAGGCATTGCTGAATTCATTATTAATTACATTGCCATTAGTTTAACACATTTAGTGAATATAACATTGTTTCTATTTTGATTCCCACCCAGGCTACTAGAAGATGCGAAAACTTGTGAGTAGTTCAGGCTATGTCGAGAAGGGGTAGTCAATTCCATTAAATCACATCCTGTAGGATAGCTAGGTCTACTGGGAGTGTTTCTAATGCAACAAAAGCACAAGCAGTGTGAAGTGCAATCTCCCCCTAGAAACATAAGGAGAACACAAGATGCAATTCCCCAAGTTACTGAGCCCCAAAGAAGTGACCCAACCTGACCTTAAGGGTCTAAATTCAGTTCATTCAATCAATAGAAACCCAGCCTTCCTCAAGTAGCCTAATCAATTAGTTCCATCTGGAAGTCTTGCTAAACCTTCGAACTCAAACTGTCCAATAGGAAACTCAGCATCTTCTCCCAGAAATATGCATCTCCTGAAAGATAATACCCTCATATTTTTGGCCACCCACGTAGCATCCAAAGCCTGCAATCATCTCTGACCTCAACCTTTCCTCCAACATCTAATCAATAACCTAAACATCTTTGGAATTTAAATCTAATCTCCATTCCCACTGCCACTACCTCACGTAGGCCCTCATCACCTCTGGCCTTGGATGCTTGAGATATTTCCCCAGTCAGTCTCCCTGCATCCAGTCTTACCTTCTGTCCTTAATTCACTCTGGACATTTGCGATCAGATCACTCTTCTAAAGCATAACTTTATTCACCTAACTCTCCTGCCCCACAAAACTTCAAGGGCTTCCCACTGTACACTTACATAGGCCAGATTCCTTAGAATACCATTGAAGGGCTTCTATGATTTGGCTCCAACTTAACTTTCAAGGCTTAACTCCTATGATTCCTTTTCCTGCATCTCAGTCTTCATTCACACCCATACCCCCTTGTCCCCTTGCTCTTTTCACTACCCTGCCCTTTATCATGCCTTCCCTTTGCTTAGAATGCCCTTCCTTATCTTCACAGATCCAAATCGCATCTGACCTTCAAGATCTAGTTCAAATTCCGCCTTTTCTATGAAGCATTTTCTAATTCAACAAATACGTACCAAGTGCCTATTTTGTACTAGGCACTGAGCTTAATTAAGCCCTTGAAGACGAGGGCCTGCTTCCTCTTCCCTCCCCAGCTAAAAGTAAGCTCCTTCCTTTGAATCCTCAGAGCACATGGACATATTTTATGGTATGTAACATGATCCATATGGTACTGTGCTTCTTTATGTTCGTACTTCTCTTCCCTTACCAGACTGAGCTCCAAATTTCCTAGTGCTTATAAGGAGGCACTTGATAAATACATGTTAAATAAGTGAATACCCAGTTGTTTTATCTCCAAACAGTGAGTTCATGAGTTTCCTTTTTCTGATCTGATGGAATATTTTGAACATTATGTAGATTTAGTTTTAATTCTGTAGTAAGACCTTGCAAGGTCTTACTTACTCTGAAGCAAGCTAAAAACAAAAGCAAGCTTACTTACTCTGAAGCAAGCTAAAAACAGAAGGCCAATATCCTGGGAGCTATGAGCTGTTTATAAAAATGAAAACCAACATACAGACTATCCTAGCAGGTTGGTGTTTAAAATAACCGACTACCTGAAAAGATAACAACGATTTCTTTGTCAAGATACTTATCTAGTATCGCACAATAATGACAGTAATTAAATCAAGGGAGGTAAGGTATGTGTTGCTCATGGAAGGTTGGTATTTTTGGCTTTCCCAGTTTGCTATTATCTCCCTTCACGTGCTGTTTTCAGTGAGGCCCAGGAAGCTGTCATGGCAAAGAAGCAAAAGGAGGGCAATGACCAGTGAGAAAAGAAGGGCGACATTCGGCTCTGTTCTGAGAATTCTGAACAAGGCACCAGTACCATGGCCTCAGACAAGTCTCACTCATGGAGAGAATGAGTTTTCGTCTTTGTTGCCATCTACAAATGGTAGCAATAGTAGCTTACATTTAATAAACACATAGTATATGCTAGGTAATGTACTAAGTATATTATATGCATTAGCATATTCAATATTCACACAAGTTTTAGGAGGTAGGTACTGTTATTATTCCCAGTTAAAGGCTGAGGAAAGAGAGGGTCACAGAAGCTGAGCCACTTTCTGAAAGTGGCTCAGCTTGTAAGTGGAGGAATAAGACTAAACACCTACGCCCAGAGCCTTTACTCTTGTAAGTTTTCTTTTTAGTTGTGGTAAAATAGACATAACATAAAGTTTACCATCTTAACCATTTGGAAGTGTCTAGTCCAGGAGTGTTACGTATATTCATATTGCTGTGCACCCATCCCAGCTATCCATCTCCAGAATTCTTTTCATCTTGCAAAACTAAAACTTTGTACCCATTAAACAACAACACCCCGTTTCCACCTCACCCAGCAATCACTTTCTGTGTCTATGATATTGACTACTCTAGATACCTCATACAGGTAGAATCATACGGTATTTGTCTTTTTGTGACTGGATTATTTCACTTAGCATAATGTCTTAAAGGCTCAGCCATGTTGTAGCCTATGTAAGGATTTCCTTCCTTTTTAGGGCTGAATAATATTCCATTGTATGGATATACCACTTTTGTTTATTCGTTCACCTGTTGATGGACACTTGGGTTGCTTCCACCTTCTGGTTACTATGAGTAATGCTGCTATGAATATGGGTGTTCAAATATCTGTTCAAGACCCTGCTTTCAGTTCTTCTGGGTATATATCCAGAAGTGCAACTGCTGGATCATGTGGTAATTCTCTTCTAAATTTTTGAGGCCCTGCCGTATTATCTCAGAGCCTTTAGTTTTTACCAGCAATGATTTATTGCTGTCACACTGGCTGCCCAGGGTGACATCAAGCAGGCCAGCATTTGTCCTCTATAAAAGGAAGAATCAGCTTGACTATCCGTGACTCTGAATAAGCGGCGAGGAAACTTTCACTAATGCTAATTATTTCACTCCAAAGGAAGCAAATGGGGCAGGAGATAATTTCTATCAGGATATCAGAATGAAAATCATGTAAAGGGAAGCCTTGTCTAAGACTGTTTTCTGTGTAAGGGTATTCTTTCAGATACTATAGCACTTCCAAGGCCCTTGAGCTAGGTTGCTTATTTTCTAGTCTCTTCTCTGATAAAACTATCTATGTGACTTTGGGCAAAGTCTCACTTTGTTGGAACAGGTGACACCGAAAGATGTAGTGGTATGACCTTAGACAAGTTATTTCACCTCTCTGAACCTCATCTGTAAAATGGAGACAATGATAAGACTTGCCTAATTGGGTTGTAGGAATGGTTAAGTGAATACAAAGTATTATTAGCCTAGTGTCTGGCACATTTGTTCAGTCAAGAGAAGTTTCTATCATTATGATGATTATTTTCAAGATTCTATATGTAAAAGAAATAGAAACATTTGTCTATGTAAAGACTTATGCATGAATTTTCATAGTAGCTTTATTTATAAACGCCCCAAACTGTAAACAGTCTAGAAACCCTTCAGTGGGTAAATTGTTAAATAGCAGTATAGCCATACCCTGGAATACCACTTAGCAATAAAAAGGAACAAACTATTGACACAATACAACAACTTGGATGAATCCTAAGAGCATTATGCTGAGAGAAAAGCCAATCCCCAAAGGACATATACTGTATTATTTCATTTACATTTGAAATGTCCAGAAAGACAAATCTATAAAAGCAGATTAGTGATAGCCTAGGGCTAGGGTGCGGTGGCTGGGGGTTAACTCTAGGCAGACCTGGGAGATCTTACTGGGGTGATGAAAGTGTTCTAAAACTAGATTGTGGTGATGGTAGCACAGGTGTATAAATTTACTAAAACTCATCAAACTGTACACTTAAAAACGGGTGAATTTTATGTATCTAAATTTCACCTTTAAAATATTTTTAAAGGATTCTATGTGTATCTAAAAACAGGATCTGCACAATTGTATTCTGTTGGACCACTGGAAACACGGATCATACAAAACTGTTTTCAATTTTTCACTTACCGAAGGATGGGCTGCTATATATCCATGTGCACTTTTATCTGAAAAGTGAAGATAAAGATATTACCTTTGTTTCATAAAGACTGCCTCATTTAGAGACCATGCTTAAAAAAACTGCATGGGTTTGACCAGAAGGAAATTTTCTGATTCAGTATTAAATAGATACTACGACAAATGACTAGTTTTTCTTAAAATAGCTCACACCCTTACATCATCACCATATTCTCGCCACCCCATTTTATAGATCTTAATGAAGGCCTCCAGTGAATCTCATCTATACTGAGGAGTGTTGAGATAACCTACTCCTGACTGGTATGACTTTACACGTCTATATCCAGAATTTCTCCTCGACTTCCTCCTTCCCTCTCCTCCTCCCTCCCTCATTTCCCTTCCTCCCTTCCACCCTTCCTTCCTTTCCCCTTCCCCTCCTAGGCTATTAGTTAGCATCAACACGAGAGCATAAAGAAAACATATGGTGAGTTTCAGAATAGAGCAATAACTCAGATACTGTTGAGTTCTAACATAGTTTTTTCAGGATTTCATCTTTATAAACTGAGAGAATTTGACACATAAAAACAAAAGGGTTAAAAAGCAGTGGCAGGGCTTCCCTGGTGGCACAGTGGTTGAGAGTCCGCCTGCCGATGCAGGGGACGCGGGTTCGTGCCCCGGTCTGGGAAGATCCCACATGCCGCGGAGCGGCTGGGCCCGTGAGCCATGGCCGCTGAGCCTGCGCGTCCATAGCCTGTGCTCCGCAACGGGAGAGGCCACAACAGTGAGAGGCCCGCGTACCACAAAAAAAAAAAAAAAAAAAAAAAAAAAAGCAGTGGCAACGTGGAATAAAGAACAAATTCTGAAAATGTGCCCTGTACTAAAACCAATGCCAAGAGGTAGGGGCTCTTTATAGCTGGAGCACTAATGATACTATTCTCTTCTTTCTTTCTTTCTTTTTTTTTTTTTCCGGTACGCGGGCCTCTCACTGTTGTGGCCTCGCCCGTTGTGGAGCACAGGCTCCAGACGCGCAGGCTCAGTGGCCATGGCTCACGGGCCCAGCCGCTCCGCGCCATGTGGGATCTTCCCGGACCGGGGCACAAACCCGCGTCCCCTGCAACGGCAGGCGGACTCTCAACCACTGCACCACCAGGGAAGCCCTCTCTTCTTTCTTTAGATGTAAAATAATAAATTGTTTTAGAGACAAAACCCAGATCATCATTTTCACAATGCAAAATAATTGCTTGGTATGTTTTTTCAGTTGCTTACAGTGCAAATTTGGACATCAAACCTTCAAACAAAAGCTGGGTCTACAGGCTAGCAAATGAAGTCGAGATATGGCAGGAATGTAGCCATGTCAATCTCTTATAAATACCAAGACATGATTTCTTTTTTTAAGTCTGATTTTGCGGTCAGATCAAAATAACCCAGCAACCACAAAATTTGTGCTGTGTCACCATGGTGCATGCAATTCAGTGAATCTAAGGGATAAAATAAATTTCAAGAGACCAGGGTTTGATCCAGACACCTCTTACTTCCTAAACGCATGACAAGGCCTGATCCTAAGTGACTCAGTGTCTTCATGCCAGTGAAGAGACAAAACAACAATCGTGATTGCTGATTCAAACTGACAACTACAGCTTCACTGAACAATTTCCTTATTTGAGTTATAAAATCACCCAAGTACTGGAAATCTCCTAACATCAACCTCAACTTCCAACTCATCTTTTGGTTGATTTATGTTGAAGTCATTCAGAAAAGGAACTTGAACTGGCTTCGAATACCCTCCAGGCATTCCGTTCTAATCCTGAGGTTCTGAGATTGGAATTACTTCTTCCCTTTTTTTTTTGGCTGCGCCGCACAGCTTTTGGGATCTTGGTTCCCGACCAGGGATCAAACCCGGGCCCCCTGCCATGGAAGCGCAGAGTCCTAACCACTGGACCGCCAGGGAAGTCCCACTTCTTCACTTTTTGATATCCTAGATTTACTCTTACCTCCGGACGTAAAGCTCATGTACTTCTGGTTGTTGACTGTTTCTTTGGAATCATAGAATTTGAGAACGTCTAGAACGGCTTGGGGGTTCTTCTTCTGTTCCAGCTTTGTTATGTTGGAAGTTTGGAGTAATCGTGCCCATTGCTCAGGAATTCCCTGTGGACAACCAAAGGGAAAGAATGGAAGCTCAGAACATTCGACAGCTGCATTTTCATGTTCCAGTAAAGTTCTTCACCAAGAAGCCCATGCTACCTGTAGGATTACACTTGGGAAACTGAAGTTACACTCTAGATTTAAAGTTAGTAACTTAATAATGCAATCATTCTCTTCTCTAATTAAAACACATAGGTAAAACTAAGATCCAACTTAAAAAGGGTGGGTGGGAGTATGACTGTGATAGAAAAAAAAAAGCGCATGAAAATCACCTCCATATTAACTCTGCTCATCCATGAAATGATGTTTACGGCTTAGCTTATTTTTTCTGGCGACTCAGGGCAGACATAGCAAGACTTCTCTAAATTTGTGCACAGCATAGTATAGTGCAGATCAATAGATTTTATATGACTGGAATAACAGAAGCTGTTTCTGGGCATGTTGCAATCAGAATATCTTTTAGAATAAAAGTAAAGCCTCACCCTTGGTCAGTTCATACTCTGTGGTTATCAAATGTAATTTTTTGGGGGGTCTAGAGCTTTAATATAAAGGGGGATTGAGAGGAGAACAAAAATAGAATCATGGACGAGCAATAACCACAGGGGTGCTAAATAGTAACATTTTCCCTGCAGCTTTCTCCTCTCCTCCCCCCATCCCCTCCTCCCCACTTCGTTCATTGGCCGCATAGAACCTGGGGACAGTGGCAACCATGCCAAAGCCTTCTGAAAATTTGCAATAATCTGAAGCATTTAGAGCAGAGAGGAGGCAGTGTTTGGCAATCTAACCAAGGAGAATTGCAAAAATTACACAGAGAGGTTAGCTTTGTATTGAGCGTTCAGCACTCTTTCCTACACGTTCGGCCTACAGATGTCCCCATTTCATAATTAACCAACCTCCAAGAGAACTTGGAGCGAGAAACAGACACACTCTTCCTGAAGTGCATCTAGACACAATTTACGTGGCTTTGTCCTATGAAGTCTCGGCAAAACAATGTGTGACGTGGGCCTCCAGAGTTTGGGAATGACAACAAAAAAGTGAGATAAGCCAAGCAACAACTCTACTGCACACACATGAACCTGCTGCTGCAGTGCTATGACATCTCAAAGAAGCACTTTGATGCAAGCTTCTTTTGGGCCTGTGACGCACCTCTGGGAGCTTCCCTGGGCACATCTGTGAGCCATAGAGATCTGGCTGTAATGGACGTAAATAAAGAAAGAAAAGAAAGTTAAAACAGAATGTGGGACAACTTAGAAGGTGGGAGGAGATGAAACCAATGGGTCTGAATGGGGAGGGGTTAATCCCTTCTAAAGTGGGGCGGTTATGAAAATAGGGAGGTATTAACTAAATCAGGGGCAGGACAGGCTACAGGACAACAGATTTAAGAAAACAGAGAAAACAACGATGTTCCAAAGTTTGGATGCATAGTTCCACTTTTGGCCAGATGCTTCCTCCATAAATATGCAATAATAAGGATTACCATTAAATGACTGGAGAAATTACTAAAAGGCAGAAACATGAATTTGGAGGGAAGAAGGATGGCATCATGAAAAGCTTCAACGACAATTTGTAAGTTGTTTTTACGACTGGGTGATCACAGGTAGCCAATGGCCATGTGATGAACTTACAAATTTCAGTTCCCAATTCTGGTGAACCATTTTCAGTTTCACATTGGAAGTGTCTGTATGGCTAAAATTCAAAGAAGAGGTATATGGTGATGCTGAATTCAACCTGTTCTCATTAAGGTGATTCTTCTGTATTTTGGAGCTAAAGTCGTGGCTGGCTTAGAGAAAACTAGATTAAGGATTTCCCACACAGCCAGACTCTATGTTTGAATTTCTTAGACATTTAGGCCAGGGAAAGGGAAACCATTTCGTTTCAAACCATATTCTGAATAATCTCCATTTTAATGCCGCAGTTCTAAAGTCCCACTTCCCACAAAATAAGATCAGATATAAGGTAACAGCTTTGTCTAAATAAAGATGATATTTCCAATGCTACAGAAACATGCTTTTACCCAACTGATTTGATTTGGGTTACAGGTCTTTGATTCCTGGCATTTGGGGTTACTCCAAGCACAGTGAAAGGACACTTTTACATGCATTCATCACGCAATTTGATGCTAAAGCCTTAAGCCAAAAATTTGAACTCAGGAGCCCATGCATGATCCCAGTTCTGATTCTAAGTGCAATTAATAGCGTTTGGTTAATACTGTAATGGCCAAAGGAGTTATTAAGTGTTACAAAAACAGGTAGGCATTGCACATAACCACCAGAGCAGACATCACTGGCATGATCGTTACCATAATCATTAGAATATTTGCAGTTATTATACATACTCATGGCACTTCTAAACTTTTGTGATAATAGTCTTGTGATCACTAGACAGCAGGAAAAACTGCTGTCAGTTGCAAAAGATCCTCCAGACAACTATACTTACCACGTGACTACACTGCTGACATAATTGTTTTCTTTTTTTAAGTTGAGATAAACCAGTTCATCAATGAAACCTGACACTTCAATTTGAATGTATGCCATGAAGGCATGTAATCAGAAAGCCATAACTCATTACTCCAAATTGAGGTACAAACCCCAAAAGTCAGATAGCTAATGGAGACCTAGAAGTGTGAGCATCAGAAGCCTGACCATGTATGTAATAACAGCTAGATGTACGTCAAGCTGGGGATTGTCCAGTGTAGCCCAGGAGAATGGCAGCATGATACAACAGGCCAAGCATTTATCTTATCATAAGAAATGATAATGTATATCACTCATACCATTTTTCCCTCTGATTGACTTGAAGCGACCGTCACAGGTCTAGAGGTCTGGAAGGGGGAGTTCTGAAGTATTTGGGACAAAAATGGTAATATAAAGGGTAAGGACTTAGAGTAGTTTCATACCCCAAATCTCACCTCCCAACCTAATTTTAACCTCAGGGTCCAAGTGTGTGACCAAGTGTACAAGGTTGCATGGGCCAATTAGCCAAAGGGTAAACACCAAGCAATACATCAAACCAGTGTCCAAATGTTCCAAATAACAGGCCCTTGTGAGACAACTGGGCTCGACAGTTCAACAAATTGCTCAAAATTCAACCTCAACAACTGTAATGATCAAATTTAGTAATATGTCCCTCCCCCTCCACGTGAACACACGCATACACACACACACACACACACACACACACACACACAACCAATTAGTGGTACTGGGGCGATTAAGATCCCATTCTAAATCCTATCAATAAAATGACTTTTAAAAGCTTATTATCATTTGGTATTTTTAAAGTTAGTAAATATAAATCATAGGTTAAGATAGTTAAAAAAAGGCAGAATTTGGTATCTTTAAAAAACAACGTGGGGACAAATAGTTATGAAAGATTATCACAGCGACAATAAAGTACATCAGATTTCCAAATTTAGCCTGCGTCTCATCTATATATTCAGTGGATTTCTAACAATTGCATCCAAACACTTTATTTTATATTAGGTTTTTAGGAGGAGGGGAAAGGTTCTTGTTTGGTTTGGTTCAGTTGCATCAAAATGTTTTTCACAATTGGAAAGATTGCCCATCACACATCCCACCCCACCCCTCTCTGGTTGATTCTTGGGGTTCTAACTGACAGCAAAGTGAAAATGGATGGTCTCCAGTCAGCAAGATGATGGTGATTCACTTTCCTTCATTTCCATTCAGAACCCATAAAGAACAAAGGAAAAGCTAAAGATAGAGAAATTCTATCAGAAGATGTCAAGCAAGTAGGAAAGAGTGGAAAAAATTTAAAAATTGGAAAGAAACCAGAGTATCACATGAGAATAGTGGAGGGGAAAATTTTCACATCAGAAAACAAAAAGGAAGAATAAAAGAACAGAGAAATATGGAATGACAACAATAAAACAAGAAAAGATTAAACAGAAGAAAAGCACATGGAAAACAAAAAGGTCAAAACAGGAAAGACAGTTCTTAAAATAAAAAAGGGAAGATTTTTAAGATAAAACTTATAATGATTCAGTGCTTTTACTGTTTCAAACATCAGAAAAAATAGTCATCTCTTTGTTTATGATTTTTTAAAAATCTAAACTTGTTCAGATTATAAAAATATATATAAATATTTTTTGTTTTGGGTGGTCATGATGGTGGTGGTAGTGGTGACAGTGAGGTTATATTTTCTAAGTGTAGCTAACAGAATATTCTCAAATACAGCAAAGAACAGAGGCTGGGCTCAAACTCAAGGCCATTTGAATAATATCTCTGACTCCAATGATGAAATTGGCTAAACCAGTATCTCAACTTTATCAATGTCAGCACTTCTTAACGTTCTCTTCTGCTTGCTACTGAGAACATACAATCAGCTCACATCACTTTACAAGGCTAAGATGTTTAGTCAGTTTCCATTTCATTCTCACACTGCTTACTTCCGGAATTGAAAAAAGAAGGTAATTTGTCAGTTCAGAAACATGGTTTGATTCTCCAAATCAAATTAATTTGTTCCTTCTTTTTAAAAATTTAATCTTATGACACAGTCTACTCACTAACCATCATGTTATGAAATAGGAAATTTAATTATTTAATACCTAAATTTCTCTCTGGTTTAAGAATCCAAGAATTAACGGTAATGGTTCTATCAAAGAATTTTTTTCCAGAATGCATTCAAAATTACTCATTATCTCAGAATGCACATTTTGATTGAGGTCCTTACTAGTATAAAAAAGTAGTTAATCTTCCTGAGGACATGTTTCTAGCCACATCTTTTCCTTCATCCATCTAAAAGAAAGATGCCAGATCTTTAAAAAAAAAAAGGTATAAAATATCATAGATCTGAGATCGTGTGCTATTTGAGCACTAAAAATATCCAAAGAAAGACTGGATCTATAGCTATAGTCTTTCTGGAGAATTCTTACTGGTATTTATTGTGCATTATGTATATATATTATATTTGTATAGATGTATATATATATATATACATCTATACAAATATAAAGTAAGCATATAACCACTAAAGCATATGATACAACCATCAATATTTCTTCCTGAAACATGGGGTCTGTTGTTTTGAATGTCTACAAAATATACCTGTAAATAAGCCTTAAAATAAGCTATGTTCTTGAAATCAAAGAGAAGAAAAGGTCAATTTTACAGAGATTTTTGGTTAGTGTGGTTAACTTATCTGGGTAATCCAGGTTCCATTGTAAAGCCTGAATTATTCAGATAGACTATCTTCACTGGCCAAGTTGAGTCAATGGTTCTCTGATTCACTTCAAGTGCTAAAGCACAGGCTCAAGCTGAGTCTATCTGGACTACATCTCCTGTGCCATGGTAAATTAGCATTTTCAATCACGTTGAAGGCTAACCGTGATCAGACGTTTCTGTTAAGATGGACAAAATAATTTTGCCAATACTCTTGCCACTCTCTAGTTCCATCTGTGATTGTCTAGGCAAAGTCCATCTTCCTTGAAATCACCAAAGACATCAAGTCTGACATTTTGGGACGTGGCAATTCTTCCTTCAAACCTATTTTCACAAAGGAATCTTTTCATGCCTTACAAAAAAAAAAAAATAAGGAGCTTACTTACAGTGAATTCCCCGGTGACTGCATCAAACCCCACATGAATCGTATGTTCAAAGTCTGAAGGAAGAGAGATCTCTGGGCGTTCTTTCTCTTTCTTCTTATTGGCTAAAGGCAAAATGTTAACATGTATTTATTTGGGATACAGTTTTGGCATCCATAAGTTGTACAATTAGGTTCATCAAAATAATTACAAAGTTGAAAGACAATTGAGTCCAACACAATTATAACAATATTTAACTCCAGAATTTATAATTTTATTTAAATAAATGGCTGAGAGTTTGACAAAATGCTATGTCCAAATAATTTACAAATTTCCAAATCCAATTCAAACAAAACTTGCAGTCAAACTGATTTATGTCCTTTACCAGTCTAATGATGTAATCGGCAGGTATCTAGGTATATTGTGTTTAACTGGTCTTGTTGGATCAAATTCCACACACTATAGAAGAAATTCATTAGACTCAAGTCAAGCTAAGCCTTACTATTAGAAAGAAAGAATAGAAAAGTGCTTAAGCTATCTATATAGTGTTGTGAATTGTTTCTATTTTAAACCATAGCTAAATATCAAGTAACTAGAACTTTAATTTACACGTTTACATTATGAAGAGTAGCTTAATAGGTTCTTGGTCTTCTTTCAATGAGAATACTACTGCAAAGCAATAACTTTGCTAGTGAAAAACAAAACACAAATTGTTGCTTTTTACTGAATTAATTTTATTGAGTTCTTAGAAACCTCAAACCAATTCCTTGGTTTCGTCATTTTAGTTCGTAGCTATTTTTCCATGTCCCTATAAATTTTGTCATAGTAGCCATTCGAAATCATTGTTCTCAAGTAACAGATTATTCATAGTGACACAGTTATGAAGAAATACATCAAGAGTTAATAAATCAAAAGCTTTTAAAGGTATAATCACTGAAGAAATTAAGTTGGGAACTGTAATGAAATTAGTCTATCTCAAAAGAGATCACAGGAGGAAGTTATTATGGAAGCATTGTAAAATGGCATTTCCTAGCTTCCATAATAGACAGAGCAGCAACTTTGAGCATGTATCTCTGATATGGCTGCATTTCATAGTCAAAAAAATAATACTCACCCTAATACTACGTAAGTCAGCATGAACCAGTTTTGCCCCATTGAAACCAATCAACTTTAGAGTTGCCAGGGTGGCAAATTTAGAACATTCTGGTTCAAAGAGATGTTTCCTTGGCCTCAATTTCAGACAACATTTAACTAACCGTAATGGATCACTGGTTTGGGGGGTTACGCAGGACAAATTTTAAATTCAAAACATTTCATGTTCAAATGTCATTCGTATGGCTTCTTTTCACTTTCTACTCTCTCTCACTGTTCCATATCCGCCAGCCAGAGGACAGAGATATGGGACAGAAATATGGAAATTCAAGTAGTAAGAGGATTAAGATACAGGATTAAGAAAGAAAGGTTGGGGTTGGGGGGGGCAAGGGTCACTCAAAGTCTTTGCCTGGCCATGGAACACAGTTAGGACTCATTTTGAAAGGTATATATGTGCCACCTAACTTCAGTTCAGCATGGATTCCACATTTACAGTGAGCCTACTTTATTGCCTATCATTTTAACTGAACATTAGAGTTTTGGGTAGGTACTTCTACTTCCCCTGCATGTTTCTGGACTGTAGCTACCTTTTATACTTGTTCACCTACCACTTTTACTTATCCAGAAAGGCAAACAGAACAATCAGCTTTCTGTTCTTGCCACTTCACTGAAGACGTCCCAGCCACTTCTGTAATCGTTTTCTTATTTTCCTCTTTCCTGATCTCCCATCCATGTTGGACATGGCTAACCGCCTCTCTTTATACTTCCTTGACAATGTGGTCTGATTCTCCTCCTCCCTCAGTGACCATTCTTCATTTGATGGGCATCCTTTCTTCTGCCTTTCCTGGTGCAGTCTTTGGCATTCATTTCTCTTGGATGGCATTCACTCCCAGATACTAACTCATGTTGGGTAATTCCCTAATCTGCGGTTGGCAGGGGGTAGACACAGATTTTGTGGGACCAAAGACTTTATGTAATTTGAGAGGAACGCTCCCTTTAGGTAAAAACAATACAAAATTGCTAGGGCTTCTTCTAGAGCCTTGGAAGAGTCCCAGGCAAGTGAGAAACTCTGAATAAGCAGCTTTATTCACTTCATAGTAAATGTACTCTGGTGGTTGGTGGCCTTTTTGGTGTCAAAGATCACTCTGAAAAATCTGAAGAAAGCTGTGGTACTTCTGTCTATAAAATTGCACTATACACACATATACACAATTTTGCATATAACTTCAGAGGTTCAAAATTCCCCTGGGCTCTAGGTTAAGAACCCCTAGCTTAGTCTCCATCTCTAATCATTGTATCAACTTGCATCCATGACCTCTCTTGCCAGCAAACAGGCTCTCCCTACTTCTCCATTAGCAATGGCTGCACAATTGAAGCCTGTTGACTTAGATGTAAACACTCCACTTCAGCTAAGCTACGTGAATCAGCCTAATGGGGTCTCCCTAAGGCCATCTGGTTGCCAGTCCCTTACCAGCCTAATTATGCCATTCTCTTCACGCAGGACAAAGCGTAACAGAGGCAGGAAGCTCAAACTCGCTCCTCCTTCAGTGTCCATGTTCTCTGTGAAATGATAAGCACTTACCACCCAGATCAGAGAAGGATTAAGGCCTTGGACCCCTCCTCTTTGGGAGGCTCTAAGCAATGAAAAGATTACGACCTCCTCTCTCAAATAAAAGCAATACTACAGCATAAAAAGGGAAGGAAGCCCCAACAGTTCTGATGTTCCTATGATGATTAACTTAAGTCTTTTAAAAAACGACTCTAGATCCCAAATCAAAATGTTTTCACATTTTGGGTGCCCCGACGTGCTGGGCCTTAGGCACATGCTTGCTCTGGCTTTTGGTTATTTCAGCCCTGGCCCAACTGCCCAAATCATAAATTTGGGAGCTTCTTTGACTCCTACTTTAATTCTACCTTAATCAGTCATCGCGTTCTATTTCCCAAACTCACTTTGGATGCATCTTCTTCCTTTCATCTCCACAAACCATCATCTTAGTCCAAGGCACTGGCATTTTTCACCTGGTCTTACTACCTCCAATTTTGCCCCCTGCAATTCATTACTCTGTGGCCGGAGTAATCTTTTGAAATATATATATCTGCCCGCATTCCTCCCTGTAAGATCCTTCAATGGCTCCCCATTACCCAGAAGTTCAGAGTTCATGCTCCTTAGCGTGCTAGCCAAGGGCCTGCTTAATCCGCCCCCGGCGTACCTCTCTACTGTCTATTCTCGCTATGGCCCCCGCTGTTGCATACCCATTTCATGCTCCCTCAACTGCCAAGCTTTTCTCTTACTGCCAAGCTTTTACGCATGCTACACGGAGGCCTGGGGAGTCTTACTTCTCAACGCCCCACATCTGCACCCATTAGTCCTTTTTTTTTTTTTTTTTTTTTTTTTTGGGTACGTGGGCCTCTCACTGTTGTGGCCACTCCCGTTGCGGAGCACAGGCTCCGGACGCGCAGGCTCAGCGGCCGTGGCTCACGGGCCCAGCCGCTCCGCGGCACGTGGGATCTTCCCGGACCGGGGCACGAACCCGTGTCCCCTGCATCGGCAGGCGGACTCTCAACCACTGTGCCACCAGGGAAGCCCCAGTCCTTTTTCTTGAAGACTCACTTTTGTGTTTCCTCTCCTTTGGCAAGTCTTTTCCTGTCTTCCCTCTGCAGACAAAGTTGAATGCCCTTCTCTTCATGCTCCCAGAGAGCTACCCAGTGTGTACTCTGAGTTTGGCCCTTATTAACACTGAATTGTCATTTCTTCTTTACATACCTATCTCTCTAGCTAAAATCTGAGATATTTGACAGCAGAGACTGTATCTTATTCGTTCTCACATTCCCTAGCACCTGGCTTATGTCTGCACATGTAATCACTATCATCTACGGAATATTCACCATGTGCAAAGTGCTTCTAGGGTTATCTCGTTTAATCTCCACCACAATCTTATAAGGCAGGCATTATTATTGTATTATTATTGTTTTACAGATGAGGAAAGTAAGACTCAATGAAGTTAAACCACATATCCAAGATTACACAGCTGGCAGGTGTCGGAGCCAGGATTTGAACCTAGGTCTCAATTGTGTCTACAGAACCTAAGCTCTTAATAGCGACACTATTTATTACTCAGTAACATTAAAAGAAAACCGCAATAGGGTTGAGCCGTTAGTCTTCAGTAAATGGTTATTGACTGAATGGAGACTAGCTGAGAACTTTTTTCTTTTTTTTTTTAAGGAATACTAAAATGTCTGTATCTCCCCCAGAAAATTCTGTGAGCAGTGGTTGTTTATATTAAGACTCATCCTAACCTGAATCTTGGGCTCATAAGACGCGGCCTGATCACCTCTGGGTTGATATTTGCAGAGAGCAGAAGAACAAACGAGTACCACTTTCTAAGTGTATCAACCATATTCTATTGGAACCTAGAACGAAGGCCACAAATCGCTGACTAGACCACAGATTACAAATGGTGTTTGGCACTGGGACCCTCTACCTGCTCATGGTTCTGGCTGTAACTCCAGGGGCCAGCCAATCTCTCCAGAATCTCTCATCCTGACATCTTTCTCCATCCCACTACATTTTTTTTGTTTTTGTTTTGCGGTGCGCGGGCCTCTCACTGTTGTGGCCTCTCCCGTTGCGGAGCACAGGCTCCGGACGCGCAGGCTCAGTGGCCATGGCTCACGGGCCCAGCCGCTCCGCGGCATGTGGGATCCTTCCGGACCGGGGCACGAACCCGTGTCCCCTGCATCGGCAGGCGGACTCTCAACCACTGCGCCACCAGGGAAGCCCCCCCACTACATTTTAAAGAAAGAGAAGTCATCTGTCACCTCCTGTACACCCCGACCCCAATGTTCTGCATTTCTCTAGTGACTAGGGCTCACTCCATTAAAATCCCCCTACACCTTCACTTCAACCTCTTCATTAAATGCACTGTTGACTTCTTGCCTTAGGTTCTCAGACTTCACTGTGCATCACCCTCATGTGGGAAACTTCAAAAAAGTAAGCGAGAGAGAGAGATTTCAGAGCCCTGCCCCCAGAGATTCAGATTTAGCCTGGGGTAGACCTCAGCACCTTTAATTTTTAAATGCCCTCCGGTATTTCCATTAAGCAGCTGGGGTTGAGAAAAATAATTTTAAACCCTACTATCCAACGAAGGTATCACTTCCTCAGATAATCCTGATGGACGATGATGGTTCTTCCCCATTCCAAGTCTTTAGGTCCAGGGGAATGGAGAAGGGCAGAGTTTCCTCATTTTTATTCCATATTGTTTGTTTGAGATCAGTACTTCTGCACTTTCCTACAAAGCCCCCTCCTTTGAGGTTACTGCCATTTAGTTCTCCTGGCCAAGTCGTCGTATCCACTGAGGACTTTGGCTCGCAGTATTCTTCCCAACACTCAGTGCTGCCATCTCTCTGTGAAACGTAATATACAAATGGACACCTCTTTCATACACACCCTCTCCTTTTAACTCCTTGACCTCCCTCAGCTCTAATGAACTTCATCTCCTTTCCACTTCTTCAATCCACTCCCATGGTCACCATTAAACCAGTGGTTCTCAACCAGGGCTGCTCATCAGAATAACCCGTAGAGTTTCATAAAAATCCCAACACCTTGGGCCCACTCAGAACCTACTATATCAGGATTTCTGAGGATGAGACCTGGGCAAATGATTTTTTTAAGCGCCATAGATGATGTGCAGACAGAGTGGAGAACCACAGCTACCCCAGGCCTCTTCATTACCCAGAATGACCCTTTCTCTGAAATACTCTCTGAAATAACCCTGTTATCTCATTCTCTGGGCCCAGCCTCCCATCCTGCTAGCCTTCTCACTCTTTCATGACCTTATTCCTATTTGACTTGTTCTTTGATGTCAACAAAACTTCCAATCCCTGGATCCTTCCATTTTTAGTCAATTTCTCAGCTTCCTCCTCGCCTAGACTCTGTGGTCCATCATTTAAACTTCTCTTAAGCCAGTGCCCTGGGAACTGTGCTCCTGTGACCCCCTCTTGCAATTCTCCCACAAAACCTTACCCTGACAGAATCCAACTGTGAAATCTCCATTTCCATACGGAAGCTGGTAAAAGTTGTTGGGGGAAAAAGAATCACACAGCCATGCAGATTGGTGCTTACTATAAAGGTCACGGACAGAATTGGGTCATCAATGGCACTGAGCAGTACCCTTCTTGACCCTGGCCAACTTCCTTTCCCACTGCTCTTAGCGAATATTCTAGAATTTCACAACTTCGCTCAAACTTCTGCTTCATCCTCTCCTCCCTTACTTTCAGCGTAAGAAATTCCTTCTACTTCACTGAGAAAAACGGAGGCCATCAGTTTGGAACTCCTTTGACTTCACTTCCTGTCCCGCTCCTATGAATTTATCTCCATCAGTAACATCTCCCTTCACATCTTACCGGAAACAGTGTCCTCTCCTACCTGAGGTTTATGCCCTCACTGGTGCTCTAGATCCCTGTCCCTCTCACTTCTCCAGGGGTCTCACTCTATCAATTACCTCCTATTTCTTCTTATATCTTCAATCTCTCCCTCTCTACTAACACTTTCTATTTGGCTTCAAAAAAACATGCTGAGATTTCTTTAGTCCTTAAAAATTGAAACCTCCTGCCATCACACAGCTTTCTTTAGTTGTTATAGTCTCTCGAATTTTCCTTCTCTAGCTTAAACTTCTTGAAAAGGCAATCTAGACTCCCTTAAGCCTCACTCTTCAAACCACGGCAATGAGTCTCTGAGGTCCCGAATCGATCTCCTCCCTGAAGACGGCCATTTTCCAGTCCTTACAACCATTGACCTCTCAGTCAAAACTGACATTGCTGACCGTGCACTTCATGAAACTAACTTCTCCCCACCATCTCTCACACAATTCTTTCCTGGAGTCTATTCCTACATTTCTGGGTCTCTTGTAGACAATTTAAATAGTATTCCCCAGGAGCTGTCCTAGGTCCTCATCTCTTATCAACACACCTCTCCCTTTGGTCACCTCATCTACTTGTGCGGTTTCAATCACTATCTACTTCCGTGACTCCCCAGCTGGATCCCCAGCCCTGACCTCTCTGCTGTCCCCTGACTGAACACCTCTATTTGGATGCCTCATAGGCCCCTCACTCGAAATACTTTCAAAAGAAAGTGAATTCTCTACTGCCTTTCCCCATGTAAAATAAGAAACTACAACTCCTCTTGTGTTCCCTACCTCACCCTCCTCTAGTTTCTCTTGTCACCATCTGATAAGTTGCCTAGTTCTATTAATTCTTCCTCATAAATGTTCCCTCTGCATTGCCCTCTTTTATTCTTACAACACTGGCCCTTAGGCCAGGCCACTGTCATTTCTCACCTACCTGAATCCCATAGCCTGACTTGTCTTCTTTCATTGCCCACCCCCCACCCACATTCATTCTTCTCCTGTGGCTAGAGTGATACTGTGAGACACAAATCTGATTATTATTCCCCTGCTTCAATGTTTCCGCATCGCCTTCAGAATCATATTCAAAGCGCTTAGCATTGCACATATAAGCCCTCCAGAACCCGATCCCCAATTCCTTCCACAGCTCTGTCTTCCATGCCTCTCCCACCAGCACTCTATGCACTAGCTATGCTGAACAACCTGTAGTTACAGTCATAGAACCTCAACTAATAGTGTGTCACGCCTACTGTCTTCATAATGCTGCTCCTTGTTTCTGAGATGCCACCCAACTTTTATTAGCTGGCTCTATTCCTTCATTAAGACTCACCTCAGTTGAGTGGTCACCTCCTCCAGGAAGACTTCCCTAACTGCTCCCTTCCCTCAATCTTCAATAGACGCCCCATCTCAGTGCTCACTTCTCTACTGCACTTACCATGCTGATCTCTACTCATTGACTGACTTGTCTGCGTCCCTCATTAGGCCATCAGTTCCTTAAAGGCAGGAACTGGGACTTATTCACCTCTGTACCCCAACATCTATCTAGCATAGTACTTGATTCAATAGATATTTAATGAATAAGCAAATGAACAAATGAATGGATGAATGAATGACCTTCATTATATGAAATGAGACCCAATATATGGAAACAGGTCATGCCTATTTGCCATTATGTGTTCATGGATAAGGAGACATTGATCCAGGTTCCCCAAGAAGGCTGGGGGGTGGGAGGGTATGTTTCAGAGTAGTTGTTATAGTTGCAGTTGGCGGTGATGGCGTTGTTGCTGTTTTCCCCGCACTAGGGATGCCTCTGTACTCATTCAGGTATATCTCTTGCCTGGTGACACTTTGGGGCCAAAAGCATATATTGGCAACAAGTTGTGCAGGGTTCGAGGTACAGCAAAGCAACCAATTCTCCCCTGGATGAAATCCCAGGATGGTGCTATGTCTGCCTTCTGAAAGCATTTTAGCAATCTGTCACCTGAGTCTTCCTTGTTGTAGGAGTTCCACTTGTCATCTTCCCCTAAAATTCCTGGAAGTTTTGTTGGGCCTTCTCATTGGATGTCACGTCCAGAATTATTTTTTAGAACACTTTCTAGCTCCTTCAAAACAGAGCATGCAGGAAAAGAAAAAGAATAACAGGGGACAGACATAGAGAAATGCTTTCCTATGTAAATTTAGCCTAAAAGAACAGAACAATAATTATTTTTTAAAAAGCAATGGAAAGCACGCAAAGTTACGGTGTACGGCATAATAAAAAAAAGTGACATTGAAAGCCATATAAATACAGAAAGAGAAAACCAAAATAGTATATAAAACATATTTTTTAAATGCAGAAACAAGTTTTCCAAAGGAAAAAGCACTTAGGCTGGCTAGTTCTAAACAGCAAGCATTTCACAGCCCTGGCTCTGAGGAACAACTCTCTCTTGCTACTGCCCCAGCTTCCTTTTCCTCTGAACCAGTCAGTAGGTCCGTTAACCAGTATACATGGAACTGTGGATCAGTGTAGTGACAGATTGTGTTGCGTGACTCGTTAGGAACTAAAGTAATATTCTAAGTTTGCGATCTCATTGGGGAAATAAACTTAGCAAACAAGAAGCAACAACTGATACTACCAGACCAACGAAAATTCAGTGCTAAGTTGGGAAAAATAGAGTATAAATGCTGTAGCATGTCAAAATAAAAGAAGATCAGAAAACTGTGGCGGAGAGAGAGGGCTTACTGGAGAGGAGGTAGGATTTGGGAGATGGGTCTTAAAGAATGGGTAGGCAGGAAAGGTAATGGGTAGGCAGGAAAGGTAAGGCATCGCAAGCAGGAAAATCGGGAGAGGCAAAGCTTGGATGCTGAAATGGATACGGCACATTGACGAGGAAGCGAGAAGACAGAAGGGTAAATGGGTAGGGTGTAGTCTTGGAAATCAGGAAGATGAAATTGGAGACAGTGATAACGAATATGCTGGGAAAGGCTTTGGGCAGGTGGATGATATGATAGAAAAGGCGTCTTCTGGAAGAGAAGCCAGGTAGCTTTGTGCTGCGAGGGACACGTGGGATGGTAGAGGCAGGCTTCAAAATGGTCCCTGTTTCACACAGACTGAGGAAGAAAATGAATAGTGGGGACGGAATGGGTGGACCTATCTGCCACTGCATCTGTGGCCTCGCAGGATCACCTACTGGGCATTTCCTGCATAAACTGCGTGTCTGATTTCTGCACCTAGATTGAAAATTACCTGAGGACAGGGAATCTTATCGTATATGTAGTATTCCCCGTCCCACGACACACAGTGCAGAGCTAGGCACATAAAAAGCAGGCACAAATCTTTTCTGAGTAAAGCATATAAGTGAACTACAAAAGATGCTCCAGGTAAGCCGACATTAACATCCAATTCTGTTCTATCTCATTTTTAAATCGCGATAGCTAGTAAACTAGATCTGGGCTCAAAGTCCGCACGCAACTCAGATTTAGGCATTGGCTGGTTGCACATGTCTCTATCCTGTGACCTTCCAGAAAGTTCCTTTGAGACAAAGGAGGTCTAAAAAAACATTTTGCTAGGAGGCTCATACTGGAGTTGCTGGAGTTGGAGCTCTCCTAGGAGGGTCGCTTGTCCTACAACCCCTAGCTTGACACTAGAAGCGCTCCCTCCTCTCCCCGCTTTGTGGCGCTCCCCCTACCCAGGTGCAATCTGTACTCAGTGTCATGTGTTCCTGAGGCCAAACAACTTGCGCCGACATGGGGTCATTTCTGGCAGGGGCAGTGAGGGTGTCAGGGTTAGAGATCCTTCATACTAAAATACTTGTTTTTCACCTCAATATTCCTGGGCTTTGCTCTGGGAACGCCATGTTGGAAGGATACAGAAGTATTTTTAAAGGGCCATTCATCTCCTATGGGTGACAACCTTTACTTTTCCCAATAGACGATCCTTAGTGACTTGAAAGTACTATGTGGTAACTACAATGGAAAGTTAGGCATAAAAATAGATTTTATTCTTGGCTCTAAGAATTTAAAGAAATTGATAGTGCAAGGTTGGTAAAAGATTTAAAAGAGGTTCTACATAACAGATATATTTCTGCTTAAACCTAGCATCTTGGGCAAAATACATACCGATTCTGAGCAGAAAAGGAAACCGATGTTGAGTAAATGAGGAAAAGGGCCCAAATCCTTAAATACTGGATTATGAATGAACCTAAAGGGAGGGATGAGAGGTGACTCTTGTCTTCTATTTTAATATAGTTCTTTATTTTAATTATAACAATATCAGATACTACTTTTGTAATAGAAAAAGATTTTAAAGGCAAAAAAAATAACACAGGAATCAGGGGAAAAATTAACTATTTTCTGTTTTTACAAAGGCTGTTACTTTCTGCTAGCAAGTTAGGCCCTCAGGAGGATTAACTTATAAAAAGGCATGACTACTGTTGTTAACTGCTGAATGAGAAAATGGGTTAGATTCACCTAAGTTTCACCTGCTTCCATAAAAATTCCATTTCTGCATATTCCATTGGCCAAAACCTATTTTCAAAACAAGTTAGGTGACTCTCATTTTATGGCAAGTGGTATAATAGTCAACCGTCACTGGACCAGGAGTCGGGGATCTAAATTCTAGGCCAGCCTTGCTTTGTAATTAGTAGTGGGGCAAGTTTGTGGAGGTCAGTTAACCTCTCTAAACTTCTGCCTTCCTCTGCAAAATGGATAAACCTTGCCCCCATCACAGGAGGTTTGAAGAAGGTGATGATATGAAAGTACATTGAACGCTGGTAACACCCCTACAACTACCATCAAACACATCATCTCACTAGGAATATACGTATTAGCAGGGTGACTGTGTTTGCTGGAGAATTAAGTAATCTGTCACTTCTTAAACCCAGCTCTTCCATGCTATGAATGATGTCCTTGCAAATATAACTACCAAGAAAGGAGATTAAACTGGGCTATCTTAAACATTCACTGCTCTTACGTCTTTCGTTATATTAGCAAATGCCAGAAGTATATAGTTGGGAAGGCCCATGGTGGAAGGTTCCTTCACCTGCCTTCAGGTAGAACCTGCTAAAGTCATGAGACACCCCCCATAGAGAACCTAGAAAATTTCACCCTTGGTAATTCATAATATTTAATCGGCATATCTGGAATTTCTTTATGGCTAGTTCCATTCCCTCTGGTGGAACAGTAAGCCCATTTCCTCCTGTCAGGTCTTCAGTGGCTATGAAAAACAATATATGCTCTCCATAAACCAGCAGCCTTTAATGTATAGATAAAAACACAAAGTGGTACCCAATTCCTTAAGAGTAGCTACAAGCCCAATTCAGAGGTTGGGTGTTCCATGAGGATGACAGGGAAAAGGAAATGATGGTCCCACGTGAGCCCTTTTAGTGACTCCCACTCACATACAAGCAGACAGCCATCACCTTCAGTGGTATCATCTTCAAAAACTTTCAGCAAAAGTGATCATTCTGGCAAATCATTATGAACTTGACTCTTACCTATCTTCTTCCAGGCAACACACACCGGTTCCAACTCTCATTTACACCCAATTCACACATGCAACAATTTCAATGGAAAATGTTGGAAAACAAAAGGCAAATATGAGGCCATGTCCTCAACTGGACACTTCTGATCATGTGGATAACGATATAGGGCAAAAATACGTTTGAAAGGGGTGGAGGAGGCCTCATTTGTTTTGAGGAAAGCAACTTCATATCCCTTAGCTGGTGTCCAATTCACTCTCTTTGCAACCCTTCATCTTAATGTTTGATACATCTCTCTTGTCTTCCTCTCTTCTCATCCATTTCCTGTACCTTCTCCATCTCCTAATCTCCTTCTCATACACTACTTCCTCTCTCAATCTATTTCTCCCCATTGCTTCTCTCCTTTCATCTATTTATCTCCTAATCCCACATTCCATACTTTGCTTGAATTTGTCTGCTGGTTCTACTGGGCCACCATATTTGTGCCCAGTTTCCCTGTTTACGGGCCTTGAAGTAGAAACACGGGTCCTAGTAGATAGAGTGCATCCTTACCCCACCTTCTTCCCATTTCAAACACAGAGGACTTCTAGGAGTAAAGGAGTAGTACAGGAAGCTCTTCTCCGGGGCAGAGCACTGACCATGGAGGACAAGCAAGATGCCGTGCCCTTTCGCTCCCCAAAGGGCAAGGCAGTGACCTCCAAAGAGCACTCTTTGCTGAGCTGTATGGTCTACATTTGAAGAACCGAGAGGAATGTAAACACCATTCAGGATGTAGTGGTCTCTGACATCTGACTTTCTGCTAACAGAACCCTCAATTAATTGAGACTCCCACTCATAGTTAGTGCAAGGAAAATAACCTTGAGCTACTGCAAGATCCCAAAGGGTCTTCAGCATCACCGAAGAAAGACTGCGTACTGTTCAGTCTAGTTATCACACTAAGTATTTTTTATTGTGCATTAATTAGATGAAAGTTAATAACGTGTATTGACCGAAACATTTGAGTAACAAGACCATAAAGGATAACTGAGTCTTCTTTAATATAACTGTTGCACAGTAATGCTTCCTGCTGTGTAGTGTATATAGAAGATAACATACTCTAGGAGTTATCACAATAATGTGTATGCAATACAATAACAAAACTATACGGCACTTTAAGAACGTTTTCTTCAGTAAAATTTAAAAAAAAAGAACTTTTTCACATATATGAACACACTCAGTTTAGAACCTCAAGCTTCTAAAGTAAGCAACATGTAAGCCAATAAAGTACACATACCAAATGAGAATCTAACCACATCTCTCTTGTCAAGAATATTTTCTTGCCATCATTTCTTTCCAAAAAGACATGAAAAAACGTTTTCTTTCTTTCTGAGTGGCAATAAAAAGTCCCCTCTTCTGAAATTCGGATATGTTTCAAAGTGCACTGCCATCTTCTTAAGGAAAAATGAAAGCCACTGCTGGCTTCTGGATGCTAGGAACATAGTTTACCACCTATCCCTTTGTCTTGTTTCAAGGCAGTGTGACAGAGTAGCACAAGCATGGGGTTCGGAGTCAGAGACACCTGGGAGATTTCTGGCGTCTATCGTTTGCTATGTGACCCTAGAGGCTGTCTACTTAAACGCTTTGAGCTTAAATGGCCTCATCTGTAAAAAGGGGTTAATACAGAGTAGTTGTAAGGATGTAAAGATTCAATACACATAAAGTGCCTGTCACACAGCTTGGCACGTAGGAACTAATGGGTAAATGACAGATCACTTCCTATTCGTCTTGAGCTGATTTAGCCAACTATCCCCTCGTACGCCTCCAGGAAGGGGGGCCTTCACTTCCATTTGCAGGCTCACCAGCTCCCAAATCTCTCGATTTCCCACAAACAAAATGCACATGAACTGTGCTCACTAAAGACACAGCCCTTCATACAGCATTGCATGCCCCCTGAAGCACACCTAATGCTCTAGTACAGCACAAGACAAAGACGCATAAGCACGCTTCAGAAGACACAGACGTCACATAGGACACGTCACCTCCAAAGCAGCCTCACCTGCTTCTTTCCCACATGTTCTTCCAAGCTTCCAGTCCTTAACATTGATTATTTTTAGAGGTACTACGCCATTTTCAGAGTCCTGGCTGATTCATTTGCCTCATTGCCTTATTGTTTTATTTATTCATGTATTTTTTCATGTATTTATTTACCCATCCATGTATTCATTCCCCACCTTGTTCCAAAATAGATATAAGACGGCTTACAAGAATACACAAAATACAGTATGATAGCAGCAGAAATCCAAAGTCGATATAGTGAAAGGAAAAAAAAAATAGAACAAAGATAGGCACATAAAACGGAGCCTGGAAGAAAGCTATACAAAGTGATACATACCATAGAGGCCCGTTACAAGTGCTAGGCAGGGGCCATACATCTGGCTCCACGCTTTCTAGTGGCCAACAAAAGAGAAACCTGATCAGTCTCACACTTCACAGGGTCCTTAAAGGAACATCAAACCACTTGTTCAGGATGTCCTTTTCCTGGTCTAAATTCTGAAAACTTTTGTAAGGTGAAGCATCATAAATTCGTGGCAAACTGTCCCTCTTACTTTGCTCTAACACCAAGATTCAGCTCCTGGAAAGGCCTCCAACCAAGACAGGTCCTCCATCTGGAAATTACTTTTACTACTTGTTTTTCTTCTACCTGTCTCTTGAAGTTCCATTTGGTCAATGAAATGTAGCTATTAAAGAGACCCCTTAAAACACACAAAAACCTCTGCTGTCACCAAAGCAAGTATTTTCATTTAACTAAGGAAATAGACAATGTGACATTATTTATGACAAAAATTTGGATAGGATCCCAAATAATGAACAAAATAAATGGTTAAGTAAACCACGATGCTACTATATGATGAAATGTTATATACCATCAAAACTTATATTTATGAAAGCTTTTTTAAAATATAGGGAAGTGTTCACGATAAAATGTTGAGTGAAAAAGCAGGATATAAAACTGTATACGTTATGATTTTTAACTATATAAAAAAGTATATGTATATATAGCCATTAAAAAAAGTCTGGAAATGAAGCCACTAAAATATTAACATTGTTTCTGAGATTTGTGAATATGGGTGATTTTTACTGTTTCTATACTCTTGTCTTTATTTTCCAAGTTTTTATCATTGATGAACAGTTTCTCTATGATGAGAAGAAGAACTGGGTGGAAAAACACCAACCCAGTTAGTTATCTTTGGCTTGTGAAATTATGGGTAATTTTAACTTTTTTTTTTTTTTTGGTACGCGGGCCTCTCACTGTCGTGGCCTCTCCCGTTGCGGAGCACAGGCTCCGGACGCGCAGGCCCAGCGGCCATGGCTCACGGGCCCAGCTGCTCCGCGGCATGTGGGATCTTCCCGGACTGGGGCATGAACCCGTGTCCCCTGCATCGGCAGGCGGACTCTCAACCACTGCGCCACCAGGGAAGCCCTTAACTTTCTTTTTAAAATTTTCTGTAACTGACATATAAATTCTAGTTAGGGACAAAGTTACTTAAAAAAAAGAAAAAAGGATTCTAAAACCTAGTTTTTTAGTTGTTTGTTTGTAAGTTCCAGAATGATACAGATGTAATAACACCTCACAATTATTTAGCACTTTTTAATTTCACTTTTAATAGCACTCTGACATTTAGAATTACATTTGATTAGTAAAAATATTTTGCTAGGGAGGCCAGGTCTTATTATTTTCATTTAACAGGTGATGAAACTGAGGATCAAAAAAACTAAGTGATTAGCACAAAGTCACAATAATCAGTGGCAGAGCTGGACTTGAAAGCAGGTCTCCAGAACCCAAGTAAGTCCAGTGCTCTTTCCATTCATTCAAGACTGACTGTGGTATAATCCAAGTAATCACCAAGAGGTAGAAACACAGAAATCGTAACCCTTCTTTACCTATGAAGATCAAGTTCCTGAATGACCCCCCCCCCCACCTAGGTAGGAGAGTTCAGCTGAGGAAGTTATAATTTTAGGAGGTGAAATAAAGGGCAGGGGAACTGAGGTCACGTAAACTTTTGAACGCCCTCATAAATATTTTTTTGCACAGTAAAACAATAACAGTACATTACATAAAAAGAATAACGAGAGTTTACATAGCTTAAATTAGTAAACGTGATAGGCTCTGTAGAGTTTCCATTTAGATCTTGAGACGGTTTCCAGAGGTGATGAGGATGTATCACTCATTATGGCAGTGGAAAATGGGGGTGACAGTGAAGCAATGAACAGAGGTGGACTGTTTGTCCAAATCATGGATCTTCGTGCTCTCAGAGTCTTCATCAAAGTCCAGTCCTGAGATTATAACAACTTGGGGCTTTAGCCCTACCAAGCAAGTGAAGTTACGTGGCATGACTTAATGACTTTGGCTCTTCTGAAGATGCTGTCTTCTCAAGTCTTTTCTGAAGACAGCTTGGCACTTCTGTATAGAGCTCAAATTAAACCATTTAAGTTTGTCTGAAGGCAGCTTCTCTGCTGTCTGACACAGATACTTAAATGGCAAGACTCGATGATTTAGGCTCCTCTGAGGTTGCTTTCTTCCGAACATGGTGTTGTAGAAAGACTCCACCTCTTTATAGAGTTCAATTAAGTCGTTCAAGTTTTGTACGATGGCAGCTTATCAGCTGTCCAGCAATGGTATTAAACGGTACCATCTGATGATTTAAGTTCTGCCGAAGATGGTTTCTGTCCAATGTGATTTCTTTTGCAAGGCGTAATGTCACCTCTTTACTGAGTTCTGCCAAATCACTCAAGCTTTGAACACGTAAGATTTGACATGTAAAGGTACCCATTTTTCCATTACTTTCTTGGGGAGGATTTAATCTTGTTCTTAAAATTTTTCTCCTGTTGCTTGTAACTGTATTTGTCTGCAGTGCCATAGCTTCCTAATTATCTTTATCATCACTTATGATAATCACCTCTGCAGTCCCAGGAGCTTCCTGAGTCATCCTCCAGCCCAGCACATCACGTGAACCAGCATCAACCAGTTCAGATTCAACTTCGGCCAATGACTGCTCCTGTGCCAAATGTTCACCCTCACCTACAGGTTCTGTTTCATCCAAAGACTTTTTGTCTTCAGGAGAAATCACTGAAAGATATTTCACCATCTCTAGCCACATCTTCTCCCCGATCACATGAATGACAGGCTCTGTTAAACTATCTAATGCCTATTTTATGAAGAATACAGCATTGGTGATGGTGTAGGAATCCCATGCACTAGGATCTTCAGACAGATGAACCTTTGTGAGATTCTGAACAACAAAGTTATACGTTAGTTTGGCCTAAGTCTTCCTGAATGGCTGGATCAAACACCGATCTAAGCGCTCCAGGACCTGAAACAAGCAACTGGTTCTAAAGACAACCTTAACCTCAGGATGCACATTGGCAAATGCATCTGCGGCACCAAGAGGACAGTGAAGAATCAGTAGGGCTTTGAATTCAAGACTTTTTTTCTTGTAAGTAGTCTTGAGCTTCCGCAAGAAAGCACTGTTCAAACAATTCCTAAGGGGAGAGGGAGTCACCCAGGCTTTTCTCTTTGCACGCCAGTATACTGGCAACTTAGCTCGGATTTTCCTCTGAGAAGACATGGGCCTAGTTTTCTGTAGAGTGGTAATGGTTTCACTATGAGGTCACCTGAAGTATTAGCACAAAACAGAAACACCAGCCTCTCTGTTTTGGCTGACCTCATGTCAGAATCAGCTGGCTCGTGTTCTTCAAAAGGGCAGATGGGATTGTTCAAGGGCTTCCAAAGCATGGCGGTCTCGACAGCACCAAAGACTCGTGCAGGCACATAATCCCCCCTTCAGTCGCTTTCTACAGTTGTGGCAGATACAACACGGGAGCTGCAGGATCAGGTGACTTGGTCTCCGGGTCATGGTGCACCATACGTTTCTCAACCCTTGCTCCTGGCAATACTTTTTCTCGGGACCCACTTCGGTATCTGAAAACATGTCTTCGAAAATTCTTCTTGCATGATGGCAGGTCCCTTGCATGGAAAGTGTTTTCTTATTCCTTTGCTTGTCTTCAATCCAGAGGTTTAACGTCATTTCCATCTTTTCCATCCTTGGGTCACGAGGGATAAAGCATCTCTTAAGTGACACAGGTCTACAAGAGGTGATACTGGCCCTAATAAGAGTTTCAGCTTTCCTTATGGTACGAATTCTTTAATACCATATAAACGACCTACAAAGCCATCTGTTTTACCTTTGAGAAGATCAAGAGCGTCCCTTTTCTCTTCAAGAGACATCACCCCTCTTACCCTTTAGCAACTCTCTCTGGTGCCAGAGTCCTTGTACTTGGCTTTACTCTCTTCCGCCGCAATAGTCACGTTTATAGAAGCCATGTTTAAGCTTTATGCTAATTAATGCAACCTGACAATTACTTACTAGAGATTTTATATCTCCCAATGTTACAAAGTGTCAGCGTATGACATTTAAGGACCAAATGGTATTATGAACAACACAAGGATAAACGATAGTATATTGTTGGGATACTCGGTGCAAAAAGGGCTGATTGTGTAGGGGGTGACTGTCAGAAGAATGGGAGAGGAAACAAATAGCTCAGAAGTTTCTTCCCACCTTGTGATATAGTCAGAGAGACAATAATGGGGCACTTGGACTGACTTCCGTATACTCAATTCAAAATTTTCATGGCTGTCAAAAAGGTATACAGAAGTAAATCCACCTATACTCAAATTCCCAATAAGGGCAACTTGCAGCTAGGAAGGGATTTACTATAAATTCTCCTGTAAGTTATCAGAAAGAAAGTCACTATTCATATATTTAAGACAGTACTGTTGCTATGATTTCCCTTGGCTTACCACTATGAATTCAAGGCTATGTGAAAGGCAAACACAGCATAAGTGTATTTTCTGTAAACCCACAGTAAGTCAATCAAACATTATCCTCTGACAAAATGCAACCTCCGAAGGTGTAGATGTAAAGGTCAGGCAGGCCCTGAACAGCCCACGCTCAAGAAATGACTACTCGAGAAAGAAAGTGACAATGAAAGAATAAACTAGCCCCTTTTCAATGCCCGGTCACTGATACTTTACTTTTATCCCCTCCTCCTGGGAAGATAGAGCGAAGCCTGGCTTTCTTATTCTTCTCTTCAGGGGCCATGGGAAGTGGTTTGGAGCTGTGGTTGAGTGCCGAAGAATCCCGGTTGTTACTATTCATCCTCAGTGGGGGAGCTGGGGGTTTCTCTTCATTATCCAGACCGTCAGACATTTTCAGTTACAACTGATTGCACAGCTCCTAAAGACAAGGAGGAGAAAACAGGAGTTAAGGGAGGTCTAAAAGACAAAGTGGTAAATCTGGGGAGTCTAGCATCTTAGAAACAAAAGCATTCATCTCATGTCATCTCAGGTTTGGCACTGACCATTTTGAGGGGTTTCTTTTCTAGAGGGAAGGGAGCTGCCTGCCTAAAACCCAACGATGCCATTTCCCAAAGAGGAAAGCGAAGGCAATAATGAATGGCTTTTCAATATGTAGACACAAACACCTAAGGTCCCTTCCTTTTCCCCCAGTGACACTCTATTTTCTGCTGTCCACTCAGTCTTTTAATGAACAGTTTCCAATCTTTCTTCTTTAAAAATTCTATCCTCATGATCGTGGTCAGGTAGCACAACCTCCTTGGAGTCTGGAATTGACACAGGCCTGGCTGTTGACACATAATGGCCCACAACAGTCATCTGTTAGTTGCTTTGACACTGGGATGCCTTTGGCGCCTGATTCTTACCTGTGTACACCTGATCAACAAAACACACCCTACTGTTTTATGAGAAAGAACTGAGAAACAATCTAGTAAAACCTGGTAGTTTCAGCAGAGTTGGGGTGGACTGCTAGGGGAAGAAATGCCCCATCTGCAAGGAGCAGGCAGAAGATAAAGCAGAGCCCAATGCCACCATGAGCAAAGAGGAGTTCCAAGGAGAGGACTGCTTCGTGAGGAGACACCATAACCTTCCTCCTTGTCATATTTTATGTCCTGGAACAGGGAACAAGGGAGTTGACAGGGGTAACAGGGTGGTAAGAACCAGTCTCGTTTTAACAACTTATCTGCTCTTAATTTCATTCTTCTTCAGTATCTTGTGCTGAGGGTTCAATACATTCAGGTTTCATGCCACTGGAGGGTTAAGTGAACTAGAAAAGCACAGACTCCACAAGGAAATGTTTCTGCTTCCAGCTGTCTTCCCATTCTCATTCAAGTCCTTGCATTAGGGCCCTGACACTTGCCATGCATGTCACGCATGAAGAGTACCTTCTAGGGGAGACAGGGCAGGGGAGGGAGGGATGGAGTGGGAGTTGGGGATTAGCAGATGCCAACTATTGTACTTGGAGTGGATAAACAACAAGGTCCTACTGTAGAGCACAGGGAACTATATTCAATAGCCTGTGATAACCCATCATGGATAAAGAGTATGAAAGAGAACGTATATATACGTATCACTGAATCACTCTGCTGTATAGCAGAGACGAACACATTGTGCAAATCAACTATACTTCAGTATAAAAGAAAAAGGGTACCTTCCAAGTGAATCTCCAGTTCGAATACAAGGAAAATCAAATCCCACTGCAACAAAATCTCTGTAATTCCATCAAGTATTAACTGGCACTAACTTAGGAGTGTATGAGCTCTCCATACACAACTTGGCATATCACTTTATTCCAGTAACATTTACTATTAACCAACCTAAGTACAACAACCACAAAAACAGGGGTCTCCTCGTTACCTGCTACAGTGAGAAATAATCTACCTTAACTCTTTTCAGCCCTTCAGTGGTTACAATGTGTTTATTACTTTCAGTAATGAATTCTAAGTTACATTATGTTATGTGGAAATTTTTACTGTTTTAAATTTTCTCAAATATATAGAGCCTGTACGTATTCAAAAATAGCTGAGTGTCAATTAAGTTTCCCCATCTGCACAGGTGACTGCCAACTAACAATGATTGGTTTGACCTTGGTTTGGACAAGAGATCTCTTTTCCTTTGCCTAAGTGTCATGCCTTGCATTATCTTAATTAAGACCCAATCTGTATTTTCTTTTCAGGAATCATGACAGTGAAATTATCAGTAGTAAATGTTGTCACCACCAGCTTGATTAAGTCTCATATTTTCCTATACGGGTGAAACTACAGCACACGGTAAAATGAAAACCTAGCTGTGCTGTCAAGGATCAATTATATTCATAGATACTGCTGGTAAATATATGAAATCAGTGCTAATGGGTCGACATTCCCTTTCACATTTTGATTTTGGTCCTTCTAAATTCATTCTTTCTCCAGAAGAAAAGTGAGTTTAAGACTGACTTCACCAGTGGTATTCTGTATCAGACGGGTTCATGGTTTTAATTTAGTCACTACAAAGAATTTGCCACCAGAATAAAAGCACTATGTATTTTGTGTGTGTGTGTGCGGTACGCGGGCCTCTCACTGTTGTGGCCTCTCCCGGTGCGGAGCACAGGCTCCGGACGCGCAGGCTCAGCGGCCATGGCTCACGGGCCCAGCCGCTCCTTGGCATGTGGGATCTTCCCGCACCGGGGCACGAACCCGTGTCCCCTGCATCGGCAGGCGGACTCTCAACCACTGCGCCACCAGGGAAGCCCAAAAGCACTAATTTTTTCTCTGTGTGTGCTTTGTCTGTTTTACTTTTCTGGGTTCAAAAATAATGCCTGAATATGTGGTGATTATTAAGTAAAGCTCAACATACAGAATCTAGGTTGGTAAAAATAATGAAGTCTGAAGGTTATTGCAAAAGAACTGAGGATTCTAGGTAATACCTAGAAAATAGTGAAAAATGTGTCTCAGGAAGAGAAAGCCACCACATTCTGGATGATACCTATTTTCTGAGGACATGTTAGTTAACTTGAGATGACAGAAGTCAGAGAAACATACATACCCTCTTTAACATGATATACAAAGTTGACCTTACACAATAAGGCAAACAGGAGTCTGAGCCAGTCAGGGTTCTAGTGCACCTCCGTAATCCAAAATACTAGTCTCCTTTGTTCTGGATAATCAGGTGTGGGTAACAGTGGCCTTTTTTCTTCCTAAATATTCTCTCTGGGTAGAGACTCAAAAGGTAGATGCCCTGTTTCTTTTCAGGTCGGGAAACAAGGGCTACTTGGGATATAAAATTCACACTATACTCTCCTATAGTAGACTAGAAATCCCTGCCCAGAATTTGAATACCACACACTTGCTGCGGTCCGTATCACAGGCATCCTGCAAGGGACCCAGCTTAGATGGCCCACCTTTCTACTGCCCAGCAAACTGGAATTGGTTTAATTCCATTCAACTTATCAGGGGATTATAAGAGGGGCTGGAATAAACCTCTTTTACAGAGATGTTAATGAAATTGAAGAATCTTTATCTACTTCCACAAGAGGAACATGAAGCAAATAATCACTCCGTTTACCTAGACATTTCAGATTTGCTTTTGCTCAGATTATCCTGCTATTACGTCAGTTCTTCATGACTCTTTACAAGGCAAAACCAATCTTCATCTTCTTCTCACGATTCCAGCTAATTCTGAGCTGGTGACAAAGGAATAGGGCTGGAGACTCTTGTTATCTCTAACTCACCTTCAAAGCAAGTGCCTCAAAGCACACTTTTCGGTGACCGATGGAGAAAGGGTAGGGGCCCTGTAAGGAAGCCTTGCTGTTAATGTATTTGCTTCCCAAGTGGGAGGTGTCTCCGACTATTCCACAAACGTATGAGAAGAAGGGGGATTCTATTCTGTTATGTTTGTAAACAATGCCGATTTACTAAGCCACATCCCTCCCCTGAGACAGCTTTCTACAAAGGATACTATTAATGGACTGCTGGTTCAATCTGCCTATGAGGTCATTATTTCCAAGATCTTGAAAGAGACTATTTTGTTTGGGGCGGCTGCAGGCTCTATTTCAAGAATTGTACAAAAGTGCCATTATTCTCCAGGAACCCAATCGAAAAACTGTTGATCTTTAAAGTTTAACTGTTGTCGTTCGCTTCTGCAACACAGCAGAAACTTGCAAGTGCAGGTCACGCTGGATCCAGCCACAGGCCATTTCATTTCACTTTCAGAATGTGGCTCTTAGCATTGAGGAGGAATCTGAATGGACAACCAGCAACAGTTTGTATCTGTTCACAAATTGCTTTCAGACTTGGCTACTAGGTTTTTCAGAGAGAATTCAAATGGCTTTTGTGGACAGTGTACTTTTTGTCCAGCCCTTGGGACTGAATGTGGCTTACCGATGCTCTGTAATTACAATTGAAATTCATCAGCAGTAAGAAATGAGCCTCTTGTCTCATGATAACCAAGAAGCCAGAACATCCCTCTTTCAGAGTACTAAGAAAGATTAATTCTCTATTTCCTTCCCTCCTTATCTCCCTTTTCTCTCGCTCTTTTCTCTACTCCCCACTCTCACCCCCCAAGCGCAAGGGCAGGCACGCACACACAGGTGCATACACACACACACACACCCCTTCACTGAGTTGCCTTTTGACACAGAGATTTGCTGCAAAGTACTTCAGAGGAAAACTTTTATCAAGGTGCATGGCAACTTTAGATGAAATGATTAGGCATTATAAATAATTGTCATTATTCTCTCATTCTTCCAAAATGTATTCTCTTAATGTGGTGACAAACTAAACCCTCAGAGAATGTTCAGTAGGTTACAAAAGAAAGCCGCCAGCCTGCATGTTCCAGGAGTCAAGGGGAAAGACAGGTGCTCAAGTATACTCTAGCTAATGTGGCCAAAATTCATATCATGGCATATGTGTTGAACTGGATACAGTCAAAAATGCCAATTGTGCCCATTTGCCACAGATGCTCTACCCAGGTGTGTGAAGGGTGAGACTCCAGAAATACTGGCCCTACAACTTGCAAAGATCATCTATTAAGCCATTAGCAACTGCACTAAATATTTTCGTCAGATCTGGTACCATCAGAGACAGCCCATATGTCTGTATTATTCTGTCTGCTTTCAAAAATCTAAATAACTGTTTATTTGCATATTTTCCCAATGAGAGACAAACTAATAATGGTCTCCTTTCAAAAACAAAAGCCCAGGCCGGCAGATGCACAGCCATGACCTAATAAACCCAGAGGTAAAGCTCCCAGACCACCAACCACACAAGGCCATTACTATAAATTGGTGAGCACATCAATATCGCTTATCTCCCTGTCATATCAAACTAGAGGATCTAACACAGGAATGAGATGTAGCCCAGGGGAAATTTCCAGGGTGAACTTCCTAATGTTTCTGAGATACCTACATAAAGAACAGGGTTGGCTGCAAGACACCTAGAGCTGATGAGATGACAGCTAAACTGACAAGAGCACACATGAAATAAGACTGATTTTAGGATCTCAAAAATGTAGTAAACAGGTCAAAGAACTCTCACTATGTTTAGACATTAACAGAACATGAGAGCGTTTCAAATTTCTAGAATTGGGTAAATCTTTTTAACAAGAATTAGCTCTATAGATCAAGAAAGAGTGAACTTTAAATGACAGCTTCCAGACTTGGAGGTATTAAGTAAACATAGATTTAAAGTCAGCCAATGTCTCCTTAGACAATGATATCAACACTGGACTGTTCTTCGTATTTCAGGATGAGGTTACTGCTTTTACTATAAGAATGACGTATACACTGAATTATACTTTGGTGGTGGGAAAAAGGATCCAAGAGTTACTTGCTGGCTCTTTCTTGGGCTTCCTTGTAAACAGAAGCAGACATTTTCAAGATGGCTAGCTGAGCTTCCTGGGATAAACTGTGATGGGGAAACAAATGATGCTTTGCTAACTATCCTATGCTGATACTAAACCCACTTTATCTTGGACACATTCTTAGCAACTGAACCAACCAGCCAGACACTTATGACTGACAGTGTAAGAAGATGTAGTGAACTGTTTTCAATTGCCAAAAAAAAAAAAAGAAAAAAAGAAACAAATCATCTAGCCTTCTACAAAGGGGACAATGTATTATCATTTGAAAGAATGTTTATACCTTGCTTTACGTTTTTACAGCAACTTGTATCTGAAGATTTCTAGCAACTTTTCAGACATTATTTCCCATAATATGCTAAGATGCCAAAGAAGAGAGAAAGGGCTCATTTTATAGGGAGGAGAATGAGCCAGGTCTGGGTCCCTCAGCAGCCCTAAACCCACACTCCCATTCCCAGACAAGGTGGACGAGAGCCCGACCCCTAACAATAGTCAGCCAGATGGGCCCAACTTAGCATTGCCACCATCTTGTCTCAAATTGCACACAGTCATGAAACATGTCATTCCCCTCACTAGATCATAAGCTCCTTGAGGGTAAGAACCCCTCAGTCATAACTATAATGCTTTCAAACTGCCTAGTACAGTGCCTTGTTCCCAGGAGGCATTAAATACACATGTGAGGGAATGAAATGGAACTCTGTAAGTTCTATGCCTTTGTTGAAGCTCTGAGTAAGTTTTTCATGATGTTGAATAAGCCTATATGCCTACTCCAAGCAGGTCTGAGCTAAGAAGGCGTTTGGAAATTTTGGCACTAGTCTAACTGCCAAGCAATTGGGCATCACGTAGATGCCAGCTACCCTCGGATTACCGACACCTCATTTTTTACTATATGACTTCATAATGTCCAGGAGCTTATTTGAGCTCTTGCTCTTATCTGAGCCGGACACCAACCTGTGAAGAAGGGAGCACCATCCCCATTTTCCATGTGAGGAATTAACAAGGCATAGAGGTGAAGCGACTTCCCCAGGGTCACAAAATAATTGAAAGAACTGAGACCAGAATCTCGAACTCTCCTCAATTCCCCTCCCATGACACCATTACAATATGGATCCAAGTAAACCCACAAACACACACACATTCTCTCTCTCCATATGTGCACTTTCAACCTCCCCGAATATTCATATGACAGTTCTAGCTTTTTCATTTCAACCCACTTCAGGCTGGTACTTACCGATTTCAACTGCTTGTCTCATCCAAAGACCCAAGGCTAGGAGATTTACTGACAGAACTCCAAGAGGATTCGTTGGCCGGTAGGACCAATTCTTAGATGGCCTTGTTTTGGGGCTTGTCTGTTCTGGGGCACTCACCAAGGGAACTCTGCTATCAGAGACAGGGGTGTGCTGTTTCAGAAAGCCTGGCCTGGGAGATACCATTACAGCGTGTAATGGAGGGAAGCCATTTCAAAGATCATTTGATCAGGAGTTGCTGAGCTACTTGTTAGGCAGATTTGCAAAAGCAGCCGGACAAGTAAGGGAGGCACTAGCTCTTTTTACAGCCGCCTCATTTCAATCTTAGATCCTGCAAGAGATAGCTCACTACTGACACACATACAAGGCATGGTCACACAGAATACGTTCATGCTCTCTCTCACACACGCGAGCAAATGAGGTCGGTTCCGCTGTAGTCTTGTTCTCTGTTATGAGTGGCTTCCACTGTTTGTAGCAGGAACTTCACAGTAATGAAATCCAATAAGCCAGCGTATTGTAGTTGCAAATTTCAATAATAGCTTGCAAATAAGGTAATCGATAGGTATACCCCAGCATCCAGACCTCATACACTGCATATATTATAGGGGGCAAATAGTTCCTATTCGAATGACTTCTTAAGCTTCTAAATGTATTGTGTATGCTGCGTGAGCCAATGCCAGGAAAATGCTAATAATCACCTGACCTGTGTTTGTATTTGCAAACTGATGCATTATCACAGGTTTCAGCTTTTCATTTCCAACACTGATGCTTCTAAGAAGAGAAAATAAGATGCATAAAGAACAGAGGTAGACATTTTTGTAAGCGTTAAAGAAAATAAAAGATGCCTCAAATAAACGTGTGGAAAAAAGAAAAGGGAAGCAAAACCTAGTAATAGAACATTTCCTAGTTCTCAAAAGAGAATGTAGTATCCTTGCAAGCAGTCAGATGGAAAAAATTAGATGCAGACTAGCAGCCCAAGTGAACAGGATATGGTAAAACAACATCTCGAGTCTCTGGGGTTCTAGCTGCTCGCTGTTACTATGCATGGGTGATAATTATACCGTTCCCTGATCCACTCCGGCAAAAGAGCCACAAATTCCCTCAAACTCAAGCCTAAAAATTCAATTCCCAAAGTTGCTAGGGCTTTTTGTATACCAGAGAGATGTCTGGACATCGTTTTCGAACATGTGCCTTATGGCTTATCGTCCTAGGAACTTGCTGTATTCTCAATGTTCTACACCCAAATCGGCCTTCTATAGGGAAGGTGCCCATTGAATATTTGAAGAGAAGAGTTACATGGGGTCAATTGAGATCTTAGCATTACATATTTCTAAACTAGGAATTGAGATCATTGTAGCTCAATGCTACCCCCTCTAAACTAGGAATTTAGATCATTTTAGCAAAACTCATATGCTACCCGCTCCCCGCAAAAAAAAAGACATCCTGCCAGAACTGGAGGTCAAAGAATTTGAGCTGGTGCAAAATGCAGCAACTCTTCTTCAAGTTTTTGCCCCTTAACCTAAGTTTACAAAAGAGCTGAGCGTGTGTCTCAGCATCTTATCTGGGGGCTATGGTTAAGGATGAGGAAATACTATCTATTAAAAACAAAGGGGGGCTTCCCTGGTGGCACAGTGGTTGAGAGTCCGCCTGCCGATGCAGGGGACACGGGTTCGTGCCCAGGACCGGGAAGATCCCACATGCCGCGGAGAGGCTGGGCCCGTGAGCCATGGCCACTGAGCCTGCGTGTCCGGAGCCTGTGCTCCGCAACAGGAGAGGCCACAACAGGGAGAGGCCCGCGTGCCGCAAAAAAAAAAAAAAAAAAAAAAACAAAGGGCTTCCCTCAAATGCTGAAGGAAGAACGGGACGTGACCAGGCCCAATTGCCATCTATCCCACTTCACAAATGGTAGGGGATAAACATCCAGCTGGCCATAGCCTTAGCTGCAGGAATTCCCCATCTCCTACCCCCACCTCTTACTGCCGCCAAAGAGGATTATTTTTGTCTTAAAAAAAGACTGTCCATGGGTCTAAGAAAAGATTGTAATCCACCCAGTGAAATGCCTCTAGAAACCAGAAGCCCGAAGGATGACCTCACAGTCGAGCATGCTGGCTTCCCTATGGCTTTCCTGTACCAGGTAAGTTCTTCACTTACGAGCTGTCAGATCCACCGAGTGAGTCATTCTCCTTGCTGCCCGTTACTCAGCTGCCACTGTCCACTTCTATAAGACGTGGCTCATGACATGCAGCAGATCCCTCCTCCAGCACTCGATCAGCTACGCTGCCCCAGTGCTCACCCGCACACACAAAGAGAAGGCTGCCAGGTACCTAAGTCTTTCTGGAGCCTGGAGAAGCCTCCAGGCTGAGAGCACAGGGCCCAGCCCTCACTTCAAAGGAAGGACGTGATAGCCCGGTAGGAAAATTGCAGATAAAGCAGAAGTAGGGTTTGTTGCAAGGAACGCGAGTCAGCAGGCCTGAGTTCCCAATGACTCCTGTGGAGGTGGGACTGTGGCCTAGAACACATCTTGACAAACATTTGGGGGAAGAAAAAGGGAAGGAAAGTTGGGTGTTTATAATAAATATATATAACTCCATTATAATTCTGTATCAAGCAATGGTCATCTCAGAGTGTTCGTTCTCCTTTAAGATTGAGCCTAGGGTAATTCCCTGGTGGTCCAGTGGTTAAGACTCTGTGCTCTCACTGCAGAGGGCCCGGGGTTCAATCCCTGGTCAGGGAACTAAGATCCTACGAGCCGTGCAGTGTGGCAAAAAAAAAAAAAAAAAAAAAAAAAGATTGAGCCCAATACATTCCCTGCACTCACAATCATGGCAGCCAACCACCAGCAGGTTTGGTGGCCTTCTGCAGTCTCTTAGACATGCCCTACACTCTTCTGGCCAGCTTAACTATGAGGGTCTATAATGAGGGTCTATATGACGGTCTTTATGCACAGCTGTATAAAGAGAGGAAAAGAGAAGATCTTAGGTCAGCCTAACATTGCTTTTTATAGGAAAAGAAACCAGTTACGTGCCTTCTTCTTGTGGCTTGTTGGCTGACTTTCATTTCAAAGAATCCTAAGACCAAAGCAGAGACCTACTCCCCTTTAACGGTAAGGTGCTGCGAGTAAAGAGATAAATAAACGCCCAGCTCTGAGGGACATTATAGATTTGAGCAGTGGGTTTCATCTCTGGCTGCATACTGTATATAAAATGTATATTAAATACACAGATAAAAATATAACTACAGAACCAGGGCACGTGTATTACAAATTGAAGGGGGCTACAAAAAGAGGGACTGAAGAAGGGAAGACTCTCCTTCACTGACTGCTATCCTATTGGATGAGAAATCAGTGCCAATAATCATACCTCCCCATATAAGGAAAGTGTTTGATGTGGATGTTCCAAAGAACATCACTGTCCTGCCTTTCATCTCCATGCCACAAACATTCATATGTACCAGGTACTGTGTCAGGTACAGGGGGTATACAAAGAGAGGTGAATGAAGACCAGTCCCTGTCTTCAAAGAGCTCACAGTTAAATGAGGATGGCAGACAGGCATACATGCAATAGGGAATACAACGGATGCACCCAGGTGGGCACAGAATGCTTTGGAAGGACACAGCAGAAAGGTAACTGAGGTTCTCAAAGAGATCAGAGATATAGTACTTCAGCAGGGCATTGAAGGATGAGTAGGAAAGCACTAGGTTGGTGTAATACATTATTCAACAGTATATTCCAGCAAACAAATACTCCAAGCATGCTAGATTACGTTTCTTAGCCTTAGGCCTCTGTTTCTGCTGAACTAAGTGATGCTGGTGCTATGTAAGAAAAAGAACAGATCTTAAACCTCTGGAAGAAAGTAACATGTATGAGACTTTCAAAGGCCAGAACACTGGCTTCTGGTGAACTATGGAAGGGATCAGTAAGGGTGACACAAAGCATTTTCCAGAACTGAAGTCATATATGGGCAGAACAGACTTCTTTTGGGGAAGTGTATTAAGAACATAACACTTGGAAAAAGAAACCACTTCCTTTCATGCTACATTTAAGAACTAAGTTGCATCTTGCTCTGCAATTTTAATTTTTGGAGTTGATTTCTGGTTAGGTCTTTTTATAAACCCCAAAGAATTGTCTCCAACCAAAGAAGAATGGCTAATTCTAGCCCCACTCCTGGATTGTTCTGTGATCTTCAGATAATCACTGAATCTTCATAAATAAATTCAATCTTTCATTCAGCATTTACACGGTGTCTAGTATGTGCCCAGGAAGGCAGGGGATGCTTTGGAAGGCCAGTGTAGGAAGGGAAGCTAATACTCCCCAGAGGCATCAGAGGGCATTACACTTGAGCAAGGTATTGAAGGGTAAGGAGGAACTCACCAGGGTCTAGGGCAAGAGATGAACAAGTTACAGTCCCCACCCTCAAGGAGACAAAGTATAATGGGTGTTGGCCGTGACAACTCAGGCCAAAGATGACAACGGGTTGCTACTGAAGGGCAAGAGAGGGGCTCCCAGCAGCCTGAAGAAGGATGCTTCACAGAGGAAGTACACTGGAGCTGAATTAGGAAGAACAAATAACCAAACCACGGGGAGGTCACGTTTCAGGCACAAGGAACAACATGTGCTAAGGCCGAGAGGAGAGTAGAGACAACATAGTGTATTAGAGAAACTACAGGTAACTTGGTGTGACCGGAGCAAAGAAGAGGGATGCGAAAAATAAGACCAGTGGAGATCAAATTAAGAAGGATCTCGTATGCCTTTCTTTGGGGTTTGGACTCTTCCTGTCTAGATAAAGAGATTTCAAACAGTGGAATGGCATGATTAGCTTTGCATTTCAGAACTATTATTCGGGTGACAGTGTAGCAGATACAGCAGGTTGAAGAAAACTTGGGGAATTTTTTTCCCATGCAGTGGGATGTTCCAGGTAGAAACATGGGAATAATTTTGAAAAGAGACAACTCTCAGAAAAGGAGCCACGGGAGAGGAAGCACAGGCAGTATGGGAATAGAAAGACAGGAAAAGAGAGGTTTCAAGAGGGGTCTCTATTTTGGACATTGGCCAAATATGGCACGGATGCTAGACCTGGTGTGATTAACGGGTCTCAGCACCCCAAATGGAAATCTGGGTAGAAATATATTTCTATCCCAAGAGGCCCAGAGGAATGTGGGAGGACTGATTTTTTTTTTATACTTTAGGGATTTTTCCAGCTTTACTGAAGGATAACTGACAAGTATAAAATGTACATATTTAAGGTATACAGTGTGATTAATGGTTTGGTATATGTATACTATGTGAAATAGTATACATATACCAATTAACATACAATTGTGGAACGTGAAATACAATCACGTTAATTAATACATCCATCACTTCTTTGCTTTGTTTTGCTTTTTGATATGTCGAAAACACTTAAGATCCACTCTCTTAGCAAATTTCAAGTATACAACACAGTATTATTAACTACAGTCACCATGCTGTACATTACATCCCTAGTGTAGCCTTTAGTTTTTGTTCAGGATTCCAGACAGAACCGTGCCTCAGTTTCTGGTCTTTTCGGAAACGAGAGTAAACAACTAGCTTAGAATGGTGATTAATAAAAAAAAGCTAATGAAGTTGGTATGCTGATAGCAAATATGATTATGCGGGAGATGAGATATCATCTCACACCAATCAGAATGGCCATCATCAAAAAATCTAGAAACAATAAATGCTGGAGAGGGTGTGGAGAAAAGGGAACCCTCTTGCACTGCTGGTGGGAATGTGAATTGGTACAGCCACTATGGAGAACAGTATAGAGGTTCCTTAAAAAACTACAAATAGAACTACCATATGACCCAGCAATCCCACTACTGGGCATATACCCTGAGAAAACCATAAGTCAAAAAGAGTCATGTACCACAATGTTCACTGCAGCTCTATTTACAATAGCCCGGAGATGGAAACAACCTAAGTGCCCATCATCGGATGAATGGATAAAGAAGATGTGGCACATATATACAATGGAATATTACTCAGCCATAAAAAGAAATGAAATTGAGCTATTTGTAATGAGGTGGATAGACCTAGAGTGTGTCATAGAGTGAAGTAAGTCAGAAAGAAAAAGACAAATACCGTATGCTAACACATATATATGGAATTTAAGAAAAAAAAATGTCATGAAGAACCTAGGGGTAAGACAGGAATAAAGACGCAGACCTACTGGAGAACGGACTTGAGGATATGGGTAGGGGGAAGGGTGAGCTGTGACAGGGCGAGAGAGAGTCATGGACAGATACACACTAACAAACGTAAGGTAGATAGCTAGTGGGAAGCAGCCACATGGCACAGGGATATTGGCTCGGTGCTTTGTGACAGCCTGGAGGGGTGGGATAGGGAGGGTGGGAGGGAGGGAGACGCAAGAGGGAAGATATATGGGAACATATGTATACGTATAACTGATTCACTTTGTTATAAAGCAGAAACTAACACACCATCGTAAAGCAATTATACCCCAATAAAGATGTTAAAAAAAAAAAGCTAATGAAGTTGGTAGCTGATAACAAATATGATTATGCGGGAGGCCCCTTAAATGAGCAGCCACTGGCCCACCAGTAATAACCATATTCCCAAGAGAATAAGAACACGTTATTCTGGTTTTGGCCAATAGGACAGCCCTTATCAGTTTTATAGAAAATTTTTCTAAATTTTTCTAAAGACTCTACCAACAAACATAAACATTCTACAAAGACTAAATAACTGCAAATGGTCCTCGAATACGTAACTTCTGTATAAGTCCATACACAAAGAAGAGAGAACAAACGCAGTGACACAATGGAGATCTCGGTAAAAATTAAACTAGGAATATCTAGGAGGAAGCAAAACAAATATCTAAGCACCCTGTCTTTATTACATAGCAAATAATAAAAAGCTGAAGGGAAACACCAATTCACATGTGATGGGAAAAAAATCTCTCCCTAGCTATATCTATTCCTCTCAACAGAGAAAGCAAAATTAAGACAAATATAAACGTAGCAGCAGTTCTAACATGTGTATTTGGCATTATGGAATGGTTCAGTGGAGAGCAGGACACGTGGGCTGAAAATATTAATTTGGAGACCATTAGCATGCGAGTAGGTGCGATTGCCCAGGAAGAGTATAGAATGAGAGAGGAGGAAAGACCTCGGCGGAACACCAACATTTTGGGGCTGGAAGAGGACCCAGGGATCCTCGAGAAATATGCTTCAAGTAGAGGAACTGGCTCTATGACATCATGGAAACCAAGAGAAATGTATTTCAAGATGAATATGGCTATGAGGCAAATGTCACAGAGAGGTCAAAAATGTTCTTATCTTTTTGTCCTCCCATCCTTTCCCTAGAGTTCACTAAAATTGACGCCTTGTCATTTTCAGGTCAGAAGAGCAATGGCCAAGTGGCACCAGAGGTCTGCTGATGTGTTTCAGAATGTTTTGAGAATCTCCAGGCTCTGGACATTTGGTACTCCTTGAGCAGCATGAACAAAACCACACGGCAGGCCTCAAGAAAGATTTTCCTTTTGGTGGTAAACGGTACCACCGTGACCATATATCACTCAGCCTTGTTGCAAAGGGTACTCTTATGATGTCACATTTATTGCACTTTTGCAACATGTTGGGCATCACACAAGACACAGAGAGAAACACCGTGTGGTCTGGCGAGCAGCTAAACTGTAGCTAGTAGCATTTAGACATCTTTTCGCAGGAAGGATCATGCTCAGTTCAAACAGCTCATATTCGCCAAGTGTCGCCCCAAAGACTTTGCCCAACAAAGATGCAAATATTCTGCCTAGACTAGTACCTTCTCAGCCCAGCACCGCTAATGAGCTTCATGACCTTGAGTACATCCCTTGGTCGCTCTGAATCTATTTCCTCACATGCAAAAGGTGACTACCTCACCAAGAGGTTGTGAGGATCAAATGACCCACATGTGGGAAATGCTTTGAAGTCATTTAAGACTTTTTACCCCACAGAAGGTGTTTACAATTACTGCCACAGACTTCACAGGCCATAAAAAAAATCACCACCATTCATTGAGATTTGATTATGTTCCAGGCACTCTGCTAAAAGTTACTCATGTACAAGTTCACGTAACTTGCAAAACCACTTGTGTTATTATTTCCATTTTACAGGTGAAACTGACATGCGGAGACATCAGTTCACTCGCCAAGGTCACAGAGTAAGACTAGACAATCTCAAAGACAAATACCATATGATACCTCTTATATGTAGAATCTACTAATAAAATATGACAGAAATGAACCTATCCACCGAACAGAAACAGACTCACAGACCTAGAGAACAGACTTGTAGTTGCCGGGGGAGGGGGCAGGAGTGAGGACTGAGAGGTTGGGATTAGCAGATGCAAACTATTATATACAGAATGGATAAACAACAAGGTCCTATTGTATAGCACAGGGGACTATATTCAATATCCTGTAATAAACCATAATGGAAAAGAAAAACAAAACTATACAATCCCATGTCTGTGTGACTCCAAAGCCCATGCTCTTATTTATGCTTCCTCAATCACATTACAGTTTTATGTGATATGCTGAGTTCTCAGTTACTCACAGCTTTTGCATGGACACAAATGCTCTTAGGGCTCTGAAGTGAGTGAACCGTGCCTCCACTCTGCTGTCTGGGACCAAAGCCTGGAAATGAGCAGACCCCCTGCCCAGGACACAGAGATTTCAGCATGAGAATCAAGGGCAGAGGAGTGCCTGTGGTTAGAGACCAGACCTCTGGCTCCACCAGCATCAGAAGTCTTTTCTATTCCTCCTCTCCCAGGTTTCTGTACCCGCATATGAAGGTGACGTTACCGAGGGCCTCACGATTTCAAGGGAAAAGCTGTAGGACTAGAGGGGACATTGAAATGAACATGAAACATTGCTACAGTGGCCAAATAAGCATGTCTGAAAATGACACAGGAAATGAGGAAACTCGCATGGGTTAATTTTATTTTTCACGCATCTTCTTAAGTGGAAATGAGCATTGACCCCTAGCCCCTGGTTAAGCAGAAATAAAGACTTAAAGGAAAGCACGCAACCAGTCCTGTGAAAATCGGGTCTTTGGCAGCAAGGAACCATACTGTTTCTCTGTTACCTCAGGGTTCTGCCCCTTTGAGAGCACCTCCTTCCAAGGGCTGTGGTAAGGATAATAATAAGATCTACCATTTTTGTTCAGCACTGACTATAGTCCAGACATTGTGCTAAACGCTTTCATACAGTATCTCAATTCATCCCCATAACAACTCAATGAGGTATTAGCGTCGTGCCCATTTTACAGATGAGAAAACTGAGACTTGAGGATAAGTAATTGACTCAAACAAGGTTACATGGCTAGGAAGTGCCCAGATTGGGATTCAAATGCTGGTCCAGCTGATTCCAGAGTTGGTGCTCCTAATGCTTCTATCATAACAGATGACAGGGTTATTAAATATTTTGAGAAGTATAAAATACCGTATACATGCAAGGGGTGGGTCTCCTTACTTAGCGCTCCTCATTGTATTCAAGTGAATTCAGGGAGGTGCATTTTGTCCCTCCTAAAATTCAGCCAGTACTGTCAGTTTTATAAATTGCTTTCGGTGAGTCTCAGCTTATCGGCAGAAATGATCAAATGTAAATTTGCCGAGCTATTTCCCTAAAGCTGTCTCCTGGTGGAAGTGGTGGCTAAATCTTAATTAAGTACAATATTTCCATTAAGGTCTAAAAGCTCACTTTTATTCCTCTGCCTGATGCCCAGTGACAAAGCACTTTGTTACACAATCTTCTAGAAAGATGAGCCATCTTTCCTGTGCTAAGCAAGATGTCTGTGAGGCAGTTGGCTTTGGGAAGTGTCCTCCCTAAATCCCGACTGCTGTTTCCAACCACTCATGGGCCCTCAAGGCCTTTTGGAGCCTGAAGACCACGGAATGACATGATGAGGATTCCGCTGACCCCCAACTTCAAGACTGCTGCCTTGTACTATGGTTTCATGGTGATTCATCTTTCCCATTCAAATGAAAGTACCTCAGGGGCAGAGTTTGTGCCTCTCGCCCATTTGAATTTCCCTCTGGGCCTTGTACTCTGTGTGGCCCACAGAAGGTCCTCAGTGTGAGCTGGTAATGCCATTGGAATCCTGGAATTGAGTTTCTCAAGCAGCTGCCCTGGGCCCGGCGTTGTGTTAGGCACTGAGCATCCAAGCTAACTAAGGTGGTGTGGTCTCAGCTATCAAAGAAGTTCTCGATCTAATGATGGGTGTACATGGGGTGGGCTGGAGAAGTGGTATCCCAGAGTATAGGCTCTTCCCCATGGTGTGCTGGAACCCATGTCCAATGGCGGCTTGGTTATATTTTGAAGTGTTTTTACTCCAGGGAGACTCCAGCAGGGGCAGCCATGGACTACGGAGACTCCTACAAGGTGCTCTTGGGGCCTAGGGTGGCACATGGCCCTGGCACCAGGTTCCTGATCTATTGGTTCACTCCGGGGTTTTTTTTTCCACCCTCTGCAGGGAAATCTACAGTCTGTCTGGAGTGCAAGGAAGTTTCTTCAGCTTGTCTTTACCCACGCCTACTGAGAGATCTCCTCTGTTAACTTGTTAGTAACAGCTGCTGAAATTCCAGTGGGGTCTATATGTGCTCGTGCACACTCACAATAGGAACATGTTTTATCATCCAGCTAGCTCATTGGCCTTTTCTTTCTCTTTCTTTCTTGAATACCATGGTCCAGGGTTAACAGGGGAAGGGCAGACCTGGCTGGATGAGAGGTACCTGCTGGAAGTAGGACTGCCCTTTCCACGCGTCTAATCAGCAGGCAATTCCAGATCATAAACATTAAACCAAAGACACACTTTCACATAGGAAACCATTATGAGTGCATAAAGAAACGCATGCTTCACCTCCCCCTGCCCTTGGGAGAGAAATGAGGTGGCAAGTTAAGCCGTAAACTTCCAAAAGATAAACAAACCGTTGAAACCCTAACCTCTCTGGAAAGGAGTGGCTAAGGTTCTGCCTATTAGAGGTGATTTCTGCAAAAGGAAACTATGGTGAAAGGATGTAAAACTTGACCTGAGGGTTTGAGCAGCTACTTTTAATCCTAGACATAAATCTCACTCCTTTCTGCTAGAAAGATCCAGTCCCATTGGCACCTGGCTGAGAGCAACACTCTTCCTTTTAGCCAGAGGTGAGAAGAGAACTAGTGGCAAATAGGGGGGGAAAAAAGTGACAGCTGTGACTACGAACTACTGCCTGTAATTGGGTGTGTTACAATGTGTGTGTGCGTGTGTGTGTGAAGTGAGAAAGTGTGTGAATGTGATAGTATCAGTGCGGGGGTATGTGTAAGAGTTTGGGAAAGTATTACATGGGTGTGTACGTGACAGCGTGGGTCATTACTAGTACTATTGTGAATCTGTGTCAAAATGAGTGTTGCCATGGGTAAGTGTGATTACGTGTGAATGTGACACGGTTAGAGTGACTGTATCAGTGCTGAATATATGAGTGGAAGGGTGTAATTCGGAGTGTACAAAGATAGAAGAGTTTAAATGGGTGAGATTGTGTTTATGGTGTGAGCATGTATAAATGTGAACATATGAACATGTAGGCACACGTGTGTGTTCGTGACTTACGAGCTGTGTAAACATGTAACTGTGAGGAGGAAATAGTGGTGTCAGTGCAAATGTGTTGGAGTGTATGAAATTGAGCGTGTGTATGACCATGTGAGAAACAGGCAGGGAAAGTCAACCTATGTCTGCGTACGGAGTGTGTGTAATTGTGTAGGAATTTGAGGGAGGGTTAAGGGTGACTGCATCATCTGAGTGGAAGTGAGTGTGTAGGTATGACTGGGAGAGTGTGAGAACATAAGAAGGAACGTAAAGAGTGTGTGAGAACGTGAGGGTGGGTGTATGATAAGTGTGGGCGTGTGTCAGTACGGAACTGTGAATACAGAGACGTGACTGTGTATCAGTGTGTGTCAGTATGAATGTACCTGTATATAGTGTGTTCAGAAATATGACGGTGTGTGAGGGCGAGGGGGTAAGAGTGATCATCACTATGAATGTGTCCAGTGTGAACAGTGAGTGTGAGTCAAGGAGGTAAATATGATCGTGTGAACGTACAAGGGTATGAGTATGTGCTTGTGAGAGAGTGTGTGTGTGAGCGCCGGAGGGTACCAAAATTATCTGGGATGCTGAGAAACCCTCCAGAAGTGTCTTTCCTCCCAAAGTCACTACATGTGTCCAGTTACACGCAAGCACCTTAGCCCCTCTCAACCTCTATCTCCTCATGGGTAAAACAGTGATGATAAAAATGCCTACCTCGAACTAGTATCACTTTTATAATCAGAAACAAAAACAGCAACGATCAGAAAAAAATTTCTACCTTGCAGAGTTACTGTAGGATCAAACGGTCTCATGCAAGTAAAATGCCTAGCACAGTGCTGGCAACAGTGGACAATAAATACAAGTTATTATTGTGGCTGTCATGGAACACCCAGGAGAGACCCAGGGGCTTGCTTATTTTAGCCAGTTCTAGTTACCTTCTGTTGCTCAAGCTCTATAGAGGATCCCCTGCCAGAGCATCTCTGGAAAGCTGAATGCATCAATATCGGCAAGGCTGTAATTTCATACCTTCAATTTCACGGCCAAAACTCTGGAGCTTCCCCTCCATGAGATGGCATCACAGAAGCACCTGCCACTGAGCCGCAGTTTTCCTTTGTCCTGTAGGCCCAGGACAGGCTCAGTGTGAAAGGAAACTGCATTGTATATTCCTTGTTTGTTTTTTGTTTAGGTCTCTTTGTTTTTCTTGTTGGGTCTTTTTTTAAATGTTGGTTGTTTGGTTTTGACTTGGGCAATATGAGAGATGTCTCAGCAACTGACAAAAAGACAGAAGACCAGACAGGGAGACAGAGGGACGGTAAGATACAGATAGCTGGACAGCAGCATATGGCCACAGAAGGCCAGACAGAGACGACAACAGAGGAAGCTATCATGGCTGCCCGAGAGGAAAAGAGACAGGTAGAGGATCAGAGAGGCAGGCCAAGAAACCTGAAAGGAATGGACAGGAAGAGAGAGAGGCCCAAATGGGAAAGCTGTTAGGGAACTGCCAGACACTTGAGAGAGACTAGAGACCTGTGAAATCTGGTCCCTACTCCTGAAGACCTTACACAGTCCAGTTTACCTGCCAAGATGAAGACTCCAGAAATCATGCAAGAATTAGTTAAGGCAGCAGAGAAACAAGGGCTACGCTACATGCTACAGACTCGGGCGTCGTTGGAGAGCTGGGGGAGGAAATGCTCCCTGGTTGGGTGGTAAGACAGAGGGAATGTTCTGGAAGGTTTAAGTTAAGCCTGCCAGGCCCAGAAGCTGGGATGGATGGGATGGGGGTACACTTTGAATAGGAAGGTAAAGTTAAGGTTATGGGGCAGTAGAAATTACAGGAACCAATTGGTGAATTTGGGGCATGTGGCTGAAATGCCACTTCAATATCAGGGAAGCAAGAGGAAAGGAAATGACAGCTTGACGGGAAGCATGTCTGTGTTACACGAAAGCTCTTAGATGGAGCTTGACATCTGCAGAGGACCTGGCAATGACTGGTAGGTTGTTTCTCCTGCTCACTCCAGGATGTAGGTCAAGGTTGTCAATCCCATATTAGAGATGGGGGAACCAAGAGACCAAGCGCCGCTGCACAGTCCCCCAGAAAGTATGGGCTGTGCCCTGAGGCCTGGCTGGTGAGGCCCAGGCAGGGTCTTTGACATAGGGAGCTCTGGTGGAAAGGTGGCATTCACCTGGATTTGGAGATCCCTAACTCCCTGCCCTGGAATCCATTACTCACCTCACACAGCCACCGCTGCAGGACCTCAGCACAGGTGGGTGCTGCCCATGAGAAGGGGCCGGGCTGCCTTCAGCTCCGACGGGCTCAGTGCTGGGCACACCAGCTGCCACAAGATGCAAGGACTCAGCTGCTCTTTCTTGGGGGAAACCTGCCGAGAGAAGCATTGTGGGGGGGCGGGAACCTCCTTCCCCACCTGCTACTACTCCATGCAACCCCCCAAATATCACACACACACTCACACACACACACACACACACACACTACAGAAAATCCCTTAAGAAGGTAGATAATCAGAGTCAAGAAGTGTAAAAAAAAAGCCTCGGTACATGGGAATCCGGAAAGGGCACTGAGCTGGGAGTTTCAAGCTGCAAACTGCTAGCACTTCACCACTCTGCATCTGCTTGCTGGTGAGTGGAAAAGACCTGCCCTAGTCACCCTGGACAAGTACTGAGAGCACTCAATCAAATGACAGACGTGAAATACCTGCATATTTACAGGAGGTGGTACAGTCCGGTGGACAGGAGGAAACTGCGAGATGGTGGCAAACCCTCACCCCCAAGTCTCCACCGCCATTTCCATTTCCCTCCTCAACAACCTCCTTCACTGGGTTGGTGGGCAGGCTTGGGGGAGCACTCTGAGGTCCCCTAATTTGCTATCATCTCACAGCTGCTGAGGGCCTCAGCCTCTGATCCTAATTGGAACTTTCCTCTACCTTCCGCCAATATCTGCCACAGGGATGTCTTCCGTAGTCTTCCCTAGATTTTCGGGGTGAATACATACTGGGGTTTTTAGGGGGTTACAATTTTCCCTATCTTCCCCAGAGAGGTTTCCATGTCCAACCACAAAGGAGACAGGGTCCCCCTTTTTTTTTTTTTTTTTGCGGTACGCGGGCCTCTCACTGTTGTGGCCTCTCCCGTTGCAGAGCACAGGCTCCAGACGCGCAGGCTCAGCGGCCATGGCTCACGGGCCCAGCCGCTCCGCGGCATGTGGGATCTTCCTGGACCGGGGCACGAACCTGTGTCCCCTGCATCGGCAGGTGGACTCTCAATCACTGTGCCACCAGGGAAGCCCAGACAGGGTCCCTTTAACCCTTCCCTTTCCTGCCTTTCCCCACAATCACTTGAGCCTCTCAAGGAGGAGACTGATATTCCCTTGATAGGACCCCAAGCCTTGCAATCCTTCCTTCCTTGCCCCCTCTTTCCTCCATAGACTTTGTCCTCAAAGAAGAGCAGCACCTATGGGCTAACTTCCAATAGAGTCAGATCCAGGCTCGCACATGCTCTATTAGGGGATTCCAGAACACAGAGGGTCCTAATCCAAAGACATGGATGGATGGATGGGTAGCTAAAGCTGGAGAGAGTAAAACTGAAGCCTCAGGGAGCCAGGAAAAGCCCCGTTCTTCCCAATTCCCCTTTCTAGAAGAAAAAGACCAAGCCATCCTCCGGGTCTGCCAAGTTGCTGCTGGCAAGCCTCCAGAGCACGTCTGGCCCCCCAGGGCCCTGGCATCCCCTGCGAGCGTCCCACATGCACACTCCAAGCAGCCTTTCCAAATGCTACCCATTGCACCGCTGAGTGGTGTGCCACCCCCGCCCCCAAGGCATGAGCTCATCCTGCAAGGGCGTGGGGGGTGAGGGAGGGAGGGCTGCCGTAGCTCCAGAGAGGGGCGGGACTTGGAGAGGGCCCAAGAAGAAGGGCCGCAGGAAGGCCCCTGCGCATCCCCAGGTGGGGAGCGGCACCAGAGGACCTGGGGGAGTGGGGTGCTAGTGCACCAGCCAGTACTAACCAAGCAGCTCCAGGTTTCTGTGCAAGGTCAAGAGCTTTCCTTGACGTACCTCCACTTCCCCTCAGCTGCTTATTGCTTCCACAGCAGCCCGCTTTGAACCCACCAGCTGCACAGCTGGAGCCAATGCAGAAGCAACGGGCAGGACACGGAGCTCCACCTGGCGGCCGCACTCCTGTCACCCGTCTGGGGGTATGCTGTGGTGGAAGCGTGGGCATGTCTGTGTATTTGCGTGCCTGCACCGTGTCGTGCCTGTGCAGCTGTGTCTATATTGGCGTTGTGCGTGTGTATCATGGCAGTACCGTATTGCGTATGTGTGCCGTGGGTCTGCGATGTGTTACACGTGTATTCCATCTATCCCGTGCTTGGGGAGCCTGTATCTAATCTATAGTGTGTCATATGTCTACGCCACGTTGTGTGTCTGTATCTTCTCTGTGTTTATACTGCCCGTGTATGCACCTGTGGCTTAGCCTCCTACTGGAGGCTGGGGTAGAGATCAGTGCACCCCTCGTGCGCCTACCAGCACCCCAGCCTTGCTACATTCCGGCTTCCTGCCAGCATCTATCTGGGGACTAGGGCTGCCACCTCTTTGGTAGGGGAGGGGATCTGTGGACAACCATTCTCTCCACCACAGAGACTACCTGTCCCAGCACTGAAGAAAGCTGGGAATGTTCCAGAACCTTTTTCAGGCCCAAAGAAGGAAACTGGGCACTGGGGGTGAAATGGCTCCCTCTCTCAACTCCCAGCCCCAGATGGGCCTACAGGAAGTTGCAGCCACCTGAGTTTCAAAGTTGGAAGGACTGGAGCCCTTCTCCACAGGAAGGAGCTGCTGCACAGGGGGTTAAGCTCTGACCTTGGAGCTGGGCCACGGGATGTATCCGGAGCTCTGCCAAAGGTGTCCCCGTTGAGGTCACTAGAGGGCGCGATTGTGCTGATTGTTAGGGGTAGTGTCTCTAGAAAGTACAGAATTCCAAAACTTCCCCCTGGCTCAGAGAGGGAGGGGGTTGAGGAAGACAGAAGGAAAAGGATACAGACCCTAAGCCGGGCCTTTCCTTCACCCTCACCCCAAGCCCTTCTGTTTTGAGGCTGAGTTAGGGAGTCAGGGCCACTAACGCATGTCCGCGCCCCTCCAGGGTGTAAGAGCTGTGTAAGAGCCCTACGGCGCTTTTCAGGGGCTTGGTTACAGGGGCAGATTCTCCACTTGCGCTTCTCTTTTCCTCCCTGTTCCCATTCCCATGAAATAAAAGTAAGGCCACCCTGCTGAAAGAGATGATATGTGTGTAGTGGTTGTGGGCTTGTTTTGTACAGTTTTCCTCCAAATTAGAGGCACGCCAAAAAGTATGATTTAAAAGGGGTAAATTGGGGGGGCTCTCCTTTCGTGAATCTGTTTTTCATTACCAAGAATAAATGGACCCACTTCCTAAAATGTCACCACCATCTTAGAAACCACCTAGTCCAAACCCATCATTTGAAAGACAAGGAAATTGAGGCCCAGAGAGGGGCAGAAACACTCAGACCAGAACACTGGCTTCTGGACTCCCAAGGTTGGTTCCATCCCAGCTCCTGGTCCTCTAGTCCCTAAAAAATCTTCCTTCTCCAAATCCAGGACCCTCCCACCTCAGGGCAAAACCCTGGCCTCCATCTCCACTGTGTGGGCTCCAACACCGTCCTATTCCATCTCAGTGATCAGGCGCCCAGGCCTTTCCGTGATTTCCATTCCCCACCAGGAGACTGTTCATCTCTTTCCAGTCTTCAAGCTCCGCTTCCCCTCATTTTGCTTCGCGCCCGCAGACCCAGCTGTGGCCACGCCATCTTGCCCCTCCTCGCATCCCCCTGGGTGCAGCGCAGATTGCCCCAACCTGCAGATAATTGACCGACTGTGCAAATCAGACACGGATCCATCGCATTGTTTAACGTTTCCAATTAAACTCTGGGTTAGGCTGTATTAGTGACTCCAGTAATCACCGGGGATGTAAATGCAAACGCCTTCCAAAGTCGCGGAGCGCGGGAGGAAGCGACACATTCTGGGAGGAAATGGAAGCAGACTGCCAGACACGAGGGTTCATCTGGTACCCCTAAATCAGATTTGAAATGTATGGCTGTCACTTGATCCGAGGCCCAGGTTTCACACCTGAAATGGAGGTCTCTGGCCCTGGGCGCACCGCGGCCTGCCCTTTCCCGACCCCTGTCGGAGAAGCCGCGTAATGCTGAGCTGGCAGTCGAGTTCACCCCAAGGCCCTGCAGAGGGAACTGCCTAGCCTCTGGCCGGTGGCGAGCTTGGGGGACAACAGGGCAGCTGAAGCTTAAGCTGCATCCTAGATGCCTCAGCAGCTTCACTTACCTTCTAGGGCAGTGGTTTTCGCCGTCCCCGGTCTGCACAGGGTCCCGGGGCCCCTGGGAAGGAGGGCTTTCTTTTTGAGCACAGGCAGAGATACCCCCATGCCTGAAGCAGGGGCCCCAGACCTGGCCCTGGACCACCCCAGGTAAAAGCAGTCAACCTACCTGTCTCGGTCAGATTCGAAGCTCCCCCAGTCCATTCTGGGGCCCTGGCCCCCCACTCCCTTCTCCTTACCCAGGAGGAAGACCCATTTGTAGAGGCTGCTGCTCATCGAGTTTCTTCTTCTTCCCTCGACCAAAGCTACTGGCTCCTGAAGGTTGGGTTTCACCAGTGAGAATGCTATTGATTCCCCAAGTACGGAGCAATTGTCCCCCTAAGTCTGGACTGAGCCACAGGTGCCCCAGCCACCCAAACTGCCCCCAGTCCACCAGGGAAATCAGGGCCTTTGGGCTCCTGGTAAGATGATGGCTTTTTTCTTCTCTCTCTCTTTGGCTTTGCTCCTATCTACTCCCCTGACCTTACCTACCTACTCTATCTGATTTCTAGATCTGATTTTTTTTTTTTTTTTTGGCCTTGGCTATCCACTTTGACTTCATAGTAGCTTAGTCTCTGACTTCATAATAACAGAGTCTCTGATGAGGGCAGCACCTCCCAATCCCCGAAGTTATTCCTCATTTCCATCTCTTGTCACGTCTGTCTGCTCCCTTCCCCCAAAAGACCTCAGAGCAACCTGTGGGAATGGTCAGCTACTTGGAACGTCCTTAGGGTGTTGTGGCCCCATGCCTGTACCTCTGTCACAGGCAAACCCCCTTTTTCTGTGAGGTCTCTCCTACAAGGTCCCCCCTGGCCTCGAGATTCGCAGCTGTTGGCTTTTACCCGCCCCCCCCAGTCTCTGGCTATTTTGCCTCTTTCCCGGGGGGAGGAGGCTATGATATTTGTATCCAGAAACGGAGGCTTACATGGCTCTCTCCAAGCCCTGGCCTGTTAATCGCCCATTACCATATTAAGCCCCTTTGCCCAAAGGTGTCCCTGATTAAAGGCCTCAAGAACCAAATGACAGACCTGCCCAATTATAATTTTGCAGATGGCCCAGTGAAAACCACACTGACCTTTACACCTCGGTCATTCCAGAACAGGGCCACAGTGTTGTCACCGACAGGAATGGACTTCCTTCTGTTCCAACACCTCAGACAGCCATACAGTTGGCCTGGATTTGAGTCTGCAAAACCATGAGGGGAGCGAGACTAACATGGCTAAAGGCTTCCCTGCTGAAAACCATTTTTTAAAAATAGCACTGCAACCGCCCCCTTCATGCTTCCCAAAGCCAAGCCACTCACCCTTCTCTCCTTCGCTTCTACAGACCACAGCCCAGAACCCTCAAGTCCAGAGTCTGGCACTGGATTCTGGAAGGTGGGACCAAAAGAACAAGTGGAGCCTCTGGCTCCTTCCCTGCAGGCACCGCCCTCCCACCGCTCCGCACTCCACCCCTCCACAACCACCGAGGGAAGGAGAACCTGCCAGAGCGAGAAATCAAAAAGGTCCAATCCCTCCGAAAGTGTGGCAGGAATCCTGCCAGAGCAAGAATCGAAAAGGTCCAGTCCCTCCGAAAGTGTGGCAGGAACCTTGCCAGAGCCAGTTCACAAACTGAGGGCAAGGCCCCCTGCAAGCTGACGGGGACAGGGAAGGGGGGCAGTGGACCTGATGACCCTGCTCCCCAAAGACAAAGGCCAACTGAGGGACCCCGGGTTTTCTAGGGACATTACTGCATCATTCTAGTCCTCACAGGAGAAGAAAAGAGTCCTCCTCTGGTTGCCCTACCCCACCAAAAAGGGGGAGGGGGAATATAGAAAAATAAAAGAAAGGGGGGAAAGGCGCCCGTGTAAGAAAATCGTCACTTTTTCTGTTTGCTCCGGTTGGGCTGTTCCCCCTCCCCCGGACTTGCCGGGGCCGCGGCCACACCCCCTCGCCTTGTGGGGGTAGGGGGCTGCCGTCGCTGCTACAGTGGCTGGGGGAGGGAGGCGGGAAGATGGTATAAGACTTACAGCCTGACGTAGCTCCGGGGGCGGATTTAGCCTCAAGCGGCCCAGGCCCCAGTAAGCGAGTCTAGGGCTTGACCCACCGAAGGGGCCCTGGTCCTCCGGGAATGGCCCCGACACACCCACTTGTCCGCGTTCGCAAGCCGAGATCGTGTACACGGTGCGCCGGGTGTCAGGGCTCTGGGGGAGCCACGTAGGGGACTCGAGGCCGGGGCGCCACGACAGCGGGAGGGGGGTCCAGGCAGGCAGAGAATCTGCCCGGCCGGCTAAAAGCAGAGCCCAGCCGCCACCCCCTTCCCCAGAGCGAGCCGGGTGCCACCCATCGCGGGATTTACCTGCCACTGGTCCAGCCACCCCGTCCAGACCTTGCCTCTCCCTCCGAGCGCTCGGGCTAGCTGGCGGGGCTGGGGCGCCACAGCCCCGCGGCCGCAGCCGCAGCCCCGGGCTCGGCCCGCTCCCCACCCTCCCGGCTCTCCTCCCGGCCCCGCACACTCGCTCCGGGCCGGGGAAAGCTGCAGCCCCCCGCGCGAGACCCCAGACGGTCCGCCGCCCACAGCTGCACGCCCGCGGTCGAGCCCTGCTCGGCAACAGCTCCCTCGCCCTGCTCCGCTATGACGTCACCCGGGCTCTGCACCGCGCGGAGGCCAATCAGAGCCGGAGCAGAAAACTAAAATCACCCTGAGTGGGCTACTGGGGACCAATCTTTTGTTTCCAGGCAGGAAGCGCCGGGAAGGAAAAAAAAAATGAAGGGGAGGGAACAGGGAGAGGGAAAGGAAAAGGAGATGGAAACTTCTACACTGTCAGGGTTGTCTAGACAGAGGTGTGGCCCTCGAGAAAGAGGCGCACCTGACAGTGGGAGGGGAGGGCGGTTATTGAGTATATCTTCCTCAACTGCCCCCGCAGGAAGACTGGGATTTCAGATACATTTTCAGGGGAGGAAATCTGTCCAGCTACACAAGCACTTTTTACTGGGGGCAAATGGTTTGGATTTGGGACACCACCTGTCAGGCAAGCAGTTTACACCGATGGAGTCTCCAGAAACCACAGTAAACTGAGAGGCAGGTATGGCAATGGGGTTCAAAGAGATGGCAATCTAGATAGGAAAACTACCTTTCTGCACATGAAACACACATTTTTAAAACAGCATTATAGGGGCTTCCCTGGTGGCGCAGTGATTAAGAATCCACCTGCCAATGCAGGGGACACTGGTTCGAGCCCTGGTCCGGGAAGATCCCACATGCTGCAGAGCAACTAAGCCTGTGAGCCACAACTACTGAGCCTGCGCTCTGGAGCCCGCGAGCCACAACTACTGAGCCCACGTGCCACAACTACAGAAGCCCGCGTACCTAGAGCCGGTGCTCCGCAACAAGCCACCGCAATGAGAAGCCCACGCACCGCAACAAAAAGTAGCCTCTGCTCACCGCAAACAGAGAAAGCCCACGCACAGCCACGAAGACCCAACGCAGCCAAAAAAATAAAAATAAAAACAGCATTATACAAAAAGAGAATGATTAATCTACTTCAAATACAATATATATGTGTGTATACACACACACACATATATATAGTTATATTAACAATTGTTAAGATGTGGCTGTTTCTGTCCATCCTTTCCCTAAAACCTCCCATGGCATATCTTGTCTTTAAGAAAAAGTTCAAATTTTTGCCCATGTTGAAAGCCTTCTAAAATCTAACCTCAAATGTCGTCTCTTGGGCTTCCCTGGTGGCGCACTGATTGAGAGTCCGCCTGCCGATGCAAGGGACACGGGTTCGTGCCCCGGTCCGGAAGATCCCACATGCCGTGGAGTGGCTGGGCCCGTGAGCCATGGCCGCTGGGCCTGCGCGTCCGGAGCCTGTGCTCCGCAACGGGAGAGGCCACAACAGTGAGAGGCCCGCGTATGGCAAAAAAAACACAAAACTGTCATCTCTTGCTACTCCAAAATCCAACCGCCCTAGGATTTGGCTAGATTATGTAAATTAGCGTAAACCCCAGCAAGGAGACAGTAAGCTGTCATCAAAAATGACCAAAAATGCAAAATAATAAGTACATTTGAATTATAATGATGTAAAATATGCCTACACACACACAAAAAAAATTAGAGATGAACATAAAATTATAATAGTTGGGTTAAAGAAGTAGAATTATTGGTGATTTTTCTTCTTCACTTTGAAACTTCTTTTTATAAAGATAAATGTGTCCTCACATAGTTAAATGGTCAAGATGGGTCATGACCCTCCCCAGTGCACTTCTATCCAATTTTCTCAACACTGCATAATATCCAGCAATCATTTTGCTGTAATGTCAACAAAATAAGTTTCAAGACCAAGAGTGAACAAATACATCTGCCAGGGTCCTCTTAGGAAAAGTCACACAACAGGCCTCTAGATTCACCAGAGACAACATCTGGGGAAGTTGGAGATTGGGATTCCTCTTTGGACTAATTCATGTTAAATTCTGATGATATTGGGAATTGGGAAATGAATAATAACGACCCTTCAAGTCTACGACAAAGCAAGAAAGAGGGAGGCAAAGACTAAGTAAACCACATATTCTTAAGACTTTTTTAAGAATCACTTTGCATTTTACTTTTTATTTTCCTTAATTAAAAAATATATTTATGTATACATGAGTATTACATGAATTTTGCAGAGCTGGGATTTGTGTCTAGATCTGAGTACAAAACCCATGCTCTTTCTAATATGATGTGTGGTATTACTGATTTTGTTAAAATACATATTTGCTTTAAAAAAAATCTGAGTATACCAGCTTGATTTTTTTTTTAATCAGGCATTTTAAAAAGGCTTTTTTTTTGGTGTGGTTACTGTCTTCTAATGCAAAAACTCCCATCACCCTCCTCCTCAAATCCTTGATTAATAGGTTTAAATCAGGATGGTTCTGCTTCCAATGATTTTACAGATATCTTTTTTTTTTTTCTTTTTTTTTGCGGTACGCGGGCCTCTCACTGTTGTGGCCGCTCCCGTTGCGGAGCACAGGCTCCGGACGCGCAGGCTCAGCGGCCATGGCTCACGGGCCCAGCCGCTCCGCGGCATGTGGGATCTTCCCGTATCAGGGCACGAACCTGTGTCCCCTGCATCGGCAGGCGGACTCTCAACCACTGCGCCACCGGGGAAGCCCCAGATATCTTTTAAATTAACTTCGGGGTTAAAAAAAGCGCAACCCATCACACTGATTTTTATTTTTACATCGTGGTAAACGTAATCTAAAAATCACTGATATAAATGAATGTCATTTACTGAGTGTTACATCTCTGATTTGTAAAATGCGCTTCTCTGGGTTATTTTAAACAATAAGAACACTTAAAAAAAAAGAAATAGAAAATATAACTGGATTTTCCTGGCTAATGATCTAACTTGAGTCTTCTAGGCTATTGACTTAAATTGTAATTAAAAGGTATTTGATTTCACTCTAATCCTCCCATATACCTCAGCTATACTTCAGAGCTATTTATGCAATCACCGCACATGGTTATTTAAACATTTCATGCGTGTATTTCTTCTCTCCCTGGTGATTATAGAAACTAGCACAGGGCCAAAATCCTATTAGGTGCTTGACAAGTTAAAGCATAGTGGTATCATAGAAAGAGGACTGGACCTAGGAGCGGGAATCGACACAAACACTTCAGTCTTCCTGTGAAAAGGTGATAACCTATTTCATTCTTGATACCATACAGCAGTCTTCACTGCTGCTGGGGTTTGTCCTCCAGGAATATAGGATAACTGCATGGGACCTTGCGGGGAAACTGAAATGTCTTAAAGATTTCATCTGTGTTCATCAACTCCCTTCTCCAAGCTCATTGATTTAAGGATACAACAACACTACCATAATAACCTCTTTTTGTGTGTCTGTCTTTTGCGGTACGTGGGCCTCTCACTGTTGTGGCCTCTCCCGTTGCGGAGCACAGGCTCCGGACGCACAGGCTCAGCGGCCATGGCTCACGGGCCCAGCCGCTCCGCGGCATGTGGGATCTTCTCGGACCGGGGCACGAACCCGCGTCCCCTGCATCGGCAGGCGGACTCTCAACCACTGCGCCACCAGGGAAGCCCCATAATAACCTCTTGGCACGTGTATCCTGCTCCTTAGGTTACACACCAGTTTTGTTTCTCCCCGTTTGATCCTCACAATAACCACGACAGTGTACTGTGGCAATTATGATGACCTGCATTTCACAGATGAGTGAATGGAGGTCTGGGGTTGAAAGTAGCCTGTTCAATGCCTCCGAGAGATGGTCCTAGAAATCAGGTCTCCCAACTGTCAGTTCTGTTCCTTCTACCACCCTACATGGCAACTTCAGTTGTATTTCTCCTTTGGCTCCCACCGATCCAGTCAGCCCTTTCAGTCGCAGGAGAAGTGAGATGGGGCTTGTAGCAACAGATGTAAACTAAAACGAATATCTTCAAACTGTTCCAGCCAAATCCCTGCTAAAGGGAACCCACCAGGCAAAAGCAGCCTGGATGTTCTGGCTCCCTCTCCACCCCTGCCTCGAGTCCCAAAGCCAGAAATTATTCCCAGTAGTCGACTCTGGGTCTCTGTGGCTCTCAGTCTTCACAGCTTTTGCTGCAACAGCTGAACTTAAAAAAAATCCTCCCTCCTGCTCTGAATACAAAAGAACCTGCCTTGCCAGCTAGCGCACAAGGCATTGGTTGGGCGCGCAGTGCCCACTCCTCTTTCATCTGGGCCTGCTCACTCTAACCTATTGTCATCACTGTAGTCAGGCCCTACTGGGCTCCTTCCCATCCCTTCCACCTTCTACTCCAGTCATTAGGGGCTCCAGCTGTCCTGAAGGAGGCAACGTGGTGGGTATCCTGCAGGGCAAAGGTCTCATCCCACATCCCTTAAAACCAGAGGCTAGGGAAAGAGGGAAGCCCATGGCTAGGGAAACACCATGCTCGTGGGTCTTCAGAGTTCTGGCCAGGGAATCAGGAGAGCCAGACTGTAGTCTAGCCTCTGGCTAGGAAACCTTGGGCAAGATTCGAATTTCCCTCAGCTTTAAATTTCTCCTTTGAGAAACCTGTCCTGCCTGTCTCCCTGGACTCTTGTATGGAGGCAAATGGCTAATGGAATATGAGTGGTTTAAACAGATTTCAGAGCTACACACCTCTTTAATAGACTGGACGAATCCCCATTTACATATACTCCCTGTATAGTGGAACCTCGGGACTGGGTGGTGGTGGTGGGCACTCCTCACCTTCCCTCACTATAATTAGTGCCCGTTAGAGACCTGCCCTGTAGAATCTACCAGCTTTCAGAAGCCCGCAGCCTCTGCCCTCCTCCCCTCCACGAGGGAGTTAGCGAAAGAAAAGCAGAAGACAATTAAATGCAAGTGGCTGTGGATGAATTAATATGAGAATTAGGAAGTTCCTCTCCTCTGACTTGGTTTTAATTAGCCCCACTTCCATGGTCCTACATATCAAACCATATTATTTAATTGAGCTGATGCTCTGTTTTGCTCCTAAGTGGATCACATTATACATTCCTTCCCCACGCACTCCGATCAGGCACTGCCCGAACCTAAGTCAAACTGCAGAGTGCATTTGGAAAGTTGGTTTCATTGCTGTCTCCATTTTACTAGGGGAAAAGAGAGAGAATGAGAAAGTAGAGGACAAAATCTAGGGGACAAAGAACCAAGGAGAGAAATAGAAAACCAAATCTTAATTTTTTTTTTTTTTTTGGACCGGCTGGACTATGATGTCATGCTTTCTCAGCTCACCTGTGATTGGCTGCTCAGTTCAGCATCTGCTGAGAGCTAAAGGCTGATTATTTGCCAGAGATACAGACCTTTCAGGGAAGCTTTGAATCATTGCTGGTTGTCGTGACAACCTGGGCAGTGTCTGCTCCTGATAACCACATAATGAGGTTGTCAGGAACAGAAGTGACCCCATCCCCACATCCAACCATCTGAAGTGGTGAGCAATAGAACATTTCTCTTAGGAGGCAAAGGGAAAAAAACCACCAGCAGGCGTGGTGGAGATCCCCTCAGGTCAGGTATGTCAGCCAAATCCTGGAGAAAATCTTCTTGAGGAGCTCCTCACCTAGCATCTGCAGGTTCCCATCTAAACCCCATTGTATTCACTATAATTCAGAGACCCAAGGAACAGGTGGTGGAGGGGTGAGGCATCTCTGCAAGCGTCCAGCAAAGCTGAACAGAGGGAAGTGAGAGTGGAATGCTAAATAGATTAGGGCAAGGTACATTACATCTCTTCAAAGGACACCATCATGGCATGGTTGAGGGCCAATCGAGGGCATATGTCAAAGATGGCAAGGCATGGCCGTACCCAGTCACCAAAGCCAGATACAAAGGGAGCTTGAAGAGGATGGGTTGTGTGCTTTTCTTCCTGATGCTTTCATTTCCCTGGAGGTCAACACCTCACTCTACATTATCTTGGGGCTCTGAATGTTCTCGAGAGGGAATATCAACTGCACCTTTGTGACACGTTATACATTCCTAGGACAATTTTATTAGCACCTACCAAGGACAAAGCACACAGCTAGGTGCTACAGATGTTACACAGACGAACCAAATCTGGACCATCTCCTCAAGGAACTTGGGATCTAGCTGGGGAGAAAAAATACAGACCCAAGTAACTGTGATACAAGACAGGTGTAGTAAGTACAATACTACAAGGAAAATCCAAAGTCCTCGATTTCAGAGAGGAGAGAATCACATCCAGACTGTTACATTCCAGCTCCAACCCATCTTTCCAGGTTCTTCTCCCACCAGTCCTCCTTTATACCCCAAGCATCAGCTCCATCAAACCAATATCTGTTTCCCTGATATGCCTTGACTTTCACACTTCTGTGCCTTTCCTCCTGCTCTTCCCTTTGCCTAGCATAGCTTTCTCTCTCCTTTCCCTACCTGGTGATATTTAACACGTATTTCCAGACCCTACTCAAATGGCATCTCTGTTGATGCACAAACGGTTCTGATATTTATAACCCCACAGGGATCTGTAACTGGTAGACATGGATGTTGACGGACATTACTCTTGGGTACCATCTTCAAATTCAGCGACATACAAGAGAACGTTGATATAACCAATTTTGGATTATTTGGGGGGAAGAGAATAGATAAAGTCACACTACTTTTAAAGAGGTCTTATTAAGATGATCAACACAAACACATCTTCTATAACTGTTTTCAATTTTGAAAGAGTTTAAGGCTCACAAGAAGTTGCAGAAATAGTACAGAGAGTTCCCAGGTATCCGTCAATGAGTTTTCCCCAATATTTTGATACATTGTATTATTTTATTTTACACGGCCATAGTACATTGTCAAAACCCTGGACATTGACATTGATATAGTAATAACTGAAATAAAAGCCTTTTTCAATATTCACCAGTTTTACACGCACTCTCCCATTAGATAATTTACCAACTCAGCTGAAAAGTAGCAAAACCATTCATTGTAGATCTGAGTATCAACTTTCTTTTCCCCCTCAGGCCCATCCCCTCTGAAAAAGCCCAAAATCTGAGAGTCAAAACTTCAATCAGCTTGGACTAAGAAAAAAGAGCCCTGCCATTAATCAGGCTGGGAGGACAGACAAATAAAGTCAGCTGCAAAGTTAACAGAAAACACTTTCTCCCAAGGTTACACAGCAGTTGTAAAATGCCATAATGACCTCCGTCTTCTTTGAGTGACTACTACTATTGATACTTTCTTGCCAGCGATGGCCCAGACCTGCTTTGCTATTCTCATGTATTACTGGGAATACCAATTACTAAGCCACCCTTGCCTCATGACAGTACCCAATTCCTACTCAACCCTCCTTCTCCTGATCCTGCGTCCGAAGCTGCAACCAATCCAGAAGTCATCCCTGCTTCCTTAGACCCTCCTCAGCATCCTTCAGTGGGAACCCAAACACTACAAAAGATGTTCCCTCCTCCCTCTTCTCAAGAGTGGCACCCTATGGTTCCTCTGCAATGCACTTCCTCAATGCATCAGGTCAATACATTTGACTTTGTCCAACTACAGTCTTGTCTCTGGTAGCCTTTGGCTGATTAAGCTTTAACGTAAATAACGCGATAACCAACCTATGGCTATCTGGAAGGCCCCGTGAATTACCAGGAGTTAGCCACATTTCCTTGAATCTACCTAGAGTCACACACTACACCTAAAACTGAGATTTACGTAGTAGGTGCCCAATAAATTCTCACTGAGTGGACATGGGATTGTCACATATCAGATTCGTTGGAATGGTACTGGACCCAGGGGACAAAAGCCCAGAGAAACAGTATTGCATAGAAGTTCAACATGCAGACTCTGAAATTAATCTGCTGATATTCAAATTCCAGATTCACTATTTAACAGCTTTGAGACCCTGGCAACTTATTGAGCCTTTCTGAACCTCAATTTTCTCATCTGTGAAATGGGGATCTAATAGCACCTCCTTCTTAGGGTAACTGGGAAGATTAAATATAGATTAAATGCATGTAAGGTGGGAAAGCTTTAGGGTAGTGGGTCCCAATTTGCTGCACTTGGAATCATCTGGTGATCTTCACAAAATGCTGGTGCCTACCCCCGCCCAGAGATTCTGATTCAATTGTTTGGCATGAATCTGGGCATTAGGGTTTTTAAAAATCTTACACTCTAATCTCCTCTGATTCTAATGTGCAGTAAAGTTTGGGAAGCACTACATTCAGGATTTCATTACTTAAGGATTATCTTTCCTCCTTAGGTTAGTGGGTAACCTCTCGCCATCTCTCTCAGGGCCAGGAAGTAGAATTGGGGAATTTTCCCAAAGGGCAGGCAGGCATTTAAGTTTGATTCTCCCTCAGGCTTTACCCAGCTTTTTCCTGCAATCCCCACCCCAACTGCCAGATGGTTTGTTCGACTTGGAAAAAAAAAAACACAGTCCTTTTCTTCCACGTGCAGAACAAAGTGATGAAGACTCTGAATATTGGGATCAAACTGCAGCTGTATTCATCTTTGTTTTTTTTTATTTTTTTACATCTTTATTGGAGTATAATTGCCTTACAATGGCATGTTAGTTTCTGCTTTATAACAAAGTGTTTGTCTCCTCTTTCCCCCTTCCCAAATACAGCTCAGTCACACTTCAAATCAAGCGGTCTCAAGTGTGACTTTAAAAACAAAGTTAAGGGAATTCCCTGGTGGTCCAGCGGTTAGGACTCCATGCTTCCACTGCAGGGGGCACGGGTTCGATCCGTGGTTGGGGAACTAAGATCCCACATGCCGTAACATGGCCAAAAAATAAATAAATAAAAATAAAGTTAGAATTGAAAAAAAAAGTTAATACGTGCACGCAGGATTGGCTGGCCGTCACAGACGTGGTTGATAGATGCAGATCTCCCTGTGCCGTTGTCCCATCTAGGTATGCACCTGTTGATCCTCATAACCAATCCTTATTTTGTTATAATCCAGGAACTGGTTACGTTCAATGCTCTCCGGTGTTCACTTGACCAGGTCACTTGTTGGGGAAGGGACATCCGAAACAGCTTGCCCCTCCGCCCCTTTGAATCAAGCAAGCTAATACCTTCCCTACCCAGTAAATAATAAATATGAATTAACTGATGAACTTTAAAGGTCAGTTAAAAAGTGAAGTTTAAAATATGTTCATGTTGATTTTTTACAAGTGGTTCACCACCTCCCCTCCTTATTCATTCCGGCGGCTAATATGGAAAATTTAACGAATTCTGACATGCCAGGCTCAAGTTTACTGCCAAAAAGGAAAGGGGGCAGGTTGCTAGGCGAATTAATACTATAAACATAGGAAAGTGACAGCCTGCTATGGGAGTATGCTAACACGCAGGTTTTAAGCACCACTTTGACTGCACTTTGCATTCAAATGACCAGTATGCTAATTACAGTCCTTATCTGTTTGTTCAAGGCCTTAAGAGTCTTGGAAGCTCAGAGCACAGACCCCAGCCAGCAGTTGGACTGCACGTTTGTGGAAATAATAACATGGCATTTCTCTAAACATATTTTCAAATTCAAGCTTCTTACAAGTCGAGATTGGCTTTTCCCCCATTCAGGGAATTAGTGAGGCTTAACTGTGTTCACTATGGTGCCGGCCCACACAAACCCCTGCTAACAAAGGCTCTGACTCTTCCTTGAGCACTGCTGCTTGGGGCAGATTTCCATGGTAATTTGCTGGTTCTCTTTTGAAAGACGTGGGGCGTCTTTGGAAACGGGAGGAGGGTGTACTTTCTCACTAATCTTGGGATCGTCTTTGACCCTTTTTAATTTTCACCACCCATGTAAGGCGAGAAAGACTCTTAACCCGGCTTTTTGTAATTTAAAAAGCAAACTGCCCCCTCATTCTGTTCTTGAGAGGGAGGTAGAGAGACAGAGCATCACTCTCCCTCTACTCTAGTTGAAATTATCAGACATTTATCAAAGCTACATTGGGGGTGGGGAGCTGAGGATTTATCACCCTTCCCCCCCAGGCTCTATTTGGATTTGTCTGCTGGAGGTGGGTGATGGTGAAAGTTACCGTGTTCTAGTTATGCCACACAGCCCTCAAATTCCTTAGATTTTTAGTAAACTCTAAATGATCTAGACTCCCCATAACAGCAGCCTCAAATAATAAATTTATTATTTTTTTTTACTATATTCCACTTTTTTAAAAAGCCTGTCCCACACACACAACACACACACACATGTTGACATCTGAGTCATCTCTCTAGAGTTTGAGACAATGATCCATGGACATGACAGGTCTGTCCTAAACAAAATTATAAACTAGTCTTAGTATGTTTTTTCCCTTCCCGTGTTCCATTCTTCCTCTCAGGGACTTCTCCCAGCCACCCAGAAGCCCAGTGAACTAAGGTTGCTGCCCATTTCCTTCCTGGGTCTGTGAAAAAGGAAATCTGATTGACTTCTTCTCAGTACAGTCTTAGCCATTCCATGTATTGCTTCTTTTAGATATCTGCATTTAGGAATGAAGTGCACAGGTGAAAATATAGAAGCCAGTGTAGGTTTGCGGGGGGTGGATGAGAAAGGCACGTTTTTGGTGAAGAAAAAGAGCCTGCTGAAGAGACCATCCCACAGTCAAGTTTGGTTCCGATGCGGGCCAGGGTTCTCAGACATCAGAACTCCATGATTTCAAAGACAGACTTCTGAATTCATACACGTAAGCAAGACTTTTCATCAACTCCAAGAAACTGAAGACAAAAACAGGGCTTTTGGTCAGAGAGAAATTTAAAATGCCTCTCAGGGCTGATGACCCTCAGCTTTCTGGTTAATTTCAACCTGACCATATTAGGAGTCTAGGCCAGTCCCTGCCTCAAGAACATCTGTCTTCACTGCTGTGCAACTTTATGCGTCCAGATATAGAAGGCTGGGGGTGATAGTGAGGTTGGGGAGCAATCTCGTGGCTATTTTAGCAGAGGCTTGAGATAACCTGGATTAAAACAGACTGGCTAAATTGGAAAGCCACTTTCTGGTCTGGGGATTTTGATTGGCTACAATACACCACTTTACTTTTAAATAACATCTTCATTTTTAAACACTCAAGTTCTCTTGTTTAAAAAATGACATTTAAAAATAATTCAGCACTTGAAGATAAGTTGGATGTTTTCTGCAACTTTGGGAAAATCTGCTTGTACTGAAAAACAAAAATAATAATCAAATACATTTTCCTCTAAGCAAGGCTCCTAGGGAAAGGGGTAATAGTTTTTCCAAAAATCTACTGTGCCAAACCACACACAGGAAAAAAACAAAGGAATTCCCTGGCAGTCCAGTGGTTAGGACTCTGCGCTTTCACTGCCGAGGGCCTGGGTTCAATCCCTGGTTGGGGAACTAAGATCCCGCAAGGCACACAGCACAGCCAAAACAAAAACAAACAGAAAACAAAAATACAAAACAAAATAAAACCTCACACATTCCCCTGGAATAGTGACAGCATAGTTTCGAAGTTTCTGAACCAGAAAGGCAAATAAACTACAGAAAGGTTTAGAGGCTCAAGGACTCGGCTACTGGGCTAGGTGTTCTGAAACTCCCCTGGGTGCGAACCATTCACAAGCTCCATTCCATAAGCTAGAGCTTATCAGTTACTCTGCTCAACTAGAAAATGATTGGGTGCCATCCATCCACATCACAGAAAGGGAGGCAGGTCCCAAAGAAGCATCCTAGAGGAGATGACGATATCTGATGCATAGCTTGAGCTGAGAATGGAGTATGAAAATCCCTAAGGACAGAAGACACAGAGGATAAGCAGCCCGTGTTTAAAAGCTGCCTCACAGTTGGAGCTAAACTATTTACAACCTGTGATTAGTTTTATTTCAATTCATTTCATTTCATTTAACAGTCACTCCTTTTCTTCAATAGCCCAGAGGAAGAGAAAATTAATTGAATCCAGTGAATCAGTAACCTCTTGAACACATTATTTTATATGCAATGGAGTGATAGGGCTCTGAGCTAGTTTCCCCAAAAGTCAAGTCAAACAGGCCTAGTCCCTGCCCTCTGGACGCTCACAAAGACAGATAATCCAGGAAGGAACAGAAATGTGTGTGCAAGAAATACTGGACAAACATTGTGCAGTATCAGTGGCCACCTGTGAATATTTCATGGACACTTCTGAATGGACCAGCCAGTCCTCTCCAGCACACTGTGGGGTTGGTGAATGTTATATCTCAAGATATGCAGATTAATTTTAAACACGAGATTAATCAGGATGGGTACATCTGCACTCAAAAAGATAAAAATGATTTTGAAATTGCCTTTTATTCGTGTCATGGGCAAAAGAGATGACTGTCCAGAAATGAAATAAATAAGATCAATGCTTGACGGCAAGGCCATGTTCACTGCTATCTATCGAGTGCTTAGCACTCTGCCAGGTATCTAGAGGTGTGCAGTACTGATGAACCAAGCGAAAGACATGCTGTATAAGGAAAAGAGTTGGTGCGTGCAGTGGGGAAAGCATGGGGCAGTGGTGGGTACCGCTCGGGTGGAGAAGCCCTCCCTTGCTCACTGTCAAGAGCATGGCATTGCACGTTCCGGAATGAAAAAATGGGAGGTGAAGTTTTATGTGCAACAGTTGATCAAAGAGGCCAAGAATTGGCTGTGACAAAAACACAGGAAGAAGGAAGGACATAAACAACAATATAACTCATCAGTTCAGATGTTAGATGGTATTGAGAGTGGCAAAGGAAGGAGGGACGGTACCACTTAAAACAGAGGTTAAAGAGAACAGAAAGGGTTCGTGCTAATAATCGGGGGAAAGAGAAGAGACCAAAAACTAGCCCGGTAACGAGTGAGAGAGGTTATGGAATGAATAATGATTCAAGTTTACAAGAGTGGCGCCTTTTGAAAAGTCAGCTTTCAGACAAATGAATAAACTAATTTAAGCAAGCAGCAAGTCATGAAGGCCTCATAAAAATAACCATCAGCTAGAATGAGGTAAGGGACTACTCAGGAAATGCGAGCCAACTCAGTGAGCCAGCAGCTATGATATACGAAATCATAAGAAGGAAAAGACTGGTTATACCTTCTGTGCCGTATTCGGATTTATGGGAAAGAAATGTCAAAAGCCACGACAAGAAAAACAAACAGGAAGACCTCATTCATTTGAGCCCATCCAATTTAGTTTTGTGATCATTCCAGACCTAGGGTGGAATAAAGTTATCTTTTGCATTTCCTACCAAAGAACTGTTTGCTAAGTAAACTACTAGTGTTCATGTCAGACAGGATGTAACCAGTTTGGGAAAAGATCATTTCTTTTAATTATTTCTGTGGCATTAATTTCTATATCCATGTCCTAATCATCAACGTGTCTCATTCATTCAATGAGCAATCTTTTTTTTAGTACCATCTATTATGTGTCGGGAAGCACTACATATAGATAGAACTATATCTGTATTCCTGCCCTCAAGAACCTCATACTCAGGGATCAGAGATGGAGGAGGGGGATTAGAGGGAAAAAGCATCCATTTAAAAATCATTATTCAGATTCTTTTCCCATTCAGGCTGTTACAGAATATTGAGCAGAGTTCCCTGTGCTGTACAGTAGGTCCTTGTTGGTTATCCATTTTAAATACAGCAGTGCGTACAAGAATTTGAAAAAGAATAGTTACATGTATAACTGAATCACTTTGCTATACACCTGAGACTGTCACAACACTGTTAACCAACTATACTCCAATATAAAATAAAAAGTTAAAAAAATCATTATTGAATGTCTACTGTATGTCATGAGAAATGCTGTATATTTGACCTATGTAACCTGCATTTCCCCATGTACACGGGTACAAATGAATTTACCGTAATAGTAATAACTCAAGTAAAACTTGCCTCCTCTTGGCACAGTGGGGAACAACAGAGAATCTTTTCTTTTTTTCCCCAACCAATTACTATTGGCTTTCTCTTCCTCCAAACTAACATCCCACAGGCAAATGGAGCAGCTAAATCTCAGGAAGAACCTGCCAGAATCAGCCCCTGCACCTCCATCCTCATCCCACCCCGAAGGTCTTCTTAATAATTAGAAACTTCCTAAGAGCCCCTTGGTGTCTAGATGAAGCTTAGCTGTCTAACACCCAGAACACTCCAGAAAACATTTTGAACCTTTATTAACTGTTAGGTCTCAAGTTTCCCCAAACCATACCTGACCTTGATCACACATGAGATCACATACACTTTAATAACTCGCATCGCACTGACTCGTGTCCCCCACTTGCTCAGTCCTCCTTACTGTTTCCCCAGTTATTTCTGAGAATCCTCAAGAACAGTTCTTTTCTGTTATTCTTCTACTCCCTCTCTTCTCACAAATGTCAACTGCCAGCAAATTAATTGAACAAATGTTTCTTAGGTACATACTATGCACCAGGCACTGGCCCAGCTGCTGGGAATCCAGCGGGGACCGCTGACAGAAGCGTCCCTCTTCTTACGGAGCTCACATTTTTTACATCTTTATTGGAGTATAATTGCTTTACAATGGTGTGCTAGTTTCTGCTTTATAACAAAGTGAATCAGTTATACATATACATATGTTCCCATATCTCTTCCCTCTTGCGTCTCCCTCCCTCCCACCCTCCCTATTCCACCCCTCTAGGTGGTCACAAAGCACCGAGCTGATCTCCCTGTGCTATGCGGCTGCTTCCCACTAGCTATCTACCTTACATTTGGTAGTGTGTATCTGTCCATGCCTCTCTCTCGCCCTGTCCCAGCTCACCCTTCCCCCTCCCCATATCCTCAAGTCTGTTCTCCAGTAGGTCTGTGCCTTTATTCCTGTCTTACCCCTAGGTTCTTCATGACATTTTTTTTCTTAAATTCCATATATATATGTTAGCATACGGTATTTGTCTCTCTCTTTCTGACTTACTTCACTCTGTATGACAGACTCTAGGTCCATCCACCTCATTACAAATAGCTCAATATCGTTTCTTTTTATGGCTGAGTAATAGTCCATTGTATATATGTGCCACATCTTCTTTATCCATTCATCCGATGATGGGCACTTAGGTTGTTTCCATCTCCGGGCTATTGTAAATAGCAGAGCTCACATTTTTAATGAGAGACAGTCAGGGGCGGCCCCTCCACCCCTCGCCAGCAGCTGGAGGGAGCCTCTGGCTGTGGGAACACGGAGGCCCCTGCTGGGGTGGGGTGTGGGTTCCTGGGCGCTCACAGCTGCAGATGAGCAAAAGCCCATGAAAGATGCCACCCTCCCTTCCAGAAGCTTTGGCTGAAGCCATCTACGGGTCTACCCAGAAAGGTAGAAACGCCCCCTTTCTTTTCCCTGCCACACTTTGTCACCTGGACACTGAAGCCACGTTGCTTCTACCCTGTATCTCAGTGAGGCCCATGGGAGAAAAGGGCCTTCAGCTTCTTCCTGTAGCAACACCCCCTTCTCCAGAGCTCCCACCACCCCGGCTCAGACTTCCCAGCTCTGTTCCTGTGCTCCTCCACCACCACAGCCTTAGGTTTCCCAGAGTCCTCCTCACAGAGCCTTGTCCTTTCCTCAAATCGTCTCAAGCAGATAGACATCTGGTGGTCTTCACACACCCACATGTGTCTGAATCTCAATTTAGGGTCAGCAGCAGGACCCCTGATACAAATAATGTGTTTCACGTAAGTCTTGGAATAATCTCATGAGGTCAGGTACAATTCTTCAGTCCATGATCAAGAATTCCAAATTCCTGAAAGCTTTGAAAGCCAGTTTTTTATAAGTTCCCCGACAAAACTTATACAGTGACAAAATCTGTGAGGCACTCCCTGTAAATATTCATATGTTTCATTGCAGAAATATTAATGTGATTGATTCCTGGGTTCTGTTCCAAATCCCACTAAGGGTGTTGTACACCATGCAGTAGTTTTAAAATAAAGAGAAAATACTGAATTATGAAACTCATCTGGCACGAAGGCTTTTGAACAAGAGGTTGGAAAACTACTTCTACACCAGTTTTATAGGTAAGGACACTGACATTCAGAGACTTGGCCAAGGTCACAGAGCTAGCAAATGCTGGAGCCTGGAGGAGAATCAAGGTCTTTCTGACTCCTAACCCTTTGCAATGTCCAATACATAAGTTTGGCTGGGTGCTTATGTAAGAGGTAGGGTGTATGGGCGGATGTTACAATCAAAGGAAGGTTGAGACCAAGTAATCAGAACACATCTCCAAATTCTGCCTTGCAAAGTCGTGTATCTGTTAGTTAGCCACGTTGGTAGTATTGTTTGTCACAATTCTATCCTCAAAAGAAATTATTTTCTGAGAGTACATTTTAGTACTGCTTTTAGAAGACTGACAAAGGTTAATGAGAAAACTCAGAAAGAGGATCCACTTCTAAAGGATTCCAGGGTGTTTCACTCTACTCTCTGGTGGGGACATGTGGATTTGCAGTAGAAAATCTGAACAGTACTATTTGCTCAAGATAAACACCCTATGTGGCCAGATAAGCCATGCTCCAGAAATGTGACAGCTCCATGGTATATTCCCAGCACTCTAATAACCATAACCATAAGAGATGCTATTTTTGAGAAACTACTAGGGACAAGAAACTCTGCTATATAGTTTATATAATTTTATTTAATAATCTCACAAAACCCCTGAAATGCAGTTAGAGATGGTGATGATGATGATAACAATGTATTAAACCTTTCCAATGTGGTAGGCATTGTGTGGGCTAAATTCTTCATGTGAATTAATCCTTTCAACAAACCTATTATTATCCCATTAGATAAGGAAATCAAGGCACGGAAAACTTAGAGTAAGTGTCCAATGCCACGCAGCTGGTTAAGTGGTCACTATTTCATAGCGAAGCGAGGCTTAGAATCCAGTTCTATCAGTTTCCAAAGACCAATATGGCCTCAGTAAACTGGTTTCCTCAATGACATATGTGAGAATGCCCCCAAACACTTTTTAACATCCAACTACATAGTATATGTGTGCAACAGGCTGTCCGATTAGGTTGGGTTACTTACATGGATTCTAGAGTCTGATATGCAATCACTCATTAATTATGAGAACCACCTGATGTCTACATGTGCCCTATGAAGTATTATCAGAAAGAATATTTTAATACAGACATCAAAGGGTTGGGGAACATGGCAGGTCGCATGTGAATAGATCATATGCAGCTCCGGAGGCTCGGGGAAAGTATCACTGCATTAAAGAATACGCCAATTCTCTACAGGCAAACAGAAGTGCGTAAGATCTGCCCTCAATTATGGGAGCTAAGAGTGAGGATTCCCCCCACTAGGTGCCCAGCATGTAGCAACATGTTCAGACTCTCGGGAGAGCAACATTAGATCAAAGTAGCGACCAAGACAGGATATCACAAAGTAGACGAAGTGCAAACAGTGGCCGGGTCAAGTATGAGGTCTGGGACTACAGAATGGCATTTTCCGTGGGCCTCAGCTGCCTCACCTGTAAAATGGGATCACAGTAGCACCCGTAGCTGAAGGAAGGGAGTTACAGCAGGTAGTCTCAAAGTCCTTGCCGGGTCCAAGATCTATGATTCATTTGAAAGAGACATCCAAGAGGTATAGTAATGACTACAAGTACACAAAAGCCTTAACAGGAGATTAAAACATTCTTGTGCTCAAAAATAAAAAAAAGCCTTCCCTCCTCATCCCTGCCCCCAGTTCAACCTGAATTGCAAAGATTTCTCTGCAGGGAAAGAATTGCAAAGATTTTTCTGCAGCAAACATAGCCCAGTCTCAGAGAGGCAAGATGTCTCCATTTGAGGCACGTCCCAACCTGGACACATGGCCACAGCCATTTTGAAGTCACAGAGTACTTATGGGAACCTCACTGGAAGCACACGCAGTCCATACAGACGATCAAATTCAGCAGTTTAAAGATAGGAGCTTCAAGACAGCTCTGGGTTGGTGCAACTCCCCTGGAATCCCAGCCAGGCTGTCCTTTTGTTTCAGGGTTACCTTGTGCCCATATAATGCAAAATCATTTTGTAATGGCTTGAATGGGTAGAAAATCGATCATAGAAAAAGAAAGAGCTAATCTAGTGCACTGCATATCTGGCAAACAGGTTAGCACAATGCAATGTCAGGTCTCTCTTTATCCTGCATTGTCATTAAAGATACAGAGGAGAGAAAGAAAAAGAAAGTCAGATTCGGTCTACGGAAGAGTCCAATTAAGGGTTGTCTGGAAGCAAGGACATTAAAAACAATGGATGTGGGTGTGAAAACAGAACACTGTGCTGGAGGGTGCAGTTGGGAAGAAACGGCCCTATTCATCTGGAAAACGAATTAAAACTCACCATTCTTAGGATGTACACATCAGGCGGCAGTGGGGGATTGGCAGTAGCAGTGGGAAGAGGAAGAGACCATAAAAGCAGTCTGAAGGATGCCCCCATCCTGACATCTGAGATACAAACTTTGTCACAAGGCAACGAGACTGTGGTCTTACAGAGAAGGTACAAAGGGAGATGAAACACCCATCAGGTTGTTAAGCAGAAGGAAGATGTATTCCGTTTTGGTTTTGTTTTATTTTGCTAAGACTATCTGGTCATTACCCATTCATCCCATTTATTCTTTCAGCATGAACGTACTGATGTATTTGTTTTGCTTAGCTCTTTACAAAGTACTTGAGGAACTACTTATGGAGCTAGGTAAGATGCAGCCCCTGCTCTTAAGAAGCTGAAACTATAAGTCGGGAGACAAGACATCTATGAAAGAGTTATAAATATAGCAAAGAAACATCATAGGTCACAAGGTAATATAAAATCACCTCCTTTGCTATGGATACAGTGGGTTTGAAGAGCAAGAAAATAGTGGTGTTGAGTAGAATAAAAATTAACCAGAAGCCCTAGCTTCCAAGGACAGATAGATAGTTTTTTTTTCTCCTGAACAGGACTTGGAAGATTCTACTTCCTCAATGCCCCATGAGCTATGGGATGTGCCCATAACCAACTAACCAAGGCTCTTCAGGGTAGCTACAAATCACTAGAATTAGATGAGGCAACATGATAGGTGTGTACTGCCTGGCAAAGAGGGCTTATAACGTAAATATCTTCTCTCTACCCTGTAGAAGAGGCTCTTTAGGAAAGGAGCTGTCCCTCTCTCAGTGGATCAACTAACTTTTCAGAACTGACATTCAGTCTCATTTCTCATATCCTCAAATGCTCACTCTTAGGTGGTGCTGAATATGTAAAAGTCAACATCACACCGCCTCCAGATTGGGAGACAAGGCAGAGACACACACTGGGATGGACAATTACAGTTTGTATTGATTGAGAATACAGGTTCAAAATCCAGCCATTCAAAATGGATTAAAGACCTAAATGAAGGCCAGAAACTATCAAACTCTTAGAGGAAAACATAGGCAGAACACTCTATGACATAAATCACAGCAAGAACCTTTCTGACCCACCTCCTAGAGAAATGGAAATAAAAACAAAAATAAACAAATGGGACCTAATGAAACTTCAAAGCTTTTGCACAGCAAAGGAAACCATAAACAAGACAAAAAGACAACCCTCAGAATGGGAGAAAATATTTGCCAATGAAGCAACTGACAAAGGATTAATCTCCAAAATTTACAAGCAGCTCATGCAGCTCAATAACAAAAAAACAAACAACCCAATCCAAAAATGGGCAGAAGACATAAATAGACATTTCTCCAAAGAAGATATACAGACTGCCAACAAACACATGAAAGAATGCTCAACATCATTAATCACTAGAGAAATGCAACTCAAAACTACAATGAGATATCATCTCACACCAGTCAGAATGGCCATCATCAAAAAACCTAGAAACAATAAATGCTGGAGAGGGTGTGGAGAAAAGGGAACACTCTTGCACTGCTGGTGGGAATGTGAATTCGTACAGCCACTATGGAGAACAGTATGGAGGTTCCTTAAAAAACTAAAAATAGAACTACCATATGACCCAGCAATCCCACTACTGGGCATATACCCTGAGAAAAACGTAATTCAAAAACAGTCATGTACCAAAATGTTCATTGCAGCTCTATTTACAGTAGCCCAGAGATGGAATCAACCTACGTGTCCATCAACAGATGAATGGATAAAGAAGATGTGGCACATATATACAATGGAATATTACTCAGCCATAAAAAGAAACGAAATTGAGTTATTTGTAGTGAGGTGGATGGACCTAGAGTCTATCATACGGAGTGAAGTAAGTCAGAAAGAGAAAGACAAATACCGTATGCTAACACATATATATGGAATCTAAGAAAAAAAATGTCATGAAGAACCTAGGGGTAAGACAGGAATAAAGACACAGACCTACTAGAGAATGGACTTGAGGATATGGGGAGGGGGAAGGGTAAGCTGGGACGAAGTGAGAGAGTGGCATGGACATATATACACTACCAAACGTAAAATAGCTAGCTAGTGGGAAGCAGCCGCATAGCACAGGGAGATCAGCTCGGTGCTTTGTGACCACCTAGAGGGGTGGGATAGGGAGGGTGGGAGGGAGGGAGACGCAAGAGGGAAGGGATATGGGAACATATGTATATGTATAACTGATTCACTTTGTTATAAAGCAGAAACTAACACACCATTGTAAAGCAATTATACTCCAATAAAGATGTAAAAAAAAAAAAAATCCAGCCACGCAGGACTCAAAAACAATTAGAAATCAGCAATTGGGCTTCCCTGGTGGCACAGTGGTTGAGAGTCTGCCTGCCGATGCAGGGGACACGGGTTCATGCCCTGGTCTGGGAGGATCCCACATGCCGCAGAGCGGCTGGGCCCGTGAGCCATGGCCGCTGAGTCTGGGCATCCGGAGCCTGTGCTCCGCAACGGGAGAGGCCACAGCAGTGAGGGGCCTGCGTACAGCCAAAAAAAAAAAAAAGATAACCAACTCCCTCACTCCCACCACTCAGACCCCTCACTCCCAGCACACAGACCCAACACAACATACGTCTGCAAATTAAAAACACAAACACACTTCTAAACAGCTTTTAAATAAAAGAGGAATTTAAAATGATATTCCAAATGCTTTAGAACTGAATGATGATGAGAGCAGTACCTATCAAAGTCCGTTGGATGCAGTCAAGGCAATATTCAGAGAAAAACATATGGTCTTAAATTCACTTACTAGAAAATAAAAGCAAATGGAAAATGATTAATTAAGCTCTCAAATCCAGAAGTTATAAAAAGCACAGTAAAATAAATTCATGGAGAGTAGAAGGAAGGGATTGATAAAGATAAAATCAGAAAATGGTGAAATAGAAAACAAAATATTTTAATATTAAAATAATATGTAACCAAGGTAATATTAAAAATAAGAGAATACTACGTAAAATCTTATTAACAAGTTTTTTTTAGTGAGGTACCATTGGTTTATAACATTATATGTTTCATGTTACAGCACTATATTTTAACTTTGTATACCCTACAGTGTGCTCACCACCAAAAATTCAGTTTCCATCTGTCACCATACAGTTGATCCCCTTTACCCATTTCATCCTCCCCCCAAACCTCCCCCTCTGGTAACAGCTGCTCTGCTCTTTGTATCTACTTGTTTGTTCTAAACTAATATATTTCAATGGGAAAATTTCTAGGAAAAGACAAATTACTAAAGTTTATCCAAGAAGTAGAAAAAAAATCATAGACAAAAATCATAGAACAAGTTGAAAAGATAAGCAGTTTTATCCTTCCAAACCTTTAAATCAGACGATTCCCATTTATATAAATGGTTCCATAGTATAGAAAAGATGAGCTGCTCTCACAGCTTGAACAGACAGACAAGAAAGAAAAAGAAAATTATAAACTAATCTCACTTATAAATAAAAATATAAAAATCCTAAAGCAAATGGAACGTAGCAGCTTATTAAAATGATACATCATGTCCAAGTAGGGTTTTTTTCCTTAGATTCCATATATATGTGTTAGCATACGGCATTTGTTTTTCTCTTTCTGACTTACTTCACTCTGTATGACAGACTCTAGGTCCATCCACCTCACTACAAATAACTCAATTTCGTTTCTTTTTATGGCTGAGTAACATTCCATTGTATATATGTGCTACATCTTCTTTATCCATTCATCCGATGATGGACACTTAGGTTGCTTCCATGTCCTGGCTATTGTAAATAGAGTTGCAATGAACATTGTGGTACATGACTCTTTTTGAATTATGGTTTTCTCAGGGTATATTGGGCCTCAGTTTTCTTAAATGTCAAATAGATAAGTTAATAGTAGCTACCTCATAGTGTTCTTATGAAGACTGAATGAGAGAAAGCATGCCCAGTACTTAGCAGTGTTCTCCTTCACAGAGGCTATGTACTCATTAAATGGTAACATTACTACTACTATTGTTATTATTGCTGTTGTTGTTTTTAAATTGGGTGATTTTCTTCCTCACAAAGTCCTGATGAAAGAGGTATGACTCACAGTGTCATTCTCTTTCTTCAAATAAGAAATTGTTCAACAGAGTAGGGAAATGGTTTAGCCAAAGTAGGAGCATGTCAGAGCCCAAATTAGGCACACCATCTGGTTTCCCCTTTAAACAACCAAGGCACTCTGACGTACAGAGCAGTAAACAGATTAGCATAGTTCAGGGTGCGTGGGAGGGGTCTGTGGTCTAGAGCAATCCTGGAATTGTGCTCTTCCCCTTGCCAACAAAATCCCTGAAAGACAAGGAACATCCTGGAGTTATTCAGGGGTTAAGTCAAGTCAGTCTCTGAGTCCAGCTAATCTTGAGCAGTGTTGAGGAGTCTAGAGCTTCTTTTCATGTGTAAGAAGCCACTGCTTTTGCAATAAATGCCCAGTTCCATGTGCCCACTCTTTCCTACAAGAAGAGATGACTGCTTTAGCAGCAGGGTGCTACTGAAGGCCTCTCTGGAGAATCTTGTTTCTCTTTAGTTAGGTTCAAATAATTTAGTGTCTGCTTACAAGTCACTGGAGAGAAACAGATATAGCATAAAAGACAGTGTCTCTTCTCTTTCACTCTCAGGCTTTTCACAACAATTCCATTCAGTAATTCTTTCTAACAGATAATTTTCGTGAACCTTGAATATTGTTAGATTCTTTGCTAAGCATTTTATACATATCATCTCTTTTAATCATCACAATGACTTTTGCGGTAGATACTATTTTCATCCTCACTTGGCAGATAGGAAACTGAGGCACAGAGAAATTAAGTGATTTGTCCTAGTTCACATAATAAATGAGGAAAAGAGCTAATATTAAAGTCCAGGTCTGTGGACACCTAGCTCCTTCCACTTGGCCATGACCTGACTGAAGAATACTTCATTCCATTATGCTTTCCGGGTATTTTCCAAAAGTGTGAGGCAGAGAGGCTCTTTTGAGGAAAGCACATGTTAGGCAGTTGGCTTCAGCCACCAGTTTTTCCAAGCTAGTGTAAGAAGAAAGAGGTCTTTTTCTTCAGATAACAGGAGCTGAAGCTGTCATGTGGCAGTACAAACCCTATGTCATGGAAAGGGCGAAGCCAGTCACCCCTAAGTGGTGATTGCCACTATGACAAGAAGATAATCTTCAAAGCAGTGGCCTTTCTCTCCTGAGGCAGTGAAAAAAATGAGGTAATTTCCTGACTCAAGGGTTCTACAGTTTGATGGAGGTGTAACAAACCACAGTTCTCTCTCTTCTGTTCCCATTTGGCTTGATGACCTAAGGCAGGCAAGCAACAGGGTCTTCAGCAGAAATCTCATCTGCTGGGACTGGACCTCCAGACCGGCCTCTTGTGCCACTCTTACCCCAAGCAAGATCCTGTTACGTGATGAGACTGAGCTTTTATGGTATATACAGAGCCCTCCGTCTCGGAATTTTGTCACTTCTAGGAGGTTCCACAGATGTCTGGCTTCAATTTGCAGAGTACATCTGCCCAAAGTTCAATTCAACCCAAGCCAATGCTCTGCAGGCCATGAGTCCATGATGCTTATGCATTCTTTCCTAATGAAGATGGTACCTGGTCTCAAGTGTGGCACTACACTCAGCACACCATGATTTAACAAATCTTTAAAATTAGAAACTCCTAACCTTGATAAAACTTATCTACTAGAAACCTACAGCAAGCATGCTTTCATGGTGAAAATTTAGAAGCATTTTCATTAAAATGAAAAAGAAAAGGATGATCATTAACAACTACTATTCCATATGGTATTAGGTATCCTAGCCAATGCAATAAGACATAAAAAGAAGTTAGGCTTAAAAATGAAGTGACAAACTATTTAGACCTCATAGCACTTTTAAAAGCAATTGGGTATATGATTCACAGGCCAAAATTAATAGCTTTCTATACACTAGCACTAACCAGCTGGGAAGTGTAATAGAAAAAGAAACCTAACCTCTGAAATACATAGGAATAAATCTGACCCCCAAAATGGTCAAAATTTTTATGAAGAAAACTATAAAAATTTATTGAACATCATAAATATAACAACATAAATATAGATAAATATAAGTATAAATATAGATGAAAGACAGGATGTTGAGGACATAAAGTCTCACAAAAGGAATCTTATAAGATCAACATAATGACAATCTAAATCCTACAAGATACATCATAAAATTTGACAAGCTGATTATAAAATTCAAAAATAAAATGAATATGTAAGAATAGCCAAGATAATTTTATAAAGAAATAAGCAAGATATTTGTAGATAACAAAGCATGTGATACCTCTGAGTAATTAAAATGTATTTGCATAAGACTAGACAAAAATAAATCAGTAGAGCATAGTGAAAAGTCTAGAAACTGATTCATGTATCTATGGGAATTCAGTAAAAGTAGCATCTCAAATCACTGAAAACCCTGACTATTCAAAACACTGCATCTGTACAATAGGTTATCAGTTTAAATAAATAATATACTTACCTAATATACATCATTCGGAAAATAAATTTCACGTGAATGAAAGACCTAAATGAAAAATATGGACGTAGTCTTCATCTAGAATATATAATAAATGCCTACAAATCAACAAGACAAAGATGATCAACACAGTAGCAAAATGCGCAAAGAATGAAAACCAAAAGTTCACAGAATAGTAAACCCAAATGGCCAATAAATCTGAAAATATGTCCACTCTTCCTAGTAATTAACAGTGAGATACCATTTTCATCCATCAGATTGCCAAAATGTAATTTTTTTGAAACATCAAATGTTGACAAGAAAAATGTTTAACCTGACACTACTCAAGCCACTGGATGTAACTTCCAGGTTATAAGAAATCCAAGGGAAACAAGAACATGTAAAATAATACTGTTCATCACAACACCATTTGAAACAATCAGACAAATACAGAACAGTCTACAAGACAATTAACTTGGTATCTTTCAAAATCAATGTATGGGGGAAAAAGGCGGGAGCACTGTTCTAGAATAAAAGAGTCTAAAGAGACATAAGAAAATGCAGAGTTTCACAAATGACCAAAAAGAAATGTAAAAATCTGAATAGATCTATATAAAGACATTGAGTTAATAATCAATTAATTCCTACAAGGAAAAACCCAGGACAAGAAAGCTTCACTGGTGAATTCTATGAAATGTTTAAAGAAGAATTAACACTGATACTTCACAAACTCTTCTAAACTTAGAAGAGGAGAGAACACTTCCTAACTCCTTCTGTGAGGCCAGTATCACCCTGATACCAAAACCTGATAAATACATCGCCAAAAAGAAAACTACAGACCAATACCCTTTACAAATAATAGATGCAAAATCCTCAACAAAATAGTAGCAAATCAAAGCCAGCAGCATATAAAAAGGATGATACAGCGTGACCAAGTGGGATTTATCCCCAAAATGCAAGATTGGTTCAACATATGAAAATCAATCGATGTAACATACCACGTTAGTAGAATAAAGGGGAAAACCCCACACGATCATCTCAATAAAAAAAGTAAAAGCATTTGACAAAACCAAACATTCCTTCATGATGAAAACACTCGACGAACCAAAGATAAAAGAAAACCTCCTCAACCTGATAAAAGGTATCTATGAAAAACCCATAGCTAACATTATACTTAATAATGAAGGGCTGAAAGTTTCCCCATAAGATCATAAGACATAAATGTCAACTCTCACCATTCCTATTCAACATTGCTTGGAGGTTTTAGCCAGGACAATTAGGTCAGGAAAAGAAATAAGTGGTATCTAGACTGGAAAGGAAGAAGTAAGACTATCTCTATTCATTAATGATATGATCTTATATATAGAAAATCCTAAGGAATCCACTAAAAGACTTTTAGAAAAAATAAATGAGTTCAAAACAACTCAGTATCAAAAAATAAACACCCTGATTTAAAAAATGGGCAGAAGATCTGAATAGACATTTTTCCAAATATGATATACAGATGGCCAACAGTCACATGAAAAAATGCTCTAAATCACTAATCATCAGAGAAATGCAAATCGAAACCACAATGAGACATCACCTCACATCTGTCAAAATGGTTATCATCAAAAAGTCTATGAATAACAAATGTTGGCGAGGATGCAGAGAAAAGGGAACACTAGTAAATTGTAAACGGGTGCAGCCACTGTGGAAAACAGTATGGAGGTTCCTCAAAAAACTAAAAATAGAACTACCATATAATCCAGCAATTCCACTGTTGGGTATATATCTGAAGAAAACAAAAACACTGATTCAAAAAGATACATGTACCCCAATGTTCATAGCAGCATTATTTACAGTAGTCAAGATATAGAAGCAACCTAAGTGTCCATCAACTGGTGAATGGATAAAGAAGATGTGGTATACACACACACACACACACACACACACACACACACACACACACAAAGTGGAATATTACTCAGCCATAAAAAAATGAAATTCTGCAATTTGCAACAATATGGATGGACCTAGAGGATATTATACTCAGTGAAATGAGTCAGACAGAGAAAGACAAATACTCTATGTTAACACTTATATGTGGAATCTAAAAAATAAACAAATGTATATAATAAAATCGAAACAGATTCACAGATACAGAGAACAAACTAGTGGTAAGCAGTGGGGAGAGGGAAGGAGGGGCAAGATAGAGAAAGGGAATTAAGAGATACAAACTACTATGTATAAAATAAATAAGCAACAAGGATATACTGTACAGTATAGGGAAATATAGCTATTATTTTATAATAATTTTAAGTGGAATATAATCTATAAAAATATCGAAGCACAGTGTTGTACACCTAAAACCAATATAATATTGTAAACCAACTACACTTCAATAAAATAAATAAATGAGTTCAGGAAGGTTGAAGGATACGAGATCAATATAAAAATTGTATTTCTATACATTAGCAATGAGCAATCTAAAAATGAAATTAAGAAATCATTTCCATTTACAATAGTATCAAAAAGAATAAAATACTTAGCATAACTCTAAACAAAAGAGTGCAAAAGTTGTACACTGAAAACAATAAAATATTATTGATAGAAATTAAGACTTAAATAAATGAAAAGACAACCCATGTTCATGGATTGGAAGACTTATTAAGATGGCAGCACTCCCCAAATTGATCTATAGATTCAATGCAATCCCTATCAAAACTCCAACGGCCTATTTTTGCAGAGATGGACAAGCTGATCCCAAAATTCATATGGAAAGTCAAGGGTTCCAGGATAGCCAAAATAATCTTGAAAAAGAAGAACTAAGTTGGAAGACTCATACTTCCAGTTTCAAAACTTACTACAAAACTATAGTAAGCAAGACAGTGTGGTAGTGGCATAAGGATAGACATATAGATCAGTGTGACAAAATTGAAAGTCCAAGACTGTTTAAAGAAAAAAAGAACAGTCTCTTCAACAAATGGTGCCAGGACTACTGGATATCCACATACAAAAGAATGAGTTTTGACCCCAACCTTATGCCATATACAAAACTTAACTCAAAATGGTTCAAAGACTTAAATATAAGTACTAAAAACTATAAAACTTTTAGAAGGAAACATAGGAATTAATCTTCATGTGTTTGGACTAGGCAACATTTTCACAGATATGACACCAAAAGTATGAGCAGCCAAGGGGGAAAAATAGATAAATTGGACTTTATAAAAAGTTAAAACTTTTGTGTGTCAAAGGAAGCTATCAAGAAAGTGAAAAGACAACCCACAGAATAGGAGAAAATATTTGTAAATCACAGATCTGATGAGGCACTTGTATCTAGAATATATAAGGAACTCGTATAACTCAATAAAAAAAGACCACCCATTTTAAAATGGTAAAGGATTTAAACAGACATTTCTCCACAAAGGTACACAAATGACCAAAAAACACACAAGATGCTCAGCATCATTAGGGAAATTCAAATCGAAACAGTTAGATACCACATCATGCCCACTAGAATAGCTATAACATTTCTTAAAAAGTAAAATAACAAATGTTGGCAAGTATTTGGAGAAATTGGAACCCTCATACACTGCTGGTGGTAATGTAAGATGTTTTAGTCACTGTGGGAAACAGTTTGACTGTTCCTTGAAATGCAAACATAGGGTTATTATACGACCCAGCAATTCCACTCCTAGATATGTACCCAAGAGAAATGAAAACATATGTCCACACAAAAATCTGTAGGGGAATGTTCATAACAGCATTATTTATAAAAGTCCCAAACTGGAAGCAACCCAAATGTCCATCAACTGATAAATATTATTTAGCCATAAGAGGAATAAAGTACTCATACATGCTACAACAGGGATGAATCTTGTGAACATTATGGCTAAGCGAAAGAAGTCAGGCACAAAAGGTCACATATTGTATGATTCCATTTATATGAAATGTCCAGAATAGGCAAATCTAGAGAGACAGAAATCAGATTACCAGTTGCCAGGGGTTGGGAGGAGGGAGAATGAGAAGTGACTGCCAATAGGGGTGAGGTTTCTTTTTGGGGTGATGAATATGTTCTGGAATAAAGTAGTGGTGATGTCTGTACAATCTAATGACTGTACCTAAAACCACTGAATTGTTCAATTTAAAATGCTGAGTAGTTTTTGGTATTTGAATTATTTCAATAAAAAATGCACTTAGTTAGCCTTGGCTGGATCCTGGTTGCCAAAATAAAACATTATAAAAGATATTTTTAGACACCCAGGGAAATTTAAATGTGAGCTGGATATTAAATGATATAAAGTTTAGGAAATTATTGTTAATTTTCGTAGGGGTGATAAGATATTGTGTGAATATAATTGGCATGTATATAGGATAATGTCCTATTTTAAGAGATCCTTGCTGAAGTATTTAAGGGTCAAGAGCCATGATACTTAAAACTTACAGTGAAGTGGTTCACCAAAAAAGAGAGATAATAGATAGCTAGATGACAGATAAAACAAACATGACAAATGTTAACAATTAATTAATTTAGGTGTGATTATATGGACAGTCATTATACTATCACATTTTTTATGTTTGAAATTTTTCACAATAAAAGCTTGGAAAAACATTTGCAAAGGATCGGGGAAACACATACGTTCATACACTTTAGTGGAATGTAAATTTTGAAAAGGCACTTAAGAGTGTGATTTTGCAGTACTTATTACAATGAAAAAGGGGGGAATTCATGATGACCCGGTGATTCCCATTCGCAATATCTACCCTAGAGAAATCCCTGCTCAATTACACAAGGAGGCATAAGCTAAGACTTTCACTGAAGCACTGTTTGCAATAGAAAAACACTGTAAACAACTTAAATGTCCATTGATAAGGGAGTAATTACATAAATTGAGATATATTCATAATATGCCACACTATGCAGTCATTTATTGTAAATGAACTAGGTACATGACAAGATCTTCAAGACAACGTAGGGTAAAAAAGGAAGTTGCAGAATGATATGTACTACCCAGCATTTGTACAAAAAGTCCGTGCATAAAATAATCCTCTATATTTGCATAGGTCCCTATATATGCATGTAAACATAGAGATAAAGGTCTTAGAATACACACACCAAATGGATGACACTGTCAATTTAGGGAGGGAGCGGGGAGTGAGATTGAGTGTGACAATAGCACATATGAGACCAAAACCCAACCCAATGTAAGGAAAGGAGAGAAATGGGCAGAAAGGAGTTCAAGGGACATGAAGGACAATGAATCATGGTTTAAGTCTCTAAAGATTGACAACAAACCTACAGATGAAGAATTTATTTAAACAAGTATTTTCTCTCATGTGGTATAGCAAGAAGTGGGATAGCAGGAGGCACAGAAGATTTTATCTACTTGACTTTTTTGTTCAAGGTCTCCTCTAGTTCCTCCCAATTTGGCTGACACATCTCCCTTCATCTGGGGACAGGTCTTAGCTCACCAGCAGCTGGCGTGCGGGCCGGCCCTGCTTACTAGAGAAAGGGGATTTTGCTCCCCAACCATTCTGTTCCAGGAGCATAGATTCTCATTCGGGAGGCCCAGTCTCCTGCAGCAGCCCTGCCTGAGGAGGTGGTACTGCCTTAGATGTTTCCCGAGTTTTCCTCTGACCTAAATGGGACTGTGAATACATCAAAAGTATTTTGACAAACAATACAGCAGTGACTTGACTGAAAAAGAAAGAGAACAAGGGAAACAGAGAATGGAAGCAAAGGGGAGAAAGGAGAAGAAAGCGGGGGGTGGGGGAGAGCAGAGAAAGGGAAAGGTGGGGAAGGAAGAGATGAATGTGAAGAGTGGGGTCATACGCCAGGTCTGCTCATGATCGTCTCATGAAGTGGAGGACACTTCTGTGGGCTCCGGTCATCTTAGCAGCTTCTGCAAGATTCCTTGGTCTGCTCAGAACATTCAAGTTTTGCAGGCTGATGTTCGTTCCCTAGCCTGGTGAGGGTTCGATTCAGGATGTGAGGCGTGGCTGTGCAGGTGGTCGTCTGGTCAGCATTGACGTGGATCCTGGTCTGGGCGGGGATGACCTAGCGCTGTGCGGAGAGTAGGCACGGCCCTGTTCTAGTCAGTGTCCTGAGTGGTTTCACGGGCCTGTTTGGGGTAGAGAGTCATTGTTGGGGGAGAGGGGTTTGAGAATTGACTCTGTTTAGCAGGTCCCTCGAATTGTTGGAGACGGTGTTACGGATCTTAGTTTCATCAAATTCAGCCTAATGCTCTGTGAAGAGGTGGTAGGGGAGCCGTGGTAGGGGCTGACACCTATGTCCCAGGTAGACTCTGGTCTAATCATAGGTTGCCTCAGGTTTTGAGGACTGGTACCGGCTATGTGGACCTGGTCTTCTCCGTCATTTCCTCATGCTGGAGCTGTGCACTGGCCAGATCACGGGTTGTCCAGAGAACAGGGGCAGTAGTGAGCGGCAGGTCAAGCCAATAAATGAAGAGGAGGTGTGGTTATAACCTGCCACATGGTGTGGGGAGATTGACAAGTGTCTGGAGGGCTGCTTCATGAAGAGCTTGGTTGGGGTGAGGTCTGCTCAAGGGTGGTCTCAAGGAAAAGGGTACATATAAGCATGGGGAGTGATGGTGTGGGCCAGTAGCTGGTGTGCACTGCAAACCTACGTTAGAGTCCTCGCTGGTTTGGAAGAGATTTGCCTAATGGCATGTGTACCTAGGTAGTGAGACTTAGAGAGCTAAATAATGATGGGTGCAGTGGTTGTAGGAGAGGATAATATTCAAAATATTTCACAACAGATTCTGCATGGGCACTGGCCAATCAGTACACACACTGGAACAGGATGCATAAGCAAGCACTATGCCTCAGTTGCGAGATTCTGAGGAGGTCCAGGACTCCTTAGGGAGGGTCTAGGGAAACCGGGATGATGGTGGGACGCACAAGGGGAAGGGGGAATGGTTTAGGGAAGTAGGTATTTATCAATAAGTAGGGAAGAATTTCAATATTTGAAAACCTATTATGGCCATACTCATGTATTCTGGATGAATATTGGTCCTAGTTTTAGGGTTACTTGTTCTAAGCAAGAGTTGTCTGATGGTGTGAGGCATTTTGAGTAGTGGCAGGCGGCTGCCTCATAGTTTGTGGGGAAACAGAGAGGGCAGGCCAAATCGGGGCCTTTTTTGGAAGCCCTAATTACTGAAAAGATTTTAGATGACCTTCCTTGTCTTTATCATTCAAATGGAAACCATTCTAAACCATATAAAGGTGTAAAAAAAAATCCAACAAAGTTCTGATTTTTCTTGTCACGACTATTTCATCTTTTAATGTCGAATTACCAACTCCTGAACAAGTTATTTGTCTGGTGCCCCTGCACTGCTGTGCCCTAAGCACATATTAGAAAGTTGTTCCGCTGGGCATATGGGGAGATATGAACGCTGGTCTGGGAGAGGGCTGCCTTACTGGGAGCAAAATGGCAGCCTAAGCCCTGGTGAAGGTGAGGGCTGGTGAGGTCAGCTTCACAGTAGACCCAGCAATGGGAGCCTCTGGTCTGGCTGTCCTGTGTGAAGTGGTGGCTGGGTGCTCAAGATTGACCTCACGATGTTCAGAGTGGTGGCATGGCGAGGGATCGTGTAAGGCTGCCTTCACTGCATTGGAAAGTTCAGTGAGAGCTCCAAGCCGAGCGAGGCTTGCCTCACAGAGTTAAGATGGGTTAAGTAGACCACGGAGGTCATTGTCAAGGCTGCATCACTGTAGGATACAGTCCGGCGGAGAGCAGACTCGTCTCAGCATGTATCACAGCCAAGACGTGACCTCAAAAAGAAAGCTCTTACTCCACGCAGCTAGGGTACGGCTCCTCAAGTAAGTGAGAGCTGCCTGATGGTGTCTGGAGTGTGGGTGACTGCCAGGAGGGCTGCTTTGGGGTATGTGCCGTGGTGGTGTCGACCTCGGTCTGAGAAGGTACTGTGTGGGGTTATCCCGATCAGTGGATGAGGCCCCTTGAAGGAATGTGTCAGGGAAGAAAGAAAGGGCTCTGGGATGGACGGGGCCTGCCCAGCATGGTATAGCACAGTTGTGAGGGTCTTAGGTGGGGCGAGAGTTACCCCACTGTACGTAGCCTGGTCTGAGGGTCTCCTTGTTGATAAGATCCTGCCTAATAGTATGTAGTGTGTCAAAAGTGCCTGAACCTTGAATGGATATTTGAGGGTATTATATCCAGACAATTACAACACACAGCGAACCAGTATTCTGAAAGGGCTGCCAGTTGGTGACTGTGCAATGGCTTATACGCCATCATTTAATATCTGTACAGATAAAGAAATAGAGGCAACCTGACCGTTCTTCTGAACCTGTTCCTGCAATCCTAGCCCTATAATCTGGAAGACATTGGGCCTCCAAGTCTCCATGTGCACTGGAAGACACTGGTAGCTACCGGCCAAAGAGCACTGAGAACCTCAAGCTTTAGAACCTGTTGGGGTGCCGACTCTCTCATCCAATCCTGAGTCAGTGGTGGAAGCTCATTCCTCAACCAGGCACAGCTCTTCCCATCAAGGATTCTGGAAGCCTACACCTCTCTATATTCTAATCTCAGATCTCTCCTGGAAGTAGACATATAGGAAAGCCCTGCCTCCGATACTCTTCACCTCACTTACACATGGGGCACATTCCCTGAATATGTTTTATATCTCAGAAGAACATATGTGAACCTAATTCAGTTGTGCCTATGAGATACATGAGCTGTACGTCTACCACAAGTTTCCACAGTAAAAGCCACCACTGTCTATTCACAGCTTAATAACATTTATAACATGGCCTACTGTTTAATAAAAGTATAAAATAGATCACAATATCCTTATCTTTTGAGCTTTTCTGACACTGGTAAAGGGGTGTGGCCATGTTAAATCCCTTCTTCCGTGAAAGAAGCCAAACGTTTACAAAATCATCCACTTCCATTGCCACTGCCTCAGCTTAAGACTTTATAAAATTAGTACTTACGTAAAAGAGTCAAAGGAAGGAAACACACCTATTGTAGTGCATCGGTTAACAGAAGTTAGAGAGCTTGGCTTCAAATCCCGTCTCTATCAGGCAGTAGCTATGTGACCCAGGAACATTTATTCACCGCTCTAAGTCTCAGCTTCATCATCTAAAAACTAGTGACAGTATTAATTGTACCTGCCCCGTGGGAATCACTGTGAGGATTAAATGAAGTGGTGGAATAATGTGCTTAAGAGGATTAAGGTATCTGGCACATAGTTTACAATACATGTTAGCTGCCATTATTATTAACGCCACAAGATAGAGGGTCTAAAAAAAAAGAAAGTATTGACCATTAATCTGTATTCTCTGTAAGACAAGACAAATAAAACGTTCAAGCTACACGGCTACATAAAACATTTTCTGGAGACCCTCTGGCTCACATTCCAGTGTTTTGTTGTCTTAAATAACTCATTCTCCTGTGTTGATGACCTATAGATTGTTCAAGACCTCTGACTCTTGCCTGCTCCTTCAATTCTTCCCATTCACCAATAAGGGATGTAACTTAATGCTAATTCTCTTCCTCAGCAATTTCTGGAGATGGTGGGAGAATCTGGGAGGAGGGTTGAGAGGGTGTGACTCTGGTTTCTGAACTAGGCAGCACAAGGAGCTGGGCTCAGCCTTGACCAGGGGAGCGGGATAGATGGTACCTCCTGCCCCCAGCACCCTCCTCCCAGGCAAATGGAAGTACTGTTCACAGACACGGGCTTGCTTGTCTTCCAAGCTTCCCAGTGTCTTATTTTACAGTGACCTTGGAGCTGCTGAGAGTAGCTTCACCATCTGTGTGTTTTGGGAAGGCCAACCGTTGCCTTGAACTGAGAGCTCCACCTTAGGGCCAATTTGAGACTTGGTCTCTAATGAGATGTCTTCCTGTCTAGTACTTATCATGGCTCTAGTGACAGGCTGAGAAGTGCTTAATCATTTCACTTACATGTAAATCTTCACCCTCCATGGGCTTCTTTAGTTCTTTTCCTTCTTCCAGGCAGTTAAAATTGCTTACACATGTACACACATGCACACCCATGAACACACACATTGCCCAGAAGGACTACATCCACTGATGTCACACTAAACAGAGATCAGCCCGAAACTGGAACCCCAAGTTATTAGAAGCTCAGACTGCGGCAGCAACCTAGTGACGGGGGAGGAAAATGGGGGGCCTATGACGATTATCAGCTCAAGGGGAAAAAAAAATCTCAAAACGTTCAATATGGAATACTAGGTTTAGAGAAAAACAAAAAAAGGGAGGAAATGGGCCCAAGACCATCTTTTAGAAGCAATCTCTGTGGGGTTTTGGCTTATTGCCTGGAATGTTACAGCAATTAAATTCTTCCAGTAATAGCTAGGGAAAGGTTTCCACTAGACAAACTGAGTTTATCAATACTAGTCTAAGATTCGGGATTGATATTCAAATCTATTTTCATTCATCCTCATATCCAATTCATATTTATTGTGCACCTGCTATGTGCCAGGCACCCTTCCAGGCCCTGAGGAGACGGAGGTGAACAAGCCACACAGAGCCACGGCTCCAGTGGAGCATATGCTTCTTGCTTTCAATGGGGGTGGAATCCTTTTCCAGAAGCCAAATTCAGACTGTCTTGTCTTATTCAGAAGGTGATAGCGCACTCTGACCACCCAAACCCACCCGTCTCTTTCTGCTCAAATCCGAGGCCCAAAGCCCAGGACAAAGTTGTAAGTTTCATTTCCTGCAGCAACTGAGAGCCTTGGGCCACTTGTCATTCCGTCCTCTGAGTCCCTACTTTACAGTGTTCTCCTCTACCCACTCCCCCGACCCCGCCACCAGGTTTGCCTTGTGGGGTTTAGACACTGACATAGGACAAATAAGCCCTTCAAGTGAAACAAAACCGTTATTGTCAAGTCCGCATTAGGGACCCTTATTATAGACTCTCCACACAAGCCCTGACACTGGCCGGTGCCCATCTGCTAAGGGAAGCAGAACAATCAGTCTCTGATAGGCTCTTGGCTCCTAGCAGGGCTTCAGGATGAAGCCCCGCGTGGAGGATGAGGCCTTGCTTACTGGCACAGGGAGAGGGTAGGATTAACAGTCTGAGATTGTTGCCAACAGCTCCTTCTGAGCTGAGGGGCTGGGCCTAGAGGTCTGAGGACCTCATGCCCGCTCTGCTAGTAACTCAGATGAGTGAGCTCCTTCATCGTGCCAAGCCACATGCTGGCAGTGAATACAAATGATAACAGTGCTTCGACTGACAACATTAGCCAGACTTACAGAAAGCTCTGCGTGTCTGGATGAGATCGTTGATGCTGCATTGTCTCTGGTGCTTAAGGGATCAGAGTGCGCACTTGTAGTAGGAAAGCAAAATACTGGTGATGACTTTATAGGCAGGCTTTTTCCCCAACGGACCTCAGTCATTCCAAGGCACTCTCCATTGCTTATCTTGATATCCGCCCCTGTGAGTAGTAAGGAGCCTATGTTATGAGGCTGATGTCAGGAAGGATGACAAGGACTCCTCACCGCCCACGCTTAGGGCCCCCTGCCTGGGAAGGAATCCACAGCATTGTTCAAGGGAGGGGGCGAACTGTAGGGAAGAGGCTGGGGGAATTGGAGATTATTCTAATCTACACTTTCTAGTTGTATTTCCTGGGAGCTACTAGATGTGATAAACAGATCCCTTGGAATGACGATTTCCTATATCCTTCAGCTGCTTTGTACTCCTGAAGGGTCCCACAGCCATTACTTTAAACTCTCATCTCTATGCTGATGAGATCCTCAACCTCTCTCTCCTCCTCCCTGCAGGATTCTAGGCCCACATTGAAAGGCTCTGCCAGAAACCTCAGGGGATGAGTAAAACTCAGCATGTTCTAAACCAGACCTGTCATCCTTCCTTCCCACCCACCAGCAATTCTTCCCCCAAACTTTCTGCTTTATTTTCATGGCAAGAAACTATAGAATTATCATTTATCTCTTTCTTCCACTCCCATAACTTCCAGATAGCAAGTTCTACTGATCTATTCCTCCACTTCTATTTTTGATGAATGGATAATTATTTATTGTGTAATTGACCTGGGGTCCCAGTTTTGATAATCTGTAATAGAAACAGTGACCTAAGAAGCCTTCCAGTGTTTACAGTATTAAATACACTGAAATGAAATCTGGGTGGGTTTGGTCTAATACTGATTTGTTTTTCCATTTTGCTTCCTACTGCCACCAATTTAATTAAAGGCTTTACTGCCTATTGTCTGTATTACTGCAGTAACCACTCTGCTGCCAATTAATTCATTCAACATGAATTCAGTATATATTTATTATATGTCTACTACATGCCAGGTACTGTTCCAGGCATGGAGGATACCAGGGAAAGTAGGACAGAAAAGGTTCCTGCTCTCATGGAGCTTACATTCTAGTTCTGTGCATGGGAGGTGGGGAGTAAATAGTTCAAGAACAAGATAAGTTGACAGAGATAAATACTATGAAGAAAAGAAAACAGGTTGATGTATTAGAAGGTGATAGCAAGGAAGGAAGCCTACTTTAGGTGGTCAAGAAAGGCCTTTCTGAGAAGGTGACATTTATGCTGAGTCCCCAACGACAAGAAGGTGTCTATCACATGTAAATAATTAGAACAGCATTCCAAGAAGAAAGAAGAATTGGTGCAGAGGCCCTAATGGACTTGTTCACAAAACAGAAAAGACAGTGAGACTGAAAGACAGTGAGCAAGAGGGAATAGGGCACAAGCTGGGGTTGAAGAATCATGCAGGTGCCAAATCCTGTAGGACTCTTGTACACCACAGGAAAAAGTTTGGATTTTGTTCTAAGTGCAATGAGAAACCACTAGACGGTCTCAAGCAGATGAGTGATGGTCTGACTTATCTTTTTAAAAGCTCACTGTAGAGGCTCTGTGGAGAATTAATGATAGGCCCTATAATAATAATAATTATATAATAATAATAATATAGAGGAGAAAAGGTAGAATTGGGAAGACCAGGTAGGAGATATTACAGTGGTCTAGGCAAGAGATGATGACGGCTCGGACCAAGATGAGAGCGATGGAGGTAGAACAGATGGATTTTTAATATTTTTTGGAGGTAGAGTCAATAGAATTTATTTTTTTTAATAAATTTATTTTTGGCTGCATTGGCTCTTCGTTGCTGCGCACGGGCTTTCTCTAGTTGCGGCGAGCGGGGGCTACTCTTCGTTGCGGTGTGCAGGCTTCTCATTGCGGTGGCTTCTCTTGTTGCGGAGCACGCGCTCTAGGTACGCAGGCTTCAGTAGTTGTGGCACTCAGGCTCCGTAGTTGTGGCTCGCCGGCTCTAGAGCACAGGCTCAGTAGATGTGGTGCACAGGCTTAGTTGCTCCACGGCATGTGGGATCTTCCCAGACCAGGGCTCGAACCCATGTCCCCTGCTTTGGCAGGCGGATTCTCAACCACTGCGCCACCAAGGAAGCCCCAATAGAATTTACTGATGAACAGATGAATAGAATGTGTTGGGTGAGAGAAAGTAGGGTCAAGAATGAGGCTAGGGATTCCCTGGTGGCGCAGTGGTTGAGAGTCCGCCTGTTGATGCAGGGTACACGGGTTCATGCCCCGGTCTGGGAAGATCCCACATGCCGCAGAGCGGCTAGGCCCGTGAGCCATGGCCGCTGAGCCTGCGCGTCCGGAGCCTGTGCTCCACAACGGGAGAGGCCACAACAGTGAGAGGCCCGCGCACCGCAAAAAAAAAAAAAAAAAAAAAAAGAATGAGGCTAAAGGGAATTCCCTGGTGGTCCAGTGGTTAGGACTCTGGGCTTTCACTGCTGAGGGCGTGGGTTCAATCCCTGGTCGGGGAACTAAGATCCCACAAGCTGTGTGGTGTGGCCAAAAAAAAAAAAAAAAAGAATGAGGCTTAAGCTTTAGTCTTGGACAAACGGTACCATTTACTTAGGGAAGCCTGAAGTAGGAACAATTTGGTGGTGGGGTTGAGGGGTACATGGATCCAGGGCGTTTTGGGAGCCATGATAAGTCTGAGATGCTATTAGACCTCTAAGTAGAGATTTAAGTAAATAGTAGGATATATGAATCTAAAGCTCAATGGAGAGCTGAGAACTGAAGATATAAATGTGAGCATCATCAGCATGTAGACTTTTAAAACTATGAAACTGGATAAAATCATTGTAAGAGAGAGCACTGGCATTGTAAGAGAGGAATAGAAGACTTAGAGCTAAGCTGTGGGGTGTTCCAACATTTTGAGGTTAGGTAGAGAAGAAATAGTCAGCAAAGGAGGCTGAGAAGAAATGGCTAGAGAGATATGAGGAAAACTGGAAAGTATGGAGTTGGAGAAATCAAGAGAAGAGACTGTGGCAGAAAGAGGATGGAAAGATGACCACTGGATGTGACTCCGAGGAGGTCAATGGTGACCCTAACAAGAGTATTGACCGTAACATCCTGGGGGTAGAAGCCTGTCTAGAGAAAGCTGAGAAGAGAATGATAAGTGAGGAAGTGGAAACAAGGATATAGATAGCTTTTTCTTTTACTTTCTTGGAAGTTTTGCTATTAGGGCGGTAGAGCAATGGGTACGAAGCTGGAAGGGAGTGTGAAGTTAGAGAAGGTTTTCATTCTTTTTTTATTTTTAAAGCAGTAGGCTAACACTGCATATCTGTGGAGAGAGAAAGATTGAGGATGCAGAAGAGAAAGATACCATTCCAAGAGAGAAGTCCTTGAGGTGGCCAGAGGAGATGGTACTTCCTGGACCCTGCTGTCAGAGTGTCTTCCAAAAGGGCAGTTTCGATGATGCAATTCCTCCTTTGCAATTCCTTTGCAATTGCTCCAAAATTGCCCATGGCTCCCTACTGCCTACTAAATAAACCTAACTTTTTAGCCTGGCAGTTAAGCCCAGCCACCACCAAAACTTCCAGCCTTGTTATCCTTCAGCAAGTCCCCATGTGTATCCCATGTGAAAGCCAACATAAGCTACTCACTGGTACCTTCATACTCTGTGTGTGTTCTCATCTCCACGGCTTTGCTGGTGCCCTTTGCCCTCAGTTCTGCCTGTTGAAAGCCTCATGCTTCAGTGCCTTCCCTGATGCTCCAACAAGAAACAACCCCTCCTTCTCCTGGTGCCTATAGCACTCTGCAATTCTTAAGGCCTGTAGAAAAGACTACAACCATTAGCATTTATATAGTTTCAGCTTATAAGGTTATGTGTATGTTCTTAATTAAGACTAATAGTTAACACCGTCTTGTCCTATAGCATGTTGAGTTTGAGTATGTGTCTCTCCTTAACGATCAAATATCTCTCTGAGATCAGGGACCACCTCATGCCACAGATGACAAAAAGTAGGCAGTTACTAACTGTAGAGTGTGAAATGACATCACATCTACCTCTATACACAGGTGTATCTCACTTAATGCAGTCAACCTGTTTCTGAAAGTTAAGCATCTTGAATTTCTGTAAGTGAATCCCTTATGGCATTCATCTCAGAGGCTGTCAGTTTAAAGAGGCCTGTCTCTTATCGTGGTGTTCAGATTGAAACGTATAGAAATATCACATCACTATGTTGTGTAACAGGCACTGACATACTGTTGTAGGTCAAATAAACAAACTCATAGAAAAAGAGATGAGATTTGTGGTTAACCAGAGGCAGGGGCTGGGGGAGGGGAAATTGGACGAAGGCAGAATTGTGCTGCCACAATTCTTCTCAAGTATCAATAGAAATATTGTGCTCAAAATGTCAGAAAATATAACTGTTGAAAATAAAAATAAAACGTAATCCCGGAAACCTGGCAGTATCTGCCAATAACACACTGGAAAGCGTGAGCAGTGTGGTTCTGCTTTTAACTCGTGTCAAGCCACCTTAGCACTTCCAAATTGACGTTCAAGGTAATTTCCTATACATTTTGGGCACTTTGCCCATTGCTTCCCCTTGTTGGCCTCTTTCCAGACACCTGTGCCTGATTATACCTGCATCTGATGAGGATCCTTGGGAAGAAGAGCTAACAGCATCTAAGATCTAAAATGGAAGTCAATTTCATTGTGGAGGGGAGGAAAGGAGAAAAGAGCTGAAGAAGTCTGTGGCTGGGGTTTCTGTCCACTAGGCTTCCCTTGCAGAGGCTGTGTCTTTCACTGCAAGCTTTCACGTCATATGTCATAGCTTGAATTTCCATCTTCTAGACATTTCTGAGTCTCCTATGCCAGCCCCCACCCTCCTCCCAAAAGGCTCATGTTCACAATCTCCATGATCCAGCTTAGGTGGGCAATGCCAAAATGGCAGGTTTTCTTGGAGTTTCTGTTCCAGTAACCTGCAAAACACATTCTAAGATCACATTCTTGTAGTCACAGATGACAGCACGGATGGAAAAATGAACACTTATGTGTAAAAGCACTGCAGAACTCTGGTATGTACATTCTCCAAAGCTGCACCTGAGGGACTGCTACTACAGGGTGGGAGATGATGATAGATGGGGGTAGCCAATAAGGTAACCATGTATTTGCTAGTGAGCACCTATCTCCCTATTTCTAAGGCAACATCCAGGGAGTGACCAGGGTACCTGGACAGAAGAGAAAAGAAAGGACCATGAACCTTGATACCACTGCTTTCGAAAAGTTGCCAACTCTCTTTCTAGGGGTTCCTGCACAAAGCAGGGTGGTTAAAGACCAAATGAAGAAAGCAGGTCTTGTCCTTGGGGGATATGCTATTAGCAGCCATTGAGAGAAAGAAGAAGGAAAATCAGGAGCAACCAAAGCCATCCTCTCAGAATTTGTCAAGAGTAGGGGGTAGCAAAAAAAAAAAAAAAAAAAGAAAGAAAAGAAAAGGAAAGAAAAGAAATAGAAAGTATCTATTGTATTATGTTGGGTTATGTGTCCATTCTAAAATGTTCTAACAGGAGAATACATTATAATATAATAAATTAATCTTTAAATGTTAAAAAAAGAGTAGAGGGTAACACATTGGGGAATAATACTCCTCCATTGTTTTGTAATGTGATGGTGACACAGTAGTAGAGTGTAAGAGATACATGGTGGATGCCTGGATTCTCCTTCAAACTCAGTCACTATTTTACTGAGTGGCTCCAGGCAAGCAAGTAGAAAGTTCCTCATCCAAAAAACAGACATAATTTAGCCTCCCAGACTACCTATCTACTTCAAAGCATCATGACGGAATTGCATGCAGCATACTTTGGTTTCTTATAATGGTTAAAGCCACCAAAAATCTCTGGATAAATATGTTTTTTAAAATTGGCATAAAATCAATAAAAAACCACATTATTTATGAACTATCAGAAAGAGAAATTAAGAAAACAATCCCATTTAAAATTTCATCAAAAAAGAATAAAATACCTAAGAATGAATTTAACCAAGGAGATGAAAGACATGTACACTGAAAATGATAAATCATTGAGGAAAGAAATTGAAGAAGAAACAAATAAATGGAAATAGATTCTACACTCATGGGTTGGAAGAATTAATATTGTTAAAACGTCTATACTACCCAAAGCGATCTACAGATTCAATGCAATTGCTATCACAATTCCAATGGCATTTTCCACAGAAATAGAACAAATATTCCTAAAATTTGTATGGAACCACAAAAGACTCAGATAGCCCAAGCAATCTTGAGAAAGAACAAAGTTGGAAATATCATGCTCTCTGATTTCAAAATATGTTATAAAGTTATAGTAATGAAAACTGTATGGCATTATTATAAGGACAGACACACAGATCAATGGAACAGAAGAAGGAGCCCAGAAATAAACTCATGCATATATGGTCAATAAATTTCTGACAGAAGAGCCAAATATATACAGTGGGGAAAGGACAGTCTCTTCAATAAATAGTGTTGAGAAAATTGGACAGCCACATGCAAAAGAATGAAACTGGACCACTATCTTACATAATACACAAAATTTAGCTCAAAATGGATTAAAGACTTGAATATAACATCTGAAACCATAAAACTCCTAGAAGAATACACAGGCAGTAAGCTCCTTGACATAGGTCTTATATCACCTTTGATGATGTTTTTTAATCTGACACAAAAAGCAATAATAAACAAATGGGACTACCCCAAACAAAAAATTTCTGCACAGCAAAGAAAACCATCAGCAAAATGAATAGGCAACCTACCAAATGGGAGAAAATATTTGCAAATCATATATCTGATAAGGGGTTAATAATCAAAATATATAAAGAACTCATACAACTCAACAGCAAACAAAACAAAACAAAACAAACCCAAAACAATCCAATTAAAAGTGGGCAGAAGATCTGAATATACATTTTTCCAAAGAAGACATACAGATGGCCAACAGGTATATTAAAAGATGCTCAACATCAGTAATCATTGGGGAAATACAAATCAAAACCATGATGAGATATCACCTCTCACCTGTTAGGATGGCTATTATGAAAAAGGCAATAAATAACAAGTGTTGACCAGGATATGAAGTAAAAGGAAGTGCACTGTTGGTGGGAATGTAAATTGGTTCAGCCACTATGGAAAACAGTATGTGGGTTCCTCAAAAAATTAAAAATAGAACTACCATATGATCCAGCAATTTCACCTCTGCATATTTATCTGAAGAAAAAGAAAACAGTAAATCAAAAAAGATATATGCACCCCCATGTTCACTGCAGCATTATTTACAATAGCCAAAATACAGAAGGAGATATGGAAGATACACACACACACACACACACACACACACACACACACACACAGAGGAATATTATTTAGTCATAAAAAGGAACAAAATTTTGCCACTTGCAGCAACATGGATAGACTTGAGGGTATTATGCTGAATGGAATAAGTCAGACAGAGAAAGACAAATACTGGCTGATTTCACTTCTATGTGGAATCTAAAACAAAAAACAAAAAAAAAGACAACCCAAGCTTATAGATACAGAGAACAGATTGGTGGTTGCCAGGGGCAGGGGCTGGGGGTGGGTAAAATGGTGAAGGCGGTCCAAAAGTACAAACTTCCAGTTATAAAATAAATAAGTCATGGAGATGTAATGTACAGCATGGTGCCTATAGTTAATAATACTGTGCTGCATATTTGCTCTCTTAGCAAAGTTGCAAAGAGTAAAAGTTCTCAGAAGAAAAAGAATCTGTGACTATGTATGATGACGACTTACTGTGGTTATTGTTTTTCAATATATACAAACATCGAATCATGTTGAACACCTGAAATTAACATAATGTTACATGTCAATTACACCCCAATGAAAATAATAAATAAAACTAATGATATTGGTTAAAAGAAAGAAATTATGGTTAATGGGATGAGAGGAAAGGAATGTATAGTAGTGGTCAATAAAATATTATACATGTAGAAAAAAAAGAACTAACAGGTAGTGAGTATTATGGGACAAGACTGACGTGATAATGGGAACCTAGAAAGTTGAGTAAGCATGGAGGTAGCTCCTTTTGCCCTAAGGGCATTTTCCAATGCTAGCGAATTTGAACTTCCATGTTGAAAGGCTTGTGGGTCAAGGGGGACAAAAATCAAAGCCCGGAGCCATAGAAGGTGAGAAATACGGTAGGAAACTCTCACCACAGAGAGAGCCAGGGTTCCAAATAATAATACTTACAGGATAAGGATGAATCACACATGAACCTTGCAGGCTTGCAGCCAGTGTTTATATTGTCCATAAAAAACTCAAGTCTTGAAATAAAATTGCCCCAGGCTAGCAATGCCCCAAGATCCTGGTCAAAGCAAACACAAACTCTCTCTCTGAAGAAGGATAACTTTATCCTGGGTCTCAAATTATGGCTACACATAAGTTTTCAAGTAAAATGACTAGCTCACAAAGATAACCAGACACACGAGGAAATAAAGTACCATGTCCAGGAGCCTGTAGAAAAAACAAACAACAGAAATCGACCCACAAAGACTTCAGATTTGGGACTTGTTAGAGATAGACTATAAAATGATACTATGTTTAAAGAAATGGAGTTAATCTGTTCTAAGGTCCTGATATTATCCATGAGCAGGATAAAAAAAAAAGTATGATTCGAAAACTATGACAAGTTAAATGGGCATGCTCTAATTTTTAGGTAACAACTAAAAGAATATAAACAGTATTTATCTTCCAAACTAGTAGAGCGGAAAGAGAAAAAAGATAAAACAATAAAATCATTGCCAAAGAAGGCAAGAAAGGAGAGGAAAAGAAACAGAAAGACAAGTAGAAAGCACAAAACAAGTTGGTGGATATTCATATTGGAAAATGTACACAGAAGTGCTAGGGAAAAGCTCACAGTGTATTATGAACGCAAGAGATTCTTGTGATTTGGAAACTTTAATTGTGGTAAGCACAGAACTGTCCTCTACTTTCAGCTCTCAATTCTTGAATGGTCCTCGGACTCTACTGCCTGGTGGTCCCACAAGTAGGGTGTGGGGTGGTGGAGTGGCTGTTCACCTGAGCCTCAAAAGAAACCATGACCGATTCCAAAGAAATCAGAACATAGGGACAAAAAGGACATAAAATAGATGCAGCCTTTCTTTTATGGTCCAATTTGCTGAGAGCTGGGGAGTGAGAGCTGAGAGCATGGACCTAGGCACAGTCAGGGGCCCAGACAGGGCCAGGGCCAGGGCAAAGGCAGGACAAAATAAAAACTACTACAACTATGACAAACTGGTCGTTTGGACACTTGACCGTTCATTCAGTGATTTGACGTTCAGTGAATTCACTTTTGGAGAACTGGCTTTTAGTCCACTAGAACCATTTGACATGTATTTGCTACATGTGGATTTCCTGTGCCTCTTGTCCCAGGGCCTTGGGAAGCAGCACAAGGGAATGGGGATGGCTAGCAGTGATGGCCCCAGACTCAGAAGAGCCCTGCGTGTGGTTTAAAGCTCTGCTCTCACTGTCTTGAAGTTCTTAGTTTTTAAACCAGAGGCCTGACCTTTCTATTTTTCCTTGGGCCCTGCAAATTATGTAGCTGGTCCTGACAGCCAGAGTGGTAAGTGGGCAGCAGCAGATGAGAATAAGGTCAAGGCCACTCATTGAGTTTTGCCAACCTCATGGCTCATGAGTGCCCCAAGCCTACGACTAAATGAATGCTTCATTGGGCGCCATATACAGCCCGAGATGTGTTGAATGGAAGTGGTGACTGAGGTACCAGAGCACCCATCCAGAACTATTTGAGGGTTATTTTATATAGATACTATACACCAGGCACTGGGCTAAGCCCTTTGCATACGTGGTCTAACTAATTCCTTATTATGAGCAGGGTACTGTACTAGGTGCTGTGGGAAACACATAAGTTCTTTTCTAAATCCCCTTTCAGGGAGGAGCTAACTGTGTAGCTGGACAGAGACATATAAGCAATAGTAAAACAACTGAAAAGGCAGGATATGTTTAAGGGCCAAATGCATGACGTGTCTGAGCAATAATGCAGTACAAGTTCAGAGGAGGGGAGTCCATTGAGTTGCAGTGTCAAGGAAAGTTTCTTGAAGAAACTGAGGTTTGAGATGGGTCTTGAAGGAAAGGTCAGTCCTGGATACATGGATAAGGATTTCAGGAACTCCAAGCAAGGAGAACGGTATGGGAGAGAGAGGGGAAGTAGAAATCCCCCCAGTATGACAGGGAGTGGAGGCAGGATGAGGTTGAACAATCTTGTTGAAGTAGAAGGTACGTAGGGTAGGGTGAGGGAAGCAGCCAGAACTTTTGGAAAGAGGAAGGTGTGGAAGGCCTCGAATGCCATGGTTTAGACTTGATCTAGAACTTGTAGGGAACGGCAGCAAAGGTTTGGGGCAGCAGAGGAGTGGCATGTAAAGGGATGTTGGGGGAAGCTGAACCTAGAGGCAAAGACAGGGGGTACTGGGTACAGTGAGTGGTTCTGGAGCTTCCGGAGGAGAGTTCAAACATTCTCTAAAGGCATCTGGCCAAACTGCATCCCAAACATTCCCCCAGGACCGTCCCTGAGGGCTACCACCCAAGAGGGCAAAGTGAGAGCAATTCAGCCCTCTCTTCTCCTCATCTCTGCCCAGAAAGGGCCTGTCTGGACCCCAGCTCTTGCCTCAGTGCCTACGCAAACACTAATAAGTGCCAAGGCATTGCCATGGAAACCACCGCTTTGGCTTTCTCATGGAATGCTCTGCAGCCACGAGGCTTCCTGCTCTGGGAAGCTTTTCACAAATATTTGAAGAAAGTGGCAAATGCGTCAGCCAGGAGTGTACACGTACAACTGGCTAGTGGGGTGGGGGGTGGAAGGAAGGGGCTACCTCATGGTACAGGGTCCATGAGGAACCGACTCAGCCGTGGGGTCACTAGAAAACAATGACCTTTGAAAGCCACAGTGCTTTTAGTTAACAGTGTGGGCTCCTAACAATGTTTTACCTCTTTCCACTAGCACTGGGTCATACCCGAGGGCCTGAGAGTCTCAGTCGCACACCCCCCTCCAGGAGTCCATTAGTGACACTCCGGACTTCCCTATGGTACAGCTCAGCATGATGTAGTAAAGGCTGGTAGAATTACATGGAACACAACAGGGCCGAGAATTGCAGAGGGTAAACATCCATAATGATAATAATCAGGAATAAATCTTAGTTAATTCTGTGCAGGGCACCACACTGAGCACTTGATGGGGGTTTCCTCATTTAATTGTCACAGTATCCTGCGAGCTTGGTCCTATGAGCCTGAAGTGGCTACATGACTTACCCAGAGACTCACAGGTCATAGAGCGGGGGGTGTGAGCCATGATTTGTCATACATTGGCAACCATTCCGCCTTCCTTTTTTCTCTTTCTAATGACGGTTTTATTGTGAAATACAGTATGCATTAAAAAGTGTGTGAAAATGTATATGTATTTTCTTAAATAGTTATGTTTATCTGCTTTCAGTAACTGTTCCATAATGGTGATGATGATGATAATTACCATTTACTAGGCACTTCGTTTTTGCCAAGGAGAGCGCTAAGTGTTGCACCTACATTCTATTTATGTAATTCTCACAACAACCCAATGAACCAGGGACTTTTATTATCACCTCTACTTTAGAGAAGAGGAAATTGAGACTTGGAGAGGTTAAGTAACTCATCCAATGGAATTTAGCAAAGCAGGGACAAGAACCCAGTTCTCTCTGATTCCAAGGCCTTACTGCCATTTGCAGTCGCTAAGCGGCATTCTCTCTGGACCTAGGTTGAGTCTTTTAGTGCAGGCAAACCTCCCCCCTCCACTATGACGGCATCTTGGAGACAGCGTTTTGCTATATCTACATTTCCTGGGATGGTTAAGAACTCCGAGGGGCCCAGCCCTTCTCTAACAGGCAGAATGTCTCCCTTGGATTCTCAAGGTTGATAGGTGTGCCTCAGCCATGACCCTAGGAAGTGTGTGCCTCACAGGACCCCTTCCTAGCCACAGGGTACCCCACAGGCACAGCTACTTTAGGGAAATTCATTCACCTATGTGCTCATACCCAGCTTGCCTTCCTGGTTTGAATTTCAGCCCAGTTTAGGGCTGATGATACCGACACTCCATCTCCAATCATTCAGGAAGCTGCCTCTGTGTGGGCTACAGTCTAGCCTGATTCTCCAAGTGAGAAATCATCTCTGCCCCAGTTCTCCCACTGCCGTTTGTCTGCATGGTCTATTAAAGCATCAGTCCGGTCTGCTGAGCTTAGAGCAACTCTATCACTGAACAACCTCACCTGGAGGCATACTTCCGGTCTTTAGTGAGTGGCGGGGGGTGGTTGAGGGTAGATGAATGGCTGCTACCTTCTGCTTAAATAAGAGGCTAAAGTCAAACGGCAGATGCAGGTACGTCTAGGTCAGATATACAACTGACGAGCTGATGGCATCAGTTTTATGACATGATAATTCCTCTCATTTAAGAGCAACAGGAGTCTTACAAATGGGAAGATTGTAAATCAGCAAGCAACACCCAGCACATGAATGAAAGTTGCGCCCAAAGCCTCTTGTCAATCAAAGTTGTCCAGGATCTGACAAGGAGGCAGCAAGGAAAACTGGATTTCTGAGTAATAGCTGTTTTGTGAGCATGAGAAGGGTGACTAGTTGAACTTGCCCTTTATGCCACTGAATTTCATGGATCGATCTTCAAATGTCATCCAAGGAAACACAAGCTTAAGTGACAGTGAGAGTGGCATAGAAGAAAGAAAACTCTACTAAGTTCTGAGTTAACCTGGGTTTATCCTAGGTATTACTTGCTACTGACTAGCTGGGTGACCTTGAAGGGCAAGTCACAGAACTTCTGATCAGGAAGTGATGGTAAAGTTTATCTTGTCTAATCCTCTCCTGATGCTTGAATATTTTTCATACTACCAGCCTCTACTGGCATCCTGGGAGTGACAGGGAACTCGCTACCCATAAAAGCACTTCCTCCAATTCTTTTATTTTTTTATAAATTTATTTATTGATTTATTTCTATTTTTGGCTACACTGGGTCTTCATTGCTGCATGTGGCCTTCTCTCTAGTTGTGGCAAGTGGGGCTTACTCTTCGTTGTGGTGCGCGGGCTTCTCGCTGTGGCGGTTTCTCTTGTTGCAGAGCAAGGGCTCTAGGCATGCGGGCCTCAGTAGCTGTGCCTCGATGGCTCTAGAGTGCAGGCTCAGTAGTTGTAGCTCACGGGCTTAGTTGCTCTGTGGCATTTGGGATCTTCCCGGACCAGGGCTCGAACCCATGTCCCCTGCATTGGCAGGCGAGTTCTCAACCACCGCGCCACCAGGGAAGCCCACTTCCTCCAATTCTTAGTGAGCTCTCAATTTTATCTATTTTGTTATTTAACAAGCACTTACACTGTCCTTCACGTTTGTCAGATACTGAACTAAGCAAATCACAAATTTTAAACTATTTAATCTTGAAAACATCTTTATGGTATAGGTACTATTATCCTGATGTTACAGGTGAGAAAGCTGAGTATCAGAGAGGCTAAAATACTCAAAGTCACACAGCTCGTAAGTGTCAGAGTCAGGATTCTAACCCAGGCAATGTAGCTTCTCACTGTGTACGTTTACCCACTGCACCGTGAAAAGCTCTGTTATTGGGCTGAAACCTGTCTACCTTTGTAACTTTGTGACCCCATTGGTCCTAGTACTTACTCTTCCTGGAGTCCCAAAGACTACATTAGACCTAACCTCAGAAAGGCCTTTTCTATGCGTGAGTGCAAGGCAGATTAGGATGCAGGAGCCATTGCTATAAGAATGATGGGGTTAGTGCTCTGGCTCAGACGGGCAGAGGATGGCAGGGCACTTTACTGTCTGTGTACCAGGCCCACAGATGCAAAGAAAGTCACAGAATGACTTGATGATAAAGTCTGAACTTGAATCTATGTGTTTGAACTTCATGTTAATGTCCTTTATGATATAGTCCCTGAGGCTACCTCCATCCTTGCCCACTGCCCCAAACACGTACATTATTATTGTTGATAATAATTGTAGCTATCATTCAGTGAATGCTTACCTAATCTGTGTCTGATGCTCTGCATACGTTATCTCACTTAACCCTGAGAGATACCTCTATCCTGTGAGATATGTACTACTATCATCTTCATTTTACAGAAATGGAAATCAAACCATCGGGAGGTCAAGTAATTTGCCAACAGTCAAACAGCTAGTAAGTTGCAGAAGTTGGATTTGAAATCAGATCTTTCTGTCACCAGAGTCTGGGCTTTTAATCAGTATGTTGCAGACCTCTCCACAATATTCACAAGAAACTGGGGCACCTTGTGAACCCCTTGTTGAAATGGAGATTATTAGTGTTAAAAACCTATGAACACCTATAGATATCCTGTTCCTGATATAATCAGATTTTTTAAATATTGGAAAAGAAGAGTTTGAGAGAAAAAGAGAAAGAAGGGAGTCTGCCTCGTAACTGAGATAAGATATGAGGCTATAACTGATAAAACATGATTCTTGGGGAGGAGGGAGATTCATGCTTGCTTTAATTTTACAACAAAGTTTTTCTCAGCACCTACTACGTACCGGGCACTGTGTACAAGGAAGACGGTAGACCTATGCTGTCTACTACTTGACAGGCTCAATTTTGTTTCTTGGCAGGGTTATGCCGAGTCTCTATGACTAAGGGGAAGACAATATTCACTCTGCTTCCTCTAAGAACTGAAATACTTGGTTATCCTTGAGTGGTATAAACCACAGTACCAAGGAAAGACCAGTTTTGAAGAAACAAGGGATGTGGGAAGATTTAAAAAGTCATCCACACCAATCCAACCCCCAAATGGAAATGCTCTCAATTTTAAAACAGTGGCAGGGAATCAGCAAGCCTAAAAAAACAATCAGCACAAACATGACAGAAGGTTGGGAGCCTTCGTATATAAAGAGCTTGCAATTTGTCAAGAAAAATACTGAGACTCTAATGATTAACTGGGCAAAAGGTACAACTATTTTCTAAAGGAGGAACTATAAATGGCTAATAAATATGTGAAAAACATTCAACCTCACCTAGTCATAAAATATATAAAAATGAAGCAACAGTCGGAAGCAAATTTTGCCTATCAAATAAACAACAAAAAATAGGTTTTTTTAAAAAAATGAGAGGACTCAAAGTTGGCAAAAAGTGTCCTATGGGCTCTCTTAAGCACGGCTAGTTTAAACTGGGCAAGCTGTCTGTAAAGAAATTTGGTAATAAGTATAAAAAGCCTACAATACATTTAGACCCATGGCATATAATGACTTGCTTGAGGTCTCTGTGAGGGGCAGCTACAGTCCACAGACACTCAGCACACGGCCTTGGTTAGTCAAGCTCAGCCTTGTGTAACTCTTGGTGTCTCAACCGGACTGTGGTCTGTGTCCAGTGCCACCTCCTTCAGCAAGCCCCCTGCACTGAGTACGTGTTCAAGGACTCACCGCCTAGAGATGGATGAATTGATGGAAATGGTGATACACGGGGAGCCCAAGTTCCACATTTCACATCGTACAGATAATAAGCTAGGGCTTTGGCATCGGCTCTTCCACTGACTGGCCATTTGGCTTTGGGGACTTTACTTACCTCTCTGTTTCAGTCTCCTGACCCATTAACTGGGGCTAGCTTTATTCACCTCTCAAGATGACTGCGAAGTGAGGCTCCACCAGTCCCAAGCTGTCTGATCTTGAGAGAGCTACTACACCCCTCTCAGGACTTTAATTTTCTCATCTATTTAGTACTGCCCTCATAGGGTTGAAGTGCAGATGGAATGAGATACTTCATGGAAAGAACCCAGCACTGTGCCCAGACAGTAAGAATAATAAAAAATGAGGGGGCTGCAGCGTCATATCTTCTACTTGCACAGCATTTAAAATCCTATTTTTAAAGCATTTTCTTTCTATTTTCTTTTTCCTCTCTCTCTCTAGGAAAGCCTGAAAACATCTAGCTAATAATGTCTCAGGGCCGTGACCACCACCTCTGCCTGCTGGCATGCCACCCCACTTCTCCCCTACCCCCCTGCTCTCATACCAGGCACAATCAGTCCCCAGCATGGCATCGGCTACCCACAGTAAAGAACAACAGGTGCTTTGGGAAAATTCAGCCACGTGCTTACAAGTCCCTCTGGGCATCACAGTGACTATTTAATGGGGACTAAGCTGAGCCTTAGAGATTTGGGTGAGTCCCTGCAGACTGAAGCAGTTGAAACAAGAGGCAGAATCCTTGACCCTTGTTAACCACAACTACATCCATTAGCACAGCACTGTTTGTGTGCAGGAGGCTTTCCTGACATTTCCATTGAGCTGCCCAACAAGGCTATGAGGGCAGCAGGGCAGATATTACCATTGCCATTGAAAAGATGAGGAAGTGTGGCTCAGAGAAGGACAACCTTGCCTACAGTTATACGGTTAGCTAGCAGAAGAGGTGACATTAGAACCTAGGTTGAAAATATCCTATGATATCCCTTACATGTGGAATCTAAAAATAGGGTACAAATGAACTTACCTACAAAACAGATGTAGAAAACAAACTTGTTACCAGGGGGTAAGGTAGGGGGGAGGGATAAACTGGGAGACTGGGACTGATATATACATATTACTATATGTAAAATAGATAACTAATAAGGACCTACTGTATAGCACAGGGAACTCTACTCAATACTCTGTAATGGCCTATATGGGAAAAGAATCTAGAAAAGACTGGATATACGTATATGTATAACTGATTCACTTTGCTGTACACCTGAAACTAACACAACACTGTAAATCAACTCTACTCCAATAAAATTTTTTTCAAAAAAGAATGTGAAAAAACAAAACAAAACAAAACAAGGAACCTAGGTCTAGTCTAGAGTTCTTTCCACTACATCGCAAGGCCTGGCAGGCGCAGCTATCAAGGTCAGTTTCAAGGGAGTGCGGCACCTCAGACAGGATACAGAGGTTGTCTTGGGAAAAAGAGTAGATGACTGGCAAGCCCACTCTTTGGCCGCAAAGTAATCTACTTGCCCTGACCTGGGAAATTACCAAAGGACTGAAACAGTAGCATCCATGGAGCACTACAAAGGTTGTCGAAAAGATCAAAGAAGCTTATGTAAAAATTGGATTTTACACATTGTTGGAAAGGGAGGAGTGGACAAGCAATGACAATACGACGATTGAAGCATTCGGGCAGTCTCTTATTTATGGAAGATGACCTCCATTTGCTCTCAGGATCATTTTTTTTAAATCTCGGCCATTTATCTCTCTCTCTCTCTCTCTCATCAGATGAGAGAGAGAGAGAGAGAGAGAGAGAGATACAGACATATATATATAGATACATAGATAGACATACAGATATCTTCTCTCTTTTGGGCCATATTTTAGCCCTCTGAGTAGGTTACTGTGACCATCTCCCAGGAAATAAGCTATCCTTCAATTTTACTCTCTAGCTGCCATCCTCATGGAGAGAATAAAGTACAGCAAGAATTAAGTACAGAAGGGAAATTTAGAGTAGAATTGTGCGTATGCATTTGTATGTCTGTGTGTGTGTGTGTGTGTGTGTGTGTGAAGAGGCAGGAGAAATGAGAGCTTGAAATTAAGAGAAAAAGTTCCCAGCTCTGTTAGGGTGCTGACACTGAAATGATGTAAGGCACGAGATTGTGGAATTCTTTTTTAAGAGTATAAGAGATTATGCCCCCTCACATGATTGCAAAATAATAACAATAATAAGAACAAAATTAATGTCATTTTTATTGAGATCTTATTGTGTGCCAATTACCCTGCAAAATGTTTTTACAAACATCATTTTACTTATTCCTCACAACTCGGTGAGGTAGGTATCATCATCCCATTTTACAGACAGGCAAACGATACTTAGGGTGATTAAGTAACTACACCAAGGTCACACTGTTAATGTCACAGCTCAGACTAAGCCCACGCATCCACCTCCAAAGCCTATGACTTAAACATTACACTCTAGTCTCCTGCAGGGAGATGGACCTCCCCGCGCTCCAAAATAAGGCATAATACTTATGAAAAGTTCCTCAGAGTACTCTTATACTTTTCATTTAGTTTCATCCTCATAGCAGGCATTATTAGTCCCCATCTTATAGTAAAGTTAGGAAAGAGAAAGTAAGGAAAACTGCTCAAGGTTCCATGGTTAGCTAATGGCAGAGCCAGAATTAGAAGACAAGAGTCCTGACTCCCAGTCCAGTGCTTCAATGCTCTTTCCATTATGCTACATCTGCTTCAGAGCTCCTGACATGGACCCCAAGGCTCTCTCTGGTATCGACAGCCATGGAGCATAGGCTAGACCTAGTGACTTGATCCTAAGGGACAAAATATAGCAAAAGTGATGGGAAGTCACTTCATTGATTAGGTTCCAAAAGACTGTTAATCCATCTTGCTGACACTCTCTCTCCATTGCCTTTGCGGCTTAGACACATCGATGAGGTAAACTGCCCCACAGGAAGAGGCCATGTGGCAAGGAACGGAGGGTGGTCTCTGGACAGCAGCAAGATCCAGGCCAATAACTCACAAGGAGCTGAATCCTCCCGACAACCACACGAGTACGCTTAAAAGTGGATGCTTCCTCAGTTGAGCCTCGAGATGACTATAGTCCTGGCCAGCAGCTTAACTGCAGCCTTGTGAGAAAACCTGCTTAGCTGGGCCTGGACTCCTGACCCACAGAGACTCAGAGATAATACATTTGTGTTGTGTGAAGTCGCTAAGTTTTGGAGTGATTTGTTATGTAGCAATAGATAGTGAACACAATATGATTCCAGCCAGCAGCTTCATTGATCTTCTGCTCATTCATAGCAAAACAAATCCATGGCACAGCGCTGGAGAGGGGTGAGAAAAAAGATCTAGGTGAGTCTTTTAACTCCAGGGGAAAGCTGTGAATGCAAGGATCACCTCTTGGCCTACATTGATGTTTCCTTTGCCCTGAGGTTCTGATAGCCATGTCCTAAGGTGGTGCAAGTAGATCTAGGGTCTCTCATCCTCTGCTGGTCAGAGTCCAGCATTTCTCACAGCTCGGCTTCCAAGTGGTTGACAACATCAGGTCAGCTTCTCCTCACTGTCAGCTTGAGAAGCACCTTAAGTGCCCCCCATAGGAGCTCCCGGAGGGCCCAAGCCACCACCCTAGGCTGTCTCCATTCTAGCATTTGGAGCTGCTCCCCAGCCACCGTCCCAACCACAGAGCTATTTTGGAATTTCTGAGTGTGGGCTGGAGTAAGTGAGGGGTTCTGACAGACTCCCTAAAAGCAATTAGCCAAATGGGAATCACTTAACACTCAATTTTCAAATGGCTAATTTGGTGTCGGGGAATCTTCTTTAAAAGGCGTGCGTAGGGCTTCCCTGGTGGCGCAGTGGTTGAGAGTCCTCCTGCCGATGCAGGGGACGCGGGTTCGTGCCCCAGTCTGGGAAGATCCCACATGCCGCGGAGCGGCTGGGCCCGTGAGCCATGGCCGCTGAGCCTGCACGTCTGGAGCCTGTGCTCCTCAACGGGAGAGGCCACAACAGTGAGAGGCCCGCGTACCACACACACACACAAAAATGGTGTGGGTGGCAGACATCCCAGCGTATCCTGTAACGATTTCGCTAGACAGCTTAGCCAAGGGAGTCACATTCCCACACGCTGAGAAAAGTCTCATCAAGGGGGTCCACCTGAGTGCTTTCTTTGCCCGTCCTCTCAGGTGTCTCTAAAAAACTAGAGACAAGCCAGGGAGAGTTACTTTTCACCATATCAGCAGAAACTGGAAGGTGAGTGCAGGCCAATGTGGGGCTTTAGCAGATCAGTGCAGTGCCTGTGAAGTAAGGGTCCTCTGCCCCTTCCACATCCTTAGTCCCACGTGTCATGAATGCCTGTGCGTGTGCCTGGGTCGGTAGTTACGGGGGAGGAAGGAGGGATAGGAGGGGCGTGACAGATTGGAGAAGGTGCACTCCCCACAGATATGTAGGCTTGAACAAGTATCACCTCTCACAGATGTAGGTGATGGGTGTGAAGATTTGCCTCTTGACAGCTACAGGTGACATGCGTCTAGAGGGGGCTGTGACCACGAAGACCCTGTGTGTGCGGAGGGAAGCTGCGAGTGGGAGAGCTCCACTGAACTCTCACTATATAGAGTCAGAATGTTTCAGGGTCAGCATACCTAAATCTGGTGATTATAAATCGGGTCACAATGGGACTATGTATGTATGTGTAGAACGTCTCAGATTCGCAGTGTGAGTCATTCACTGACGTGTGTGTATGAGTATACCGTCCTGCATGTTAGTAACAGGGGAAAAGAAGACAAGTATGTCAGCATGGAAGACAGAAACTGACAAGGAGCCCGTGAAGAGCCCTTTAAGAAAAGGACAAGGAAGAAGATCTGGCTCATTAAGTACCTACCTCATTAGGGCTCCAGTTGCCAGGGAGCTGAACCAAACTACTTCAATTCCTTGACAATTAAGCCAGTCCCTCTCCCCTTCTCCCTCCACTGAAGTAATCAAGAGAAAGGGAAATGGTGCAAAATTGCCCCTCCCTCAGATGAAATGTACATGTCCTCCACGCCTCTCTCTTTCCTAACAAGGGTCTGTTAAGTACCTGCCTAGCTTGGGCTCAGCAATGGGCAGTCTTCCCTTTGTTTTTCATTATCTTCATTTGATCTACACAAGTCCACCGTTCACAGTAGCATCCAAGGAAGAAGAATGGTTAAATGCAGTACCGTGAGCCACCCTATCTCGTTTCTGACGGTTCCCTCAAATAACAGGGGAACTGGCTGCAAGTAGAGCAATAAACGGATTATCTCGCACCCAGAGGTCTTGTACCTTAAAGAATTAGGCTTGGCTGAAAACCAGAGTGGCTCACATAATGTTCCTTTTTTGCCTGTAGTTACACAAAATGCAACCTGGGTTTAATGGTCTTCAAGAACATTGACCTAAATGTTTACAAGCTTGGGCAAGTTTCTGGATGAAAGATGCTAACATGGTGGCCAAAAAGAAATACTACTCCTTACTTTCTAGAACAAGCAGTTGTAGCAAGTGCAGTGCGGAGCCTCTCAGCCATTTTTGTGCTATGGACCCCCCTGGCACTCCAACGAAACCTATGGATCTCTTTCTGAACAATGTTTTTATTTTTATTCTTTAAACTTTATTTATTTTTTGGCTGCATTTGGCTGTGCACAGACTTTCTCTAGTCGCACCGAGCAGGGGCTACTCTTCATTGTGGTGCGTGGGCTTCTCATTGTGGAGCACAGGTTCTAGGCATGCAGGCTTCAGGAGTTGTGGCATATGGGCTTAGTTGCTCCACAGCATGTGGGATATTCTCGGACCAGGGATCAAACCTGTGTTCCCTGCATTGGCAGGTGGATTCTTAACCATTGCACCACCAGGGAAGTCCCTGAACAATGTTTTTAAATGTATAAAATTAAATATATAGGATTACCAAGGAAATATTGAAATAAGCACACTATTAAAAAATTTGTGATATAGTCACATATGTGCTTTTTTATTAACATGTTAAACAAGTTTTAGCAGAAGGTCTCATAACTAATATAATTGCAAAAAAGTGATCAGCACAAATGGTATTTTAAGACATTGGCAATGGCTGTAATGTTATAGGAAAACATCTGTGATTTCTACTGGTGATAAAATTACAACTACTGCTAATACTACTGCAGTTTATTGCCAAATTCATAACAGAAGAAAAAGCTAAATCTCAGAGATTTGTAAAATTACAAAAGCCCTTTTTTTCCTATCCAAGTTCACAGACCCTCCCTGCGTTCTATCCACAGATCCCTAAATCGTTAAACTCTCTTGAGAGACAGAGACAGAGGCACAGAGAGAGAGAGAGAGAGAGAGGGAGTGAGAGAGAGACAGAGAGAGTGCCAAACCTGAAAATAAGATTGCAATAGTAACCCCTAAATAAGAGAATGTTCTGACCACCGCTGAAAAGTCAAAGGAGGCCGAGAACAGTGAAGACAGTGATTGTATTAGAGGCGAAAAGAGACAACAATGACAAGTACACAAACAAACAACAATAACAGTGGAGAGAAGAACGTGTGCTCACTCCCTCTTGCGAGAGCACGGGAATCACAACTAACTGCTGGACAATCATCAACAGGAAGACACTGGAACTCACCAGAAAAGATACCCCACATCCAAAGACAAAGGAGAAGCCGCAATGAGACGGTAGGAGGGGCACAATCACAAGAAATCAAACCCCATAACCACTGGGTGGGTGACTCACAAACTGGAGAACAATTATACCACAGAAGTCCACCCACTGGACTGAAGGTTCTGAGCCCCATGTCACGTTTCCCAACCTGGGGGTCCGGCAACAGGAGGAGGAATTCCCAGAGAATCAGACTTTGAAGGCTAGTAGGATTTGATTGCAGGACTTCAACAGGACTGGGAGAAACAGAGACTCCACTCTTGGAGGGCACACACAAAGTAGTGTGTGCATCAGGGCCCAGGGGAATGAGCAGTGACCCCATAGGAGACTGAACCAAACCTACCTGCTAGTGTTGGAGGGTCTCCTGTAGAGGCGGGGAGTGGCTGTGGCTCACCACAGGGACAAGGACACTGGCAGCAGAAGTTCTAGGAAGTACTCCTGGACAGGAGCCCTCCCGAAGTCCACCATTAGCCCCACCAAAGAGGCTGTAGCCTCCCGTGCTGGGTCACCTGAGGCCAAACAACCAACAGGGAGGGAACTCAGCCCCACCCACCAGCAGACAAGCGGATTAAAGTTTTACTGAGCTCTGTCCACCAGAGGAACACCCAGCTCTACCCACCACCAGTCCCTCCCATCAGGAAGCTTCCACAAGCGTCTTAGATAGCCTCATCCACCAGAGGGCAGACAGCAGAAGCAAGAAGAACTACAATCCTGCAGCCTGTGGAACAAAAACCACATTCACAGAAAGAAAGACAAAATGAAAAGCCGGGGGACTATGTACCTGATGAAGGAACAAGATAAAACCCCAGAAAAACAACTAAATGAAGTGGAGATAGGCAACCTTCCAGAAAAAGAATTCAGAATAATAATAGTGAAGATGATCCAGGACCTAAGAAAACGAATGGAGGCAAAGATCAAGAAGATGCAACAAATGTTTAACAAAGACCTAGAAGAATTAAGGACAAACAAACAGAGATAAACAATACTATAATTGAAATGAAAAACACATTAGAAGGAATCAATAGCAGAATGACTGAGGCAGAAGAATGGAGAAGTGACCTGGAAGACAGAATTGTGGAATTCACTGCCGTGGAACAGAATAAAGATAAAAGAATGAAAATAAATGAAGACAGCCTAAGAGACCTCTGGGACAACATTAAACGCAACAACGTTCGCATTATAGGGGTCCAAGAAGGAGAAGAGAGAGAGAAAGGACCCGAGAAAATGTTTGAAGAGATTATAGTCAAAAACTTCCCTAACATGGGAAAGGAAATAGCCACCCAAGTCCAAGAAGCCCAGAGAGTCCCAGGGAGGATAAACCCAAGGAGAAACATGTCGAGACATATAGTAATCAAATTGACAGAAATTAAAGCCAAAGAAAAATTATTAAAAGCAACAAGGGAAAAACAAAAAATAACATACAAGGGAACTCCCATAAGGTTAACAGCTGATTTCTCAGCAGAAACTCTAAAATCCAGAAGGGAGTGGCACAATATATTTAAAGTGATGAAAGGGAAGAACCTACAACCAAGATTACTCTACCCAGCAAGGATCTCATTCAAATTCGACGGAGAAATTAAAAGCCTTACAGACAAGCAAAAGCTAACAGGATTCAGCACCACCAAACCATCTACAAAAAATGCTAAAGGAACTTCTCTAAGTCGGAAACAAAAGAGAAGAAAAGGACCTATGAAAACAAACCAAAACAGTTAAGAAAATGGTAATAGGAACATATATATCAATAATTACCTTAAATTTGAATGGATTAAATACTTCAACCAAAAGACACAGGCTTGCTGAATGGATACAAAAACAAGACCCATATATATGCTGTCTAAAAGAGACCCACTTCAGACCTAGGGACACATACAGACTGAAAGTGAGGGGATGGAAAAAGATATTCCATGCAAATGGAAATCAAAAGAAAGCTGGAGTAGCAATACTCATATCAGATAAAATACACTTTAAAATAAATATTACAAGACACAAGGAAGGACACTATATAACGATCAAGGGATCAATCCAAGAAGAAGATATAACAATTATAAATACATATGCACTCAACAAAGGACCACCTCAATACATAAGACAAATGCTAACAGCTATAAAAGAGGAACTCGACAATAACACAATAATAGTGGGGGATTTAACACCTCACTGACAGCAACAGACAGAGCATTCAGACAGAAAATTAATAAGGAAACACAAGCTTTAAATGAAACAGTAGACCAGATAAATTTCTTTTTTAAAAAAACATCTTTAATGGACTATAATTGCTTTACAATGGTCTGTTAGTTTCTGCTGTATGAAAAAGTGAATCAGCTATACATATACATATATCCCCATATCTCCTCCTTCTGTGTCTCCCTCCCACCCTCCCTGTCCCACCCCTCTAGGTGGACACAAAGCACTGAGCTGATCTCCCTGTGCTATGCGGCTGCTTCCCACTAGCTATCAGTTTTACATTTGGTAGTGTATATATGTCCATGCCACTCTCTCACTTTGTCACAGCTTACCCTTCCCCCTCCTCGGGTCCTCAAGTCCATTCTCTATGTCTGCGTCTTTATTCCTGTAATGCCTCTAGGCTTTCAGAACCATTTCTTTTTTTTTAGATTCCATATATATGTGTTAGCATATGGTATTTGTTTTTCTCTTTCTGACTTACTTCACTCTGTATGACAGTCTCTAGGTCCATCCACCTCACTACAAATAACTCAATTTCATTTCCTTTTATGGCTGAGTAATATGCCATTGTATATATGTGCCACATCTTTTTTATCCATTCATCTGTTGATGGACACTTAGGTTGCTTCCATGTCCTGCCTATTGTAAATAGAGCTGCAATGAACATTGTGGTACATGACTTTTTTTGAATGATGGTTTTCTCAGGGTATATGCACAGTAGTGGGATTGCTGGGTCATATGGTAGTTCTATTTTTAGTTTTTTAAGGAACCTCCATACTGTTCTCCACAGTGGCTGTATCAATTTACATTCCCACCAACAGTGCAAGAGGGTTCCCTTTTCTCCACACCCTCTCCAGCATTTATTGTTTCTAGATTTTTTGATGATGGCCCTTCTGACTGCTATGAGGTGATACCTCATTGTAGTTTTGATTTACATTTCTCTGATGAATAGTGATGTTGAGCATCCTTTCATGTATTTGTTGGCAATCCGTATATCTTCTCTGAAGAAATGTCTATTTAGTTCTGCCCATTTTGGGATTTAGTTGTTTGTTTTCTTGATATTGAGCTGCATGAGCTGCTTATAAACTTTGGAGATTAATCCTTTGTCAGTTGCTTCATTTGCAAATATTTTCTCCCATTCTGAGGGTTGTCTTTTCATCTTATTTATGGTTTCCTTTGCTTTGCAAAAGCTTTGAAGTTTCATTAGGTCCCATTTGTTTATTTTTGTTTTTATTTCCATTTCTCTAGGAGGTGAGTCAAAAAGATCTTGCTGTGATTTATGTCATAGAGTGTTCTGCCTATGTTTTCCTCTAAGAGTTTTATAGTTTCTGGCCTTACATTTAGGTCTTTAATCCATTTTGGGTTTATTTTTGTATATGGTGTTAGAGAGTGTTCTAATTTCATTCTTTAACATGTAGCTCTCCAGTTTTCCCAGTGCCACTTACTGAAGAGGCTGTCTTTTCTCCACTGTATATTCTTGCCTCCTTTATCAAATATAAGGTGACCATATGTGCGTGGATTTATCTCTGGGCTTTCTATCCTGTTCCATTGATCTATATTTCTGTTTTTGTGCCAGTACCATACTGTCTTGATTACTGTAGCTTTGTAGTATAGTCTGAAGACCGGGAACCTGATTCCTCTGGCTCCAATATTCTTTCTCAAGACTGCTTTGGCTAGTCGGGGTCTTTTGTGTTTCTATACAAATTTTGAAATTTTTTGTTCTAGTTCTGTGAAAAATGCCAGTGGTAGTCTGATAGGGATTGAATCTGTAGATTGTTTGGGTAGTAGAGTCATTTTAACAATGTTGATTCGTCCAATCCAAGAACATGGTATATCTCTCCATCTGTTTGTATAATCTTTAATTTCTTTAATCAGTGTCTTATAGTTTTCTGCATACAGGTATTTTGTCTCCTTAGGTAGGTTTATTCCTAGGTATTTTATTCTTTTTGTTGCAATGGTAAATAGGAGTGTTTCCTTAATTTCTCTTTCAGATTTTTCATCATTAGTGTATAGGCATGCGAGGGATTTCGGTGCATTAATTTTGTATTATGCTACTTTACCAAATTCATTGATTAGCTCTAGTAGTTTTCTGGCAGCATCTTTAGGATTCTCAATGTATAGTATCATGTCATCTGCAAACAGTGACAGCTTTACTTCTTGTTTTCTGATTTGGATTCCTTTTATTTCTTTTTTCTTCTCTGATTGCTGTGGCTAAAACTTCCAAAACTATGTTGAATAATAGTGGTGAGAGTGGGCAACCTTGTCTTGTTCTTGATCTTAGTGGAAACGGTTTTAGTTTTTCACCATTGAGAATGATGTTGGCTGTGGATTTGTCATATATGGCCTTTATTATGTTGATGTAAGTTCCCTCTATGCCTACATTCTGGAGGGTTTTATCATACATGGCTGTTGAATTTTGTGGAAAGCTTTTTCTGCAGCTATTGAGATGATCATATGGTTTTTCTCCTTCAATTTGTTAATATGGTTTATCACATTGATTGATTTGCATATACTGAAGAATCCTTGCACCCCTGAGATAAACCCCATTTGATCATGGTGTATGATCCTTTTAATGTGCTGTTGGATTCTGCTTGCCAGTATTTTGTTGAGTATTTTTGCATCAATGTTTATCAGTGATATTGTCCTGTAATTTTCTTTCTTTCTGACATCTTTGTCTGCCTTTGGTAGCATGGTGATGGTGTCCTCATTGAATGAGTTTGGGAGTGTTTCTCCCTCTGCTATATTCTGGAAGAGTGTGAGAAAGATAGGTGTTAGCTCTTCTCTCAATGTTTGATAGAATTCGCCTGTGAAGCCATCTGGTCCTGGGCTTTGATTTGTTGGAAGATTTTTAATCACAGTTTCAATTTCAGTACTTGTGATTGGTCTTTTTACATTTTCTATTTCTTCCTGGCTCAGTCTTGGAAGTTGTGCTTTCGTAAGAATTTGTCCATTTTATCCAGGTTGTCCATTTTATTGGCATATAGTTGCTTGTAGTAATCTCTCATGATCCTTTGTATTTCTGCAGTGTCAGTTAATACTTCTCCTTTTTCATTTCTAATTTTATTGATTTGTGTCTTCTCCCTTTTTTGTTGATGATTCTGGCTAATGGTTTATCAATTTTGTTTATCTTCTCAAAGAACCAGCTTTTAGTTTCATTGATGTTTGCTATCATTTCCTTCATTTCTTTTTCATTTATTTCTGATCTTATTTTTATGATTTCTTTCCTTCTGCTATCTTTGGGTTTCTTTTGTTCTTTCTCCAATTGATTTAGGTGTAAGGTTAGGTTGTTTATTTGAGATGCTTTTTGTTTCTTGAGGTAGGATTGTATTGCTAGAAACTTCCCTCTTAGAACTGCTTTTGCTGCATCCCATAGGTTTTGTGTTGTCGTGTTTTCATTGTCATTTGTTTCTAGGTATTTTTTGATTTCCTCTTTGATTTCTTTGGTGATCCCTTGGTTATTTAGTAGTGTATTGTTTAGCCTCCTTGTATTTATATTTTTTACAGACTTTTTCCTGTAATTGATACCTAGTCTCATAGCGTTGTGGTTGGAAAAGATACTCGATACGGTTTCAATTTTCTTAAATTTAGCAAGGCTTGATTTGTGACCCAAGATATGATCTATCCTAGAGAGTGTTCCATGAGCACTTGAGGAGAAAGTGTATTCTTTTGTTTTTGGATGGAATGTCTATCATTATCAATTAAGACCATCTTGTTTAATGTATCATTTAAAGCTTGTATTTCCTTATTGTTTTTACATTTTGGATGATCTGTCCATTGATGAAAGTCGGTTGTTAAAGTCCCCTACTACTATTGTGTTACTGTCTATTTCCCCTTTTATGGCTGTTAGCTTTTGGCTTATGTATGGAGGTGCTCCTATGTTGGGTGCATAAATATTTACAACTGTTATATCTTCGTCTTGGATTGATCCCTTGATCATTATGTAGTGTCCTTCTGTGTCTCTTTTTTTTTTTTTTTTCACGGTACATGGCCCTCTCACTGTTGTGGCCTCTCCCGTTGCGGAGCACAGGCTCCAGATGCGCAGGCTCAGCAGCCATGGCTCACAGGCCTAGCCGCTCCACGGCATGCGGGATCCTCCCGGACTGGGGCACGAACCCATGTCCCCTGAATCGGCAGGTGGACTCTCAACCACTGCGCCACCAGGGAAGCCCTGTGTCTCTTTTAACAGTCTTTTTTTTAAAGTCTATTTTGTCTGACATGAGAAGTGCGACTCTAGTTTTCTTTTGATTTCCATTTGTGGAATATCATTTTCCATCCCCTCAGTTTCAGTCTGTATGTGTCCCTAGGTCTGAAGTGGGTCTCTTGTAGACAGCATATACACAGGTCTTTTTTTGGTATCCATTCAGCCATTCTATGTCTTTTGGTTGGAGCATTTATTCCATTTACATTTAAGGTAGTTATCGATATGTATGTTCCTATTACCATTTTCTTAACTGTTTTGGGTTTGTTTTTGTAGGTCTTTTCCTTCTATTGTATTTCCTGCCTAGTGAAGTTCCTTTAGCATTTGTTGTAATGCTGGTTTGGTGGTGCTGAATTCTCTTACCTTTTGCTTGTCTGTAAAGGTTTTAATTTCTCTGTCGAATCTGAATGAGATCCTTGCTGGGTGGAGTAATCGTGGTTGTAGTTTTCTCCGTTTCATGACTTTAAATATGTCTTGCCACTCCCTCTGACTTGCAGAGTTTCCACTGAAAGATCAGCTGTTAACCTTATGGGGATTGCCTTCTTTGTTATTTGTTAATTTTCCCTTGCTGCCTTTCGTATTTTTTCTTTGTAATTAATTTTTGATAGTTTGATTAATATGTGTCTTGGTGTGTTTCTCCTTGGATTTATCCTGTGTGGGACTCTCTGCACTTCCTAGACTTGATTGACTATTTCTTTTCGATATGAGGGAAGTTTTCAACTATAATCCCTTCAAATATTTTCTCAGTCACCTTTTTTTTCTCTTCTTCTTCTGGGACCCCTATACTTCAAATGTTGGTGCTTTTAATGTTGTCCCAGAGTCCTCTGAGACTGTCCTCAATTCCCTTCATTCTTATTTCTTTATTCTGCTCTGCGTTAGTTATTTCCACTATTTTATCTTCCAGGTAACTTATCAGTTCTTCTGCCTCAGTTATTCTGCTGTTGATTCCTTCTAGAGTATTTTTAATTGCATTTATTGTGTTGTTCCTCATTGTTTGCTTGCTCTTTAGTTCTTCTAGGCCCTTGTAAAAAATTTCTTGTATTTTCTGCATTCTATTTCCAAGATTTTGGATCATCTTTACTATCATTACTTTGAATTCTTTTTCAGGTAGACTGACTCTTTCCTCTTCATTTGTTTGCTCTGGTGCATTTTTACCTTGCTACTTCATCTGATGTGTGTTTCTCTGTCTTGTCATTTTGCTTAACATACTGTGTTTGGGGTCTCCTTTTTGCAGGCTGCAGGTTTGTAGTTCCCGTTGTTTTTGGTGTCTGTCCCCAGTGGGTGAGGTTGGTTCAGTGGGTTGTGTAGGCTTCTAGGTGGAGGGGACTGGTGACTGTGTTCTGGTGAATGAGGCTGGATATTTCTGGTGGGCAGAACTGTGTCCAGTTTTGCGGTATCTGTGAACTTATTATGACTACAGGCAGCCTCTCTGCTAATGGGTTGTGTTGTGTTCCTGTCTTGCTAGTTGTTTGGCACAGGGTGTCCAGCACTGTAGCTTGCTGGTCATTGAGTGGAGCTGGGTCTTAGCGTTGAGATGGAGATCTCTGGAAGAGCCTTCACCATTTGATATTATGTGGACCGGGAGGTCTCTGGTGGACCAATGTCTTGAGTTCGGCTCTGCCACCTCAGAGGGTCAGTCCTGACACCCAGCTGGAACACCAACACCCCATTAGCCAAATTGCTCAGAAGAAAAGGGAGAAAAAAAAGAGAGAGAGAGAAAAAAAGAAGGAAAGAAAGAAAGAAAGAAAGAAGGAAAGAAAGAAAGGAGGGAGGGAGGAAGTAAAGAAAGAATAAAATAAAGTTATGTAAAAAAATATTATTGAAAATAAAAAAGTAATAAAAAAATAGAAAAAAAGAAAGGAGGAACCAAACCAAAAAAACACATTCACCAATGATAACAAGCACCAAAACTATACTAAAAAAATAAAAACCCAGACAGCCAGAACCCTAGGACAAATGGTAAAAGCAAAGCTATACAGAGAAAATCACACAAAGAAGCATACACATACACACTTGTGAAAAGAGAAAAAGGAAAAAATCTATATATACAAAAAAAAAGTAAGAGAGCAACTAAATATATAAACAAATCTATGAATGGAGAGAAACCTTCAAGATGGTGGAGGACTAAGACATGGAGATCACCCTCCTCCCCACAAATACATCAGAAATACATCTACATGTGGAACAACTCCTACAGAACACCTGCGGAACACTGGCAGAGGACCGCGCAGACTTCCCAAAAGGCAGGAAACTCTCCACATACCTGGGGAGGGCAAAAGGAAAGCAAAGACAAAGAATAGGGAGAGGACCTGCATCAGTGGGAGGGAGCTGTGAAGGAGGAAAGGTTTCCACACACTAGGAAGCCCCTTCGTGGGCGGAGACGGTGGGTGGCAGGGGGAGAAGCTTCAGAGCCGCGGAGGAGAGCGCAGCAACAGGGGTGTGGAGGGCAAAGCGGAGAGACTCCCGCACAGAGGATTGGTGCCGACCAGCACTCACCAGCCTGAGAGGCTTGTCTGCTCACCCGCCGGGACGGGTGGGGGCTGGGAGCTGAGGCTTGGGCTTCGGAGGTCAGATCCCAGGGAGAGGACTGGGGTTGGCTGTGTGAACACAGTCTGAAGGGGGCTACTGTGCCACAGCTAGCCGGGAGGGAGTCCAGGAAAAAGTCTGAACCTGCCTAAGAGGCAAGAGAGCATTGCTTCGGGCTGCGCGAGGAGAGGGAATTCAGAGCACCACCTACACGAGCTCCAGAGACCGGCGGGAGCAGCGGCTATCAGCGCAGACCCCAGAGACTGGCATGAAACGCTAAGGCTGCTGCTGCTGCCACCAAGAAGCCTGTGTGCAAGCACAGGTCACTTCCCACACCGCCCCTCCCGGGAGCCTGTGCAGCCCACCACTGCCAGGGTCCCATGATCCAGGGACAACTTCCTTGGGAGAACACGTGGCACGCCTTAGGCTGTTACAACGTCATGTTGGCCTCTGCCACTGCAGGCTCGCCCCACATCCATAACCCTCCCTTCCCCTAGCCTGAGTGAGCCAGAGCCCCCGAATCAGCTGCTACTTTAACCCTGTCCTATCTGATCAAAGAAGAGATGCCCTCAGGCGACCTACACGCAGAGGTGCGGCCAAATCCAAAGCTGAACCCCAGGAGCTGTGCAAACAAAGAAGAAAAAGGGAAATCTCTCCCAGCAGCCTCAGGAGCAGCGGATTAAATCTCCACAATCACCTTGATGTACCCTGCATCTGTGGAATACATGAATAGACAACAAATCATCCGAAATTGAGGCAGTGGACTTTGGGAGCAACTATAGACTTGGGGTTTGCTTTCTGCATCTAATTTGTTTCTAGCCTTATGTTTAACTTAGTTTAGTATTTAGAGTTTATTATCATGGGAATATTTGTTTATTGATTTCATTCCTCTCTTCCTTTTTTTAAAATATATAGATATATATTTTTTTCCTTTTTCTCCTTTTGTGAGTATGTATGTGTATTCTTCTTTGAGTGATTTTGTCTGTATACCTTTGCTTTTACCATTTGTCCTAGGGTTCTGTCTGTCCTTTGTTTTGTTTTTGTTTTCTAGTACAGTTTTTGCACTTGTTGTCATTGGTGAATTTGTTTTTTGGTTTGGTTGATCTCTTCTTTCTTTTTTTTCCTTTCTTATTTTTTCTTTTTCAATTACTTTTTAATTTTTAACAATTTTTAAATTCTTTATTTTAATAACTTTAATTTATTTTGTTTTATTTTATGTTTTTCTTTCTTTCTTTTTCTCTCCCTTTTCTTCTGAGCCGTGTGGCTGACAGGGTCTTGGTGCTCCAGCTGGGTGTCAGGCCTAAGACTCTGAGGTGGGAGAGCTAAGTTCAGGACATTGTTCCACCAGAGACCTCCCAGCCCCACGTAATAGCAAACAGCGAAAGCTCACCCAGAGATCTCCATCTCAACACTAGACCCGGCTGCACTCAATGACCAGCAAGTTACAGTGCACCCTGTGCCAAACAACTAGAAAGACAGGAACACAACCCCACCAATTAGCAGAGAGGCTGCCTAAAATCATAATAAGGTCACAGACACCCAAAAACACACCACCAGATGTGGTCCTGCCCACCAGAAAGACAAGATACAGCCTCATCCACCAGAACACAGGCACCAGTCCCTGCCACCAGGAAGCCTACACAACCCACAGAACCAACCTCACCCACTGGAGCCAGACACCAAAAACAACAGGAACTAAGAACTTGCAGCCTGCAAAAAGTCAACCCCAAACACAGTAAGTTAACCAAAATGACAAGACAGAGAAACACACATCAGATGAAGTAGCAAGGTAAAAACGCACCAGAGCAAACAAATGAAGAGGAAAGAGTCAGTCTACCTGAAAAACAATTCAGAGTAGTGATAGTAAAGATGATCCAAAATCTTGGAAACAGAATGGAGACAATACAAGAAACGTTTAACAAGGACCTAGAAGAACTAAAGATCAAACAATGAGGAAGAAAACAATAAATGAAATTAAAATTTCTCTAGAAGAAATCAATAGCAAAATAACTGAGGCAGAAGAATGGATAAGTGACCTGGAAGATAAAATAGTGGAAATAACTACCGCAGTGCAGAATAAAGAAAGAAGAATGAAAAGAATTGAGGATAGTCTCAGAGACCTCTGGGACAACATTGAACGCACCAACATTCAAATAATAGGGGTCCCAGAAGAAGAAAAAGGAAAAGCAATTGAGAAAATATTTAAAGAGATTATAGTTCAAAACTTCCCTAATATGGGAAAAGAAATAGTCAATCCAGTCCAGGAAGCGCAGAGAGTCCCATACAGGATAAATCCAAGGATAAACATGCCAAGACACATATTAATCAAACTATCAAAAATTAAATACAAAGAAAAATATTAAAAGCAGCAAGGGAAAAATAACACATAAGGGAATCCCCATAAGGTTAACAGCTAATCTGTCAGCAGAAACTCTGCAAGCCAGAAGGGAGTGGCAGGACATATTTAAAGTGATGAATGGGAAGAAACTACAACCAAGATTACTCTACAAGTACGGATCTCATTCAGATTTGAGGGAGAAATTAAAACCTTTGCAGACAAGCAAAAGCTAAGAGAATTCAGCACCACCGAACCAGCTTTACAACAAATGCTAAAGGAACTTCACTAGGCAGGAAATACGAGAGCAGGAAAAGACCTACAAAAACAAACCCGAAACAGTTAAGAAAATGGTAATAGGAACATACATAATGATAGTTACCTTAAATGTAAATGGATTAAATGCTCCAACCAAAACACATAGACTGGCTGAATGGTTACAAAAAGAAGACCCCTATATATGTGATCTACAAGAGACCCACTTCAGACGTAGGGACACATACAGCCTGAAACTGAGGGGATGGAAAATGATATTCCACAAATGGAAATCAAAAGAAAGCTGGTGTAGCAATTCTCATGTCAGACAAAATAGACTTTAAAATACAGACTATTACAAGAGACAAAGAAGGACACTACATAATGATCAAGGGATCAATCCAAGAAGAAGATATAACAATTGTAAATATTTATGCACCCAACACAGGACCACATCAATACATAGGCAAATAATAACAGCCATAAAGGGGAAGTCGACAGTAACACAATAGTAGTAGGGGACTTTAATAACCAACTTTCACCAATGGACAGATCATCCAAAATGAAAATAAATAAGGAAACACAAGCTTTAAATGATACATTAAACAAGATGGACTTAATTGACATTTAGAGGACATTCCACCCAAAAACAACAGAATACACTTTCTTCTCAAGTGCTCATGGAACGTTCTCCAGGATAGGTCATATCTTGGGTCAAAAATCAAGCCTTGCTAAATTTAAGAAAATTGAAATTGTATCAAGTATCTTTTCTGACCACAAGGCTATGAGTCTACATATCAGTTAGAGGAAACAATCTGTAAAAAATACAAACACATGAAGGCTAAACAATACAGTACTTAATAACCAAGAGATCACAGAAGAAATCAAAGGGGAAATCAAAAAAATACCTAGAAACAAATGACAATGAAAACACGATGACACAAAACCTATGGGATGCAGCAAAAGCAGTTCTAAGAGGGAAGTTTATAGCAATACAATCCTACCTTAAGAAACAAGAGACATCTCAAATAAACAACCTAACCTTACACCTAAAGCAACTGGAGAAAGAAGAACAAAAGAAACCCAAAGTGAGCAGAAGGAAAGAAATCATACAGATCAGATCAAAAATAAATGAAAAAGAAATGAAGGAAACAATAGCAAACATAAATGAAACTACAAGCTGGTTCCTTGAGAAGATAAATAAAATTGATAAACCATTAGCCAGACTCATCAAGGAAAAAAGGGAGAAGACTCAAATCAATAGAATTAGAAATTAAGAAGAAGTAACAACTGACACTGCAGAAATACAAAGGATCATGAGAGATTACTACAAGCAACTATATCCCCATAAAATGGACAACCTGGAAGAAAAGGACAAATTCTTAAAAAGGCACAACTTTCTGAGACTGAACCAAGAAGAAATAGAAAATATAAACAGACAAATCAGAAGCACTCAAATTGACACTGTGATTAAGAATCTTCCAACAAAAAAAGCCCAGGACCAGATGGCTTCACAGGTGAATTCTATCAAAAATTTAGAGAAGAGCTAACACCTATCCTTCTAAAATGCTTCAAAAATATAACAAAGGGAGAAACACTACCAAATTCATTATACGAGGCCACCATCACCTTGATACCAAAGCCAGACAATGATGTCACAAAGAAAACTACAGGCCAATAGCAATGATGAACATAGATGCAAAAATCTTCAACAAAATACTAGCAAAGAGAATCCAACAGCACATTAAAAGGATCATACACCATGGTCAAGTGGGGTTTATCCCAAGAGTGCAAGGATTCTTGAATATACACAAATCAATCAATGTGATAAACCATATTAACAAGTTAAAGGAGAAAGACCATATGATCATCTCAATAGATGTAGAAAAAGCTTTCCACAAAATTCAACACCCACTTCTGATAAAAACCCTCCAGAATGTAGGCATAGAGGGAAGTTACCACAACATAATAAAGACCATATAGGACAAACCCACAGCCAACGTCCTTCTCAATGGTGAAAAACTAAAACCATTTCCTCTAAGATCAGGAACAAAACATGGATGTCCACTCTCACCACAGTTATTCAACATAGTTTTGGAAATGTAAGCCACAGCAATCAGAGAAGAAAAATAAATAAAAGGAATCCAAATCAGAAAAGAAGATACAAAGCTGTCACTGTTTACTGATGAGATGATACTATAAATAGAGAATCCTAAAGATGTTACCAAAAAACTGCTAGAGCTAATCAACGAATTTGGTAAAGTATCAGGATACAAAATTAATGCACAGTAATCCCTTGCATTTCTATACACTAATGAAGAAAAATCTGAAAGAGAAATTAAGGAAACACTCCCATTTACCATTGCAAAAAAAAATAATAAAATACCTAGGAATAAACCTACCTAAGGAGACAAAATACCTGTATGCAGAAAACTATAAGACACTGACTAAAGAAATTAAAGGATATACAAACAGATGGAGAGATATACCATGTTCTTGGATTCGAAGAATCAACATAGTAAAAATGACTCTACTACCCAAAGCAATCTACAGATTCAATGCAACCCCTATCAAACTACCACTGCCATTTTTCACAGAACGAGAAGAAAAAATTTCAAAATTTGCATGGAAACACAAAAGACCCGAAATAGCCAAAGGAATCTTGAGAAAGAAAAATGGGGCCGGAGGAATCAGGTTCCCGGACTTCAGACTATACTACAAAGCTAGAGTCATCAAGGCAGTATGGCACTGGCACAGAAACAGAAATATAGATCAATGGGACAGGATAGAAAGCCCAGAGGTGAACCCATGCAGCTATGGTCACCTTATTTTTGATACAGGAGGCAAGAATAGACAATGGAGAAAAGACAGCATCTTCAATAAGTGGTGCTGGAAAAACAGGACAGCTACATGTAAAAGGATGAAATTAGAACACTTCCTAACACCATACACAAAAATAAACTCAAAATGGATTAAAAACCTAAATGTAAGGCCAGACACTATAAAACTCTTAGAGGAAAACATAGGCAGAACACTCTATGACATAAATCACAGCAAGATCCTTTTTGACCCACCTCCTAGAGAAAGGGATATAAAAACAAAAATAAACAAATGTGACCTAATGAAACTTCAAAGCTTTTGCACAGCAAAGGAAACCATAAACAAGACCAAAAGACAACCCTCAGAATGGGAGAAAATATTTGCAAATGAAGCAGCTGACAAAGGATTAATCTCCAAAATTTACAAGCAGCTCATGCAGCTCAATAACAAAAAAACAAACAACCCAATCCAAAAATGGGCAGAAGACATAAATAGACATTTCTCCAAAGAAGATATACAGACTGCCAACAAACACATGAAAGAATGCTCAACATCATTAATCATTAGGGAAATGCAAATCAAAACTACAATGAGATATCATCTCACACCAGTCAGAATGGCCATCATCAAAAAATCTAGACAAAATAAATGCTGGAGAGGGTGTGGAGAAAAGGGAACACTCTTGCACTGCTGGTGGGAATGTGAATTCGTACAGCCACTATGGAGAACAGTATGGAGGTTCCTTAAAAAACTACAAATAGAACTACCATATGACCCAGCAATCCCACTACTGGGCATATACCCTGAGAAAAACATAATTCAAAAAGAGTCATGTACCAAAATGTTCATTGCAGCTCTATTTACAATAGCCTGGAGATGGAAACAACCTAAGTGTCCATCATCGGATGAATGGATAAAGAAGATGTGGCACATATATACAATGGAGTATTACTCAGCCATAAAAAGAAACGAAATTGAGTTATTTGTAGTGAGGTGGATGGACCTAGAGTCTGTCATACAGAGTGAAGTAAGTCAGAAAGAGAAAGACAAATACCGTATGCTAACACATATATATGGAATCTAAGGAAAAAAATGTCATGAAGAACCTAGGGGTAAGACAGGAATAAAGACACAGACCTACTAGAGAATGGACTTGAGGATATGGGGAGGGGGAAGGGTAAGCTGTGACAAAGTGAGAGAGTGGCATGGACATATATACACTAACAAATGTAAAATAGATAGCTAGCGGGAAGCAGCCACATAGCACAGGGAGATCAGCTCGGTGCTTTGTGACCACCTAGAGGGGTGGGATAGGGAGGGTGGGAGGGAGGGAGATGCAAGAGGGAAGAGATATGGGAACATATGTATATGTATGACTGATTCACTTTGTTATAAAGCAGAAACTAACACACCATTGTAAAGCAATTATACTCCAATAAAGATGTAAAAAAAATACATGAATGAAATTAGAACACTTCCTAACACCATACCCAAAAATAAACTCAAAATGGATTAAAAACCTAAATGTAAGGCCAGACACTATACAACTCTTAGAGGAAAACATAGGGAGAACACTCTATGACATAAATCACAGCAAGATCCTTTTTGACCCGCTTCCTAGAGAAAGGGAAATAAAAACAAAAATAAACAAATGGGACCTAATGAAACTTCAAAGCTTTTGCACAGCAAAGGAAACCATAAACAAGACCAAAAGACAACCCTCAGAATGGGAGAAAATATTTGCAAATGAAGCAACTGATAAAGAATTAATCTCCAAAATTTATAAGCAGCTCAATATCAACAAAACAAACAACCCAATCCAAAAATGGGCAGAAGACCTAAATAGACATTTCTCCAATGAAGATATACAGATTGCCAACAAACACGTGAAAGGATGCTCAACGTCACTAATCATAAGAGAAATGCAAATCAAAACTACAATGAGGTATCACCTCATACCAGTCAGAATGGCCATCATCAAAATATCTAGAAACAATAAATGCTGGAGAGGGTGTGGAGAAAAGGGAACCCTCTTGCACTGTTGGTGCGAATGTAAATTGATACAGCCACTATGGAGAACAGTATGGAGGTTCCTTAAAAATCTAAAAATAGAACTATCATATGACCCAGCAATCCCACTACTGTGCATATACCCTGAGAAAACCATAATTCAAAGAGTCATGGACCACAATGTTCATTGCAGCTCTATTTACAATAGGCAGGACATGGAAGCAACCTAAGTGTCCATCGACAGATGAATGGATAAAGAAGATATGGCACATATATACAATGGCATATTACTCAGCCATATAAGGAAACAAAATTGAGTTATTTGTAGTGAGGTGGATGGACCTAGAGACTGTCATACAGATTGAAGTGACCCAGAAAGAGAAAAACAATTTCCATATACTAACACATATATATGGAATCCAAAAAAAAAAATGGTTGTGAAGAATCTAGGGGCAGGACAAGAATAAAAATGCAGACGTAGGAAATGGACTTGATGACACAGGGAGGGCAAAGGTAAGCTGAGACTAAGTGAGAGAGTGGCATGGACATATATATACTACCAAAAATAAAATAGATAGCTAGTGGGAAGCAGCCACATAGAACAGGGAGATCAGCTCGGTGATTTGTGACCCATCTAGAGGGGTGGGATAGGGACGGTTGGAGGGAGACACAAGAGGGAGGAGATATGGGGATATATGTATATGTATAGCTGATTCACTCTGTTATACAGCAGAAACTAACACACCATTGTAAAGCAATTATACTCCAATAAAGGTGTTAAAAAATATCTACCAATGATAATAAGATCTAAATACTAAACTAAGATAAATATAAAACCAGAAACAAATTAGATGCAGTAAGCAAACCCCAAGTCTACAGCTGCTCCCAAAGTCCACCGCCTCAATTTTGGATGATTTGGTGTCTATTCAGGTATTCCACAGATGCAGGGTACATCAAGTTGATTGTGGAGATTTAATCTGCTGCTCCTGAGGCTGCTGGGTGAAATTTCCATTTCTCTTCTTTGTTTGCTCCGTTCCTGGGGTTCAGCTTTGCATTTGACCCCACCTCTGCATTTAGGTAGCCTGAGGGCATCTTTTGGGAAGTCTGATGTCTTCTGCCAGCATTCAGCAGGTGTGCTGTAGCAGTTGTACCACATGTTGAGGTGTTTTTGATGTATTTGTGGGGAGGAAGGTGATCTCCATGTCTTACTCCTCTGCCATCTTGAAGGTCCCTCCCCCCAGATTTATTTAATTGCTATTTATAGGAAATGCCATCTGAAAACAGAAGATTACACTTTCTTCTCAAGTGCACATGGAACATTCTCCAGGATAGATCACATCTTGGGTCACAAATCAAGCCTCAGTAAATTTAAGAAAATTGAAATCATATCAAGGATGTTTTCCAACCACAACGCTATGAGATTAGAAATCAATTACAGGGAAATAAAGGTAAAAAACA